>NC_137170.1:138280000-138905000 GCF_951804945.1 Podarcis cretensis | reverse complement strand
ATGGTGGACTGGCCCACGGCTGAAAAAGGTTGCTTTATTTAATATTGAATCACTGACTAATTTGCTGCAGAAAAGGCAGAGTGTTTGGACTTCATAAGCTAAGCCCACAAGGAACTGCTGGGCAAACTTTAGTATACTCCCAGTCAGTGAGATAAGAGTGCTCTTTACGAAGCGTACTTCTCTGCTGTTGATTTTATATGAGAGGCTCTGCTACATATGAATCTGGCTCTCAGGTCCACTGACCATAGAGCTGTTCCTCTGAACAGTTCAGCTGTGGCATAACTTCAGTCCCAGTAGAATCATAAAATTGCTACATTGGAAGGTACCCTAAGGGTCATCTAGCCCAACCCCCTGCAACGCAGGAATCACGGCTAACGAATCCCTGACAGATGGCCATCCAACCTGTGTTTAACAATCTCCAAGGAAGGAGAGTCTTACTATCTTCTGAGGGAGTCTGCTCCACTGTCAAACAGCTGTTCCTGTCAGAAAGTTCTTCCATATGTTTAGTTGGAATCTCCTTTCCTGTAATTTGAATACACTGGTTTGGGTCCTACCCTCCTGCGCAGGAGAAAACAAGCTTTCTCCATCTTCTGTTGTACCTTCAGGTATTGACGGTAACTATCCAATGTCCTCTCAGTCTTCTCTTCTCCAGACTAAGCATAATACGGCACACCCATCCTAATTTAGCCAGGTCAACCTCTCCAGGGTTGCCATCTCACAGCCCAATAAACATGGCTGGCATAGTTTGCATGTGATCAGAGTAGACCACGGCACATCTGCATGGCTTCCAGAGGCAGACACACATTAGGGGCAGTGAGTGAAGGTGCAGTCGAGTGAATGCCCATTTGACTATTTCCTAACATCAGGAAAAAAAGATTGTAGTCCTATAGTACTTATTGGAGAGTAAGCCCACCGAACTCAGGGGGATGATGTTATGATTAATTTATTACCACCACCACCACCCCAGGGTGGATTTCAACCATGTAAAACGCAGCATTAAAAATAGTTTAAAACAACTTAAAATCACAAAAATAAGATGGACTTGAAAAAATTTTGTTATGAGTTTGCGGGTGCCAGACCTTTGAACCCCTGGATTCAGCAAGTGTTAAAATATAAGCCAGGCTAGCTTCCTGAATCACCTGGCTGGATGGGCCATTACAGGGACCATGGAAAGGGAGCTTTGTGCTGCATCGCAAAAGGATGGAGCCTCTCCTCTAGACGAAGCAGGAGTCTGAGGGCAGAGCTTTGCTGTTATGTGAACTAGAAGCAAGCAGAGGGCCAGAGGGCAATGTTTGATTTCTTTTGGAATCTAAGACTATGGCTGTTAGAGAAACAAGACCCCTTTGGGACGTTAATGCTGTGAACCCCTCCATCAGAGGCTTGGGTTGTTTATATGTGTAAATAAAGAGACCACAGTCTCTGTCATAGGTGCCACCTTTGAAAGAAGAATGTGAGGGCCGGCAATGTGAGGTGTGTGACATTGTGTGCATGGCGTCCCAGTGTGTGCATGATGTCAGGACGTCGGAGGAGCAGGCGAGGAGCTGACTGTGGCGACAGGGCAAAAGCAACACAGCTTCAACGCCACAGATCAGCCTCATCCTGCCACCACTGGTCTGCGGGTGCTTCCCACCACCTTTGGACTTGGGGGGAGCCTGGCCCCCTCTCAAAAAATATTGGGGGCCCCCAAAAGGGCTTGGCCCCTAGGAGATGGTGCCCCTCATTCCCCAAAGTAAACATGAACCCTGGGTGGTTACTCAGAGATTGGGGTGGAATGCAACACTCAGGTGACAAAAGGCCAGCATAAATTTACTCCCAAATACACCAGGCTTCGTAGAGCTCCTTGTTTCCAGAGACAGACCTATTATTGTTGTTGTTGTTGTTGTTGTTATCATCATCATCATCATCATCATTATCATTATTATCATTATTACTATTAATATACCGCCCTATACCTGGGGGCTCAGGGCGGTTCACAGAATAAAATCAAGATATAAAACCACAAAATACCTAATAAAAATAGAAACAACAACCCAATAGCCCCCCCCCAAAAAAAAAAACACATTTTAAAGGGCATAGGATGTAAATTGGATCAACCAAAAGCATGGTTAAAAAGGAACGTTTAAGCTATTAATTTTGTTCTTCTATCACCACTAATAATAATAATAATAATAATAATAATAATAATAATAATTTATTTATACCCCGCCCATCTGGCTGGGCCTCCCCAGCCACTCTGGGCGGCTTCCATAGAAACCAAAAATACAGTAAAATATCACACGTTAAAAACTTCCCTGAACAGGGCTGCCTTCAGATGTCTTCTGAATGTCAGGTAGTTATTTATCGCTTTGACATCTGCTGGAAGGGCATTCCACAGGGCGGGCGCCACTACCGAGAAGGCCCTCTGTCTGGTTCCCTGTAGCTTTGCTTCTCGCAATGAGGGAACTGCCAGAAGGCCCTCGGTGCTGGACCTCAGCATCCGGGCAGAATGATGGGGGTGGAGACGCTCCTTCAGGTATACTGGACTAAGGCCATTTAGGGCTTTAAAGGTCAGCACCAACACTTTGAATTGTGCTCGGAAACATACTGGGAGCCAATGTAGGTCTTTCAAGACTGGTGTTATGTGGTCTCAGCGGCCGCCCCCAGTCACCAGTCTAGCTGCCGCATTCTGGATTAGTTGTAGTTTCCGAGTCACCTTCAAAGATAGCCCCACGTAGAGTGCAATGCAGTAGTCCAAGTGGGAGATAACCAGAGTATGCACCACTCTGGCGAGACAGTCCGCAGGCAGATAGGGTCTCAGCCTACGTACCATATGGAGCTGGTAAACAGCTGCCCTGGACACAGATTTGACCTGTGCCTCCATGGACAGCTGTGAGTCCAAAATGACTCCCAGGCTGCGCACCTGTCCTTCAGGGGCACAGTTACCCCATTCAGGACCAGGGAATCCTCCACACCTGCCTGCTTCCTGTCCTCCCAAAACAGTACTTCTGTCTTGTCAGGATTCAACCTCAATCTGTTAACCGCCATCCATCCTCCAACCGCTTCCAGACACTCACACAGGACCTTCACCGTCTTTACTGGTTCTGATTTAAAAGAGAGGTAGAGCTGGGTATCATCCGCATACTGATGAACACCCAGCCCAAACCTCCTGATGATCTCTCCCAGCGGCTGCATGTAAATGTTGAAAAGCATGGGGGAGAGGACAGAACCCTGAGGCACCCCACAAGTGAGAGCCCAGGGGTCTGAACACTCATCCCCCACCACCACTTTCTGAACACGGCCCAGGAGGAAGGAGCGGAACCACTGTATGACAGTGCCCCCAGCTCCCAGCCCCTCAAGACGGTCCAGAAGGATGTTATGGTCGATGGTATCAAACGCCGCTGAGAGATCCAGCAGAACTAGGAGACAGCTCTCACCTTTGTCCCTAGCCCGCCGGAGATCATCAACCAGTGCGACCAAGGCAGTTTCAGTCCCATGATGAGGCCTGAATCCCGACTGGAAGGGATCCAAATGGTCCGCTTCTTCCAGGCGTGCCTGGAGTTGTTCGGCAACCACTCGCTCAATCACCTTGCCCAAGAATGGAAGATTTGAGACTGGGCGATCATTGGCCATCGTGGCCGCATCTAAAGATGGTTTTTTAAGAAGCGGTTTAATAACTGCCTCTTTCAGCGGGTCTGGGAAGGCTCCCTCACAGAGGGAAGCATTCACCACCCCACGAAGCCCATCGCCCAGTCCTTCCCGGCTAGCTTTTATAAGCCAGGATGGGCAAGGATCCAGGAGACAGGTGGTTGGTTTCACTCGTCCAAACAGCCTGTCCACATCCTCGGAGGTAACAGATTGGAATTGATCCCAATCAACTTGATTAGACAGAACTCTAGCACTCTCCCGCCCCGGCACTGCTCCCACGGTGGAGTCTACTTCTTCCCGAATCTGAGCGATTTTATCTGCAAAAAACTTTGCAAAATCATTGCAGGAGATCATGTGGCCCATACTGGGCCCCGATGTTGCAGGTGGTTCCGCTAAATTGTGAACCACCTGAAAAAGTCTCTTGCTGCTGTTTTCTGCAGATGCAATAGAGGCAGTGAAGAAATTCTTCTTCGCCGTCGCTATCGCCACTTGGTAGGCTCGACGTTGAGCTCTAACCTGTGTCCAGTCAGATTCGGAATGAGTTATCCGCCACCGGCGCTCTAGCCGTCTCAACGATTGTTTCATTGCCCTCAGATCCGTGGAAAACCACGGGGCTGTCCGGGCTCCATGCAATCGGAGAGGGCGCTTCGGAGCCAAACAGTCAATAGCCCTGGTTAACTCCACATTCCAGCGGGCCACCAGGGAATCAGCTGAAAGGCCATCAACATGGGATAGAGCATCCCCTACCACTCTCTGGAAACCATTTGGATCCATTAAGTGGCGGGGTTGGACCATCCGAATTGGTCCCACGTCCCTGCAGAGGGGATGGGTCACAGAGAAGTCCAGTTGCACCAGGAAGTGATCTGACCATGGCACTTCTTTCATTTCACTTTTACTTAGTGTCAGATCACCAACATCCATAGAGGTAAACACCAGGTCCAAGGCATGTCCGCTGCTATGGGTTGGGCCAGACTTATTCAGGGACAGCCCCATGGAGGCCATGCTTTCCACGAAGTCCCGAGCAGCCCCTTGTAAGGTCGTGTCGGCATGGATGTTAAAATCCCCTAGGACAACCAAACTAGGTGTCTCCAGGAGAACATCCGCCACGACCTGAAGCAGCTCGGGCAGGGAATCCTTGGTGCAGCGGGGAGGTCGGTACACCAGTAGGAATCCTGTACTGCCTCTATTGCCCAACTTCCAGAACATGCACTCAGAAAACGTCTTCCCAATAGGACGCCTGGTGCAAACTAATGACTTCCTAAAAATCACTGCAACCCCCCCTCCCTGCCCACATGACCTGGGTTGCTGTGCGTAAGAGAAACCTGGCGGACAAGCGGCGGCAAGGACAGGCCCATCTGCTTCATCCAACCAAGTCTCTGTTACACATGCCAGGTCAAGTCCTCCATCCATGATCAAGTCATGGATGGCAGTGGTCTTATGAATCATTGACCTGGCATTGCACAGCAGCACCTTCAGGTCATGTGGGTATCCCTTGCTGATTCTAGTATCCATCCAGTCAGGACCAGACCCGGAGGCAGGAATAGTCCTCAGACAACGACTAAACCTGCCTCCTCTGTAATGACATGGTATGGTCTTAGCGTAACTCCTCCTCCTACCCGTGATCACTGAGATTGGTTGTCCCAGTGCATCCCCCCCTGTGGAACATGCCCCAGCCATTTTGTGGGCTGGGGCCCACTCCCCGGCAGCCCTGACCCCTCCCCCTAAGAACAAAATAACACCTTAAACAAACAAACAAAACCAATAAAACAATACAAACAAAAAAATGTAAAAATTACAAAAACATCAAAATAAAATAAAAAATTCCCCAAGCCCAACCAAACATCCATCCCATCCCCGCCCACCCCACATACAAAAAATCCAAAAGAAATTTTTTTAAAAAAACATTTTAAAAACACTCTGTGCCCCCCCCTCCCGGCAGTAACAACAACTGTCCTAGTGAGGCCTGTCAGGCCCCGCCCTGGGCCAGGTGGTAAGTGGCAGGAAGGAGCAGGACCCTCAGGCACTCACTCAGGGGAGTCCTCCTGGGCAGCAGGCAGCAAGCACCAAGCAGTCCTTGTGAGGCTTCACTTCTGCAGCTATTCCACAAGGACAGCTCTCCTTGCTCCCACTTCCCATCACCCTCAGTTAATATGAGAGCATTCTGATGATTTGAAATGAACGTGGCTTTGGTTCTAGAAGCAAACCAGGCTGGCCGAAGACTAGAGCTCAAGGGTCCCGCCCTGGACTGGCTGCCCTCCCTCTGAAGCAGCAGCTGTGTGCCCTGGGGGAGCCGCTGGATCCGCAGGGGGCTCAGGTAGCCTTGGTGACTGGGAGACTTTTACCCACCTTTGGAAATCCTTACCTATCAGTTTTAGGAAGGAACCCTTGCTGTAGTGTTTCAAATGCCTGCAAAAACCTTTATTTTGTTTTAGTAAGCTTACAAAAACATTTTGCTGATTTTATCTGTGTACTACTGATATTATTTTATGTATGCGTCCTAAAAAAATGGCTTGGGTATTGCTAACTTAATTTAGTTTTGATTACACAACTTGTGTGTTTTGACATGATGTCTCAGACACTAGGTGTCACTGTTCCACTTACGTTTATTGACATTTTACTGTCTGTGACCATTTACTCTATCCTGTCCCCTGTCCAAATGTTGCAGGCCCAGAGATACTAAAATGTGAAGTACCGTCTCCCTTTCTCCCTCTTCTCTCACCCCACTCCCAGCCAAAGATGCCTGTTTCCGAACTCAAAAAAGCTCAGAAAAAGTGCCAGAAGAAATAAGTGTCTGGAATCTGGAGCTGCCACACATGCCATGTTTTCAATTTGTACCGCTCCCTCTCGAAAGCTTGCAATCAGTTGCCGTGCAAATAGTGAATGAATGCAAAGCACAGCATAGAAACACCTTAAAACACCTTGGTAAGCAAAGAACACTGGTTTGAAAGAGAAATAACTGAAGAACAACCCTGTGCATGTTTACTCAGAAGTAAGCTTTTGCTTCAGTCAGTCAGATTGATTATCAAGTAAGGCTTGCAGGCTCAGGCAGCTGATACAATATTTAAAAAACAAAACCAAAATGGTTCCAGGAGTCTTTCTCCCAGGTGTGGGTGTTGCTGCATAAGCCTGCTTCCTAAAAACCCACAACCAGAGACCCTATATAATAACAGTATGTTGAACCGCAGGGGCCTGGATTAGATGCGTGCCCCTAAGATATGACCAGACCAGTCTGTATGGGATTTTAAAAACTAAAAGCAGAATTATCAGGGCAGGGGGAACACTCCAAGCTGTTTCTCTGCACTAGCTACCGTATTTTTCGCCCTATAGGATGCACTTTTTCCTCTCCAAAAATGAAGGGGAAATGTGTGTGTGTCCTATGGGGCGAATGCAGGCTTTCGCTGAAGCCTGGAGAGCGAGAGGGGTCGGTGCGCACGGACCCCTCTCGCTCTCCAGGCTTCAGGAAGCTATCCCCCCAGCTGGGCAAGCTCCGGGAGAGATGGCGAAGCTGCGCGCAACCTCGCCATCGCTCTCGGACCCGTTCTGGGGGCTGGGGTCGGGGGAAGCTCGGGCTTCCCCCGCCCCAGCCCCGCGCCTGGGGGGGGGGAATATTTTTTTTTCCCTTTATTCCCCCCCCCCCAAAAAAAAAATCTAGGTGCGTCCTATGGGCCGGTGCATCCTATAGGGCGAAAAATACGGTAATTTCGATAATCATTGAGACCTGGAGCCTTTTCCATTATATAAAGCTTTTTTAATTGCATAATGTTCATTCTTAATGAATATGAGATTGTGGTGAGATGTTCCAAGAGCAATATTACTGGTTTTCATTCCAATGAGAGGACATTGGAAGTGTCAGGCTGCCTTTTGCTAATTCAAGCAGAGCTGAGTGGAAGCCTGACACACACTCCGCAACCCAGACATCCCTTTAATGCTTAAAGAATAAGGATGTAGGCTTGCTAATTCTTTGGTAGGGAGAAAGAAATATGTTTTAAAAACACAAACAAATTTTACAAATTTTGACGTAGAAATCTAATCCAGAAATTCAACATCTCTATGTTGTAGAACTGAAATTTGATGGTTAAAAAGGAATACCAACTGCCTGGGGTTTTTCCCCACCACCTGTTCAAGGAGATGTCTCATGATGGATTTGATGAATAAATAAAATTAGTACATAATGTACTAAATGTACATAATGTGCAGAAGCAGAACTTGTCAGATGCTGAATGTGTTCTGTTTTGCACTCCCCCTGTGTTTCTTGTTGCGCTGCTAATTTGTGTCCCCCCCCCCCCATTGTAATTCAAGCCTTCCGTTTCCTATTACAGTGTTCTGAGGTGATGTTTGGAGCTGATATTTGGTGCTATGAATAAAAGCCCCCCATCCAATGACTATCATCAGTGCAGGTAAGAAACAATTTTAATTTTATTTTTTATCATCTACAATACTGTTTTATTTATTTTATAGTACAGTACATTATTTATTGCTTTCATTTTATGGATCAATGGTCTCGTTAGATAGTAAAACTCATGTTAAATTGCTGTTTTAGAGGTTGTTTTCAAAAGTCTGGAACATTGCTTTCTATGGGAGAGCAAGCCGTGGTTTTGAAATGCTTTGGTTTTGGAACAGACTTCTGGAATGGATTAAGTTTGAGAACCAAGGTACCACTGTAATTAGGGTGTTAGATAATTGACCTTTCCTCACAGCATCCCTTATTTGCCACTCTGATTTGCAGGGAAGTATGTGACAAACTCTGGGGAAGGGAGCATTTCATAAGGGAGTAGATCCAGCAGACAGACTAACAGTGCGATCCTAACCATATCAACTTAGAAATAAGTCCAGTTGACTTAACTGGGGATTACCGCAAGGTAAGTGGGGTTTGGATTGTAGCCCAAGACTGCAAGCCTACATGCAGCTGTTGGGAGTAGTCTTGTTGAACTTACAGAGATTTGATTCTGAGTAATCATACATAAGATCCAACTGCATGCAAAACAGAAACCACGGCTGCTACTCTTGTATATAAAAATAGGCATAAAGGCCTCACTTCCTCAAACTCTTAACTTTTATTTTTAATACGGTGTATTTTTGCACTATGTTGGTTCATTTTCCATACCTTTTTATGAATGAATCTTATTTTTCATCTTCAAATTAACTTTATTCTCTATAGACATCTAACACTTTTCATATATTCTCAGGCATCTCTAAGGGAAAGAAGCGTCACCGCATCTCTAGGCAAAGTCCACGCTGTAGAGCATATTGATGTGCTAAAACATTAAGTCATTATTAAGCGTTCTAATAAAATGCTTTCCTAAAAAAAGAATATCCCTTGTTACAGACTCTGAGCCGAGAAAATGGATTTCAGGCCAGGTTCAATATTTCTAAATCAATCTGTGATCTATTTTCTCCCACTAATGTTTGTGTCAAGAGGAATTATTGCTTAATTATATGAAATGATCTGAAAAGAAACAATTACCTTATGTTGTTTAAGAAATATTTCAGTTAGAGTTGCCTCTGATTAGACAACAACAGCTGAGGAAAACATTTTGAATAAGGGCCTGATCCACCAAAAAGAAGTGACTTCCCCACCCTTATCTAAGTCAGCCTTGGACCAGAATCCTAAGTGGGAAATTCTCAGAAGAAAACTTTTTCATTAAGAGCCATAAGAGAATAGTATCAATTGCTAGCCTCATGAGGGGTTTGTGTGTATGTGTTTGTGTGCTGGGCCGTTTAAAATGCATTAATATTTTTGGCTGAAGAATGGTGGAAAGCTTCCTTTTAAAAGAGGTTAGAAAGCAGAGGGTCAAAGGATGAGATTTGGCTTTTGCAAGTATCTTTTTTTTAAAAAAAAAGAAGGGAAAAATCCAACAATATACCAAGGCCAACCTGGTGTTGCATTCTATAACTCTCTGTGTCTTAGAAGTTTGTCCTGAGCAGGAGCCAGAAGTTGAAGGAGGAGATGGGAGGAGCAGAGAAAAATTGACAGACTGAATTAGGCTGAGAATGTGACTGAGTGCAATTAACAACGGTCTCCGTATGAATCCCTTAAATCTCATGGCTAAGGGGGCAGATATTGAACAAAGATTGGTGACAAGCTTTTCTAAAGAACCCAGCACCCCACAGTAAGCCTGAAAGAACAGGACACAGGATTGCATCCCTGTCCGCATCCCTGCTTCAGATCTTTGCATAAGCATCTATATATATATATATATGCAGACCTGTAGCTGATCACTGCCATGGTAGTAACAAAGTATTCATAAAACTCTGTGTACAAAGCAAAGAGAAACCCGGCTTCTCAAACTACCTAGAAGGAGCTGTACTCCAAGGCCCAGGAAGGACTGTGGGAAAGAAGCTCTAGTCCATTCGCAGTAGAAAGATCAATGTTAACACGGTTATATCACTCCTCCCAAGACTAGTGTTGCAAAGGTCATATAGATTCACAGCTGGAGCAGAAAATTGCAAAACTTTACCGAAAGGACAAAGGCTATGCTCATATTTGAAATTAAATCTAAAAATAAAGCTGCCCACCAGAGGAACATGTCAAGGGTCTTTGCACTTCAGATGTAGTTGGTAATGATACAACCAAATAATCTGCTGCAACTAAGTAATCAGGGGGCATTTTTTTTAAGCAAAGCTTGGCAAAGAATCCAAGGAAATCCAATTTTCTGGTCGGCTTCTCCCAAAAGTTATAGAATGGCCATCTAATGATCCATTTATTGCAAATGTTGGGAACGCATTACTTTCCTTTCCAGGCACACTGCTGTAGACCTTGAGTCGGCGCAGCCTGGATAAGTCAGAGGGGGGAGCCGGTTGCCCTTCACTTCTGTTATGCCTCAAAATGAACCGAGAAAGTTATTGGCATCCGTTGCGCACCTGATGGTTGGCTGTTTTCCTTTCCGGTGGAGCAGAGCATATGTTTGCTTGAAGATGAAAAGACACAGGAGCAGAATAAATGAAGTTAGCGGAAGAATCAACACGGCCATTTTTTCCTTTTAAAAATGGTTTGAAATGCATTTGAAAAACCCTGAAAGCAGGTTAGCATATTCCTAGGCTCTACTTGGACATATTGGAATTTTATTTTTAATATCATGATGCCCTGAAACACACCTCAGATGCTGCCATAGGTATGTGAACACCTAGCAAAATGATTGGCAAGGATCTGAAGAGTAAAAATATTTTCAAAATGGGCTGGGTAGGAATCCAGCACCCATGTCACTCACGGACAGCTAATTAGGATAGAACACAGGTTATAAAAACAGAACCTTATTTCCTTTGGCAGGGATTTGAGGTAAAGTCAAACAAATGACTTCCCATAAATAAATTTTATTCTTTGTTTATTTATGTTTTGATCACCACATTATCCCAAAGTCTCTGCTAACAATATTAACAAAAAAAGAAAAAGAAGCAAAGATGCTGCCAAAAAAACCCCTTCACCTGTGGGGAGGCGGGGGGGGGGGGGTTCTCACACCACCTCAGCAAGGCTCACCTAACTGGAATGTGGTGGCACTTTGGAATAAAGGAATTCCAAAACTGCTTCATAGCAGTTGCTAGCTATATTTTAAATGTGCTTGTCAGTGGTGGGAGGGGTTATTGGTTTGTGTTTTTTGTTTGTTTGTTTGTTCTTGTTTTTATTATGTATTTTGCATTTATATCTCATGTTTTTATGTTGTGAACTGCCCTGAGATCTATGGATGAATGGCAGTATAAAATTTAATAAATAATAATAATATTTCTCTTTATTTCTGTTCATGGGCCACATGCAAAGATTTAAGTGATTAGTCCAGTGATAATGCACCCACGAACAATCTTTCACAGCAGGCTCATGTAAGCTGGAACGCTTGCTGTTTTCAGTGGCAGCGATGGTTGTGGCACCGTGTGGCGGTGGGGTTGCCGGGCGGACAGGGGCTTCCTATCTGCATGACCAGCTGACTCTGCCTCAGCAGGGATTGATGGGATTTGCTGCCAAAATAAATTTTTGAGTTGGCTAATCACAGTCATTGGGTGGGGAGCTCTAACAATGGACCTGACGGAGCCCACCTTCACTCTGGTCCACTACCACAGCATTTAAGCCAGCTGTGCTGGGAGCAAACAGTGCAGGCGGAATCAGACATCCACCTGCTCACCTGGGTTTTTGGCTGTGGCCAGAGCTAAGCAGGCATTGCACAAGCTGTGGAATTTATCAGTCACCATATTCGGGGGCAGGGAGGAATTTGCATGCAGACAGATTGTGCCTGTCTAGGAATTTTGTCTTCCTCATAGCAACTGTCACAACTTTTGGCAGAAACTGTTGGATCCTTAGTCTAAACTAGGAGGCAAGAGGGAGCTCCTCCCCCTTCACCAGGATCAAAATTTCATGATACTCTGGTAAAGGGGTCCAGGGAGAAGGTTCTGTCTAAAAGTCCGAAGGGCCATAGATCACATCACCCCAGTTGTGACCTGGAGGGTTCACCCGGTTTGATTTGTGTCATGGGGAGATCCTTAACCCCAGAATTGACCTGGATGGAGGAATCAGCCAGCTGTTGGTCTGGGTGATTCAGGATACATACCCAGTGCCTATGCTAAAGCCTACTGACGTCTGTGATCAATATAGCTGTGGCCATTTCGTTCCCAAACTATGGTCGTGAGATTCTTGCTATTTACACACAGCTGGTGGCCCCCAGCTCACTGCACCGGGGCTCGCCTGGGAAACCAAGCCTTATGAGGAACAGTTTTGAGGAAAAAGAGGAGACTGAAAGGAGATATGGCAGCCCCCTTCAAATATCTCAAGGGCTGTCACATGGAAGATGGAGCAAGCTTGTTTTTTCCTGCCCTGGAGGGTAGGACTCGAAACAATGGATTCAAGTTACAAAAATGGAGATTCTGTCTATAATCAGTAAGAACTTTCTGACAGTAAAAGCTGCTTAACAGCAGAATGGACTCCCTCGGGAGGTGGTGGGCTCCCCTTCCTTGGAGGTTTTTAAGCTGAGGTGAGAGGGCCATCTGTCATGGATGCTTTAGCTGAGATTCCTGCATCGCAGGGGGTTGGACTAGATGACCCTTGGGGTCCCTTCCAACTCTACAGTTCTATAAGTGTTGAACAAGATGAAAACCTGTGAGACTCAGTACTAACTGTCTCTGAAGCACATGATAAAGAGGCAATGCAATTCATTATATAGGGTTGCTAATTTCAGATGATATTGCTGATCATCTGAATTTGGATTCAGATGAATCAATCCTTGTTTCCTGGTGCTTGAGAGGTCCTTGTGTTGCTTTCGGAACTGGGCAGCAAATTCCTTTTAAACAAACGCAGCCATCTCTCCCCCCCCCAATGGTTTGTGGGGCTTCCCGGACATGGTGGGCATGTTTGCTTGGCCACTGGGTGGGATCTGACTGCTTCCAGCAGAGACGCCAGAAAGGAAGAATGCTGTAAGAGGCCTCTCTCACCTTCCAGCAATGTTTCCTCTGACTTTCCCTAATATGGACACCCAATCTGAGCAGGTAGGAAGAGGCTATGAGTGGCTTTATCAAAACAGGGAACGTCGTGTGCAGACTAAGTGGCCATCTCAGCCAGTGATGGCACTCCCTCTCCCCCTTTGTACACAAAGCAAATTGGTGGGGCTCAAAGTCAAACAAGACCGTCACACTTGGTTCACTTCCCTGCCATAAGGTGCCTCTTCTTTTGTAAAATGGGCAATCATAACAGTGCGGTGGGGTAACCTTGCATGTCCCTTTGGAGTGGCAACTGGACTATTTATAATGTAGGGGCTTCAGCAAGGTCATCTTGCCCAAAGACACCCCCCCTCCCTCCACAACCTGGACCCAGCCCTGATGTTCAGTGTGCTGGTAAACGCCAGGCAAAGGCTTCCCTGCAGTTTGATGACAGACGCACCCATGAGAAAAGCCCATTCTTTCCTGTTACCTGCTTGGGCTCTCCTGAGAAAGCTCTGTCAACCATGTCAGAGTCTAATGTGGGCTGCTGTTAACTTCCCATGCAACTGAATGGATCATTTCACGGCTCATTAGGCTGATAATTTCATTCTGCATAGCTGATCTTGTGTGGTGTTGTTCCCTTTCTGCTCAGTTATTCACACACCTTCTCCCCATTACTGCACAACTTGACTAATTAAAAAGGAGAACTCCTGTCAGCAGATGGCTGACAAAGAACCGACAACCGCATTTCTTCAAGTGACATGAACACCTCTGTAAGCCTCTCCAGACACTTTCCTGAGGAAGCCAGGAAGTATTGTGGCACAAGGCAACAATCTCATTTAGCGAATTAGAGACATTACTTTCCACACTCAGTTTCTTACTGAGCTATTAAAGGAAAGATTAAAGAATATTTTCCCAATGGGAAAACACCATACAAAAGAAAGTATTACATTCTCAGAGGCCCAGTAGACTTTACTTCATCAAGTGTTAGGAAGCTTTAAAAAGGCACAGTCTAGTATTCCCCCATAATAAATAATGACGTGCTTCTACTGTAGGTAAAGCCCAAATTCTGAGCCAATTCAGGCCACCCTGGAGCCAAATCAGGCCACCCAAACCACAGTAGCTCTGGGCTGAAGGGGTCCCAAATGAAGCAATCTGCTCTTCCCTAGTTAGTGTGGCTGCATTTTTATAACATTTTGCTAGTACTAGCTGAGACCTCTTCCTCTCCTTTTTTCCAGCCGTCATGGATCCCTCTCCTCATGATCCCAAGCAGAAGATGCCACCACTAAAGGATGGAGAATCACGCATGATAAAGGAGGCAAGGGCAGCCCAAACATGCTCCCAACTCCTATAGCTGAACTGAATTTTGCAAGAAATTCTTTACACATTTTCTCTGGTTTTGTTTCTTGGAAAAGTTTGCGATTCAGTGAAATTCCCTCCCCCTTTGCCACCCACACATCAATAATTTCTGAAGCAACTCTAGATCCAACCAAATATATTGGCAGCAATGGTCTTGGCTCCAGCTCCTTGCAATCGTCTTAGACCACAGCTTCCTTCATCAGCTAGTGTGAACCAACAATATAGTTTCATTCTGTACTGATTGAGAGAATTACCGTAACTGAAAGAAGGTATTTTTCTGAGGTTTTTCTCTTTTAATCTGTAATTCATCCTCACCTTGGAGAATATTTGGCAAACTCCTTCCCCCACCCTGCAACCAGACCCGTTTTGCTTTCCACAAATTGGGTGGGAAATTTCAGTATACCATTTAAGAGCAGAAAAGCCCTGCTGATGCAGACAAAAGGCCCACCTTGTCCCGAGTCCTGTTCTCACAGTGGTCAGCCAGTTGCCTGAGGGACACCTGGCCTGAGGGCAACAGCACTACATAACACTCTCCACTTGCAACTCCCAGCACCTGGCATTCCGAGGAAAACTGGAAGTCGGATGCTACAACCCACTGAAACTGGCGTGGGAAATGGAGTGCTCGCAGCTTTTAAACCCAAAGTGTGATGAGATCCACTATGATCACTCCTACACACAGGTATATGAACCTTTAAAAATCTCACAATCTCTAAACCAATCTTGTTCTTGTTTGAGTGACACAAAAATTCATGACAGTAGCCTGCTGCTGGCTATTTCTTTTTTTGTTGCTGCATCATTCATTCTTTTGCCACAAGAGGGGGCAAATGTGTCATGTTCATCCCTGATTTCATCTAGATTTCCCTTTGAAGCACCAGATTCTCCCCCCCACCCCAAGAATTTTAAAGCATCAAATGTTCAGTCTCTTTCTCCATCTTAATAAAAAAAAATCACAGCGGAACCCTATGTACGTCTAACTAAATAATTAGTCCCATTGGGCTCAATGGGGCTTACTCCCATGTAAGTAGATATAGGATTGCAGCCTCGAAACCCACTTGCCTGCAGCAGCCACTGTATTAACAGATCAGACAGAAAATTGTTTGTCCATGAAATACATTAATATTTTTAAACATAACAACTGCAGGAATTGTTAAATAGCTGTGCAAAACCACCTGGCTTTAAATTTCAGTGATCTGGATCTGTTGAAATTAAGTACAAGTACACTGATTTCTCAATAAAGCCCAGATCCTGAATATGTTGTAAGCCCATAAATAGATACTGTATGGCCTGATGGGCCTCTCAGTGTTTGCAAACTCCCCATTCATTTAAAACAAATCTCACATGCCCAGCACACAAGCGCACATCCAGGCACACAACTGCAAACTCATGGGGGCATTATGATTCCTGTTGATAAACTCTATAGTATAAGTTAAATGCATGTATGGGAAGCCAGCATGCATATGCATTTCACCACAAACATATAAATATGGGGAGCCTGTGTGTGTTGTTTGGCACTGACACATTCAGCAGCATTATATACACTACTGCTCTGTTCCTACAAACACAACACTGCAAAGGGGGGTAAGGGAGGGGGAATGACAACCCAGCTTGGGTTGGATGTGTCTGTAGTAAATTTCTGGCCGCACATCCCTTCTTGGCCACCATCTGATGGGGGGGGGGAGGCAAAGGGTCTGATGTTGCGCAAACTGCGCAACTGCAGCTTCCTACTCTGTAAAAAGATCAAAGTGGAGGAGAAAATGTTTCACTAAAAGTTTGTTTCTTGCAAGCATGCAAAAATAGAATATGCATTTTGCAATTGCATGCATGCAATTGCATTGTGAAGGCTGGAGCTTTAAATAGCTATCTAGCAAGGCTCTTCAGCTGTGCTTAGACCTTATTTGCATTCTTCTGCCGCAGCTGCTGAGTTCTTTCTGCCTTTTGCAATCAGGACAGATAAAGGTATTGGAGAGCTGTTTTTACAAAGTTTATTCAAGAAACAATTCTATAGAGAAAATGGAGTTACTAAGAACAAAATATAATATATGCCTGTTCCCATGGGGCTTAGCGCTCTGTGTGTGTGTGTGTGTGTGTGTGTGTGTGTGTGTGTGAGAGAGAGAGAGAGAGAGAGAGAGAGAGAGAGAGAGAGAGAGAAATTGTGTGCGTTAATGTGTGTGTTAATGGTGTGTAATTGCATATGAGTCTAGTCCCACCCACCATTGGAATGCCGTTGCTGACAGCTTTCCACTGGGAAATGCAGCCTTTAGTCCAAAAAAGGTTCCCCACCCCTCCTGTAGATACTAGTTTTTTTAGAACAATTAATAGGAACAGAATGCAGGCACAGCATTATTTAAAAATCACATGTACCTGCATAAGAGTTCTGGGTACTTATATACGGAATGCATTAAGCCATGCTAAAATATCTAATTATATAGGTAAAGGTAAAGGTACCCCTGCCCGTACGGGCCAGTCTTGACAGACTCTGGGGTTGTGCGCCCATCTCACTTAAGAGGCCAGGGGCCAGCGCTGTCCGGAGACACTTCCAGGTCACGTGGCCAGCGTGACATCACGGCTCTGGCGAGCCAGAGCCGCACACGGAAACGCCGTTTACCTTCCTGCTGGTAAGCGGTCCCTATTTATCTACTTGCACCCGGAGGTGCTTTCGAACTGCTAGGTTGGCAGGCGCTGGGACCGAGCAGCGGGAGCGCACCCCGCCGCAGGGATTCGAACTGCCGACCTTTCGATCGGCAAGCCCTAGGCGCTGAGGCTTTAACCCACAGCGCCACCTGCGTCCCATCTAATTATATACATATATAATAAAAACCGTACCTATTTTCTGTCGTCCCCCCCTCTGTGTATGTTTATGGTGTGATTGGCTCAGGAGGAATATATATGTTGTTGTTATACTGTATATGGAATGAGGGCACTGCTCAGGGCCATTGTCTCTGTTTTGGTGAAGGAACTGAGTCAGATGCTCCTTTCGACCCCTGCCCCCCCCCCCCCGCTGCCATGGAGGGAGAAGGAGAGAATGCCTCTGAACCAGAACTTTGACCATAAGCAAAACTTCCACTTTGTTTCAGATCTGATAGCCGCTAGTTCTTTCAGGAATGTGAAACCTGCCATGTCTGTAGTAATAAAATCCAGTTAAGTACATTGTGTCTTTACCTCTCCCATCCATATTAATTCTGCTGCATGCAAAATGTGGGCGTGTCCAGCGGTGGAGGCTGGTCCATTGGGGCAAATGGCGCACTGCTCAGCCAACCTGAGACCTTTTCATCCACAGCCTGTTCTCTGCTTTGGAGCCATTGTCCTTCCAGATAACGACATTTCTCCTCAGGCTCCTCACCAGAAATCCAGTATCCTGGGATGTTCTGAATTCTAACAGCTCCAGCTGTGATTCAGTCTCCCAGATAAAAAACAAAAGCACTTTGATTCATCAGATAGAAGAAGCTTCCTTTAAAAGCCACATGTCACCACATGTAAACATTATCACTTTTGGCCTTCTCTTAGATTTTTATGTTACATTTAATCCACACATTCCATTTCCACATGGAGTCTAATACCCACACCTTGAAATTTACTGATGAAAGGAGAAGAGTGCATTCCAACACTTATCAGCAGATTGTGTTTCTTTCTTTTCTACCTGAATAATACCCAGAAACCTAAATGCAACCCATTTCTTCCTCCTGTCATGAACCAAAATATTAAGAGACCTATCTGACTTCCCATGCAAATGCCCCCTTTGGCTTTAATCAAGTGGGATACGTCTTTAATGATTTAAATGTCACAAAGAATCAAAAACTGGGATAAACTCTCAGACCAATACCATTAGCCTGTGCAGAGCCAACCCAACTAGTCCTGCTCTCTTCACTGGGAAGGCACCAGTGGGATGTCTAAGGCTTCTCCTGCCCAACATCCTGGACCACAGCTGCAAGCTGGGCAGCTGGTCTCACGTCATATCCAGCTTGTTATGAAATCCCAGTGGCTTTGCTTCTCTTCTATCTGTAGCTCACACACACAGTTACTAAGAGTGATTCAATTAGCATGTGATCATATTTATCTGCAACCTGGAAAAGGGTGCACCCCAATGATGGGCCAAAATAGCCAAGACATTTCCATCACTTTCAAGGACTGGAGTCTTTTTGGAGGGGCAAAATCTAAGAACTTGGTGATGGTGGGCTTACCTTTAAGGAGAATGTGGCTGAGGGTTTCTTTTTTCTTCTCTTCTCACATTGCAGGGGGTTGGACTAGATGACCCTTGGGTCCCTTCCTGCTCTACAGTGCTGATTCTATAATCCTCCTCTCTCTCTCTCTCTCTCTCTCTCTCTCTCTCTCTCTCTCTCCATACATAAATATACAGAAAGGGCAGCTTGGCTGGCCTTGGCTGCTGAGTGGCATGTCCACTGTAATTTTTGAATGAGTGCTTCATGGGAATGATGCTGTGTCATGATTCATTGTTGTTCTCAGGAGGGATTATGTCGCTTGAAGTGGCTTTGAAGCATTTTTTCCCTAGAAAAAGAGAAAAAGAGACAACCAACTGCAAGTGCGTCTTTAAAGGTAAACTCACCCTCACCAAAGGGTTCAAAGAATGTGCCCATCTATTCCTGGAAAAGGACAATACCCCCCCCCAACACACACCTTTGTTGAGGAACGAATGGTTCTGTGAGGGAGTCCTGCTGATGACATCACCTGCTGATGACTGTAGATCACAGTGTTGTTAAAGTCGCAAGAGCAGGCCGGGTCATTTTTCTGTCAATTCACAACTCACATCATTTCTGAAACTTAAAAGTGAAGAGTCAAGGGTGCAGCTGCAGAGCTAGCATATGGGTTGAAGACAGGCAGCCATATGGTCGGCTCCAGGACTCATCATCACATCATTTGGATTTGGGAGAGGAATCCTCATATTCCAGCTGCTATACTTGTTAATTACAAATATTTCTACTACATTATAAAAAGTCACCCATTTTCAGAAAGTGTGATCAATAAACAATTAGATACTGGAAAGTTCCCTTGAGCCTGTTTTAGGCAGAATATCAAGTTAAGTGGATATATATTGGTTCCCATTGGTCGAAAAATGTGTTAATATGTGGAAATAATTAGGTCAAGATAGGATTCCTTTCTAAAAGATAAATTTTAGTCGAATACCAAGTAAATGGCCTATGCAGAGCAATCAGCTGGTGACATTCTATAGCCTGCCACAATCCGTCAGATGGGGAATCATCACAATCATCCATCTTAAAACTAAATGCATCATTAATCTCATGACTGCTTGAGTCAGTTTTGAGCTAAACAAAGCTCAGGAGAAATATTATCCAAAGCAGGGCCTGCCCAAGACATTTTGGCACCTGAGGCAAACCACAAAATGGTGCTGCCCCCGCCCCCTGCCAGGGAAGAAGGTGTGAGTGAAGAGCTATATCAGGAACAAGGAGGGAATAAAGATCTACATTTGGAACAAGGGCGAGAAGAGACCAGCAACACCTTCTATTCCCCAAGAGCCGCTGTAGAGGCAGCAGGGGGGGCACCAAGGAGGTGGCAGATTTGGCCTCCATGGAACATGCCACCCCAGTCATAACTGCCACTGCAGCAGCAACAGCGGGTGATCCATTTCTTGGAGGCCAGAGCTGCTGCCGCTGTGGATTCTGCCACCTGAGGCTGTTGCCTCGCCTTGCCTCATGGGTGGGCAGGCCCTGATCCAAAGTATTTTCTCTTTGCTTATTTACTATACATATTTACTGTTAGCTTTTATTACATACCTTATAAAACAACTTTTTAGAGCAGTTACCATTTTGCTCTTTCCCAACTCAACTTGTGCTGCTCTTTTAAATGAAAGTGAAGAACACTGTAATTAAATGTGGGCATGTAACATGTAAACTGTCCCTTAGGATGACTTTATACACAAGGTCATCACTTGATAACTGCAGCATCAAGTAATAGCTTTCATATGTGGAAACAGCCATCTCAGATCCAGTGCCAAAGACAAATATTACATCTTACCTGACATCACACAACATGTTTAAATGTAGACAGAAAACACTGGGCTCAATAGGTCAATAGTCAATGGGAGCCGACTCTGATGAAAGTGATAGTGCTATACATGTGCTATTGCTCCATCCCTCTCAGCATCTTAGTTGCGCTTTTCTGCATTTTCTGCTACTCCAGGGCATTCAGAGCTATGTACAATGTTCTCAGTGTGAGTGACCATGGCATGATAGAATGGCATTATTTATTACATTAGCATCCCTTTATAGATACCTTGACGGACCTTTCTGTTGTCAGGAACATCTGACATGTATACATGTGAAAAGGATCTAGGAGTCTTGGTTGACCACAAACTTGACATGAGCCAACAGTGTGACGCGGCAGCTAAAAAAGCCAATGCAATTCTGGGCTACATCAATAGGAGTATAGCATCTAGATCAAGGGAAGTAATAGTGCCACTGTATTCTGCTCTGGTCAGACCTCACCTGGAGTACTGTGTCCAGTTCTGGGCACCACAGTTCAAGAAGGACACTGACAAACTGGAACGTGTCCAGAGGAGGGCAACCAAAATGGTCAAAGGCCTGGAAATGATGCCTTATGAGGAACGGCTAAGGGAGCTGGGCATGTTTAGCCTGGAGAAGAGAAGGTTAAGGGGTGATATGATAGCCATGTTCAAATATATAAAAGGATGTCACATAGAGAAGGGGAAAAGGTTGTTTTCTGCTGCTCCAGAGAAGCGGACACGGAGCAATGGCTCCAAACTACAAGAAAGAAGATTCCACCTAAACATTAGGAAGAACTTCCTGACAGTAAGAGCTGTTTGACAGTGGAATTTGCTGCCAAGGAGTGTGGTGGAGTCTCCTTCTTTGGAGGTCTTTAAGCAGAGGCTTGACAACCATATGTCAGGAGTGCTCTGATGGTGTTTCCTGCTTGGCAGGGGGTTGGACTCGATGGCCCTTGTGGTCTCTTCCAACTCTAGGATTCTATGATTCTATGACATTGGATCAGATCAAGGACTGGGTTTCTGTTGTCCACACCATTCATCCATTAATCTTCAGAGCTCCAATCTAACACGAAACATTTCACTGTTCCCTTAACTTTGTATGTAGGTACAGCCATGACTTCAAAGAATGCTAGTGGGCTTTTATTTGTGACCCAGTGAAATGTTTTCTGATATCCCCACTCTAAGCCACTATTTAAATGCTTAGTATTAGTACTATCAATAGCCAAATGGGTTGCATTTTCTTTGCCAAGCAGAAACAATATTTACTGCATTACTGCAGTGCCATTAATATCTCTGAACACACGAGGCAAATCATCCTAGGCCATTTTGAAGGCAACCAAAAAGTGATTAAGCATTTCCCTCTAGTTACCAAGGTGATGACCCCTTCTGAATTGCATTTCAACTAGACATTCCTAGAATAACTTGTAACGAGGCTGGCATGTCAACATTATTGCTTGTAAAGTATTCTGGATTTATGAGGAAAGCATTTCTGTATCTCTATTTCCAGTGCTTTTTTTCTGGGGGTACGCAGGGGTATGCATACTCCTAAACATTTTGTGAATAAGATGGCGGCTTCATTTCTTTTCCCAGTGATTTTCTCGAGTCAAAATGAGAGTACCGCTAAACATTTTTTAGAGAAAAAAAGGCACTGGGTATTTCTGTATCTGTACTGTGAGACACTGAGTGATGCTAGGATGCTTCTGGGCTGACAGGTAGCAGGGAGTTGCAAAGATGCTGCCCCACTTTCAGAGGTGGTGGGCAGGGAAAGGTACAGTTGGAATGCAGGATCTGTCCACCATCTGGGCGGAGATCTAGCTGTTTGGTCTCTGTCCCCCGTTTCACCCCTCCCATTCTTCCAGAAGTTACTGGTGGCTCATCTGATAAGCCCACTGGTCTTACTGAATGTCAGGTTGGTCCATAATAAGACAATGCTCATCCATGACTTGATCCATATGAAGGGGCTGATTTGGCATGTAATACTGAGACTTGGATGGGTGAACCTTACTCAGCTGTGCCCATTTGGCTATTTGGTACAGCACCAAGCATGTTTGGAGCAGCAGCGGCGGGGGGTGTTCCATCGAAGCAGCATGTCCTTTACCAGAAAACCCTTTGGATCTTAGGAAGGGCTTAGAGAGACAAACTGGGGGTGCTGGTGGTCTATATCATGAACTGGCAGGACACTGAGGAAGGGGATCCTGGCGAGGAGTGTAGCCATGATTGGTACACACTGGGACAAGCTGAAGATGGGGAAGGGCAGGTTGGGGACTTAGGAGGTACTCATGGGACATCAGAGGACACCCAAGGGGAGCTGACAATTCATGGAGCCAGGGGAAGGGGATATATCACCAGGACCAGAGGTGTCCCTGTCTCTGCAGACATGGCAGGCTCTGAGGCATCAGGAACAGTGGGACGTGTACTCCAGGAAACTGAGGCAGGCTAGGGAACCCAGCCCAGCTCACTAGTTACCCGGTGGAGATCATGGGGCTTGTTGGGTCTGGGAGGAGATTTGTGGTCACTTGGCTGCATGAGGCTCAGGGCAGGTGAGAATCACTTGCATCGTCAAGGCCCAGCTGGTGCAAACTCAGGTGAAGTCATCAAGACTGGGAAGGATAAAAGAGAAGCAAGGCAGAGGTTCTGTGTCTGCTCAACTTTCTCTGTTGATGGATTGTGACTTGGCTGCTTTGGGAATGCCACTGGACTGTGGCTTTGGGACTGACCCCAGGTGTTCCTGGGTCTTCTGCAGAGGTAGGAACCTGACTGTGCGGATTGACTTTGAACCATGCTTGTTGTGTTGGACATGGACTGGTATTTGACCCTTTGCAAAGTCTGACTCATCTCTAGCGTTGCCCTTGGGACAGTGTGCTCTTGGGAGGGGCTTACATCTGGGTATGCTGGGGTTGAGGACAGTCTACTAGCCACCCAGCAGCATCTCTGACTGAGCTGGTGGAGGTGGCCTCTGATGTTTCCTGGGATATTGACCCCAGCGAAATAGTCCTGGGGGACTTCAATATCCACCCAGAAGCTGACCCTAGGCCAGCTCAAGACTCCAGGGCCTCCATGACTACCATGGGGCTGCCTCAAATGGTCATCACTCCAACACATTGGACACAGCACTCCTTTCTTGCAGCCTTCTGAGTGATATGTGGGATGCCCAAGAGATCAGGTGGGAGTGCAATGTACCCCCTTTTCAGGGCATTATTTGGTGAATTTTGGGGACAGCGCTAACTTAGAAAGTGAAATCTAGATTTGTTTTTCCCTTCAGAATGGATCTAATTTATATATGTGCTTTCAGAGTGCATATATTTATTTTAAATAAATATCACTTCAGGGACAAATAACAGGAAACCACTGTGGGGCCCTGATCCAAACTGGGAAGGCATTCCAGATCACACAGTTTTAACATGCGTGCAGATGTACACACACACACACACACACACATATATAATTCTAATTGTAATGGTATTCTTCACTTTGATAATGTAGTCCATTGATTTGTTGAGTTATTTAATTTGTGTACACTAGAAATCATTCACTTATGTTTGAGTAATTTATTCCAGTTCTGAATAATGGTATCAATACAGATGATCTCTTCTACATTTTTCATCTTCTCTGAGAGACATATTATGGCATCTTTTAAACCCTTCAGCATGGAGCAACTCTAAATTTCCCATGAAATCCTAGCTCTCTCCAGTCATGTTCTATTAAAATTCTGCCTGAAAATAATAAAGTATTTCAATCTATTTTGAGCCAACATTTTGAGGGGAGAAGAACCTATGTGGACACATTATTTTGAGCCAACATCTTGGGGAAAAAGAATCTATGGGGACACATGATAATTTAAAATTCTGCTGTGTCTTACTTAGTATTTACTATTAAGATCCAAGATTGCTGGATTTTATTGTGTGTCTACTCTAGATGTATTAAATATAGTTTTTCTCCCCCCCCATTCTTTTTTACAATTAAACACCCCAGAACAGAGGGGTGGATGGATTTTCTTTAACTTCTGTAATATTGGACACCATTGTTTTATCATTTTAAAACATTTTTAAGCAGACATGCACAATGTAGGAATCTGTTTTCTCCATCACACCTTAACTGTAAGTCTGAAGTGAAACCCAGATTCTCTGCCCTGAAACCTGTGGGTTTCAGGTTAGCTAATTTCACATAGGTCTCACATTTCTAGTAACCTTGCCTTGACTTTTTTGTGTTCCTAATTATTGGTGCAGTGAATCTGACACATTATAATCAAAGTAACTGTCATAATGAGACCTTGGATCTTTTTGAATTTCAAGTAGGAAATTCCCTGTTATACAATATGTTTCATGAGAAGGTTGAATATTACTAGGTTTTTAACTGCCAGGCTGAGTGTGAATTCATACTTGCATGCTCATCAGTTGCAAATGGAGGTGTGCAGGTGTGAAATGGCCACCCCAGGTCAGAGCTTTTATAACATCTGACTTCATCTCAACAGGATGCTTTTGTTGCCACAGTTAGCTCCAGGTTTTTATGCGATGAGGCACTGAGTGGTGAATGTGCTTGTGTGAAGCAGTGCTAATGGGATGAGTCAGGTGTCTAGCAGATCAGCAGCTGAGTTCAGAGAGAGAAAGCTGTGCCCAGGTTTACTTAATCCAAATACCAAATATATCTAGTTACAGGTAGTTATAGCTAGGTAGCCATGTTGGTCTGCTGTAGTTGAAGCAAAATTTAAAAAATTCCTTCCGGTAGCACCTTAGAGACCAACTAAGTTTGCTATTGGTATGAGCTTTCGTGTGCATGCACACTTCTTGTGTGTGTGTGTGTGTGTGTGTGTGTGTGCATGCACACACAAACTTAGTTGGTCTCTAAGGTGCTATTGGAAGGATTTTTTTTTTTATTTTGTTTCAACCAAATATATCAGCTGCCTGAAGAAGACCTCCCTGCAGCTGAAGAGGAGTGAGAAAGGCCTGTCTAGTTCAGCATCTTGTTTTCCACAGCGACCAATCAGATACCCCTGGGAAGCCACAAGAGGATATGGGGGTAACAACCTACTCCTGGTGCTGTTCCCCTGCAACTGTGTCTGATTCTGGGGTGTAGCGCACAACCATCATAACTCAAAGCTACTGAGGAGTAAACACCCCTTACAAATATTCCCAAATAACATCAATATTTATGTTCTAAAGAAATTTAACATAACTATATCAGTAATAGAAAGTTTTAAAATCTGCTGTTTGGTTCTTCTAATGGCAGTTACATTTTATTAAAGTAAGGGGACTATGAGATATTACTGAATGAGGGAAATTGCTAGCATTCCTCACTGGCGATTAGCTAGAGGAATTACTTTCTTGATACCAAGTTTGAACATGTTGCGGAGTGGGCTCTCATTCATGTTTGAGAGAAAAGAGCTGTGATGACTTTGTTAATTTTGCAGAGAACTACATGTAATGATGTCACATAGGTAAAGAAGACTTAAAAGTTGTATATGCCTGAGATTTGTTTATTGGCACCATTTATCCCTGCCTTTCTGGATATGAATCTGTCCAAGGCAGATTACAAGTAATATTAAATTATATTTAAGTAAAACTCACACATAAGAAACAATACCAACATATAAAATTCCACCATGATCTTTCTTCAGGGCAGTTGGTGGTAGAATACCCCAGAGTGGATGGATGTCTAAATACGACAGCTGGAGGAGGATCTGAGGTGGACTTTGCCTGCCTTCCTCTCCCACAGGAGCATGGATGGCTTGGTGGTGAGACTTCTTTTCAGTTTATACTCTCCCTCTCCCTCTCCCTCTCTCACACAAACACACACAGAGAGAGAGACTCAAAGCATTGGAAAAGTTACAGGCACCCCCTTTTCTATCCACTTGATGCTGGTGAAAAACTCATAACTGCACAGGGTGGCTTGAGAGATGGAGCACCTAAATCAGGGATGAGAAACACGTGGTCCTCCTAGTGTTGATGGACTCACAGCATCCCTGACTGGCTGTGGCTGATGGGAGTTGAACGTTCAACAACATCTGGAGGGTCATGGATACCCCATCCTTGAATTTTCATGTCTTTATATGGAGGAGGAGCATGCATTTTCATGGCAATTTCTAAGCATTACATAGTTTCTGTGAGGTTCTTAGGAATGTGCATAGACTAGGCTAACTCTTCCAAGGTGGTCAACCAGTGACTGGGCTGTTTGACTTTAGACTGAAAGTGGGGGGTCTTGCATAGGGCCAATGGTCCCTCATGAATAAAGGTTCCTTCTTGTAGAAAACAAATATGACGGGGGGAAGTTATGCTCTCTCCTTGACATACGGGTTTCTATAGGCAGGGGATTCATTTGCTGATTGATTGAAAGAGGAGCATTCACCCAGACAGTAAAACCCCGAAATGTGATTAGCATTATGGGAACATGTACTTTTTGATGGGATTGTTGCAGGTACCGAGAATTTGGTTTCTGTTTTACTTCACAAGACAATACAGCTACACAAGATCACTGAGACAGAAAACCCTTCAGAGTCATATTATCTTGTCACCCTCCACAACTGGAGAGCAACTGTCAGAAGCAGGGAACTTCTGAACTTATGGGGGCTCCCCACATGTTTTAGAAACCTGGAGGGCAACAGGCATGATGGGGTTGGTGGAGAGGGGTGGAAGAAAATTACATCCAGCTCAGAAGAACTGTGACATTATCAAGCTCTCAAGATGTGCTCTAGTAACCAAACTGAAAATGCAGTTGTTTTTTAAACCATTCGTGACATGAAAGGAATACCTATCTTGGGAGTGGCTGGGGAGGGTTTCTGGATCAGAAAATGAAAGATTTCATCACTCTTATGACTCCCCCATGCTCTTCCAGCTGCTCACTGAAGGGCCGCTCCTGCCAATGGGGCTGACAGTTATTTAGGGGGCTTGGGTGGGGTTGTAACTATGGAATACAGTGTTCAAATATTTGCTGTTTCCCACTTTCAGTGCTCCTTCCTTTGACTGAAGATCAAAGCCTGTAAAAAATTCCAGAAAGCCAGCAGACTAGTTCAGCTGGCTCTGTTAAATATACCTCACGGAGTTATGAGAGCCAGAACTTTGAGGCAAGAAGACAGCAAACCCTAAGCTGCCATTCCAGAAAGTCCCATTGAACTGAAATGGAACTGACTTCCAAATAACTATACTAGGGACTGAAAAGTAAGTAAGAAAGGAAGGTAGGTAGATAGATATGCAGGACTCAGGAGAGAGAAACAGAGAACCATTTAGGAGAAGATGGTGTTACATTTACCTCGTTATACTTTCCGTGGTTATCCAGAAATAAGTGTGGCTATCCAGAAATAAGTGAACCAACAAAGAAGCATTTGTTGGTTCAAGGAAGAATTAGCTATAAATGGATAATTCCCAGATGCCAAGATTGTAGATTGGGGTAAGTAGTGTTTCGTGCGAAAACCCCAGCAGAGATTTAAAATCACAAAACATGCAGCAAAGGAAAACATGGAAATACAGGCTTAGACCTTTAAAATATGCCCTTCTGAGTTTTAAAACATCTCTCCTCCCCTAGCATAGAAAAAGACCACCAAATTGGTTAAAAATTATTTACTAACAAACTCTCTAAATGTCAGGTTCATGTGCTTTTCCATACAGCATTCAGAAAAAGCTGCACAGACAGTAAAACATGGCTTAGTTGTGCTAGTGAAAGGCCCTAAATTATTGGTATAAGAATTCAAGAGTGGCTTGTAAGCACCAAGCAGCAACCAAAGTGGGTGGGAAAAGGGGTGGTGGTGACCAGGCTGCCTGTCTTAGCTAACATTCTTATGCCACCATACAGTTGGAGCTCCTACACACTCCAGTCATGCCCATCATGTTTAGCTTGATGTCTAGGCCCCACTAGAAGAAGACAGGATGCAATAAATCAGGGAAGAAAGCCAGTGAGACTGTCTTCCCAACTGTATGTTCTGGCTAGCTGGGCTCTCAGTAGGAATTCCTACTATTTTCCACGGATTTGGGTTTTTTATATTATTTATTCTATTTATTAAATTTGTCAGTCACATTTTCTTGCCCAGGGAAGCCAAAGCAACTTTCAACCAAACAGACAATAACCCCCATATAGACACTGTTTCATGCCAGCCCCAATCTCTGAGTGGTGAGAGATTCCAGGGATTCCAGACACTTACCCAGAGTTCAGGGGTGTCCTTAGAATATATGGCTTATCTGCACATATATACATCCTGAGCCTAAGATGGAAGGGCTCGTGGCATTAGCACCCCTAGAGGGTATTGCTTCTCTCATAGTCACAGTCTTGGTTTCCAGCAGAAATGAACTATGTCTCTCTCACACACATGCTTCAGCCTGCAGCCTGATTCTAATTCAGCTCTCACATTCTCAGCTCCGGCTTTTGTCTTTCCGTTACCCTAATGACTCATATTTATGGGGCCATTAGCAAGAAATTGGCCTAGCTATTTGCCAATCAAGAAGCATGGGTACCCCCCACAAAAATTTACAATTTGGAAAACAATTGGATTATATGATATGTATTGTTATAATTTGGACTAATTGATTTGATGTGTTTAATTTGGAAATATGAAATTTAATAAAAATTATTTTAAAAAAGAAAGAAAAGAAACTTGCCTAGCTATTTCAACAGTTGAATCCTTGCTGGATTCAGGAATTGAAGAGACTTGGGCGTACAGCCTACCAACACCCCCAAACTCACAACAACCCATTAAAACTAAGAGGAAAGAGAAATACATTGAAAACATCCCACCCACTTCTAAAAGGCCACAGATAAAGGCCAAAGATATGTAACAAAGGCTCCAGGTGAGTCTCCTTGGGGATTGCATTCCACAAGTGGGGAGCCACTGCAGAAAAGGCCCATTCTCATGTTGCCACCTCACGTGGAGGACAAACATGAAGAAGGGTCTTAGATTATTATATCAGGGTCTGGTTAGGTTCATAGGGAGAGAGGCTTGTGTTATTCTGGTCCTGGGCCATTTAAGGCTTTATAGGTCAAAACCAGCGCTTTGAATTGGGCCCAGAAACTAATTGGCAGCCGGTGCAGTTGGGCCAGGATAGCTAACAGTTCACCAGCAAGTCCCTGGTTCTCACCTATGATGAAAACGGTGACAGCACATTCGCTGTTCATTAGCTACACAGCCTCCACCAAAGCCAGGAACATGAACACCAGGGTAACAAAACAGTTCTGTGTCTCCACAGTGAGACTGCACTGAAGAGTTTAAATATGTCTAATTGCTGCAGGAAAGTCAAGCTGAACGGAATAATAATTCACTTAAAAATAAGAATCATTCTGTGTTCTGCTATAATTGTTATTGTTTCCTGAAAATCTAATACAAGGACTTTTAATAAGAACAAATTGGAGCATTACTGTTGGAAAATTACACTTTGCTACCTACTGCTAAAATCATTTAGAAACTGTAATGTATGAAGTGCATAATCTCTTCATATCAATATTTTATGCTGAGCCTTAGGGATTCAAGTTTGCATTAAATGCTTCAGTTGCAGAGGAAGAATAAGGTTATGAGGCAAGAATGTGACGCTGTATGATAGCACTGCCCAACCTGTCTCCTGGCATCTTCAGTCTATCTGCCCATATGTCCTCATTACTGTTATCTCCTGAGTGCCTGAGAATGAGAGCAGCCCCACATACCACAACTGGCGCTGGAAACACAGGGGCAACAACAGTGTTCCAAAGTACAAATACATAATGCATTGCAGGCTGCATGGGAAGGGGAAAGCTGGTTCTCACTCACCAAATGTGAACCGAAACACAGCTACCCTTTGAAAACCACACTTCTCTGAATTTTATCATGTAGTTATACAACAAAAATGAAGATGTGTAAAAAAAAAATGCAAATTGATGTAGAAATGTGGCAAACTGAACATAAGATTGGGAGGGGGGGGAGCAACCCAAACTGGCAGCTTCATCCATCCTTAGGCCACGTCTCTGCATCTACACAAACCTTTACATGCATTTGATTGGGCCAGGGTTCGTGTACATGCATATAAAGTTTTGTGCTCGTGCATGTACATGAACTCTGGGCCAATCAAATTTCCCAGGTATATGTACATTGGTGGTTGAAGATGCATACTCATGTGCCTGGTGTTGATATATTATAGGTTTGTTGCGGGAAGCAATGGTAGAATATCATGCAGCAATCAGAATGTATGGCATTCTCTATCTTGGAGCTATGCATGACAATGCCCATACCAGCTTACCATTACCTGCTCTCAGTAGGTCTAGAATCCCGATACAAAAAAACCTAAATAAGATACTTTCACACCTCACTATCTTTCCAGGTTCCTAGTTATGTTTACACAACAATAGTGGACAACTTACTTGTGAGAGACCAGTGAGGTCCCTAGATAGCTTTGTACAGTAAGTTCTCTTCTTCTCCCTAATGAAGTAGATCTTCTTGAAGTCTTGTCACCTTGGGTTGACTGGTCCAGAGCCTCATAATTGTCCTGTCTCTTTAAGGCCAAGATGTGACCTTCCAGATATTGATGGACTAAAGGTAAAGGGTAAAGGGACTCCTGACCATTAGGTCCAGTCGTGGCCGACTCTGGGGTTGCGGTGCTCATCTCGCTTGATTGGCCTTGGGAGCCGGCGTACAGCATGACTAAGCCGCTTCTGGCGAGCCAGAGCAGTGCACGGAAACGCTGTTTACCTCCCTGTGGTTTAACCCACAGTGCCACCTGCATCCCTTATTGATGGACTACAACTCCCCTTTTGACTATAAGCCATGTTGAAGGGGGCTGATGGGCACTGGAATCCAACAACATCCTTGCCTAAATAAGAATTAGAATAAGCAGGTAGGACTTGTGTTTTCCCCACATATATCTTTTACCAGAAATGCAAATGGCTTATTGACTTTTAATTCAGTAGAGGGCAGACTGCCTCCAGTGTCGTGTGATGGGGTTGGGGGGTTGGGAAGAGGTTATTGGCAGTGATCCTTGGAATGCTAATAAGGATGATACAAGTGTGACCCTCTTTTATCTGTGAAATAAGTAAGAGCTGTGAAATAAGTAAGAGCTGTTCGACAGTGGAATTTGCTGCCAAGGAGTATGGTAGAGTCTCCTTCTTTGGAGGTCTTTAAGCAGAGGCTTGACAACCATATGTCAGGAGTGCTCTGATGGTGTTTCCTGCTTGGCAGGGGGTTGGACTTGATGGCCCTTGTGGTCTCTTCCAACTCTATGATTCTATGAAATGTTGGGATGTGCACTGTCAGGGAAAGCTGCACCTCACAAAATATCTCCCTTCATGCGCCTCCAAAACATCAGGTGTTGTGTAAGGTCCTGAAGCTGCTTCTGCTACTTATCCCTGTTCTCCAAATTAAAAACCTGAGGTGTCCCGTCCCCCCTACTCCTTGGCATCTGAAAAAATGAGAAGTAACATGTGACTATCAATGGCCCATCTAGTCCAGCATCCTGTTCTCACAGGGGCCAACCAGATGCCTGTGGGAAGACTTTAAGCAAGACATGATCAGAGCAGTACAAAGAGAGTGTGACTTACCACTGACATTTGCCAAGCTTCGGGAGCTTGTGAGTGCACAGCTAAAGAAGACAGGTTGGCCTTCAGGGACATTGAGCCATGTTTGCAGAAATAGGGGTAGTTGTTGTTTATTCAATTTATACACTGCCCTGTCTCAGGGCAGTTCACAAACAAGACCACAACATATAAAATCAAAGCAAAAACAATAACCCAATTTTTAAACCCCCCCAAAAAAACCACATTCTAAAAGGGTGTTGGATGTCAATAAGATAAACCAAAGGCCTGGTTAAAAAGGAACGCTTTTGCCTGCCACCTAAAGTTGTCTAATGAAGGCACCAGGTGAATTTCCATGGGGCCACTGCAGAGAAGGCCCTGTTCTCATATTGCAACCCTCTGGACCTCTCAAGCATCTTAGTATTCATTGAGCAAGGTCTGGTGTGAAAACATAACATTATGATGGCTGACTGGGAACAGTTATGGACCACAGGTATGAAGTTTACGGCATGTAATGCCTTAAGAGAGAATATAATGAAAATGATATACAGGTGGTACATGACACCAGTCAAGCTTGCAAAAATCTATCATTTGCCCGATAATAAATGTTGGAAATGTAAAGAGACCGAAGGTACATTCTTTTACCTTTGGTGGACATGCCCAAGGATTAAGACTTTCTGGGAGATGATCTATAACGAAATGAAAAAGGTATTTAAATATACCTTTCAGAAGAAACCAGAGGCCTTTCTCTGCAGTGTTTACACAACACTGGGCATGGTCGGCCAACTGGTGTTAAAGAAGGATAGAACTTTTTTTATGTATGCCACAACAGCAGCAAGAATACTTATTGCAAAGTATTGGAAGACACAAGATCTACCCACCCGGGAAGAATGGCAGATGAAGGTGATGGACTATATGGAACTGGTGGAAATGACTGGCAGAATCCGAGACCAAGGAGAAGAGTTGGTGGAAGAAGATTGGAAGAAATTTAAAGTTTATTTACAGAAATATTGTAAAATCAAGGAATGTTAGAGGGATGTTGGAATGAAGTTTTGTGGTCTTAGCAGAAATGATATAAAGGATTAAGTAAAAATAGATTGGTAATTAGTGAAAGAGAAGAATGTAAAAATATAGTATATTAAGATAAAAAAATTAGGATAATAACAAGGATGGAAAGGATTTGCTGAAATATCTAATTGAACTAGTATACAAAAAAGGGAGGTGTGAAGAGGTCAAGGAAATAAGCAAAGGAAAGAAAGTTATGTAAAGGTTGGATTTGTGTGTTTTTTCTTTTTTCTTTTTTCTTTTCTTTTTTTCTTGGATTGTTTGTCTTTTTTGTAATCTTCAAAATTGGAATAAATATTATTTAAAAAGAAGAAAAGAAAAGAAAACATTGCCTCTAGATTCCACTACGTAATGGTGTCATTGCTACTTTCTGACTTACCCAGTCCCCAAGTGAGGGCATGGTTGTCTAAATACCAGAACACCAAAGATGATTGCCAAAGCTAACTTCAGGGCTCGGCCCAGGGCAAGGCACGACACAAGGCAAAGTAATGGGTAATCGAGATAAAGACAACAAGAAAATATTTGCTGAATTTTTGACACATGTCCACCCATTGTTCTTTGGTGATGTACATTGTTGCCTCGGGATGCAATATGAAGGAACTTTAGGAGATTGCATCTGTTGCCTTGCAGTGTGTGGTTTCCTTGCTCCCTGTTTAATGTGTCTGTCAACGGAAAGTCTGGATAAAAGCTCCTGTGAGTATGACTGAAATTTTGGAGCACTGAGTGCCACAAATGCTTGTAGACTTAGAAGAAATTATTAAAAAGTAATACGTGAATAAGGCATACACATATTTAGAAAAAAATATCAATAAAAGCATGTTGTTGGAGAGTGGGACTTGGGATGCTACTACCAACTTAATTTCCTGAAATGGTGGATAGTAATATTATAATTATAGTGAGTACTGTAGTAGCAAAGAATGTGGAAAAAAACCCCGTCTTTTCACTAGAAGACACAAAATGTTTGACAAGAAACTTTGGTGAGCGTGAAAAAACTAAAACAGTTCTGTTAGAATGCTGGTAGAAATAAATATATATCTTATTGGAATAACAGAATCAAAATGTTGGCAATTAGGTGCTAGAGTTGATGTTAATTAAATACTGCACCCTTCTCTGTATCCACATCTGTATTCCTGAGCCTCCTTTCTTGTGTTGTTTTGCCATATGCAAAAAATATAAATGTTTTGGCAGGTTTTTTTGTTTACCTGAGAGATTGTGTGTTCTGTCTCGTGTCTCTGCTTATCTGCTGCACCTGTCTCTGTCTTTAATGAATGAAAAATAAGATGAATGGTGAATAATAATGTCAATGATGGATTGGATATTTTGATTTTATTTTATTTTTTGGTTACCCTAATTTCTATGTACTGTCAGCATGTTTTTAAAGTCACAAAATGGGAAAGTCTGTCAGCTGTATTTTTTTCTACCATGCACTGGGTGGAAATGGCCCTAGGAGATCTTTCAAAGATGCAGATGGCAAGAGGTCTTTCCAGTAAATGTGAAGGAATGTCACATGTGGGTGAGCCTTTGCTAGGCTCCTTGCCTGAGGCGCAAAAGAGCTGTCCTGCTCTCCCAACTCCCAGTTAGCACACTTTATTTGTGAAATAGGTGTGCTTTGTAAGTTTCCATAAACTTTCGGTAACTAAGATAAATTATGTAACTATCCTTTGCATGAAGTGTCAGTGCTCCCACTTTCATTTGCCAAATAGAAATTTGGGTTAGATTTCTGCTTCTGCATTTTAATTAACTGATTGCACCGACTGGTAAGCCTCATGAACAATGAACAGTAAGGCTGAGTTAAGTGGATAAGATGAACAATTAATTACGCCAAAGTGACTAATTATAAAGTAGTTTGACTGCAAATTAAGAAGGCTTGTTTTTAAAAAGCTTAGTCACCCTTACGGATTCTTCGTTTTGCCTGGATAGCACTGAAAAGGGTTGCAAAGCCTCCCCCACCCCGTCATACTGCGCTAACAGCCACACTCTCAGAGGGAAGGGGCAGAGAAAGGACAGCAAATGGAAAGCACATTGGATGAATAGGCCATATGCCGAATCTAGTTCAGTACTGCCCACCCTGACTGCCAGAGGCTCTCCATGTGCGCTGGCGGACGAACGGGGGGGCGGAGGGAGCGGACCGCCCCCGGCACCACTATTCCAGCAGGGTGCCATCACGGTGCCCCCCCCCCCAGAATGCGCATCTTCATGTATGCGACAACGGCCGCGAGAGTCCTAATAGCACAAGGATGGAAGACTGAAGAAACCCCGACTAAAGAATCGTGGCAAGAAAAATTGATGGACTATGCAGAACTGGCAAAACTGACATACAAGCTATGGGACAAGGATAACTGTGACTTTAAAGATGAATGGGAAACCTTTACAAAGAAATTGAAGATGCAACAAAGCGAACTGGACTCCTGGGCTGGTTTTGAATAAACATTCACAAACTTTTTATTGATAATAATCAGCTAAATAGTTTGAGGATCTATACAACTGTGTAACATGCAGAAAACAGCATTTTTAGAGAAATCAAAGACTGGAACTGAGGGAAGTTGGGGGTGGGGGGTTCTGGGGGGAGGGGTGGGGAAAATGGGGGGGAAATAAGGATGATATGTTTCTGGATAATATGTTTTGTTTAAATTTTGAATAAAAAAGTTATTTAAAAAAAGAACGTGCATCACACCCCTGCGGGCAGCGCACCACGCCCTTGTGGGTGGCGTACCACCACCCCCGGGATGTGCACCGTGCCCCCACCTGCTCTCCGGCCCCGGTAGCGGAGCATGCAGCTTTGCCACTGTCCATGTGTCCTTCAGATGAGAGATTTCCCAGGTCTGCTTAGAGAAATCAAGGACTGAATCTGGGCTCTTGTGTATGGAAAAGCATGTGCTCTGCCCTTGAGCTATGGGATTCTGACGCGGAATGGGGGAGACTCATGCAACTTTAACGCTAGCACTGTGCAGGTACCAAGGGTGGGATTCAAATGACCTATTGCTCAGAGTAGACCCACTGAAGTTAATGAACCTATTAGCTTGGATTATGTACATGAATGAGCATACTTAGCACTGAGTACCTCCTGGCAATGCTCTCCAAATACTGCCACTATGATGGGCTTCCTCAGGCTGCGGATGCTGGGGAGAGGCAGCCCTCCTGCCCTTCCTCCTGAGCCCCTAAGCCATTCCCCTCCATTGCAGGACGGTGCTCGGTGCCCCTGAAGGTCGCCTGGTTCCCCAAGACGTGGTGGAGGACGCTGTCCTGTTGTCAGTACTGGACTAAGAGTGAACTTTCAGTCCAGCCACTTTCTGCATGTGGAGCAGCATCATTCTATCCTTTGCCTCCTCATACATCAAAATCTCTTGGGCTTGCCTTGCTGAGATCTTTATTCTGACCCTTAAAATTATATCATTGGTTCAGGAAATCATTAGATTGGGAGAATATCATACTGTAAGTGATACCACTCCTGCGTGCCTCTGTCCGTCGCACACTGCCCTCATCTTCTGAAATTTATTATTAATATAATGTGGGCTAGAAGCATATTCCCCCCCCCCCCCGCCCCCCAAAAAGCACTTTTGTTGGACTTTCAAAAAGGAATTGAAATTCTGGAGAAAATCACTTTCTAGCTTCAACAATGCATAGTTTAAGGCTACAGCCTTTGTGCACAATTACACATAAGTAGGTCACAGGGAACGAACTGGGACTTAATTCTGATTAAACATGGACAGCCAGGGCTGTAGGTCTTGGGTATTAAAAAAAAAGCATTGGTTGTAGAGATGAAATGCAAAAAAGGAAAGGTAGCTGTTTATCTCTCTTCTACTTCTTTTTTTGTACGGAGTCCACCTCTTTATTAAATTTCAGATAAAATTACAATTATAGCACTATGTCAATGGCATTATTCTCTTGCCCAGAAGCTCTGTTCTATCATTATTATCCTGTCATTTTTGTTCCCTTGGTTTCGTGGAGTGGAGGTGGAGGCTCAAAATGAATGCATGGTATGAGGAATTCTGTTGGGAGGTGGGCGTCTGGGGGCGTGGGATGTATCTCCTGTGGATTTGGACTGAGCAGACAGACGGCAGGGTGAAGGGGGGAGAAGGAAAGATGGGCAAGAAAATTTCACACAGAAGCACATCATTGCTTACTTCAACTCACCTGTGGAAACAACTCAGAGGCCATGAAAGAAGGAAGGAAGGGCAACAACAGGAAGATTTAAAGGAACTATTGGAAACTCAAGGCAGTAGAGATACAAGATGATCAGAGCCCCACCAAACTTGAAGCATGGGAAGTCCCCCTAAAAAATTATAATTTGGCGGAATATTTGGACTATATGATATGTATTTGTATAATGTGGAATATTTAATGTAATTTGATTGGATTGTTAAAATGGAAAATTTAATAAAAATTATTTTTTTTAAAAAAAAAAGGAAAGATGGGCAAGAAAATAACTTTGTCAAGAGGGAGTGAAGTGCAAAGGAAGGAAGGAGCTCTTAGTTGAGAGGCAAAGAGGCCTGTGAAAGACAGCAAGGATTTCTAATCCTGCTTTTAAATATATCGTATATGCAGAATTTCATCACGAGTGCAGTGCCACCTGCTGACTCTTCAGTTAAATGACACCTTTAGCAATTCATTGGAATTTCACTTCAAAGATCATGGTTTCTGCCTTGGCAAAAACTTTGAGGAATATGGAAGGAAGCAAAAAGGGCATTGACGAAATGAATGAAGGTTCTCAGGGCAGGGGGTTCTATAGACCACCATACCCTTGATAATAAAGAAATAGCAGTCCAGGATCAGAAAGAGGCTCACTAGAAGGACTTTTGTGTACTGCACTCCTGCTCCATGTGACAAGTGCCTCATGCAGGAGATGCTCCCATGTGTGCTTTCTCCCATGTGTGAATCAGCTGGCCATTTTCTACTGCAGAGAAGAAGAAATAGAAGCTTGTGTCCAATGTTGTGTGAGCAGAAGGCATCTCAGGCAGAAACACCTTGCACTGGGCTGCGAGGAGGAGCTGAGTATCTCCTGCAAACTCTTTCCAGGAGGTTTGTGGGAGGATCTGCCAGACAATGTGGGCATCACAGTTGGAGGCATAGTTGCCTGGAGTTAGGCAAACCTTGCACCAAATGAGTTCAATGGTCCTCCACCTGATTTCAAGCAACGCTTCCCTTTCACTGGTGCCTCATACAACACAGCCCACACTCTTCAGGATATGGGAAGGTAATCTTGAAATATTAAATAGCTACATAAATGCACCAAAACAATGGGCATAGTCCAGCTAAAATTAAGCACTGAAGCATCATTCCTTTCAAATGAAGAATTAAACACGTGGCTCAGTTGGCAGACCATGAGATTCTTAATCTCAGGGTTGTGGGTTTGAGTCCCACTCTAGGCAAAATATTCCTGTGTTGCAGGGGGTTGGAATGGAATCAGATGGTGGTCCCTTCCAACTCTGCAATTCTATGCACTTAGCTCTCCAACTGAAGAAGAAGAAAATCACTGGGAGTCACCCATTTGTAATAAAGTCATTTTTCCCGTTTCTTGTTGTTCTAAAAGAAAAAAGAGTAATAGCAATTCAGAATTGGAAAAAGAGTTCCAGAGTGCTAATAAAGGACTGAGGTTGCTACGGGTGCAAATAGCGACTGTCCTGAGAATTGAGGCCAACGCAGATTTCTCTTTCCGATTGTCTCAGGGGCATGAACATACCTGTTGTGGTTCCTCCCACCTTTTCTTATCTCAGCTGTTTGCACATTCGAGGAAGCAATCATCTTTCTTTTGGAAAACTTTTTTTAAAAAATCCTGATAGAATGGACATTTTTGTAGGTTTTCTGTTGTTATCAACAGGGAGCTTCTCAACATACTGAACATGCATTGACAATGCTGTTAGCTGTAAATGTGGTGGAGAGCAAAGGTGTTCCTCTGCTATGTTCAGAGTCTCAATGTTGTTCTTTATGCTGAAAAAATGTTCATCAAGTTAATAAGGAAGAATCATCATATTATTGTCCCATAGAGATAGTCATAGGTGAGTTGATCTATTGGTCCATTCACATCCCCATCCTATGGGAGGGACAACATGATGCTTTTAACTGTAGCTAGTGAAAATTTACAAAAAAACCTAGTTAAATTATAAAATTGCTTCACTCCTGGCTGGCAAAAGGCAGCCTATGCTATGGGATCGTCGATGAACCTCTAAAAGAATGACTTCCCATTGCTGTGAGAAAAGCAGCCCACAGTGCCCCTTTGCATTCCCTCGACCTTTGAACTTGGCATACCATAGTATCAGGAAGCTATTTAGGTTTACCTTGAAGGCTGTGTTGTGAAGAGGGTATCTCTAAACTGGGTAGGAATCAAGCCTTTCAGGGCATCTCTATGGGGTCAGGATATCTGCAAAATGGTCCTTTTCTACTTCTCTTGTTCTTTAGTAGATAGTTCAGGAAATATAGGGAGAAGCATTCACAAGGAACCATCAGGAGGAAAGTTCATTCTGGGGCATTGTATTCCCAATAATATAAGATCATGCATACTTACTCCCATTCTAGACTCTCTTAAGCAGAAAACTCCAGGAGCACTAAAAAGAGAGTCCCTTCATGATGTAATGGCCAAATGCATTGTGCCCAAAAGTTTGTGTGTCATCTACCTTTGGTTGGATAGATTAAAGGTAGCTGGCTGTGTGTGTGTGATACTGACAACTTTCACAGGTGCCCTAAACTGCTGAAACCATTTCACTGTTTTGATTAATCTGATCATACAGATTGCTTAAGAAGATCTTTATAGACCACTAGAGTTTAGTTAGGGGCAATATGTCTGCTTATATGCTGGAGAACAGGATTGCATCCAGGCTCCACTGCTGCCCTAAAACAGAGGGATGAGAAGCTGATAGTGTTGAGTATATGTTTGGTGCATCTACAGAGATCATGGCCAAACATGTCTTGGATCAATGTGTGTCAGTGAATAAGTCTACTGAAGTTCTAAGAGAAAAATACATGTCAATGGTGCCATTTGCAACAGCAAATTTGGAAGCAGAAACGATTGCCAAAATACCGTCTGCAAAACGAGAGGCAAACCCTTGAAGCCAAATTCTGATCTTGTTTTGTAAAAGTGTTCTAAAAATTCCTGTATTGTTTTAGTGAGAACTCCATTAACTCATAGGCCACATATAAGCATTTCAGAGGCTATTGTTAAGATTGAATTAATTGCAGAATTAACTTTAATGTTGGAAGATAGACAGCTTAAGGACACAAATCACAGATCTGTCAAAACTGTCAGGTAATTAAGGGAAAACAATTCACACCCTGGTAATTGCTATTAGATTCACTTTTCATATGAATTCAGGGGATATGACTCATCTTTCAGTTCTTTCAAGAAGACCTGCTTTTCATTGCTATTTAATGTACCTGTGTTGTATCTCTGAGGTATTGGCCATGATCCAGCAAGGCTGCCCTGCACAGACAAGCAGAACTTCTTGGCTGCAAAGCCAAGCAGCTCTGTCCTTCTGCTGTAGCAGCAACAGGACGTCCATCCATCCATTGGTTTCCAAACCAATCACAACTACAGACATGGACATTTATTTTTACAGTGGACACTTGGGTTGCGAATGTGATCCGTGCAGGATGCACGTTTGCAACCCGCAGTGCTGGCAACCCATGTCTGCGCATCCACGGTTTGCGATTTAGCACTTCTGTGCATGCACAACCGCCCAAACCTGGAAGTAACCCATTCCGGTACTTCCGGGTTTCGGCGGTCCTTAACCTGAAAAAACACAACCTGAAGCGGCTGTAACCTGAGGTATAACTGTACTTATTTATTATTATGTTAACCTTTTTTTTGTTTTGTTAAAAAACACTTGATTGTAAGAAGAATTGAAGCAGTTCAAAAATATGTAAAATAAAGCCCTACAAATATTGATTAAAAGTTAAAAGTAATTATTTAGAAATATTCCAAATATGATTTAAAATGGACATTAGTTCAAAAGGGATAAAACACATGGAACTTCTACATATCCAAATAGGCTTGCTTAAATCAAAAATGTTTTAAACAGGTGCAGAAAGTGTACAGTGAAGGTGCTGCCATACAGAAGGGTTTTATTACAAGTGCAAAACAAGCATTATGTGGCTCCTGTTCCGCAGATTGAAGTGGCTGAGTGAGGGGTAATAAGGGCTTTATATACTAGTAGAAACACCTTGAACCTGGCCTGGTAGCAAATGGGCAACCACTGCAGATCTCTGAGAAGACATGTGATAAGCTGACATGGCCCCCTCCTGCCAGCATTGACTGCAACTTTTGAATCGTGTGCAAGCGAAGCCTCTGCTAGAGTCCATTGCACTAATCCAGTCTTGAGGTCACCAGTGTCTGAACTACTGTGGTCCAGCTTTCCCGGACCAGTGGCAGCTGGCCAAAGGCGCTGCTACCCACTGGGGCTCCCTGGGCCTCCGGTGACAGTGTGGGATCCAGAAGCAGCCCAGACTGGGCCTTCAGGGGAATGCAACCCCATCCAGGGCAGACATTTGACCAGTTTCTGTCATGGGAACCCGTCGCCCACAGGGAGCTGAATATTGAGCAAAATTAAAAAGTTATACAGCTTACAAGAATATTATTTCCCTAGTTAATTTATTGAGACTTCCTCTGTTATATAGCTAAACATGTTAATTTAGTTTTCATTTCACATTTTTCCCTCAGTGCTGCTGATTAAGGAAAATATAATGATTTCTCATGGAAAGACACGTACTTGTCATTTAAAAAATTATTCTGAAATGCCCAGGCAACCACATTACATGGAGGGAAAATGGGGCACACAGATAGCAGTAAAGTAGTGTGAGTGTTAATGTTGGTAGAAAAGGAGAGGAGTGGGTGACGTTTTGTCCTAGCAAATACTGCAGTGTCTGACAGTTGCATAGTTTCTGATAAGTGGAGAAATAGACCAAGCCGTGGGACTCTAGGTTCTTTCTCCCCCTTATGTGAACTCCGGAATACAAGATTTAATCCATATGCATTATGCACATTTTTTAAAATGTCATATTAGTTGTTAATTGTATTCTATGTTTTATTGATGCTCTTGTATTCTTGTATTCTTTATGATAAAAAGTGGCATACACAAGTCTTTAATAAATAAATCACATACTATGTTTTAACTGTATTGTATGATTATTTATTGATGTTCTTATAGGGAAACCAGTTTTGGGTTTATGATAAAATACAGCATATGAAATGAATACATAAATAAAATTTGCATAACATATTCTGCACCTTTCCCATAGAGCTCTGCAAATTATCTTAATACATTGTGGGCTTCTTCCAGTCATTTTGAATCTTCTGGAGGCATAACTGGGCATGATAGTTACAGCCCCAGTCCCTCGTGCCAACTGGGTTTCAGGGATGTACCTTTAAATGTGCTCTAGGTAGGGAAAAACTGCAGTAAATTTTGTGGGAAATGTCTGGCTAATTATTGCCTCCCCAAACAAACAAACAAATGGAGATGGTACATAGTCCCCAGGGGGATACCACAAAGTTTATTTATTTATTAGTACCTTTTTGTGAAAGTTGCATGCTAAGGAAAAGAGGAAGTCCAGCGACCAAAAAATAAAAACTGGTTTCCTTCCTGCCTCCCCAAGAGTTTGCTGCCAAAACAATTCCTTGCCTGTTATTCACACCCCAGTCTTCGGCTGCCCCCCTTCACCCTTCTTGGCAGCCTCTGTGTCCTGACACTTTTGCCTGCAGCTGACCTTTCGGGCTCACCCAGCCCTCTTCTCCCTGCCAACAGCACCAGATGCGAGAGGCTCTTTGCAGTCTGCGTGTCGCCTCCCATGTGACCCACTGGGCTTGAGCATACCCTTTCAAAAACTATTTGTCAAGTTCACACTCTCTCACACAAATCAACACTGAATCAACATTCACGGACCTTCCTTTGCATCATCTGTGCTCTTGATTATCATGGGTAAAAGCAAAACACATTTTGCCCTTAGGTAAGCATGTAGCCATAAACCTGTAATCGCTGTTCGTAAATTCTGCTCCTGCTCCATATGCAATATTTCTGGGCTGTTGCTTTTAAGAAAAGCTATTCTGGTTCAGAAGATTCCTTCAACACCTAGACTCATTCCCCTTTGTGTTTCTGATCCATGTCACTTTTGCCTTTCTTCACTGACAGGTGTGTTCCATCCCTTTTCTCCAGCAACCTGTGATTTAAAAACATCACACACAATTCACATGAAAATCTGTGCTAAAGGGTACATCTAAATAAGTATACTAAACAGTAGCATCTTATAACTTTAAATAAAGGAGACATATACATTTTGGATAGCGTGGTGTGAATACGGAACAAAAATCCAGCACTGCAGGAACAGTGAATGCACATTAATCAGGAATGTGAACACAGCCTGGGGGGGTCATGTAGTCTGAGCCCACAATACCAAGAGAAACTGGGTACCAAGAAAGGAGCCGGTGCTGAAGCCTACATGCCCACTCTGGTACCCAAGGTAAGTTCTATTCCCTTGGGGACCAGGATGTCTGGCATGATGGCTTTCAGTGTTCATTTGGGCTGTACAGGACGCCTGGTTCCTTTTTCCAGTGCACTCTCTGTGGCCTGTTGTTGGACGCTGATTGGAATCTGCAGTTGGTTCAAAAACTGGCAGCCTGATTCATCTCCAGAATTTGCCTCGGGGAACATTGAACACCTGTTTTGTATGAGCTCTACTGATTTCTGATCAGTTTTCTTAGCTGAATTCAAAGTGCTGGTACTTACCAATTAGGGGTGCCACCTTTGGTCAGGCAAAATACGGGCCAGTCAGGGGAGGACTGGGGGCTAAAAATTTCTTTACCTGCCCCCCACTCTCCACTGGATGGACAGACACCCTCTCTTTGCTCTCAGAAACCAAGTCTCTGTCCCCAGCCCACCCACTTCTGCCTGCACAAAAACTCTTTCTCCCCACTAGGCCCATGCAAAACCCCTCTCTTGCTCTCCCCCTGCTACCCCGCCGAGACTACACTGTAGCCAACCCATGCATTGCAGATTCCCTCTCTTGCTCTCTGTGACCCACACTCTGCCTGCCCAAACTCTCTATCTCAAACTTCTCCCCCAGACCCACCCTGTGCCCACAAAGTTTTGAGGGTGAGGATGAGCTTGAATACATGAAAATATTTGAAGTCCAAACAGGACAGGGGACACTTTTCTCCAAAAACGGACAATCATGTTTTTCTGGGGACAGGTGGCAATGGGTGCTCTGGGCCATGGGCGTAGCCAGGATTTATATGGGGGGCAGGCTCAATGTTGGGGGACAGAACAGAGCTATCTGCTATGTGATTGGTCAGTTAATTATTATTTTTATTATTTTTTTACTTGATGAGGGGGGCTGCCCCCCGCCCCCCCCCCGGCTATGCCCATGGTCTGGGCCCAGAGTAACTGAAGCAGTGTGGTCTGCCTTCTTTTTAGGATCTGGCAACAAGAACCTTTTGGCAGCCTTGCAATTTGTGCAGTTAGGCAATGAGGGGGCAACTTTTCTTTTCTGCTGGGGGCATTATTCCTTTGCGGGGTGGCAGTCTCTCAGGGCCTGCATGCTGGCAGTGGGTAGAGCCAGAACCAATCATGGGCGGAACCAGAGGCAAAATTGTTCTGGAAGAAAGGCCACTGTGCTTCCAGTTTCACTGGGCAGGAACTGTGATGGGCCACAGGTTTCCCTGTTGGTTGGTAGATTTATTGCCGTTAATGTTAGATTAGCTAGACCTTGGGCCAGTGGTGGTTGGTGCCCATTGGGCCAGTAGGATGAAGGCAGGGAAACCAAAGGTACATGAAGACAGAGGCAATGACAGGCAAAACCAATGAATTCTAGTTTCGTCTTCCTCCTGCTCTCTGCTGAGTTCTTCACAGGGGCTAAGGAGGAAGCTGACAGCCAGGGCCAGCCTCTGGACTAGTCTTAAGAAACAAGGCAGGCAGGAGGGGCAGATGGAGCTTGGTAGGGCACTATCGCAGTTGGCCTCCACTGCCACAGTCTGGCCCCTGAAAGCAGCCGTGGTCAACACATCAGAAAATTGTGGTGGCAAAGCCTGATCGCCATTGTGGTGATGATACAGCCTCCCTCCCTTTGATCTGCTTTCAACCAGGAAGTCAGGAGACATGTAAACTGGATACGGAAAATCTGGTGTACAGAATGAGTAATCCCTCCAAGGGCTTGGAATAGAACAAACCTTTCCCTTGCTCCCGCCCCAAGAAAGACCTAAGCCGGTTCTAGTAAATATTTACCCAAGGAAGATTGCATCTGATAGCAGAGCTAGAAGCTTTTTCAGGGTGACCACAAAGGTAGGATTAAGGTTGTCTGGGTGGGATTGGCTAAACATGCGACTGTTACCATGGAAAGCTGGAATGCTGCTCCGCTGGTGTGTTGGGCTGCCACACTGGAATCCTTTAATTGCAACAAAGACCCATATCTTTGTAAACATAATGAAACTTTTTTTGAAAAGGGAGAAAGGTAGGGGAGAGAGGCAGAAAGAACTGGGTCCTCTCCCGCCCACTTTAATTGCAATCATAAAGTTGCAAGTCCTATTAGAAATGCATCCTGCTTTGCCCCCTTTCAAGCTTTGTGGGAATGCAACAGCAGGTGCTACTCAAGATCAGACTGCAAAATAATAATAACAAAATCCTTCAGGGTTAAATGGCTTTCCCAGCAATCGCCTCTAAAATAAAAGTCTATCTGTCTGTCTGTATTTGAACCCTTTATAGCCTGCTTCAAAATGAAGGACTCCAGCCCTCTCACAGCACAGCCAAAAACATAGTTGATCACAACCAAATATTTCTCTGTTAGGCTCTGATTTGCTAGCAGCTTGTGAAACAGTGGTTGTTGTTGATGATGATGATGATGATGATTAAAATTTGTATGCTGCCCTTCATCTGAAGATCCCAGGGCAGTTCACAACATAAAAATACTAAATGAGAATACAGAATACATAATAAAACAAAAACAAACCAATAACCACCCACCCACAAACACAAAACTCAAGAGAAAAAGATACCGATCTGAGCAACATAATTAGGATTTTGATATGTGTGTGTGTGTGTGAGGACAGAACTTGAGGAAATTAGAGAGATGTGGAGTATGAAAGTGCTACATAATAATGCTCAATAAATTAGTCCCTGTTCAAAAGCTCACCTACAGGTTGCTAATGGAAAGTACGTTAACCAGGTGTGAGTCCAGAGGTCACACCTGCTGCTTTGAAAGCTCTGAAATAGAGAAAACGCTGTCACATCTTCCTCCCTTTGCTAAACTTCTCCTTCTCCTGCCTGCTGTGGAGCTAAGCTACTATCAGGCTTGCTACAGCAGGTGAGGGATAATCACAGAATCATAGAAACTTAGAGTTGGAAGGAACCCAAAGGTCACTAGTCCAACCCAGTGGCGGAGTGTATGCCCGCGCTGCCCAGGGTGGGCATACTCCCGAGGGGTGTGTGGCACGGAGGGTGCCCTCCCAGGCGCGGGATAGCCGCTCAGGTGCCCAGAGCGGTGTGCATGGCCTGCAGCCAGGGGCAGAGCGAGCCGCCCATGGCAGACATTTGTCACGCCACCCACCCACGACTCCCAAGCCTCCCCCAAGCTGTCAAAATGAAGGGAAAAGGGGGGGATGCCGTCGGCAAAATGGAGCAGCTCCCCCCTCCCCCTGATGTGGCTGGGTGGCGTGCCGAGTGTCACCCCCCTCAGTGAGGGCACCTGGGGTGGACTGCCCCCACCGCCCCCCTTCCTATGCCCCTGGTCCAACCCCCTGCAGTGCAGAAATCTCAGCTAAAGCATCCCTGACAGATAGCCATCCAACCTCTGCTTAAAAACCTCCAAGGAAAGAGAATCCGCCATCTCTCACGGGAGTCTGTTCCACTGTCAAACAGCTCTTTCTGTCAGAAAGTTTTCCCACATGTTTAGTCGAAATCTCCTTTCTTGTTCCTTGAAGTCATTGGTTTGAGTCCTACCCTCCAGAGCAGGAGATAACAAGGCAGAATAGAATGGTACTATTACTTCCCTTGATCTGGACACTAGACTTCTGTTGATGTATAAGGATGGAGAAAAGGTCCAGTGGAGGTTTGGAGCAGGATATGGAGTGGCTCTGCTCTGTCATTACTTTCAAGCTTTCAAAGGGACAGAAGTGATCTCCAGTTTGATGTATGGTAACTCCAGTGGTCAATGTTCAGACTCAGTTTATACATATCTAGTTACCATCAATGTTACACCAGTTACATCTCCAGCCTCTTCGAGTCCTGCAGAATGCTCTCCACTCCTGACAGTGGGGAAATGGCTTTTTGGGGAGTGGCTACATAATCAACCAGGAAAAATAACTGTCATTAGATCAATTTCCTTATCTTTGATGGCATTTGGCTGCTGTGCATTGGAGGACACTGAGTGACATATTTATATGCAGAAATGAACAGTTCACATTTTCTCAGCTCCACCTTGGCTGGAGATGACAGTTTTGACTCAGAGCAGTGCCAATGCCTACATGTAACAATGTGGCTTTCATGTTCCCAGTTTCTTGAATGTGACAATCAGTCAGAGGTGCCATGCTCCAGTTCCTTTGCAGTCTACCTGTAATTACAGTATAAACACAATGAGCAGAACAACAGGGTGACTTTCATGGATTCAGGTATCATCTTGTTTCAGCTTGTGCTTTGTTATTTCATCTCTGGAAGAAACAGATAATTTAAACACACAAACACACATACAAAACCAGCTGGTTCTAGACCAGTTATAACAACTTCATGTGTTTCAGAGATCAGGCACAGAGCCACAGTTTTGAACTACAGGTACACAGATTTAGGGTAAACATTAGGAAGGATTCTTTAATTGTAAGAGCTCAGGATGGTTGCAGAATCTCCTTCATGGATGGTTTCCAAAATGGAGTTGGGTAGATGGGCAAATATTCAGATGAAGGATACCCAGATTAAGGTGAGAGGTCTGGACTAGATCAACTTTCAAACTGATGACTAGATCAATAAAGGTGAACAGCATGTACAGGAAAAAATCTTTTTCTTATTGCAGTCATTTTTAATATTAAAAGTTTAACCTGTTTCATGACTGTTTCTGTCATTATTCAAAAGAGTTCTTTTTTGCCTTTTTTTGGTGGTCATCTACAGCAATGGTGCTAGAGCTGATTCTCAAAACCTTTCCAGGTCTACACAACGTTGATCCATTCATGCAAGTGGGCCAGCCAAGGCAACATAAGGTCCAGAGAGTCTTAGAGACCGCAACACACAATTAGCAGGTTCTGATCAGAATTCAAACTGTAGGTTTGGACTGAATGTTTGAAAGCTCCCTTGTGGTGGTCATGATGATGATGATAGGCTTCATCGTGTTCAGAAGCACTTCACAGGTATAGTGTTCTGGGAAAGAGGGAAAGAGCACACCTTGTGAGTTCATGGCAGAGACATGATCATAAAAGCACACCCTAATTCTTTTGTCAACACATTAATTTTGAATTTTAAAATTCAGTGCATTTGTGTGCATACCACTCTAGGTAGACAATTTCACCATAGGCCCAAAGGACAATCCCTTACACCAACCTAAGACTCAGTCAAGAGAGCAATAGCAACTCATACAACAATCACTGCAGAAAAATTTGATTGCCTCTATTTGACCCACCAGGTGAATGGAGCGTTTAGGTGCATAATGGTGTTTACATACGTGAGGATGTGGCAATACCTTGTATTGGTTCAGCTTCACGTGATGTGGGTGGGTAAGCATTCCAGTTTCAAAATGCATCTTAGTTGTGAAACTTGGATCAAAAATGGGATAAAGTACAGATAAAATGGAAACATAAATTCACTCTGCAAACAACTGTCCATTTTGTTGTGGTCGAAACAGATATTGCCGCAGCAGCTGTGCCTGTCTTCCTTCTTCCAACTGCTTATCTGGTTTAGACTGTGTGGAGTGGAGTTTTCCAGTTGGGTTTCGCAGGACAAAGACAGGGAGGAACTGGAAAACAACGTGACACCAAGATACCTGTACCAGTAGAGGACAAAGTTATTTCCCTGTATTTAGTGCTTGGTTTCTACTTCTTTAAGGTGTTTTGGCATTCATGAGGTAGCAGATTAGCATCTATACACATCAGAATGCTTCTTCTAAGCCCACAGTACATACTGGCCTGCCCTTTTCTACTCTGAGCATGAATGCACATGACGGCATGCACGCACACCCAATCTCTTTCTAAGCACAGGAGCTGGAAAGGAGAACACTCTTTTGCAATGTCCTAGACATATGCAGGCAACACAGGTAAACAGCAGACCATGAAAAAGAACCCAAACTATTTAATGTTGTAGTATTTTTGATGGGCAGAAATGCTATATTAATTTATTGAATCTTTGGAGGGCAGATGTAGACAAAGTGGGGAAATGATTTATTGCATCATTGTAGAAGAAATTGAAATTTATTTGGAATGAATTTGACTTAACACATGAAATTTGTATTCTCACACATCTGGCTTTGTGACTCTGATAGGGAAGAGTTGTAGCTCAAGGAGAGAACAACCATTTTGCATTCATTTTTTTTTTTAAATAATTTTTATTAACTGGCCAATCACATCAAATTAAATCACATCATATAAATTCCGAATTACAAAGCCAAATTTTTAAATTTTGTTGGGGGAACCCATACTTCAAGATCCAAAGGGGAATTCAGATCATCTTCTTATTACTGCGTTAATGTCCAAATCAGTCCCAATCAGTCCAAACAAAGTTCATAATTCTATCCAGTCTTATCTTGGTGTTGCCACATCATATCTTGTTCGTATAATTTCTCTTTTTCTTTTACGATCTCTTCTGTTAGTCTCCTTAAGCCGATAGCAAGTGTAATAATCCTGTGTGGATTTCCCGTTCCTCCACTAAGTCCAGATGGTTTCCATATATCTCCTTCGTAGATAACATCACTTTATCCATCGTAAATTTTGGCATTTGTCGCTCTTAAGTCCCACCGAGGAGTTGATTCACGATATGTAAACAACTCTATTTCTCTCTTTCTCCTCCCAGACCCAAGAGCTCCCACAATGCCTCACAAAATGGCGAACGGCATTTTTTCCTGACTGCGTCACTCCAAAACTCTTAGCTTTCCAGCTTCATCTTGAAACATTGCTTTGGATCGAAAGTTTATCTCCACACAGCCTTAAATCCACAGCTTAAGTCCTTAATTCAACCATTTTGCATTCAGAAGACCCCGGGTCCAATCCCCAGCATCTCCAGGTAGGGCTAGGAATGGCCCTGCCTGAAATCTTGGAGAGCCACTATCAGTCACTGTAGTCAGTGCTGAGCAGATGAGCTAATGTTCCTAAGTCCAGCTTCCTGTGTTCCTAAGTCCAGTGAAGCATGTATTTCAGAGCAGAAGCCTGCAATACAGAAACAGAAGCATTCAAATCTATCAAAAAGTTAAGGTTTTCCCTGTTACTGCAACTTTTAAAAACCTTCAGCTACCCAAAGTACTGTATTATTCCATGTTAAACTGGCAATTAAAGTGCTTTATTTTTAACACAGTTAGTAAGTGATCAGTATTTCATTTTGATCATGTAAATGCGATTTGTTAAATCCATCTGGCTTTGTGGTTGTGATATCCAGTGAAGCACATTTTTCAGAGAAAAGTTTGGAAGTGGTTAAAGAAACAGTCAAAGAATGAGTCTGAATGTTGAGGTTTCCTGATAAGCTATGTTTTATTCCACGTTAATCTCTAATCCATATAGAAAACAAATGATCAATGTTACAAAACTACTGGACTCTTAGTTTGTAAACCAACCTTTCCTGTTGGTGTTAAGCACTTTTCCGGAAAAGATTAGCATCTGGGAGCAGATAAATCATTTCGCAGACCTAAACTGCATTTTGACAACATAAATATATTCCATAACCTCTTTTAAAATATCCCTGTGACATCCCTGAAAGGCAACAGCATTTTTCTCTTCCATTTGCAAATGGGCAAATGAATGAAGAGCACAGCCAGGAAGTCTTTGCCAGGTGGATATGTCTTCTCCAAGATTGCAATACAGAGCCAACATTCTGTTTGTCCATTGCTAAAAAAGAAAATATGATAAGCTGGCAACCTTAACAGAAAAAAAACCCCAAGTGAGGCGAGGTGTCAAGTGGGTTAGGAGCTTGTACCCAAGTCTCACTGCTAAGTTTTTAGGCTTGCTAAATCGACCTTCTTATGGGTAGCCTTTGTTGATCCAAAGATCAGTCCCTAACCTGGAACATAGAGATAAGGTTTGCCTGGTAAGGCTTGTGTAGCTGTTTCTATCTACATAAAATGTGCACAGAAAAGGGCTGCATTTTTATCACTGAGAGAAAAATATCACAGTTTCCTCTTCCCTGAAGATTTTTAACTAGAGCTGCTGTCCTATGTGCTCTTGCCTTAGAGGAAGAATATAGTAGAGGTTACTCCCCAATTATACAGGATTCCACAGCATAAATTATACAAGACTAACAATCCTAAACTGAGGCAAAAGTTGCAGTATTTTGACGAACATTTTTGGCAATTTCGGGTGTGGCTCACAATAGAGTTAGGGCCTGCCCACATCAAGCTGATATCAAATTTAAGACATTTGTGATGCAGTTGGTTGACTACCGGCCCATAAAGCACAGATTTTGTCTGGATTTGATGCATTGGCCTCAGTCGCATCTTTACATAGGGAATCTGAATACCTGTGCAGTACTGTAATGGTGTCACATTTACTATCTCTGGTTGCCAGGGATCACTTAGGGAAGGTGAATGAATGGAGAGAAATGGCATCAATGCAGCAGCAGAGAAGGGAAATGATGGCTGTGAACAGCCATGAGATACAGTAGGCTTAATAAAGTGTTTGTGGGATAATTTGCAGATTAACTAACCATCCTTCCTTGCTGCGCCCCTGTAAACACTATGTGCACCCCCAAAACCAAAGTGGGAGATCATACACCAGAGCCCCACCAAAGTGTAAAAACATCACAGAGTCTGAATGGATTTCAGGGGTCATCTAGTCTCGTGTTGGACAGCTGGCATGCCAGTTCTTCTTCAGAGGTGGAGGGTCATAGAATGTGCTTCTCAGTAATGTATGAACTAGCCAATATAAAAATATATCCTTTCTTTGCCTCGGTTGAAAACTGCTCCAATACATTCCACTGACTTGCACATGCCAGTGGAGGGTAAAAAGTATTCGTGGGTGGGGAAAAAATGCTCGTTTCAAGGCAGTAACTCCATAAGCAGGAGAGGCGTAGCAGTCATCGTTGGAGAATGGGACAGATGACTGCCTTAATAAAATAGAAGGGAGGGAGGAAAAGAGACAGTCATAGAAGTGGATAAGGAAGAGAATAGGAGACGTTAATTCACTCTGAGACTACCAGAGACACACCCATGAAGTATCAGGTTGGTGTTGTTCTGAGAGGATTAGCCGGACCTCGCCCTTTTGGGAATTCTCAGCTCTGTTTTTGTTATCGTCACCCAACTAAGGTGCGGCCATGGAAGGGTCACATGAAAGGTGAAAGAGATGTTAACTGCTCTTGCTTGCCCCTAGCAAGGAGAAATGCAGAACAGTCAAACCAGGTGAGGTGAAAACAAGACTGGGAGGCTCAACAGCAGAAATAACAAAATCCACACCAGGCCTTTCCTTGACATTCCTCCTTTTTCCACACCATCTGATTTCTTAGTTACAAGATATACAGCTTTGTGATAGTTTTTGACTTGCGTGTTCTCTTAAATCCCACCTCCCCCCCCCCCAAACCTCTGGTTATTCTGCTCCCACTCCAGTGTTAAGCCCATGAGTCCATGAGAAGCCACAGCTCAATAGTCATAGAACCATAGGATTGTAGCGTTGGAAGGGATCCCGAGGGTCATCTAGTCCAACCCCCTGAGATGCAGGAATCCTGTCCTGGGTGGGCTCAAACCACCAACCTTCTGGTTAACATCCAGGTGCACTGACCCACTGCACCGCTGGAGGAGCACACAGAAGCCAGTGCTAAGAGAGCTGGGAAGCAGCCCTGCCCAGATGATGTTTGCTCCGATTCAGCGATAAAGATCAGGTTTCCCAGGGGGAAAGCGGCAGGACAAATGGAAGGAAGTCCAGATGAGCCCTCCAACATTTCTCCATTGAAAATAGGGACATCCTATTCAATTATTATTATTATTATTATTATTATTATTATTATTACCCCACCAATCTGGCTGGGTTGCCCCAATCATTCTGGGTGGCTTCCCTTCCCTATACAGGGCTGACTTCAGTTGTCTTCTAAAGATTGTATAGTTACTTATCTCTTTGGCTCTGGAGTCACATAACTCCATACCCTCCCAGATTTCTCTGATGAAAATAGAGACACCCTAAGGAAAAGAGGGAAATTCCAGGATCAAATCAGAAACCAGGACGGTTTCAATAAATCCAGAGCTGTCCCTGGAAAATAGGGAAACTTGGAGGGTCTGGTATGAACCAGCTTCCTGTGTTCCTATGATTATGTGAACAACAGCAGACATGTTGGTACTGGTGAGCAGGAACCAAAGGCTCCCCTTATTAGCTGCATCACTGCAAAAACATCAGGAAGAAATAGAAAAGGGTCATCTTTTCAGTAGGAGATTATGTGTGATGGACAAACCAGGCATCCTGCTTATATTCCTTTAGGCTGAGACACTGGGAAATCAGAACTTGGTGTTCCTGCCCTTGTTTCCCGCTGACTGAGCCAGCAGAGACTGCGAACACAGATTAAGAAGCATTCTCAGCCCCTGGAGGAGAAGGGAGTGGCTCAAATCAATCAACTCCGGATCTCTTTACTCAGTTTAAAGAGCATTGCTGACAGGCAGAAAAAGAACTCCAGGCCCATTCTCCCTAGCCAGAAGAGAAAAACACACACACAACCAAAACTGGAACACGGAGCCCAAAGAAAGGAGAGAAGTAACAACAAGGCAGCAGAGAGGTGGTTTTGTTCCATCCTCTGTCATTGACTTTGACATTCTATAAAAATGTATTTACTGATTTGCAGACTGAGCACATGCTCCTGCTGGAGTGGGTTGTGAGAACCAGGCTGGTGTTAAGGACTCCTTTGAATGGCACAAATGCAGTAGGCGGACCTTGGGGGTCTCAAATTTCAGCAGTGCCCTGTGTGACGCCAAAATTTGGTCTCCTGCCTCTTGCCTTTCATTCTATATCATAGTTGTGGCACCCTCTGTGGAACTCCCCAGGCTCCGCACCCAGGGCAACGGAACCACTTGCGCTCCCCTAAATCCACCTCTAGCCAAAGCAATCATGAGGGGGTGATGCCTATCTTCTCAGCAGTGGTGCTTTATGGCAAAAGGCAACACTAGTGAGTTCGAGATGTTTTGCTGCAGTTTTGCAACACTAGAATTCAGTAAAGTATATCATCATCATCATCTTTATTGCAGTACAACGACCCATAACATGGATTCAGAATAAAATACAGATTCATACAGACAACCCCCCAGGGAAGGGAGACCAAAGTGTTATTTGTTTAGTCATGGGTATGTTGATCTTTGATTCGTATGACTACTGAAAGAAACTTTGCCACAGCCACTGTGATATCATTGGACTTGTCCAGAAGATATTTGACCCGGCCGATTTGTCAATAGTGGTTTAATCAATAGTTCCCTCGCTTGATCATATTGACTGCAATGCAATAAAATATGCCTCATGCAGTCGACGTCCTGAGAGCATACACAGATCCTGTTTTGATAAGGGATACCTCTCAGTCTGCTATTTAAGACTTCTGATGGGAATACATTTAATCTGGCTTTGGTGAAAAGAGGCCGATATGTTGGTACAGACAAATTTCTAAGATATGCTGGTGTCTGAAAATTGAACCCATAGTGAATTCCTACTGCTAATGGGCCACAGATAACATGAAATTGAGATGGGAGATCACTATGTGATATGTCCCAGAGCCTTTGCCTCAGAGATTCAAGGGCAGTGTCATAGCCCAGATGGTACAGGAGAGAAGGTGGCATACCAATCAAAGTGGCTTTTCTAACCATAATTTTTATCCATGAGCTGGTAAACTCCTTGTTGTTTAGGTATGGAAGTAACCCCTTCCCTAGGCCAAAGACTGAGATCTTGAGCCAGTATCTCAGGGAAGCCCACCATGCTTTAGTTCATAGAAGACATTCACCTGTTTCTAAAAATAGTTTTGCATTTGGAACACAATTTGGAACTTGTAGGAGGGACCAGAGAAACTTTGCCTGAAAGCCATCGAACCTGGAGAATGAGCCATTGAACCAGACGTTTGAGGCGTAGAGGAGTTGAGAGACAGATTTTGCATTAAATATCTTAATGGTTGATGGAACATAACGGCCTCCCCTTGTATAAAAGAATCAAACTATAGTCAGTTTGCTTACCTTTGCCTTTTGATAGGCGGTCTGCCAATGATGTTTCCAGGACTTGGAACGATGGAATAGAAGCCCTAGGTATCAGAAGAATTTGGTCTGCTCTAGTTTGTGAACGTCCAGTACCCATTTACTCGGGGAGAATCTCTTCTCAAACACCAGGACTTTTGATTTTTTGTAATTGATGGTTAACCCATTACCAGAGCAGTAGTCTGAGAATTTCCTTAGTTGGTAGTTCAGGCCAGGTCTGGTTCAGGAGAGGACGGCCGCGCCATCCGCATACAACAAGAGAGGGGTCATAAAGTATATAAGACATAGAACTGTAGAGTTGGATGGGACTTTGAGGGTCATCTAGTCCAACCCCTTGTGATGCAGCTGTCCCATACAGGGACTGAACCTGCAACCTTGGTGTTATCAGCATCGCGCTCTAACCAAGTGAGCTATCTAGCTGAGTCATACTCAGAGCAGACCATATATTTCATGGAACAGACCCATTAACTAAGTATAGTTTAGATGGATATTACCCACGCGTTGACTTCATGCAGTAATTTTAGCTATGTCATCATCTCAAGGATTCTAGAATGAGCTAGGTCCCAGGACAAGCAGAGATATGTTATCTGTCTGTTGTTTGCTGGTTCCCTCAGTCTTGGTTCTAGATTTTTTCAGACAGTTCTCAGCTAAATATTTGAGTGTTACAGATTCTTTTTTTTAATGGTTTTTTTGTTAAAATAGTTCATCATTAATACACATATACAAGCATACAAACATACATTTCATACAATCCTTAAAAGTGTTCAAACATACTTACACTCAATCCCACAAATAATTCCTTTCCCCATCACCACCCACCACCCCTCACCCCACCTTTGTGTTAGACTTCCAATCTACTCAATTACAATTTCTTTCCACTTCTATTACTTTCTTTCACACACCTTTAGCCTAATTTCATACTTCTTTTTCTATTACACATTGTTATCCATCTTATTTGATATTTCAGTATTTGAAATGGAACTTGTTTATTCTAATAGGAGTTCTGATTTTTCGATATGATTTTGCAAGTATCTTTTAAACACCTTCCAGTCCCTATCTATCTTTTCTTTTGAAATCCTTCCAATTTTGTAGGATTCCAGGTGGAAAAATCAAAGTTAGAAACAGAACTGTTAGAACCCAGCTCTAAGATACTTTCAAGAATGTATAATTTGCTGTTAAAATGGAATACACAGGATGAAACGGTCAAATCAGCCATGATAAAATGGGCACAGGACATAGGGTACAACATCATGTTTGCTGACTGGGAAAAGTTATGGACCACAGGTTTGAGATTTACGGCATGTAATGCCTTGAAAGAAAATATTATGAAAATGATATACAGGTGGTACATGACCCCAGTCAAGCTTGCAAAGATATACCATGTGTCTGATAATAAATGTTGGAAGTGTAAAGAAGCTGAAGGAACATTCTTTCACCTCTGGTGGACTTGCCCTAGAGTGAAGGTTTTCTGGGAAATGATTTATAATGAACTGAAAAAGGTATTTAAGTATACCTTCCTTAAGAAACCAGAGGCCTTTCTCTTGGGCATTGTTGGTCAGAGTGTGCAAAAGAAGGATCGAACCTTTTTTATGTACGCTACAACAGCAGCAAGGATACTCATCGCTAAAAGCTGGAAAACTCAAGAATTACCCACACTGGAAGAATGGCAGATGCAACTGATAGACTATATGGAATTGGCAGAGATGACGGGCAGAATCCGAGACCTGGGAGAAGAACTGGTGGAGGAAGATTGGAAGAAATTCAAGGACTATCTACAAAAATATTGTAAATTGTATGATTGTTAAGAAAGATGTAAGATTAGCAAAAACATGGCTTCAACAAACTAGTTATAAAGAATATAAATTTAAATTTAATTGGAAGATGAAAAGATAAATTCTGGATAAGTAACATTTTATAATTAAGTTTCAATAAGACTATGCTAAATCTTAAAATTTGAGATATTAATATTGAAAAATTATATTATATGAATTAAACCAAGTTAATAACTTGCTGGCAAAATTTATGAGTTTAGAAAGCAGGAACAAGGGTTGTGAGGAAGTCCAAAGATGAATATGAAATGTGGATTTTGGAAAAGATTGTGTTATTATTTATGTATTTTATTGTTAAACTAAAATTTAATAAATATTATAAAAAAAAAATGAAATCCTTCCAATTTCTTCCATTGTTTTGGATATATCATAATACTCCAATAATTTGGCAAGCCACTATGTTTTTGTCGGTATTATACCATAAGACCTTATATTTATACGCAACAGTAGCAGCAAGGCTATTGATTGCGAAAAACTAGAAAAGTGGTATAATACCGAGTGTTACAGATTCTATCTCCGCCCCGGGGGGAGGGGCTCAACAACTAGCAGACTTGGAGCCTAATCTGGCCTTGGTTCCCTGTTTGGTAAGCCAGATGTGAAAGAGTAATGTTGAGGAAGAAGCATTTGTGGGGAATTGACGCAAGCTCCTCCACACACTCATCCAAGTGTTCAAGGCTTATTCTCATGGAGAGAGATATGTTTAGGCTGCATGCCTGAGTGTTCCTTCAATCAATATCTGCTGGGCATTTATATAGCAGTAAGTCCTCTTCCTTCAGGCACTGATATGATTCTCAACGCTGCATCTGTGCCTATAAGGTTTGTGCTGTCACCAATTGTTTTTCAGGCTACTTTCTTGTAAATCCAATTCTTCACAGCTCCCCTAATCATAGGCCTGCTCTTTTCATAAAAGCTTCTTGGTAAATGTGCAAGAAAGATTAAATGTGTTTTGGGAAACACATAAAGAATGCCCAGTGTTAGAAAAATCTGGTACATTGGAGTCAAATGGAAATGGTTCTCAGTCTGCTATTGCAAATTAAATTAGCTTGACATACAAAGGGTAAAGTATCCCCATAATGCCTTTTCCAACCATTTTAAATGTACATTCCTAATTGCAAGTTCTGAAGAGGCTTTGGCACAGCAAGCACATATCAGTCCTACCTTTCATATAATTCACTGCAAGAGGTCAAGGGGACAAACAGAAGCAAGAAGGCAAGGACAAGCATCACCTGAGCTGCTGGGCAATTTGATATGCTTTAAAACGGGGAGACTGAGAACTCCAAAACACATGTTTCAATGGCTCCTGTGCAGTGATGAATGATTCACTGTGCCTAATGCTAATACCTTTGTAGCATTTGGCATTTCAGTGTGCACTATTACATGGTGTACATTAATACCTTATCAACTGTGAGCAGTATTAGTAGCATGTACACCAAAGGAAGGCAGGATTCCAGCAAAGGTCTACCCTGACTCAAACCAGTTTCAACCACTTTCCAGCATTCCCTTGCCTTGTAATTGAGGTAGTCAACAGCTCAAAAGTCAGATTTCAAGAAAAGCCTGTAAAAGACAGCCTTAACAGCCTGGTGGCTTCCAGGTACTTTGGACTAAAAGATTTGCTCCCCACCCCTGCGCTCAGGGAACTGTCTGGAGAGCAGCTTCATGCTGTGTGGGATAGCTAGAGAATCCAAATATATCATGTTTGGTCCTGGTGTGTGCAGAAGGCTGGCCTCTCACCTTGATCGGGGCTCTGGCTTTTCAGAGGTGACTTCTCCTCACTGCTCCCAACTGCCTTCCAAGTGCTGATCCAAATAAATGTCCTCTGGTTCACTCACTTTGCTTCTAGCCTCGCAAATGCTGAAGGGCAGTGGGAGGATGGTTTAAAGCGCCATCAGACCACAGCATGAAAGGAAAGTTTGATTCCTCTTTGGGACTCTGCACAAGGTAGAAGAGTTAGAAGAAGGAAGCGGATGGATCTCTTGCACCCGGCATAAAGCTAGAGGCTGCTTCTTCTTCCTCTGAGATGCCTACCATGTGAAGAGAAGTTGCTGGAGGAAAAGCGTCTTTCAAAATGTGCTGGAGCGGGGCAGGTGGTCACCAGGAACTAATTCAGAGTTGCTAATAGAGGTTTGGTCATTATTTTTAGGTCACATTCAATCACATATTGGCAAACTCAGGTTGCTCCAAATAAAGCTGATTTGGAGTTCTTGCCCAATAAATCCACTTCCCCAAACACTGGACCTTTGTCAAAAGAAAAGTGACGAGGAAATGAAGTGGAGATTGCAGGAGAACACCTGCTTTGAGGCCATCGCAATTAGCCTCTCCACAAACATTAAATGTAAAACTGTGTTTAATCTGCCTGCAAACAGATTAATGCTCAATAAACAGTTGTCTGAAAGCATCCTTAGTGTGTACATTGATTCTGAATTTCAGAGTTGAAACAACCACCAAGCATTTCAACATTAACTTACAGTAAGTTATAAATCGACATCAGTTTTCTGTTACAAGTCACATAAGTAAAATTGAAATACAATTTTCACGTGTTTCTCTTTTTCCATGGAGGACTTGAACTCTGTAACCTTGCGCTATTAAGTAAAAAGTGCCACACCTGTCTGGACTGTATTTCTTTCACAGATTTACGGTGCTGAATGCCGAAACAATAAATTGGCACTTGTTTCATTCTTTCCTCTGGGGTTAAAAAAAGTGAACGGGCAGGTTTTCCTCATCTTTTTAAAAAGTGGCCTAGGCTTGGAAGGCAGAAACAAAATACAAATGGTACAGATTCTAACTTAGATACAGGAGGTGTGTGGTGCAAGCAGCCTTGCTCAATCCTGACAAGTTACGCTCACATTTTGGGTATCTGGCAATTGCGGCCACCCACTTACGGTTTATAGAACAGTGTTCTCAAACAGTACAGTATTTATTTGTTCAACTTATATATCACTCTTCATTAAAAAAAAAAACACCTCCTTGAGTGGCTTAAAAAACATCACTCAGCAGATACAATTAAAACTCAGTTGCATTTCCAATATGAAGACTAACTTCCAAACAATTACTCCAGCAGCAGCTCCAATACAATATTATTTCACTTAAGCTCCCCAAAGGCCTCAGTGAAAAGAGGCTTCTTTAGCTGACATCTTGGAATGCCCAGCATCTCTCTATATTATATTTACACTCGTCAGTCGTCACGCTGATGGCCAACTGCATTTGCTTGGGCAAGTGGGCAGGAGGGGTGGGGCAACCAGACCTTCCTATGCTTCCCTGTCATAGTTTTTGAAGGGCTGCTGAGAATTGTCACTCTGTGAGGGGTAAACTACAGTGCCCAGAATTATTTGACAGAAAGAATGTGCTTTGAATGTGATATAAAGGTATAGTGTGTATCCAGCCAAATCCTCCAGAATAATTTCATAGCAGAAATTATCATGAATGGGGGTCTGAGTTTAAAAAAAATCCCCTTCTCCCCTCCCTCAAGGTTTGTACAATCCAGCATTAAGTAATTGATTTTCAGTTTATTTTACAGAGCTGTTTAGTTGAGAAATAGTGTTTTGACTCATGCTTGGGGAAATATGAACCAGAGGTTTCATAGGAACACCGGAATCTGCCTTATGCTGCATCAGATCAGTGACCTGTCCAGCTCAGTACTGTCTGCACCAGGGGTGGAGAACTGGATCTGACAACTGGACCAGATGGGGCTCCCCCACCCCTGGCAGGCCACTTTGACAGGTGGATGGGACTCACCCACCTGCTGATTACCTGGTGTCAGTCACTAAGACGTTAGGTGACTCATCTCCCATACAAGCTGCTCTACAAAGGAAAATGCAAACCCAAACAAGGCTTGAAGTTTCCACCCATCAGCAGATAGGCGGTGACGTCAAGCCTTGCTTTCCGCAGGGATTGGCTGTGCTGCTGAGTTCCCCATGGCACATGCTTTGCATACCCACAAGGATACTCATACCCACAAGCCCATGGAGACCTCAGGAGCACAGCTGATTCATTGGGCTTGAAATCAGTTTCTATCAGCTGATAGGCGCTGATGTCAGGGATTGGCTTTGTTGCCAAGTGCCCCATGGGGTCTCCATAGTGAAGCCAATGCCAGCTGGCTTGTTCTCAGTACTGGTCAGCTGATTGGCAATGACAGCAAGCTTCTCTTGCCTATGAACAACGACATCCAGTATAGGGTAGGTGGGCATGGTTTGGGGGCCAAAATGAGGATCCAGGCCAGGCCTTCTTAGGCCAAGGCACGAGAAGCCCCTGCCTACACTGACTGACCGTGGCTCTCCAGGATTTCAGCAGGCGATGGTACCAGCCCTACCAGGAGATGCTGTAGGTTTGATCTGGAACCTTCTGCATTCAAAAGCAAATGCTCTACCACTGAGCTATTTTTATTTATTTTATTCGTTCAATTTGTACACTGCTCTTCATCCAACGATCTCAGGGCAGTTCACAGCATAAACATACAAAACAAAAACATAAAATACATAATAAAAACTAAAACAAACTTATACTCCCCATTCATCGTATAGAAAGTTGGGGAACTACTGGAAGAAACCTTAATGGTGAGAATAACTGATACACCCCCGTGCCCTTTCATAGCATCCTTTCCTCCTCCAATGTTCAGTCAACCTGTGCCAGCTGTGGGGGATATACCTTGCCATTTGCAATGTGGAAATGTAGTGTGGAAAATATTGGTCCCCTCTTATCCAAGTCACACTGCATTTGTGCACCCATGACCTGTGCATGTAATTCTTAAGCCCGGAAGTGAATCGCTGGGCAAAAGCTGCCACTTTGAGTCACCCAGTCAAGCTGACAGGAGGACAACACCACATTCTTTTTCACTCAGGCTTTTGTGCAATTGCACTTGCCAGGAAAGCAAGAGAAAACAGGATGAGGTGTTGGGTTCCCTCCCATTGTGGCAAATATTAATATGGGATGTGATATCTTCCTTGAATAGTTAGAATAGGGTGGGGTGGGGGATTAATTCCTCTGGCTGGAGTAATCTTTTTTTTTTAGTACCTCCCATTGTCTATTGAGTGTGTGGGATGTACGGTTAGTGAGAACGCTCTGTAATGGTTTAGCATGAAGATTGCCCCCCTTTCACAAGTGGCCCTCTGAACTGTGGCCCTCTGAACTTTAGTGTACTTCTTTGTCTCCACATGGTTATAGGAAAAACTTTAAAAGATCATTAGAAAAAAGTAAGGTAACAATACTATAACATTGGCCGAACTGTTCCCAATACTAGTGAAGAAAACACAATATTTATCCAACTCCTGCCATAAAATGGCTATGGGGGAACAGGCATGATTTGGCATAACTGAGGGTTTTGACATAGAATGGGTTGAACAGAGGACCATTGAGAAGCCACATGCCAGAACCTGGATCTCTTTGACTAAGCTGTTTGTGTTAACATGCCCTGTACTTGGCTTGCTACTGCTTTGCTGCAGGCAATGCTATTAGTCTCTCTCTTTTGATGAGCACAGTCCTTGTGCCAGGAATTAAACAAGCATTTGTACATACAAAATATGAATCACAAACAAATTGAGAGCAATAAACAGATGAGAGATAGATCACACTTTACATAACCAGACTATGTTCTTGTCTACTGGTGCCGTGGCCTCTCGCTACAAGGCGTATTCTGTGAGACATTGCAGGTGTATTTCTCAGGGCTGCAAGGAGCAACAATAACAACAATTATCAGGAATTCCTGAAACAGGCCAGTCCTGTGTCCAGAGGGCAAGTAAGACCCTGCTTGACTGGCTACCACCTGAACCCCAATGTCAAGTTCTCAACCTTGTAGATCGTGAGAGATGAAGGTGACAGAATATCAAAAGCCCCAAATTTTCTTTTCATCTTTTTAATTATTACTATTTTTTAAAAAAAACAACAACAACAACCCCAAAACTATGGTACGAAAAGCAAACAATTCTGTGAAATAGAGAACTTTGATTGCATTTGTTCCACCAAGGCTGTTAAGACAATTCAGGGCCAAACTAGATGCATTCAGGAGATTGCTGATTTTTATCTCCTTGGTTGCTTGGCATTGTTATATCAGTTATTAGTTCCATAGCTTCTTTGAAAATTGGGGAAGTGGTGCTCTGGGGGAGACTTTTAACCCTTCCCTCGTTTGCCTCTGTCTCAGTGAAAAAGGCCTCTTAAAGCTGCTATTATCTGTGGAGGACCAGTAAAAGGTACAGCACCTGTGCCTATCAATAAAAAGCAGGTCACCAGTCAAAATACAATTAAAACAAATCCATTGCAACACTGAATAGGTTTTACAACAACAATAAAAAGCAACAACACCCTCATTCCAACGAAAAACAAAAACACCTCAGGATCCTACCCATTTATAATTAAATTCCACACTTTAACAACAGAATCGACAGTCCCCCATACTAACTAAACTTTGTCCACCTTCAGTGAAGCTGACAGCAACCAAAGGTTGTTTCATTCTGCCAAGTCCAGGCCTTTGGTCCACCTGGCTCACTGTGGTCTCTAAACTGGCTGGCAGCAGCTCTCCAGGTTTCCCGTCAACAGCCTTTCCCAACACTACCTAGAGACATCAAAAATAAACTGGAGACCTTTGGTATGCAAAACATCTGCACTACAACTGCACTGCAGCCCTCTGCCAAAGTAAAGAAGGGTTAAAAATCTTATCCTGGTCCCTGAGTGCCACCTCCATAGTTTTAAAAGCAGCCATGCAGGGTTAGCTGCTTGTTTTAATGGCAAATTACAGGAGATCCTCATCCGAGTTCTCCTGCATCGTATCTGGTTTGGCCCTCAGACATCACATCAAACAGATGATTGCTGGTACCAACCACAGTTTAGAAGAACCCTGAACCTAGCTTGAGTTTTCAAATCTACAGGCACATCATAGTTTAGAGGTGATTGCCTGTTTTCGTTTGGTCTCCAGTTCCCTGGAGCAATGATGAGGCTCGTCATTTCAGATGCCACATCAAACAAGCAACAGTTAGCACACACCAGGGTTAGGAAGTCCACTTTAAAGCATACAGTCAAGCTTCCTGAATCATGGCTTGATGAGAAACCTGGATTGAGAAACCATGTGTTTATTTATTTTAATAAAGGGATAAACAATTATGACACCGGGATTGAAAACAACGTCAAGATTGATTCTAATCCTAGATGTTTGAAGTCATGTTTTCATGTAAGTTGTCAGAATGTTTTTATCTATTGTTGCAAGCCACTCCAATCTCTGAGCAGTGCAAGATTTCATGGGTTCCAGGCACTTCCCCAGGGTTTGTGTTGCCTTCAGATACTGTGGTGTCTTTAGAATATGTGGTTTATTTGCACATATGTACAACCTTAGCCTGTGATGGAGGGCTTCGCAGCATCAACACCCCAAAAGGGTTTTGCTTTTCACATAGCCATAGCCCTGGAGTCCAGCAGAAATCAGGCATGGTTCTGTCTCCCAGCTGCCCAGCCTGCAGCCTTGCTTCTAGTTGACACACACACAACTCTCAGCTTTGGCCTTTGTCTTTCTAACTACCAGTGAGTTGAGGAAGGGAGGCCCACCCAGCTGCCATATGGTACAGAGCCACTTTGTTTGTTACCCTAACTACCCATATTTAGGCCATTACCCCCCTGGGAAGCTAGCCTGGCTATTCCATAAATTTGAATCCGTGCTTAGATTTTAACACTGGATCCAGGAATAGGAAGGGTCTTGGCATGCAGCCTCCCCCAAAGTCATAACAAGAGAGTGAGAGCGAGAGCAAGAGCAAGCACTCTGGAAAGGTAAAGGGGAAAGAATCTGTGTGCTAAACATGTCTTACAAAACTCCTGGGATCTTTTTTCTCAGTTCATACTTTTCATACTCTGCCCTGACCTTTTGTATATACGAGTGCACTTGCCTTCAGGGTGTTTGTCCTCACAAGACCTCTGTGCAAAGTATAGCACAATCATACCCAACCTGGTGCTCTCCATAAGCCATTGGACCACAGATCCCACCAGTCCCAGACAGCATGTCCAATTCTCAGGGGGGAAGTTGTCATCCAAAACCAGGTTGGTGGGGAGGGTCTTTTTCCCATGAATCTGTGGACTGAGCAGGTATTTGAACCTCAATCTCTGTCTTTTTTTCTGCCAAGGCCTTTATGTCTATAATAGCTTTGGAACAGGCAGAATTTATAGAGCTAAATCATGTCCACACCACTGGCAGTCTCAGGCCTGAACTGAACTGAGGAACCAGGCTACTTTCTAAAAAGAGGTTTGTATGTCACACATTGAATGAAAGGTATTTTGCATGCCTATCAACCTATCCTTTCCCAACAACTTCTAGAAACAAAAACTGTTTTTCAGCTGCTTCCTTTCTGCCTTGTGACCTGAAAATTAAATATAGCACATTTAATTCCAGCAACCCCACCTCAAAATTGTGGGGTGATGGATGAGGTGGGATAAAGGCAGAGCCCCCCCCCCAATAGTGTATGTTAACAGCACACACACACACACACACACACACAGCAAAAGCAACTAAAATGATTACGAGGCTGGAGCAACTCCATGTAGAAATATTAAAATGACTGGGAATTTTTCATCTTTTTAAAAAAGGCAAGTAGAGGGGCCAGACAGATATGGCAGACATTTATAAATGGTGGGAAGAAAGTGTATGGGGAGATTCAATACAGACAAGAGAGTACTTCTTCACATGGCACATTGCTAAACAGTCTATTTGGTTACCACAAGGTATGCGGATGGTGATCAACTTGAATGGCTTCAAAAAGGGATTAGACAATTTTATGGAGGATAAGGCATCATGGGCTGGCAGTCGCGAAGGCTATGTCCTTCCTCCAGGAGCAAAGGCCTCTGAATACCATTTGCTAGAAAATACCAGTTGTGTTCATGACCTGTCCATCTGGTTGGTCACTTTGGGAAACAGGATGCTGGGCTTAGCCAACGTAACTCTTCCTATGTGCTTATCAGTTGCCTGTTCTGCACACCCTCTGGAGAAGCAGGTTTGCACCTTGGGGGCACTTCTTGAGCCACCTGTGTCACTAGAGTCTCAAGTGAACTCTGTGGCCAGGCCTGCCTTCTACCTGAACCAAGATAATCCTGGCCACAGTAACCTCAAGGCTTGATTACTACATCATGCCTAATATGCAGCTGCCTCTGTATCCAGTCCAGAAGTTGCAACTAGTGCAGATTGCTAAGACCAGACTGCTCACAAGTGCAAGGTCTGGCAACATGGAGAGCTGCATTGGTTGCCAGTTGCCTACCAAGTCAGGTTCAAGGTTCTTGCTACTGTGCAAACTTCAAAGCCCCCCCCCCCCCAAATTGGGCCCAAAGTAGCTTCAAGATAATCACGCTGCTTATGTTCCATCTCAGTCGCTGAGATTCTCTGGTGGGGCACAGCTAGTGGTTCCCCAGGCCCCTTTGCTTACCCTTTGCTAGGGACCGAGTCTTCAGTGTGGCTGGCCCTGTCTTGCTGAAATCCCTCTCAGTAGAGGTTGGGCAGAAATCATCCCTGTGTTCTTTTAGACATCTGAAAACTGTGTCTCAAAGGCAGACCTTTGAGATGTGAATTTATTTTACCAACAAGTATTTATTTATTGGTTTCTATTATTTAATACCATGAATATCCAAGGCCATTTTTAAATGGGAGGTATTGGCTTAAACTACAGATATAAATTAGGCAGAAATGCTCTCAGTACTTTCCTATTCCACTTTTGTTCATATCTGGAGCACATGAAGACATTTCTAAATCTTCTTAACTGTGGTTTGGAGTATTCTTGTCTTGGTCCTATAGATAAGAACTTTCTCAGGCTTTCAGTTTACAGGGTTTTTTAAAGCAATATTTCTTTTCTTGTACTGATAGTGTCAGCTGAAACAAGGAACTCTCCTAATCCTATCCAAACATTCTATTATGTGTACAGTTACTCCATGTTTTTGAATCCTATTTCCCCAGTATTGCAACCATCTTTGTGATAATAACCATTTCATCATACTTTTATTATCACTTTATCTTTTCTTCACATGCAAGAGAGATTCATGTGGTTTGAAGACATGACAAGACTGTGACAGTATCACTATGGCTTTTAAGAATCATATTTCTAAGTATGGAAGGGATCAGAAGGTCATCTGTTTCACTCTCCATCCTGTTGAAACTGTTCCAAACACAAGAATTCCTAACACTTTATCTTGTATAATAGCTTTACAGCATGTCTTCACCTTTCAAATTATGATGCATCCCAAGCAAAGAGTAAGATTTTGTTGGTTAATTTGGTTAAAAGGGAAAAATGTAGATCTGGTATAATAAAATGAGGATTTCCTGGGTGCCTAGAGTACCTGGGGCAAGTACTATTTGGTGAGAGAGACTCAGCAGAGATTTAAAATCACAAAATATGCAGCAAAGGTTTAGAAATATAGGCTGTTAGATCTTTAAAATATCCCCTTCTAGTTTGCATCCAAAATCCCCCACTTCCCTTAGCAAAGAAAGAGAGACCACACGTTTGGTAGGTTAAAGATGGTTTACTTACAAATTCTTCAGATTCATGTGCTTTCCCATACAGCAGCAATTAAAGACAGGCAGTATAACGTAGGTCCCAAAATGGCTTGCTTAAGTAGGGTTCACATGATGGAAGTGAGAGAACAAAGAGTTTGGCAGCACTTCCTCCCAAGGTGAAGGGGAGTGACCTGGCTATGCCTGGCAGAACAGCTTACTCTATGGTCTTAACCCCTTCATGCATTAATCAGAGTTAGGCATGTTGGTTATATGAGTATATCTCACAGATTTAGCATACCTTTTGTACCTGCAAGCAAAGAATAGATGTGCTGCCTGATCCTATGAATGCTAATTTGGAGATAAGTCCTCTGCGCTCAGTGAAGTTTACACATTAACAACCTTTATCATTAACAACCATTAACAATCTATATCGCTGTTACTGCTGTGCCTCATAGCAAGAAAGAAATGTCTGGAGTTGTTTGTCTTTCCCCACTAAGAAAATCTTCCCTAAAGAGAAAATCTGAGTTTGCCCACCAAATGCAACTTGTGTCTGAAAATGTATTCCTTTTTCAGTTTATGAAATATTTTCTACTGTTCATGTTCTAGATATATCAAACAGAATCAAGCTTGTGATATGTGTACTAAAGAGTAATAAACTTCTCAAGTCCTACACTTACATGCAACAGTAACATACATAAGTGATTTATACCATGTTTCGCCAAAGGATATATCTGGTTCTTTAATAATATTTTGATGACTCATTATTATAGAATATTCGGGGCATCAGCTGGGAGTAATGAGCAATTAAGAATAAAAATAAAGAATATAAAATAAAAAGAAGCAGTTTGAAGAAGATGAGCATTTGTAACAAATGACTTAAGTTCACCATGCAATTTATTTTATTTTATTGCATTATATCCCACCATTTTCGCTAAGGAGCTCAAGGTAGCGTACATGATTCTCCCCCTCCGCACTGAATCCCCACAACAACTTTGTGAGGTGGGTTAGACTAACAGGCAATGACTGTTCTAAGGTCACCCAGTGTGAAGATTTGAACCCTGGTCTGCGAGGTCCGGGTCTGACACTCTAATTGCTATGCCGCACTGACTCCCTGTTTAGATGGTCTGCATTGTCTAGGCAGCATTCCAACCGTGGCCAATGAAAGCTTTAAGGGTACATATTTGGAGGAATACCTCCAAGCTGTCATGGGAAAAACACCTTTGAAAATGAGTAGGTGGAACAGTGATAACATCATATGATTAATTCCATAATGAGAGGTAACATCAAATGTCATGTGCTGCCTCAGGTCAATGATTACTTAAGGCCTGGAATATGCACTCACTTTTCCTGTTTCCTAGTGATTAAGCAGTGGCTATCTTTGCTGACTAAAAATGCTGTACAGAAAGCACAGCTTTGCTCAGGACAATCAACCCCTTATTTTTGGTCAGACTGTAAGCAGGGGAGTAAAATCACAGCAAATCATTGAAGGAAGGATAGGGTCAACATCTTTCCTTCACAATTTCTCTCCTGGTCAGTCGGAGAAGGTGAGAAAAGAGCCATATTTTTTCACCTTAATATTTGGGGAAGCTTGGGCTGCTTTGCACCAATAGTTTCACCCCACAATTTCATGTGAATGCACACCACCAAGGTAATTTGTCCCTGTACTGGGTCTGTGCCAGAAAGTAAGTAGAGAATAACAGATAGAGTTCTGGAGGTTTGAGACATATAGTGTTTGCCTTATGTCAAATTCACCCCTCTTGTTTCCTTTTTTCTTTAAAGATGCCATGAGTAATTTCATGCGGTCAATATTCTCACCATGAGGTGAGATACCATAGTCGGTGATTTATATCACTCTGCGATGTGTGCCCTCAATGAGGTGAAGTATTTTATTTATTTCATTCTTACCCCCCCCCCCCCGTTAGCCATAAAGCTCAGAGGACATGCCCCTCAACCAGGGACACCAGCCTTCAGAAAGGTGTAGCTTATTTCTTTCTCATTGTTTCCAATAGCAGGGAAATCAGATATATCTATATAGATATATCACAACTCCCTGGAAAACAACAGAGTGAAAGAGCTCAGTGGTTCTACCTGGCCAGAGAGAGAGAGAGAGAGAGAGAGAGAGAGAGAGAGAGAGGTGGCAGCAGCGGCAGCAAGGATTGGATAAGCAGAGGAGGGGCCTTCACTTCCCCTGCCAAGCCTGTAGGATTCAATCCTGAGGCTTTAATCACAGATGATTATTTTTGTGTGTGTGTGTTTTATGGTACCACTGATTATAATTTTTTTTATAAAGAAATAGAAATGAAATCCTGGTGTACTGAAGGTTTATGTCTATGAACTGTAAACAATCCCCCCCCCCCAAGCGCCAGTATTCATTTTTCTCCTCGGTTGATGTCTTCCAGGCTATTTTGAGTACAGGTGCACCTTTCCTAGTTTAAAAGATTTCCAGAAATAATGACAGTCACATTTCCTGCCCTGTCTCAACTGCCCCCATCCCTGTACTCATAACTCCTTGCAGTTCTACAGAAAAACAGAAGTATCAAAGATCAGGAAAAAGGTTTAGGTTAAGACCGTTAGGATGAAAGATAAGTTGTTAGGCAGCTGGAAGCCAAAACGTTTTATCTAAAAGAACAGGCCTAGCCACGTTTCCATCTTGATAAGTGTTAGATTGGACATTTTTTACTTCTTCTTTTTTACCACGAGAGAAAGAACCACCAGAGGAAAGTTTGTGTCAGGGTCTTTACTCCAGGTAGGCTTGATAAGTTCAGGAAACAGTCATATACGTATCTGGCTAGGGGTGCATATAATACCAGGTTCTAAAACACACATGAAATCACCAAAGCACAAGGGCTTCACAATTCTTTACCCTGCTCCTTCAAAATGGCTACAGTAGTAGACTACCTTTGGTTTTTTGGTTTTGTGAGAATTACCCTTCTGCTAATTTTCATTGTTTTCTAAGTGATGTGTGATCAGCATATAGAATTCAGAAACTTTTGCTCCAGTGGCTTCTACGACTTCTCTGAAATGAGTTTTAAACCCGCATAGAAACCCTTGGGAGTTGCCTTTCCTTGGAACTCTCCAAGGAAAAGGTTTCCGTAATCTCCCATGGTTTGTTTGTATTCCAGTTGCGTCATCCTTACATCAGATTTGGTTAAACAGAGATCTACTAAGACTAGCAGATTGGGAAGAGGTAGAAAGCAGCGAACACACATCTCAAGAAGAGCTACCACTCTTCTTTTCCTCATCTTTTAAAAAGCCAACACTGAGCTGTCATGCTCATTCTTAACAAGCATTAATATATCGCTTATAAATGCACCACTGGGAGATGGGGCAGATGTTCTTATATGGGGCGGTGGAAATAAACATTTTCTTCTCTTGAGATTTGATTTTCTATTTCAGGGGATGAGGGGGGGAAATGTGTCCAACATATCCCCTCCTTATGCTTTTCATGCATTTTCCCTTAGCTGTTCATAGCTTTGGTGCTCAGATCTGTTGCTGCTTCTCGGGCAAGATGAATGCTTTGTCCCCATGTGCCAAATAAACTGTTACAGCCCCCCTCCCCCACATTATGCTGTGCTTCAAATGTCATGGTCTTTTGACCTCCTAGTTTAATATTTCTTTCTCTCAACATACTGTCCTCCCCCCAAAAAAAGAATCTGGTCCGGCTCTGCTGGATGAATTTCAGCTGTTGAGGCCTGAGGACATGGACAAGGTCAAGTGTGTGATCCACTTTGCGCGTACTCAGTCCTAACCCCTCTTTGCTCAGGGTGGGATTGACTAGCTGGGTCCAAGAGTGGAAAACTGCCTTAATGGAGATGATGCTCTCAACTGCTCTAATGGAGGCAGTGGTCCAACTGCTGTTTTTAAGAACTCTACTCTAGATTCAGAAGAATGTAATAATTATCCCCCCCTCCCCGTTTCCTTCTGGACCGTCTAGAGGGGCTGGGAGCTGGGGGCACTGTCATACAGTGGTTTCGCTCCTTCCTCCTGGGCCGTGTTCAGAAAGTGGTGGTGGGGGATGAGTGTTCAGACCCCTGGGCCCTCACTTGTGGGGTGCCTCAAGGTTCCGTCCTCTCCCCCATGCTTTTTAACATCTATATGAAGCCGCTGGGAGAGATCATCAGGAGGTTTGGACTGGGTGTTCATCAATATGCAGATGATACCCAGCTCTACCTCTCTTTCAAATCAGAACCAGTGAAGGCGGTGAAGGTCCTGTGTGAGTGCCTGGAGGCGGTTGGAGGATGGATGGCGGCTAATGGATTGAGGTTGAATCCTGACAAGACAGAAATACTGTTTTTGGGGGACAGGGGGCGGGCTGGTGTGGAGGACTCCCTGGTCCTGAATAGGGTAACTGTGCCCCTGAAGGACCAGGTGTGCAGCCTGGGAGTCATTTTGGACTCACAGCTGTCCATGGAGGCGCAGGTCAATTCTGTATCCAGGGCAGCTGTCTACCAACTCCACCTGGTACGCAGGCTGAGACCCTACCTGCCTGCGGACTGTCTCGCCAGAGTGGTGCATGCTCTAGTTATCTCCCGCTTGGACTACTGCAATGCGCTCTACGTGGGGCTACCTTTGAAGGTGACTCGGAAACTACAACTAATCCAGAATGCGGCAGCTAGACTGGTGACTGGGGGTGGCCGCCGAGACCACATAACACCGGTCTTGAAAGACCTACATTGGCTCCCAGTACGTTTCCGAGCACAATTCAAAGTGCTGGTGTTGACCTTTAAAGCCCTAAACGGCCTCGGCCCAGTATACCTGAAGGAGCGTCTCCACCTCCATCGTTCTGCCCGGACGCTGAGGTCCAGTGCCGAGGGCCTTCTGGCGGTTCCCTCATTGCAAGAAGCAAAGCTACAGGGAACCAGGCAGAGGGCCTTCTCGGTCGTGGCGCCTGCCTTGTGGAACGCCCTCCCATCAGATGTCAAAGCAATAAATAACTACCTGACATTCAGAAGACATCTTAAGGCAGCCCTGTTCAGGGAAGTTTTTAATCTGTGATATTTTAGTGTATTTTTGGTTTTTATGGAAGCCGCCCAGAGTGGCTGGGGAGACCCAGCCAGATGGGCGGGGTACAAATAATAAATTATTATTATTATTATTATTATTATTATTATTATTATTATTATTCCCCTGCCTTGGGCATGCATTACAGCATGTGGTCCCTGCACAACTCCAGGATGAGACCATGTTTCCAGATCAATTTCAATAAAGTTCAGGTCTGGATTTGGCATTGGCTGCTTTGAGAGCCTTAAAAGATTACCTGTACCAGGGGAAAAGATGAAAGAGCGTCACCCTCCTGATTTTCTTGGCCCTCTCAGGAGCTTTTGATGCCACTAACCATGTTACAGTTATTTAGTTAAATCATTTGAACTGAATCCTTCCACTTCAAAGAAATGCCTTCTGGACTGGGAGCCTGGAGTGAGAATTGGAGGCACTGTGTGGCAATGGTTCTGATCCTGCCTGGATGGCATATTCCAGGTTCCGGGAGCTCAACTCCTTTGCATTTATGCTGTAGGGCTCTGCAAGTTCTGTGCTGTTGCCCCTGTTATTTAACATCTACACAAAACCACAGAGTGATGTCATCCAAAGGGTTGGGCGTGTGAAGTTATCAACATGCAGATGACACGGTAATAATAGATCATTAGCAGCTTCAAGATATGAGGCTGAAGTTAGACACTAGTTTCCAGTTCCTTACGCCTAGTTCTCAGCTTATTTTCAAGTCTGAAACAAGGTGAGCAGGCTCAGTACAGAAGTTTATATGCCCACGTTCTCTAAAAGCATTCTTTGGGCTACCCAATGTCATATATTTCCATAACCAGAGGACCATCCCCTTTGACCTCCACAAGAATTCTCACCACTCTCTCTTCCCGCAGAGCCTCAAGGAAGGTTATAGGTACTATGGGAAATTTTTGAGCTTGCAAGTGCAGCCTTGATGGAGCTTGTCCAGCTTAGGGGAGCACACTACTAAAGTTACCTTGTCTGAGATACCCTCTAAACCAGAGCTTTCCAAACTGTGTGTCACAAGATGTTAGTGTGCTGGCTGCAGTGTGTCATGCAATATGTGTCCGTATCTCTTTTAAGGGGTTAGTTTAACCTCGAGTTTGCTGGGAAAACTGAATTACCATGTCATGAAATGATGCATGTCTAAAAAGTGTGTCACCAACATGGAAAGTTTGGAAAGCTCTGCTCTCAACAGTGAAGCTGGCCTTGCACACAGTCTGCCATCAGTCTCTTCCATATATTTTAACTGGCTATCATATAATAGATAAGCATCAATTGTACTAAGACACTTGTTCCAACTTCCGAAATGTCCATGACAAGAGAGACTAAAGTCTTTTATGTGAGAAGTTTATTTTTATTGGTAAAATATTAAATAGTATACAGAATTAAAAACTGCACATACACATTTGAGAAATAAGTCTTGGACAAATTTAATGCTTGTTCCTGAGATTCCCTACATTTAATTCCAGTAGCTGTGCACAGTACAAACGTCCATAATATAATCATTTTCACAAAGTATTACAAAGTTTCTGCAGCTTTGTCTTGTTTATATACATAGTCAGACACTCACTCTCATGCACTTTCTGCACTCATATCTGTATACAGTGCACACATATATGTACTGAACCATTTGTATGCATGTAAGCAAAAGGGGAAAATATGGCCAGTTTCAAGAACTATGCCATATAGCAGTTGTAGATGCCATTTTTAAAGGAACCCTTGCTTCCTTTACTCTAGAGTAGTACCATTTATTTTTAGCTTTGCCACCTTCTCTCCTAGAATGCTTCCAGAACTAGTGCTAGATCATTAGCTTCCCAGGCTTTGTGTGTGTGAAGACATAATGGGTCTACATCTCTCATACCTAGTAAGGGATGGATTGGCCAACTGATAATTTCCCCAGTTTTAAGAGAAAGTTGAAACCTCTTTCGTGGCCAAGCTAAAAATTGGGACACACCTCTCCCAGCAGGATGAAGAGGAAGGGTAGGTAGTGACTGCAAGTCATTCATCCAAGCATTTCCCAATACCTGAATTTGTTCAATAAGGCCAGTTCCAAATGATCCACTGTTCAGCAATATTGCAAAGATACCTGATCTAAAGCCCTTTCAGATTTTTCTACAACTCCAAACCCTTTTATTCACCTTGAGCTCTAATGTTTGCGCCATGAATCGCCTGCTCATAACTGAGAATTTGTACAAACACTCACAAGCTAGGGAAGAAAGCATTAGGTCACGTTCAATTTTGATACATGTCAAATTCAACCATAGGCAGACTAGGAATCCATGGAATCCCAGTATCTTCCAACTCCTCACACTGACTTGTTCATATTCTGCCTCCCCCTATCAAACATCTCTAAATATTCTGCCAAGAAATTACAAATACATTACAAAAATAATTAAAATGGATGTAAATATTCAAGATTTTTGAGGGGGTGGGGAATCACATAAGATAATAAAATTTATATTGAAGCCACTGCAAATTTTGGAACTACTTGACAAAGGATTGAGTGGTGACAAGAGCAAAGTTACAGGTTAATTCAGAAGAAGAACATAATTAGAAACCTTGGTGGACAAAGAGCACATAATGCAAAATGCAGCACATCTCCTTCCTGAAACTTTCTGCCACTGTGATAGATAAAAACCGTTTCAAAGGAGGCACTTCAAATATGCAAACTGGGTGAACTCTTTTTCCTCTTGAAGTGAAGACAGTAATCGCTGCCACTTCTTAAGTTCATATGCACCCACTAAGATTCCCAGGAATCTGAATTCTGCACTAAGGTCTAGAATATGCATATTTCAAATGTCAGCAGGAATTAGGTTTCCACTCTTGCATTTAATCATGCAGAATAGCAGCACCAGAATTCTCCAGAACAGGAATCCACTTATCAACGCACCAGCTAGCCAAGAGCTCTCTGACTGAAAGCACACATAGAACCCAGATCCTCTCCTCACCCAGCAGAGCACAGATCCCTTTGCCAAAGCAGAGCAGCAGCAGCAGCAGCAGCAGCAGCAGAAGTCTCTTTCAAGAGGTAGGATTGATTCCTGCTGTTTCTTATCTTCTCTATTAAGCTAAGGGAAGACTAACTACTCAGTTGCAAGACCCACTATCTTCAAGACCTTCAGAGAACTTCAGACATTGGCCTGACTAAGTTGGAAACCCAACAACTGGTGGATGTCCCTCCAATAAACCGTCAAACTCAAATGGAAATCTTTATGGAGTAACAGAAATAAAAGTTGAGCAGAGATTTTCAGCTTGTTCTGAAAAACACATACTTTAAAATCAGGTGGGAGCCTCCTGAATGCACTTGACTTCTTTAAATAAAAATGCTTCTTAAACTTTCTTTTCTTTTGGCAAGTGCTTAAAATACAAGATTAATTTTGCTAATCTTGCACATGTGCGCTCTCTCTCTCTCTCTCTCTCTCTCACACACACACACACACACACAAACACCCCCCACATAATTCCCCCCCCCAAAAAAACCCCCAGCAACCACTATGTGGTTTTCATGCTCAGTAACAGTTTTCCAAAGAAATTCCCAAGGATTTTCATTCTGTACCTAAATACATATTTACAGCACAGCAGATCCCGCCTATTGAGAAATAGGCATTAAAATACACTAGATATATAAATAAAGCATGATATATAAAACAAGTCCTATCACAACAGATAAGGCAAGGAGAATTCAAAATCAGCTGTCCTGGTCAGAGCATGTCTGCCTGCACTCCTCTCCAGAAACAAATTTCCCACCAAAACAAAGCCTACACTAAGTGCTCTGAGTCTAACCCAGAATTTTCCAATCCAAAAGACGTTTTCAATGGGCATCTGCAACCTCTGGACAAGGCCCATTCGAGGAGGGAGGACATTAGCAATGTTAAGTGCCTTACCCAGGGAAAAGATCGCAGTCTTACCTAGGAGGAAATAAAACTGCATGGCCTTAACAAGCAACCTGCCGAGGCTGCTTTGCTCAAAGGCACACTTATGAAGAAAAATGCTAAGAAGAATTGGGGCCCCCTCAGCTGCATTCCCACCACTGAATTAATGGTAGTTCTCACTAGCCTTTGCTCAGCATCTACTGTTGCATTGCAAGGTAAGAAGAATTGGGAAGGTGCAGTTTTGGAATGCTTGTACCCACTCTATTTTAACCATTGTACCACATCTAGTTCTGAACAAAAGTCTCTGCTAAAACTGACTTGTTTTAACTGTGATCCAGATAATCCTTCAAGGAATGGCAGAAAAAACCCTTGAAGGACAGCATACCAATCACACAGATCTGCTTTGTGCATCTGTAGGACAGAGTTGGGATTGTTCTTAGGCTGCAGTCCTATGCACGTTTATTTTGGAGCAAGTTAAACTGAACTTAACAGGACTTACTTCTGAATAAACACACATTGGATTGCACGGTTCAAGAGAGAGAGGCAATGGCAGAGTCCAAGAGGACTAGCCTATGCTCCATAAGAACTAAGTGTGCTCCACAAACCTGCACAATGTGCCTGGATTTCAACAGCAGGTGTGCCTGGGGCTCCTCAGTAGAGGAACTGAAGTGGAAACAGGTCTCTGAAGGTTCTTTTAAAACCACTTTCGTTTTTTTAAAAATAGCCTTCACATTTACTTCCCTGCTCGCATGTTTGTTTAAGACTTTGAAGTAATAATTCAAATATTTAATGCACCATAAGACTTTTAAGGGGGAAAGTATTGCACATGAATGGGACAATCAGCCAGACAGGATCCCCCACACCCCATCTTAAACTAAATTGTATGAATGATGGGTCCAAGCCTGCGCGCAGCAGGCTATAATCTAAAAACAAGTTCGAGAATGAAGCATCAAGAGCAGATTTGGCAGGTAGAAACCATACCCAGAAACAGGACAGACACAAAACCTTTCTTTTAAAGCATGAGGAAAGTGACATACTTTAAATCTTTCTAATCAGCTATGCATTAAAAGTTTCCAGTCGGTCATAAAATGATAAACATTTTAAGAGAAATGCACAACCAAAAATTTAAAGGAAGGCAAATATGCAGTATTATGATTCCACAGCATTGCCATCACTAAGTAACCTATGTTTGATAGTTACAAAGATTATTTACCTTTATATATATCTCAATATATATCTGTGTATATATATATATATATATATATATCTCAGATCAACTGCTTTTTTCTTTTTTAATACAAAACTACACTTGAGTACAAAAATATGTAAACAGACTATACAACCAACAACAAATGAAAAATGAAAAACAATACAACTCAAAGCTACAGGAAACAAACTACAACATGAGACCAAAACAAAAGAGAGAGAAAATTCCTACATGTGACATGAAACATGAATATGGTCAAGATTTGAGAGTGCTTGATAATAGGTCAAATCTGTAATCACAGTTTCAAAATCTGAATTACTACAAAAATAACCAAAATCCTTCTCTTTTGTTACAGTCTCTCACAGACATGAACATCAAGTTCTACTATGTACTGTAAAGCAGAAAAAAATCTGAAAAACAAAGGCCTGATTCCACGCTTGGCTCTCATGGGAGCTAAGTCCCTAAATATTTCCCACTGAAATCAACTGGGCTTCAATGAGCTTCGTGTTGGCTGGATTACGCCCCAATTTTTAAAAATGAAATCCAGATATTGTTTAGCACAAATATTTGCAATTGGTTTCCAAAAACCCAACCTTTCAACTTCGGTTTTGGGGGTTAGTTCTCAAGCCTTGGGAGCCAATAATCTCCTCTGCAAGCCCACAATCCTGCCAACTCCAGCTGCAGCTCCACTTAATGTGCTGGTGGCTGTTCTGGAGGCCCTGGGCTAGGAAGGCGAAGCTCAAGAAGAGGGACTGGGACCTTAGAATTTTATTCTGAAAAATAAAATGTTTGGCACCAAAACTGGCTTTCTAACCTCATTGCCTATTTCTAAACCCATTTTTCTATCTTTAGGAATTACAATTTGAATTTATAAATAATCCTTGAATCATAGGATTGCAGGGTTAGATGGGATTCCAAGCGTCAGCTAGTCCACCCGCCCAATGCTGGAATGTCAGCTAAAGCATCCATGACAGATGGCCATTCAACCTTTGCTTAAAAACCTTCAAGGACAGAAAGTCCACCATCTCTCAAAGGAGACCATTCCGCTGTCGAACAGCTCTTACTGCAAGAAAGTTATTCCTGTTGTTTAGTCAGAATCTCCTTTCTTGCAGCTTGAAGCTACTGGTTTTGGGTTGGTGTTTAACTTAATTTCTTATATAAGTATTTATGGTGGTGTTCAGTTACCATGCTTATGCTTGCACAGAAATCCCTAGATCAGATTTTTGGGGGCAAGCAGGGGTAGGAGAGGGAGAAAGCATTTGAACAAAGTGAAATCCTTGCACTGGAACAAGAGACTTAGAGCTACATTGGATTCTACCTTTATTGTGTCCCAGGTAGCAGACAGTAAAAGATTTGATAATCTCTAACTTTCAGGGTTCCCCCCTCTGTGTAACTCTAAAAGCCCCACCACTCCAAGGCAAACCTTCTTGCAATCTAGTTACTCTGAAGCTAGCACAGACACACACCCATTCCATCTCTATTGCAAGAGGCTTCTCCACGTGGCATGCAACTTTCAATAAAAAACCACCCTCTCTTTGTAACACTCTACCGGAAATAATAAGAATGATGACGATGTTATTATTATTTGTACCCCACCTGTCTGACTGGGTTGCCCCAGCCACTCTGGGTGGCTTCGAACAAATAAAAAAGCTTATGAGAAGGAGTTTCAAACAGTGGAACCCTACTGAGCATCTGATTGCAGGGTTTCCTGAATGGAAGGCCATCGAAAGACAGTTTGACCACCATTGCTCCTCTTCCTCTACAGCAGGCACATCCAACTCCCAAGAGACTGTGATCTACTCACAGTATAAGACAACTGCCAGTGATCTACCCATTTACGGAGGGGTTTTTTTTTTGGGGGGGGGGAGTGCAAAGATCGACCAGGGGAGATCGTGATCGACCTGTTGGACATTCCTGCAGCTGTTGTACGGATGTTCTAGACCACAATTTCAGTCCAAGAAGGCCAGCTGTGAGGGTCAACAGGCTTGATCAGCGCATAACATAAATTGTGTGCAGCACTGAAACAAGCCCCAGAATCCATGGGTAGGCATACAAGGTTTTAGAAGGTTCTTGGAAAATTCAACGCACTAAGGGTTTGCTGCCAATCAAAAGCCAAAACTGGGGAAATTGCTAATTTGTACGGTCAAGGCCCAATACAAAACAAGTGAATGAAAAATGAGTGATGTAACAAAACATATTTTTGTATCTCTAAGTAGCCATTTAACTGTGCTCTCTTACATACGTCTTCTCAGAAGTAAGTCCCATTGAGTTCAATGGGTCTTAATGTCAGTTAAATGTGTATACTTCATAGCCTGTAATTCTAAGAAGCCTAAGGTTAGGTTTCTGTCAGTTTGAAGTTTTCATTTAGGTGAAATTTAGTTAATTTTTCAAGGGTTTTACTGAAACAAGATTTTAAAGGTCAAATTAAAATTGAACCATCCGATCAAAATCAATAGAAGCATTTCCATTTTGTTTTACTTTCACAACAGAAGCATGCCCTGTTTGGAAAACAGAAAGATCTTCCAGTTTCAAAGCATTGTTATTAATAAAAACAAAAATCTCCTAAGCAATTTCCCCTCCCTCCATTATGTTAATGCTAAGTAATCAACTGAACTTAATTTGTGGGCAATTTTGCCTCTTGAAAACTGCCAGAGATCCTCAAATTTCAAGCTTGACATAGAACCTATAGCAACCCAAATTTTAAAATAATGATGCTGATTTCACGCTGATGAAGATTCAAATTCAATTTCTTCTTTTTACAAGCTTATGGTATTTCACCCTTATTTTGACCATACTGAAGATTTCACTTTATATGCTGCCAAGCTTCAAAGCAGCCAAGCTGCAAGCCACAATTAGTGCCTCTGAGCTCAGCCAACCCTTCAACTAAAGTATTCCAATATGTTTTTAAGGACTGCAGCCTTATTAAAACATTGCAGAATACAAGTTTACCACACTGAATTCTTTGATCATTGTTCTTGCAATAATACTTCACACTGCTCTAATCAATATGCTATAGTATTTTAAGAATATTGAATATAATTTAATCTAAACCATCACTGTTTAAAACATGCCAATAAATACTTGTTGGGAGATGCATTGTGTGAGTGAGTGTGTGTGATAAATACAAAACGAATGAGAAAATCTTGAAAAGGTAACAGATGCAGTAACATCTATTACTCCTTAAAGACTTTCAGAAAATGTATGCTCAATCTCAGAATTGAACATTATCAGATTTGAATCATCTAGGCATTGCATGAGTTTCAGCAGATGTTCAATTTACATGATACTTAAAAAGTATCCCCATGTAATTTGTAGATTTGGTCATTAATTCCAGCATAAGTAAGATATCTGAATATGGTAGATCCCCTTTCCCCCTAAAACCCCTGGACTTGTGGTTACCTCCCACTGTTGAAACTGCCAATAGAATGACTTGTTTATGTGCAGAAGGTGTCAGAAAGCCTGCATTTTATTAGGCTGGGATATATAAGGTCAATGGACTCACAGTTCTGTGGCTAAATCAGCACTGACACAGAGCCAAAGAGAACAAATAGGGAGGTTATAAGGACATATGTAATGCAGAGGTAGGATTCCTGCACCCAGCTCTCGCCAGACCATAGCATTGCTCTTCTGACAGATCTTACATAAAACAAAGGTTTTCTGATATTGCTAAGCCAGGAAGACCAATGTCAAATATACTGTTTTTTCTTCAGCAAATAATTTTGCTTATTGAAAACAGATCAGTACAGAAAGCGATGCCTCTTTACTTTCATCTCTAACGTTAATCAGCAGGAATGACACTTCCCCACCTGCCTCATATAGCCCAGTTTGACAGAGGAGTTCCTGGCAACATATGCCCCATTCCAGGACCTCACACCCTGTCCTTCTGAAACCCTTCAAGGATGCTGATGGACACATTTCTATGGGAAAAAAAAGCATGCTAGAGCTGCCCACCCCCCAAAGACCTATTTGGTGATTGGACTTCTTGCTCTCTGAGTTCTTCCAACAATTGTGGAAGTGCACATCATGCGGTGCAATGCAATGGTGGGGCTGATTCGGTGCGGACACAACTTTACTTTCAATAGTCATCTTTGTGAACCCTTCAGGCATGGAAGCTTTTCAGTGGTATCAGTTCGGGGGGTGGGGGAAATAGTCGTTCAGAATGTGACCCGCACGACTGAGAGCAAGAAGGAAGAGTGTTAGTGGCAGATAGTCCTTCCTGAGCTCTGCCTTTACCATGATTGCAAATTACAAGGACAAAGGGAGATTATAAAACCATTCGGTTGAAAAAGACAGGGACTGGAATCCAAAGAAGCAACTGAGTGTGTCTCAAGTGTGCACCCATTGTTTTGTTTTTTCTGAGTGGCGTTTTTTTAGAATATTGCCAACCTGCTTTAGGTCATACAGCATCCTGGCAACCGGGAAGAGTGGAAACAGAAGGAACTGGTTGCTTTTTCCTTGTGAAAAGCCTTTTGCCCGATTGCCAAGCTGCTTGTTGGGTTAAGAATAGTTCAAAGAGCAATTTGGGTGTGGGTGTGTGGATCTGTTGTAAAAGTAGATCAGTAAAAAATGAAAATTTGTTTACACCATCACAATATGAAAATAGTAACCTCTTAATTAATTTAAACTCTCATTTAAAACATGCTTAAGGGAGCAATCATAAGTCAAAGTGAGCTGTCAGTCAATAAAAGAGCACCTGGATAATTCAGGGCTTTGACATAGTAATTTTTCATCCTGGAATAAAAGATTAAGTAAAAATTAAGAGGCCAACTATACAAATGTGGTCAGAACTCACCATTTTCCCCTAAGATTTCCTACCAGGAAACCCTTACATCACATCAATATTTCTTCTTGCATTTTAGACGAGTTTATTAATGAAACTTTTAGTAGCTTCTGAATAACAACTGCAGAATACTCTACCCTTGAAACATAGATTGAACCAGCCAAACATGTTTCCTGGAGGAAATCTTAAATCATGCAGTTCCTTTCTGCTATAGCTGCAGACCTGGAAAGGTAAGCAAAGCAACATGACCAAGCCCTCCTACCAGAGGCATAGATGATGAGCACATATACTGACAAGAGTCACCCTTTTGGTTTTGCTGTAGTCAGATGGCTCATAAACATGTCTAAAAACACATTTCTAAGATCCATGACTACTTCCACTTGCAACCACCATAAGGGACATTTTGGGTTTGAATCAATGCTGCCGTGGACCCACATAAAGCAAACTAAGAGGACAGTTGCCCACCCTTCTTGTACTGAGAGAGGATTCATTCTTCAGATACTTTTAAAAACTGAAGGAGTTGACTACCTTGGGTTTATTCTAATAGGCTGAAGAAAAAATATAAAAACAAAAAACTATAAATAGTCTGCTCAAGGTTTAATAAACAACCTTAAAACCTTATCTAATTCAATTGCATGCACCACTTTTAACTACTCTCTTCGTTTAACAACAAGATGTGCAAACATCTCAACCCAAAGGTTGGGAAAACAACTAAGGATGTAAAAAAAAAAAGTGAGGTAGCCACTGTTGTTTTTTTTAAAGCAAAACAGTATCTCTACGCAAAAAAACCACAAACCTACTAAAAATAAAAGTTCAGAATCTAGCTCACCTAAGTACAGTCAACGGAGGGCTCATTTACACAACCTCAAGATTTGTAATCTCTTAATTTAATATAATTTCTCATTTGCTAATAATCAGGGAATTAACTAGAAACTGAAGTGAGTTGCTAGTCAAGAAATTATCCTCCAGATAAATTGGGGTTCTTGACTTAGTTCTATTTTAGCTTGAAATGAATGGTCATTTAAACAATATGAGGGCAGTATCTCTCATTTGCAAATGTCAGCAGAATTTACAACTGGCTGTGAACTCCCAAGTACACAGCAACGAGATGGGAAACGTTTGTGTCTGTGTGAGAGACACTAGAGAGGGAGAGAGAAGAGGGAATTAAGATTGCTTCACACACGATTGTTTTCCTGTATGTTGTAAGAATTCCATTTATCCTTACATATACTGTCATTCATGAAACAAGTATCTATTTTATTATGGCTAGATAGATGGAAACCACATACCATGGGTTTCATATGTTTACTTGTGGCAAAATAGACATTTGTGAATTTTTTACAAAACATGGAAGTGCCCCCCAACCCAAAATTTGTGTAGAAAAAATGCCATGTGTGAAGCAGTTCTAATATTCTCTGGAAATCTTTGCATATGTAAACTAGAAATGTTGACTGAAACATGAATCAACTGCCACTGCAGTAAGATCAGGTTGGAGAGGTGGGGCTGCTTCCCAGAAATCCTGTCCCTGCAGTTGCTGGGACATGCCAGGAGTGGGAGGGGGGGAGGCAATGGTGGAGCCAATCGGGTTCTCCTGCTGGTGCGTTTGCACCACACTGAGCTTGCTGCCACGACAGCAACAGCAGTGGCAGGAGGTCAGATAAGCAGTGCCACCCCCCCAACGGCCACACAGCATTCAGAATGACAGAAGCAACCCCCAATCCATGATGCTTTGCTAACTTTAAGTCTAATTTTAGATGGCTGTTGAGCAATTAACACTGCAGAGAATAAAATGAAAAATAGAAACATTTCATCATTAAAATGCATTTCTGATTAGTATGCCCAAGACTGTTAAGCAGCAGAATCTGTTACATAAAACTTGACATTTGCACCTCTAAAACTGCATTCCCAAGCACACTTACTAGGAAGGAAACTCCTGCTGAACTCAGTGGAGCTTACTTCTGAGTAAACATGCATAGATCTCCACTAGGATTTGAAAATATCTTTCATTGTACACAGGGCCTAACTAATTAAGTGCCTGGATGAAGCTGGGAAATTAATATTTATGACACAAGAACATCTCAGTAATTCTCTTGCCCTTTGTTTTAAAAGTGCATGTCAGGATGAGTAAAATAATATTGTAGAACTTCCAAGTGTCCTGCAGCATGTCTCGTCATAAATATAAAATCAAGCTTCTATTTTATTGTTTCAGTATTAAACCTAAGCATTTCATTTATATTCAAGAAAAGCAACACAGAACCCCAAGGAAAGTAGTTCACTGTAGGAAGTAATGTCTGAGTGAATAATGGTATTTGCTTGTGCTCCTAAATCTAAAGAATTTGGGTTGGCTTTATACTAAACCTCCTCACACCCATGATGGACAATTTTGCAAAATAATATTCCACTCCCAATTCTCAACCCCCAAAATGTATCTACATATTTGAAAGGGCTTTCCTCTGAAATGTGTTTACCTGAAATTGTTTACCAAAAGCTGACAATTTGCTAAGACGTTAGAGCATCTAGTAGAGTTCAGCAGTACCCAAGGTATTACAAAACGTACAGAGAAAAAAACCTGACAGAAATGGACTGCCTTTCGATTTCCACTGAAACAGTTAACACCAGTTTTCAGAGCAAAAGCAACAATAACAACAGAACTACTCTAGTCCCTTGCCTTCCTTATTTCCTTCCTTTCTTCCTTACCACTGGTACCAAGTGAGACTGGGTCCAGTAAGGTTAACAACAAAAATAAAGTTTTTTTTTTTAAAAAAAGCAACAAAAATAACAACAACAACAACAAAAGGTGTGTCAACGTCTGAGGAAAAGTGGAATTGTAAGTGCAGTATTTCTTCATGTGCAGTGTCTGCGGGTCCCCGCCCCCCACCTCAGAGTCCCCTTTGGAAGAGAAGGCCTAGTGGAACGTGTGCTCTCCTCGAACAATGTGTGAGGAGAACTCATAGCGGTCCTGGCTCCGGTAGCCACAAATGTTGCATTCTAATGGGTCCCGATAGCCATGACACCCCATGTGGATGGTGTACATGACATGGTCTAGGAAAAGAACTCGGCAGTGCTCACACTTAAAGGCCCTTATCTGCTCTCCTTCTCCGTTGAAAACTTTGTAGATATCCTTTAAAGAGCCCTTAGATGCTTTTGTGACATCCAAAGCCTTGGAGTCCTCCTTCATGTAAGCTGGGCTTTGCTTCCTTTTGGGATTTAAGGCAGGGTTTTCCTGGTAGGACTGGTGGTCTTCGTGGCTGCTCTCTGAGTCAGAGGAATCCAGGCAACTGTTGCTGGGAGAAGCCTCTCTTTCCTGGGGCTGACTCTTTGGTCTGATGAGGGAGATGGGGCCATCCATGTTGTTTTCATTGCTGTCAGTAGTTTCTCTGCTCATTGGTCTTTCTATCCTGTTAGGGTTGTAGACCTGAGCATAAGCTGAACTTATGACGGGGGCTACATCAGCAATTGTGCTTGGCGTGTGCTGCATCAGGGGGTGAAGTGCCTCTGCCCCAAGGTAAGAAATGGCGTTGTTGATCGCTTGGTCCATCATGTGAGTCTGCATCAGCTCAGTATCTCTCTCATAGGGCAAGTTCGTGTCAAAATGTATATCAGGGTAACCATATCTTATGAGCTTCTCACCTACATGAGAAGAACAACAATAGAGAAACAATAAGGAAACAATCTGTTATTAAACATGAAAATACAGAGATGTTTTGTGCATCCATTTTGTAAGGCAGGACTCTGAACTAAATTAAATTTATTACATTATTAAATTTATTAAATTAAATTTATTACACTAAATTAGCAAGAGTGGAATCAAAGTGAAAAAGGAATGGGGAAAACCATCCTATGGATTTTCAGTTTGACTTAACACTCTAGCCCGATGGTTTTCAATCTTTTTGAGTCCACAGTTCCCTTGACCAACTACATTCTTTCTGTGGCACTGCAATGCAGTGGAGCGATGGGACTGTGTGTTTAGGCCCATTTCCAAGGTTACTCTTGGCCTCTCTCATGATAAGAGTGAATTTCTGTAGCAGGGAGCCTTTTGCATCCATGAAGGCTTCGCCCATGACTAAGAACCCTGATATTTTAGGGGTTCTCAGCTTCAAAGGAAGTATCAATGGTCACGAAAGGATTCCTGCTGCATAAGTCCACTCTCATTACAGGAGGAGCTGGGAGATTTACATGGCCTTGGGAATGGTGCTAAATGCATGACCTGGCTGACCCCATGTTGCTTCTTCCCCTTGCTAATGTCTGAATACAGTTTCTGTGGTTTAGAGCTTGTAACTTCAGTCCATAACCAATACAAGGGTTCCACAAAGTGGTTAATGCACTTCAGTATACTTTGCTCAAAATGTGGATAGGATCAATGTGAGCTAATTCTCACGTCACATTTATATTTCCATGCCTCTTGCCAAACCGGAAGGAAACCTGAAGGAAACATACACATGTAAAATACACCATGTATATCTTTAAAATACTCCAAAATAGTGAATGGGAATGCTGGTCCTCTAGCAATGGCAGTCCCCCCCCCCCGCCGCCTTTAGCTGGGATGGCACACGGATGGCAATGCAACTACCCCAAGGCGGGGACATCCAGCAGGAAACATCTGACCAACCTGGGGCAAGGACTGCAAGGGCTAGCACTAGAAAGGCCAGTGTGAAGATGCAGATGTTTTCTTTTTAATGTTCAGGCAAGAATACACACCAAGAATGACTACCTCTTTATTATAATAAATGAAGACCAAGCAACAAACCCTTGCCCTCACCTCCAATATATGAAACTAATATGGATTATGGAAGAAATTGATGACTTTTCTTTCCCTCAAAAATGCCCCTGAACCTATTTGTCTGCAATTTGGCAGGCTTAACATACTCTGGAGAGGTTCCTGTGCCTGAAACTTTTATTTACTTTGGCCAAAAGAGGGAACAGTTATTATAGTCATTTTCCGATTCACCATTACAGTGAAGGGGGAACCCTTTCTGCACATCATCTTGGAACCTGATACAGACTGAAGCAGGGAGAGCAAAGAGCAACTCAGAAATATATTGGATTAAAAAAAAAAAGACCTCACAAATACAGATACAAGCTGAATCTTGGGTGCCATACACACCCCTACCAAATAATGTTTTGTGTCTTCATTCCAGTAGAGATTGCGGAAGGATTGTAACAATGCTCTCAAGTGCCACAGGGGACATGCCAATTTTTTACAAATGGATGCTCTTCACACTTGACAAGGGACACATGAATGTTTCCAGTTTGGAATCCGTACTGAAGTATTAGATTTATGGGTAAAATCAGCCTTCAGTCTCTGAAGCAGCTTAAGATAAGCAGGGCCCTGGCAAGTGATAGGATCCACCTACATTTCAGAATAAACTATCATATGAAATCAGCATGCCCATTATGTACGCAAAGGTGTTAAGAGAATTTATTGAAATAATTTTGTTTTCTCAGAAACATAAGAGATAATGAGCAAGAAATGTGTCCTTAACACATCATCTTGTCTCCCTCCCCCTTTAAATTATGATTCATGATAATGACCTGGGATTATCAACTTTTGAAACAAGCCCTGGCATCTCAGATTGTAGCATGGGTAAGATTCTGTGTGCCAAAGTGGTCAGGGTACCAATTTGATTTAGAAGCAGTCATTAATAAATTGATGGGTGCTAATCACACACCTCATAAAAACCACCAAATTATTCAAGAAAATAAGTTTTTTTAAAAACTATGTTATATGCATAAAAAGTAAACTATTTTTTAGTTCATAGATCCAAGCAAGCTCATCAGTCTGAAGAGAATTATTCACTGCAGGTTTCAAAACCTAATAGGTTGCCTAGTTGAGGAATTTTCACTATGATTAAAATGATATACTTTTCTATCCTTTACTGCCATAATAACTGCTCCATTAGCTAAAGTAACTAGCTACTGAGATCCAATTAACCACATCATATTATGCCATCTGGAAAACACTGTCCTTCTTCCCATCCCCTTGCTTCCAAGGTGAAGTTGCGCCCATAAATTCACACTGGTGCCCTTCAACAAATGTAACGTTCACAAGTGTTTTTAGTCAGAAACATGCTGCCATAGAGGAGCTGCTAAAATGCTACCACAGAAGGATTTTTTTTAAAAAATAGCTATCACTGTATACTGTAGTTGTAATTCTCTAACTGAATGACCCTTGTACAATGAAAAAAGGTAAAAATATTGTATTAGTATGTTGCTAAAACTGAATATTTTTAATACAGCATCAGAATAAATTTACATGCACACTGTTCCTTGTCTTGTCAAGATTTTAGGGTTAAACTTGTATTATGAAGGTGGGGGAACAGACATTAGTTTCACTCAGTTTCACTCTGTGACATGAATACTGATTACCAGGTCTTATTTAGTCTGTTTCAACTTTTTCCTACATTGGAAGCATGACACTTTCCTTCCTTTCTTCTGAAATTTCAACCGTAACACTGAGATTGCTCAGCTCAGAATACCACCTGCAGGTTTCACCGGAGAGTGAAAGGTCAGTCTACTGACTAGAAGGGCCCGTGCTTCTAGCTGTCTCTGTGCCAGAGTGTGACACCTTTCTCTGAAATTCCAGATCTATTGTATCATCTGCTAGTTGGTGCCCATTCTGCTGGGGTTGGGGGTGGCTGGCTAACCAATCTGAAATCAAATTTCACCTAAGCTTTATGCGCCTAGTAGATAAAAGCAAGAAAGGTAACTGTCTCTCAGCTTCACTCCCCCAGTTGTTGAAAAGAAATAATGCACCTTTTTTAATGGGTTCTGAACATTAATGTGTTGTTAAGGACTGGTCATCTTGTGCAGATGCCTGATGATCGTTTTCCAAAGCAACTACTGTATTCCGAACTTAAAAATGGAAAGTGTAATGCTGGTGGTCAAGAAAAGAGGTTTAAAGACTGTCTCAAGGCAAATCTTTAAAAAATGTAGTATAAACACTGACAACTGGGAAACACTGGCCTGCAAGTGCTCCAGTTGGAGAACAGCCTTGACCAAAGGTGTCGCGGGCTTTGAAGACACTTGAACTCAGGACGCAAGGGAGAAACATCCTAAGAGGAAGGCACGCTGGGCAAATCCACACCATGATTTACTCCCGTCCAGAAACCAATGTCCCCACTGTGGAAGGACGTGTGGATCCAGAATTCGCCTCCACAGTCACTTACGGACTCATTGTTAAAACCGTGTTTATGGAAGACAATTTTACTCGGCTACGGGTGATCGCCAAAGAAGAAGAAGAAGAAGAGAGTATAAATGATTCCTGAAAGACACCTGGCCCTTCTCATAATTACCATGATGCCATTTCGGAATTTGCAAACATTTTTTTAAAAAATAACTGGGCACATGATTATCTATTATGAACAAAATTGTCTACTCCACTGAACATGAAACAAACTTTGACTTGGGTCATTTCCTCTCCATGTACACCAAGTGTTACTGGCTGACATACAACTCTTGGTGCCTCAATTCCTCATCCATAAAACAGCCATAATTATGATTTAAATTTCACAAGGATAAGGTAAAAATTGTTTCTCATACTGAACCTCACACGGAGTTCTTATTCTACCTTGATGGCATGGGAACTTCAGTAGTGCTGATCTGTTGTTTGCCATCAAAACAACATGCAAAGTACAGGGCCACTTTAATCCTTTGGAAAATGGGCTAGTGCAGATGTGAGGAGCAGGAGGAGGGGGAATCCCAATATGGATTCTGCCCTTGTGGTTCTGCGTTTCTCGCATTATAGAACAAACGGTACTGGAAGGAATGGCATTGCTATGGCTCACATGCCAGGACAGCAAAAGCACCCAATGACAGGGTAGGCAAAATGTCTACATAAATGCAAGACTAGAGTTTGAACCACCCCGTGACTCAGTCAACAGAACAAATCTTTAAAGACAAGTAAGAGAGAGGGATACACCTGAAGTTCACCTCACAGCCTTTTCTAGTTGAAAATTCTCCTCCCACTGCTCACAAGGCCATCTATTACCAATTGTCCTGTGGGAAGGACTCCCGTCTCCTCTGAACCCACACAGCTAGAGAACTGGGGCTGTGAACATCTTGTGGGGAAAATTCTTTTATACCTCTATTTATTCAGAGCATGCAATGAGGCTTCATGCAAAAACTGTTAAGTGTGTGATTTTCCCAACATTTACTTGAAGTGCAACTAATATATTCCCCTTAAGAGACTCAGGGCACAGGCACAACAACAATTTTTATAAAAATCATATATGCTAAGTTGCATATATAGATGTAAGTTCAGCTCTCTGAACAAAGTAAGATGGTGGGTGACTCCTTCTTAAGCTTCTTCTTAAAAACTAAAACAAAACAAAATGGGGGGGGGGGGGACCAGTGGGCTACCCCCTAGCAATGCCCCTGTACTCCTAGGCTTTCCCCACTACCTATCCCGCTCAGTCCATCCAGCTGGGTTTCTTACCTATTCCCTAACATCTTATATCCTTTCATATGACCATATACAAAGGCCAGCCATGTCAGTCATCCAGAGGAGTAGCTGGTGTGGTGTTGCCTCCCACAGGGTGGAACAGGGGGGAGGTCAGCTGCCCTGCCCCCAAACCACAGTGGTAAGCAGCAATGACATGGCTGTCAGGAGGCCAGTGGCAGCTCTGGCCCACTGTGCCGGCCACTCCTGGCCATCGATTGTGTCCCTGGAAACTCAAAGATTCTCCTGCACCCACCTTTCTAGGTCTTTTTAATAACAGAAACAAAATGTGTGTGCGCGCACAATTGATTGAGCAGCCTATCCGATATCGCTGATAGCTCTGGAAATATATGAGAAAATGTCATTCTACAATAAGAAGAGGCCAGTTGTAGTTCAGACAGAACTAAGGAAACAGCACTCTTTTAACAGTGTGTATCAGAACAGTGTTGTACCACATAACGCTGTTAGGGAAACACTACTAGAAATGGAATATGGGTTTTAAAAATTTTGCCTTTAAGAAACTGCTATCACAGAGTAAGCAAATGTCCTCTGTGGAGCTCTTAAGCAATCTGGTATATGTTTTTGTTCCCAGATTATATATATATATATATATATATATATATATATATATATATGAATGAGAATCTTTGATCTTTGGCTTTCAGCAGTTCCTGGGTTCTATACTGCAGGTCAAACTGCATGGCTCTGGCCCCATGGCCTATGCACTTCTCTAGTTCTCAGCTCACCCCCTCCCCCAGGTATGTCTCATTCTGATTGTGCCATCCCTACATTAGAACATTTAAGAGCTTAGGATATAACAATGAACTACCCCCTACAAACAACAACATGCTCATCTGACGCTTACCCACAAACTTCTGTGGGGTGGAGCTTTTACGCTTTCCCATGTTGCTTGTCAGCTTCTCTATAACAGCAGGTCTTTCAAAAGGCACCAGAGTAACATTGTTGTCCATCCCAGGATCTTGCTCCTTACCATCTTCCATAGTAGATACTACATAAAACCAAAAAGCCAAATCAGATAGAGCTACCTACACTTCCAGGAGAAATTAAATAAATAAAAGTGGTCAACATTTTTGAGGTTTGCAAACTATAATTAGTCAATGCGTGCCCATAAAAGCACTAGAAAGTCTGGGGAGTCGTTTAATGAGGCTCTTGGCCTTTGGTTCTAATAACCTTCTGGGCAAGGGCTCTTTGCAACTGAAGGTGGCTATGGAGCATAAACAACTCCACTATTGGGGAAAGGAGATTTGGGATTGGTGAGCTAGGTTAAAAGCTATGGATATGTGAATTGCCTCTACAAGCCACTACACTAGGAGTAGTCAACATGGTGTGCACTCCAAACATTCCTGAACTCCAGCATGTGGTGGTCAAGGATTGTGGGTGTTGAAGTCCAGCAACATGAGACTGACACCATGTTTATGCACTACATAAATAACATGCCACATGTTTTCCGGAATCCCCCCAATTTATTAATTCTGCTTATGAATCAAAGAAATGATGCTTAAGGTTAAGCAGTGCACATACTAATCACACACAATGAGAAACTGCCATTTTAAAATACGTTTGTATTTATTATCTGAAACAAAGCCAATAAAAAATATTTCTGTCGGTTTGCTATTGCTTATTTATAAAATGGCTCCACGTGCACCAGCATGCAGCACAGCTCCAAAATTCTATGGTTCCTCTACCCAGTAGTGAGTGAAGCTGACAACCCTAGACTGCCTGAGTATTGAAGGGCCTGGAAAGGTGAAAAATAGGAAGCCTAGATGGAGTAATCTAAACAAAGGCATAGTGGGAGAGGGACTGGATACAGTAGGTGGGGGTAGGCCAAGGAAGAAAGAGCGAGTGAGTGAAGGTATGTAACCTTTTCTTCAGACAGAAAAGAAAGCAGAAGAAAAACACCCCAGGTTTACAGCCCTGCTCTCACAACATATCCAGGGTGAGTGAATGGATGCAGGAGTGAGAGGGACACGATCACATTGGCTGGATCCATCTCTCCCCATCTATGCACATTCTGTAAATTGCATGCATGGAGTAGACATATGTTCAACTGTACACTGACTCCCTCTTCATGATGGAAACCTAGACAAGCAACTTCCCAGTTGCCAGGAGAGATCCCTTGTGTGCAGCTGTATATACAAAGCAGCTGTATATATGAAGATATTCATCGATCCTCCTTCTGCACATGCTCTCTCAGGCTGGATATGCTGACCGTAAGGCCATCAGAATTACATACTCCTATTTCCTGAAAAAATGATTATGTCAAGAACTTCGAGAAGTATATTTCTTTGCAAAGCAAAACAGCCTATCCTGCATTACAGAGATGAAAACAGGGGCATTTGTGCATTTCTACCAGCCTTTCTGACACCAAGGGTCACTCCCTGAACCAGGACCCTTGAAGAAAACTCCTCTTTGCCTGCTGCATACAGGATTCCTTTATCCTGGCATAGTGAGCTCCGTCTTCTGAAACAAGGGGCTGTTAGCAAACTGGCTACCGAGACAACATGGCAGCAGCCCTTCAAGAATCCCACAAAATGGCAGGGGGAGGGGGCACACCACGGAACTACTGAGATAAGCACACCATTTACATTTAGGTTAACTAAAGGGGCACCCTTTTTAGACAGTTAGTATGTTTGGTGTAATGCACAAGAGCGAAGAACAATATCACAGTGGCCAACCTCATGTGCAGACACTAGAAAGGTGACAGTCAGAACAAAACCTGTATGTCTCACTATTTGTCCTGGCATAGGGTCTGTTTTGACAGTTCCCTGAATTGTGTGTAGGTTGGAAGTGAGTCTTGCCACCACCACAATTCTGCCCTCATGGCTGAGTGAATTCAGACTGAACACCAGAAAAGGAAATAGGGCTGCACTAAATGCGGATTATTGCAACACTTTCGTACTGACTATTCTATAAGATCCAGACAAGATAGTTCAAAGTATGAAACTAGCAAAAATGACTAGAGGAACAAAGCTAAAGACTACAATTGAAAATGCAGAATTCATTCATCTTTCCCCATGTATTTGGCTAATAATTCTTCCAAATGAAGTCACCACCACCAGAACAACAAAACAGTCCCCTTTACAATGACAATACTACCTTGGAGAAAAGGTTTTATCCAGAAGTTTTATCCATTTACTGGCTCCCTAAAATCATCTGAACTATTTTCAATTTCATATTGCTCTGTTACTTCCAACAGAATATAAGATATCCCTGCACAACACGTAACCCATCAAGCTGAGCATGTCACCAGCCACATTTTGTGGCTTGCCAGATGTTTGCATGTTTCTGCAGCTCTAGGCCTGCAACAAGCACAGGTGGCTTAGGAAGCCCCGAAGAGCTGCCAAACAGGGCTGGGCTGCATTCAGATTAGTGGGACACACATTTTGAAAATCCAGGAGTTTAGCCATGCAACTTGCAGCTCCCCAAAATCAGTCCTCTTTCGATGACCTGCCTCTGATCAGATACTCATAGCAAATACTTTATAAAGAAATAGTTACGATATTTATCTATATAGCTGAAGGGTGGAGCAATGGTACTGAATTTTTTTCTCCCTTAGGCAGAAAAGCAGCTCAACTGTTTAAGCCATTTCAGTCCTCCTAAATTCCAGAGGCTATGGAAGTAAAATAGGAACACTTAGGCTAGAATGACTTGGGAACTTTTTTTTTTGGTAAGTGTTTATGAAGTTGGTATAAAGCTATGCTGCTATATGCCCACCCCCCACCCATTGCTTTTGTTCTGTTTGCAGTTCTCACAACAACTTGGCACAGAAGAAAAACAGGTTTCCAGGAAAACACTCTGATAAATCACTCTAATTTATATGTCATCCAGGAGCTTTCTTATCTAGTGAAGATTGCATCTGAGAGAAGCCCCCAACCTTTTCTCTGTCTTCCTTCCTTTTCTGTTCACCTCTAGATAGGCAGAGCTAGTCTTCTCAAGGTGAAAGCAGGCCTTTAGCCTACCAGAAACCTCCCACTCCTGCAGAAGACTCTATACTTCCTCCTCCTCATCTCAGGACTGGAGCTTCTCTCCTCCAAATACACCTGTGTGACGTTGCCTCTCCCTCTCATCCTTCAAATGTCTTCTCAAAACCCCTATTTCCTACTGAGACTGCTAAAACTAAGTATGCATATCCAACCATTGAAAATGTCCATTTTGCCTCCCTTCCCAACACCCTATTCCCTCTTTCATTCCCGTTTTCAGTACCACCTGGGAAAAGATAACAACACACTTTGCCACATCTGGGGTTTTCAAAAATGAAATACTAGGCTGCGTGTCCATGTGCGGTTTTCATTGGGATCAGAGCTGGGGAGGGAAGAATGAACCTCCCCTCCCTGCATGCTGCAGTTTTCCTAAAACGCGTCATTTCCACCCGACTACCCATGGACGCAGGTGGCGCTGTGGGTTAAAGCCTCAGCGCCTAGGACTTGCCGATCGAAAGGTCGGCGGTTCGAATCCCTGCGGCGGGGTGCGCTCCCGCTGCTCGGTCCCAGCGCCTGCCAACCTAGCAGTTCGAAAGCACCTCCGGGTGCAAGTAGATAAATAGGGACCGCTTACCAGCGGGAAGGTAAACGGCGTTTCCGTGTGCGGCTCTGGCTCGCCAGAGCAGCGATGTCACGCTGGCCACGTGACCCGGAAGTGTCTCCGGACAGCGCTGGCCCCTGGCCTCTTAAGTGAGATGGGCGCACAACCCCAGAGTCTGTCAAGACTGGCCCGTACGGGCAGGGGTACCTTTACCTTTACCTTTACCCATGGTATTTAATTTTTAATGCCCAGATGTAGTTGCTAATCAGGTTCTCCAAGTACAGTAACATCTTGTTTGGACTATTTTCTCTTCTGAGGACCTTTGTAAATTGTCCTCATGTGGAGCTGGAGAAAGGAGCAGCAAGAGAGAGGGAGAGTTCTGCCATGGAGGCTCAGTTGTAGCACAGCAAGCTCTCTGCATCGGGGACACTTCTTCTTGAACTGGGTCTGGCGCTGGCTTGGGACTGGCTGTGGAGAAGGATTTGCAGGGAATACTACTTCTTTTGATTGGTTCCTATTATTCATTGCCTACTAATGGCTTTTCATGAACCCCCCCCCCCCAACTCCCACAATTAAAAGGGGAAGCTGACAAAAGAGCAGGAATTCAGAAGAGAGCTATAAACATGACTTAATTTGAGCCAGGCCTAGCTATGAAACCCAGAAACTATTAATACCACTGAACACCTGTAACTGGTCCAACTCATGTCTGATATTAGAGGGCGGAGAGATTTGATCTTCCACATTAAACTTTAGAAGTACCTTTTGCTTATGAATACAGGTAGATCACATCTTACGCTGATTTCACTGATGTGATCACAGCTTTATGCTGGAAATTTAAAATAAAAAAATAAAAGGGGCAGGAGAACCCACAAAAGAGTGTGTTCTTTCTCTTCCTCTTCCTGGTAAAAGATTCCTGGGGGTGGGAGGGAAATCTCTGGCTCATGGAAACTGTCCAACTGACAATCCATTCCGTTTATCTATTTGTGGGTTGGCTGCCAAGGAACGCCAAATGTTAGAACCTCATTTATTTTGTAAACTTTCTTTTTTTTAATTGCACAGTATGCTCTTGCTGAGACACACAAAGATCGCTCATTTGCCACAGGAGTCCAACTGCCAGTAGAGAAATAAATGGAAGGTTGGAAAGCTCAAATAACAACAATAAAAACCAGAACTCATATTTACTTCTTTCAATATGACTGAGATATGCAGATGATTAAAGTCTGCATCCTTGTTTCTCTCTGATGGTGTGGGGTTTAAGTCAAAACCAACTCAAAGTTTCTAAGCAATTGTTATGAATTTGTGCAGCCTGTGCCTATGCATTCTTAAAAATAAGGCCCACTATGTTCAACAGGTCTTATTCCCAATGAAGTAAGAGTGCAGAGGTTTTCAGCGTTAGGTTTTTAATTTAAATCAACATTTTTTACAATGCTCATTTTTACAATGGACATGCAATCGAGCAAGGAGTAATGCACATATGTTTGAGGATGCTAGTACATAGCACAACAAGATGATAAAACACAACCAAAGAAAACCACAATGATAGTGACTGAGTCTGTAGTGCTCTGAGCAGTCCTGTTCATAATGTGGGACACAGAGGTTCACTGCTACTCTATTTCTTCCCCTGCCCAGGTGTAACCGCAGTCATAGAATATTGAAACAAGACTTTAAATTCAGGATTTAAGTTAGGCATGCCAGCCAATAATTTCTGGGGCCAGAGTGCATTGACTGATGTGCCAACACAATGGCCCAAAGCACAAGCATGTCTCTTGAGCACATTTCCCCAGGCAAATGCGATAAAGGGTGTGTGTGTGACATGAGGGCTTCTTCAAATAAGAACTAATCCTTTTGAATGCTACAAAAACCTAAAATTAACCCCTGAAAATAATGAATAAACTGCTCTGGGGCTGGAGAGGTGGAGAAGTTTCATGGGCACTATCCAATAGCAGCACACAAAAGCTGGACCAGAAACATACATAAATATACTTCCAGATTTTCCTGCTTTGGGGGCTTTCCAGGGGAATCATAGACTGAATCATTACAAGCCTCCATAAATAAAGCAGTTTGACTAGAAACCATAGCAGGAGAGGAAACATGACTGTGTACTGCAGGAAATTACCGCTATTATATGACCTCTGAGTCTCTGAAAAGCTATCATCCAGGTACAACCAGGTACAACACTTCAAAGACTAGAGAGAAGGTCTTTCAGGGCAGATGTGTGATTTCCATGAGTGCTAAGAGTCTCAGCAACTCTTTTTAGACAAAAATAAAACAAACAAAGAACAAAATCAGACATTCCACAAATATTCAGAGGGCCCCCAGAATCCAGTGCAGCAGTGATGGTGGGTTGTGAATTCTGGCTCCAGAAATCTCTATGGGCAGCACAACAAGCTTATTAATCAAAACTGAAATAGCACTAAAGCCTAGTTGGTTTCATTTAACTGTGATTGCCACAGTTCCTGACAGACTTATGGTTCCTGTTCTCTTCATAGTTCTAGAGAAAAAGTTGTTGTGAAGCGGTGACTTTTTCCCATTCTTGTGTTGCCTGATTCAAAGTTGCCCACAGTACAGCACAGCTTAAATCCTATTCATTGAAGTGGAATTGATGGACTGGCTACTGTTGCCCCAAAGCATTGGCTACTGTGGCTCAATTCGCACTTAGCATTAAAGCATGGTTTGGCAATTGGGAGCATTTGTAATGGGCACCTGCGCTTCCCGCTCTCTTCCCTCTTGCATGTCTCCTTCACTTGGGTTTCTTGGGGTCTTTCTTTTTGCTGACTAGTTTGCCATGATGCCCACATTGGAAGAATATTAGAACCTTGCCTCCAAGCCACAACTTGAAACCCTAATTTGAAATGTGTTTTCAACCATGGTTTGCAAGAAAGGGGCTAATCACAGTTTGCGGTTTTGGACATCACAGCAAACCATACTTGGCAGAAGACAGTCAGCAGGTCAAGGAGGAAAGGAACTTGCACAGAAGCAGGGAAGAGAGAGCATGGGATCCCTTGTGTGCATTCCCTATTGCAAAGCCACAGTTTTGTATTATGTCTGAATGGAGTTAGTGGCTACAGTAGATTTTCTGTTCATGGCTCATTGATCTGAGTCTTTGGAAATGTCCTGCAGAGCCAGAGGGCTCAGAGGAGTTCAGATACACAGGAATTCCAAAAGAAAGATGCCCAAACCATCAGAGTGATCAGGTCTAACGGATTATTAGCACAGGGTACAAACTTACAGCCAAGGTCCAACACCTCCCTCCTCACCCCTGCTCATGGCATCCCATGGGACAGACTTCCATCAGCAGCCCAGGCCAGCTCATCACTATCCAGATGACTTGTGTGCAGTATTTCATGGGTGCTTTTACAGTAGCTGCCTATAAATTGTCAGCCACCTATTATGCTTTATGTTCTGCATTGGCACAGCGGGCAGTGCCCACAGTATTAAAGGTTTTGGTGGGGCAACATTTACTAAGATGACACTGATGTAATGGATGGAAATTTGTTCTCAGTATCCAAAAAGCAAGATTAGCTGTTGTGTAGTTTAACATCGGGGACGCAGGTGGCGCTGTGGGTTAAAGCCTCAGCGCCTAGGGCTTGCCGATCGAAAGGTCGGCGGTTCGAATCCCTGCGGCGGGGTGCGCTCCCGCTGCTCGGTCCCAGCGCCTGCCAACCTAGCAGTTCGAAAGCACCTCCGGGTGCAAGTAGATAAATAGGGACCGCTTACCAGCGGGAAGGTAAACGGCGTTTCCGTGTGCGGCTCTGGCTCTGGCTCTGGCCAGAGCAGCGATGTCACGCTGGCCACGTGACCCGGAAGTGTCTCCGGACAGCGCTGGCCCCTGGCCTCTTAAGTGAGATGGGCGCACAACCCCAGAGTCTGTCAAGACTGGCCCGTACGGGCAGGGGTACCTTTACCTTTACCTTAGTTTAACATCTGAAGACACATGAATGACTTGTTACATGCCTCAAAATGTCCCATTCTTTTTATCAATTTGCAGTTGCCCTGATCTGGCCTCATGTGCACTGTCATGTACAGAGTTTCTGTCTGCATTGGCTGCCCAGACATTTCACTTAAATTACATGGAGCAGCTCCATGTGCTTCCTCAGAGATTATGTGTGCCTATGGCTAGTAGCTTGACCAGGATAAATTCATTTATATCCTCCCCTTTGACCTTGTTGGGGCATTCCCCCCCCCCCATTGCAGCTAGCTTTCCTATTCATAGCTACTTACTGCACTAAATTAACAATAAACATAATTCACGACAAGTCTTTGTTACACTATTTTTTTTAGGCTTGAGTTTATATTTAATGTTTGGATCATTGTGGGTCTATTTAAGTACATGTTCCCAATTCTTTCACTTTTGTGGATTGCTAGGAATAGCACAAAAAACGGGGAAAGGGAGATCAGTGCTGTCAAAAGTACCGTATTTTTCGCTCTATAACACGCACCTGACCATAACACGCACATTGTTTTTAGAGGAGGAAAACAAGGGGAAAAACATTCTGAATGAAACAGTGGATGTATCATTTTTGGGCTTCATGCTGTGGCCACAGACATGTGATCTGATGGTGAATTTGGGGTGACCCAATGCAAAAATCCTGAGAATTCCTGTGGATCCATGCTTTGTAACCACGTTTTTGCACCATTGCATCCCCAGGCAACAGTGGGTGTGTGATTTTTTTGGTGCAGGCTGTAGCCATGGACATGCTATGTGATCTGATGGTGAATTGGGGGTGACCCAATGCAAAGATCCTGAGAATCCCTGTGGATCCATGCTTTGTAACCACGTTTTTGCACCATTGCAGCCCCAGGCAACAGTGGGTGTGTGATTTTTTTGGTGCAGGCTGTAGCCATGGACATGCTATGTGATCTGATGGTGAATTTGGGGTGACCCAATGCAAAGATCCTGAGAATCCCTGTGGATCCATGCTTTGTAACCACATTTTTGCACCATTGCAGCCCCAGGCAACAGTGGGTGCGTGATTTTTTTGGTGCAGGCTGTAGCCATGGACATGCTATGTGATCTGATGGTGAATTTGGGGTGACCCAATGCAAAGATCCTGAGAATCCCTGTGGATCCATGCTTTGTAACCACATTTTTGCACCACTGCAGCCCCAGGCAACAGTGGGTGCGTGATTTTTTTGGTGCAGGCTGTAGGCATGGACATGCTATGTGATCTGATGGTGAATTTGGGGTGACCCAGTGCAAAGATCCTGAGAATCCCTGTGGATCCATGCTTTGTAACCACATTTTTGCACCATTGCAGCCCCAGGCAACAGTGGGTGTGTGATTTTTTTGGTGCAGGCTGTAGCCATGGACATGCTATGTGATCTGATGGTGAATTTGGGGTGACCCAATGCAAAGATCCTGAGGATCCATGTGGATCTATGCTTTGTAACCACATTTTAAGTGGGGAGCGAAGGAAAAACAAAGAAGGGACATGAGAGGGGTGTGCAGAGAAGCAGCTGGCTAAGAATGCAGGAGAGGGATTTAACGGAGGGAGGAAAGAAAGGCAAAAGTTTCCCCCCACCCAAGCCAGCCATATCTCTCTCTCTCTCTTTCCCTCCCCCTCTCTCCCTCTCCCCCAGCAGCAGGAGCAGAGGAATTCCCCTCTGCTTGCCTGGAGGGGAGGGGCTTTCCCTGCTCTTTGTTCCGTTTGAGCAAACACAGCAACGAAACAGAGGAGGGTGGGCAGTAAGACCCTGAGGCAGAATGCAGGAAAGCAGCCACTTCCTCTTTTCAAGTTTCCCTTCTAGGAGATGCGCGATTTGATTTTTGCCTGCTTTTTCGGCTCCAGGGACCACACATTCGCTCTATAACACGCACAGACATTTCCCCTTCCTTTTTAGGAGAAAAAATCTGCGTGTTATAGAGGGGAAAATACGGTACTCAGGACTGAGGCTTCCACTCACCATGGTGACTCATGACTTGCCCAGCAGCCTCTATACTGACATTCTGAAGGTAGTTGTGACAGCGTTCCTTGTGCTCCTCCAGAGAGCTGCGTTGCTTGTAACTCCGTCCGCAGTAGTTACACTTGTGAGGTTTACCCACTGTGGAAAGAAGAGAGGCTTCAGGTTAAATCAGTGTTGCCAGGGCACCTTGCAGTTACAAAAATAGAATAGGAAAAAGCCTACAAAGGTTATTCCACCCTCTAACCTTTGCTCATTTCCCTTTTCTCTACCTCACTTCATCACTACCCTACCATTCACCCACACCATGAATATATAGCAATGAAATGTTACAGAAATGTGTAGTACCCACAAAGGCCAACACAGTGTGGTTTAAATACAATAACCTGTAGCCACAAATAATTTTTCCTTTGCATGTGATGGAAAGATTACAAGACACGTCACAGGGGCTTGAGGAGACTCTTATGACTATACTCTTTTTAAAAGCAGGACTATGGGATAATATCAGAACATTCTTATGTTTCTAATGGCTTTGCAAAACAAAATGGAGACGGGGACGAGATGTGGCTAATGAAGTGCAACATCAGACGTTGTTGCATTGCATCTGTACAACTATCAGTTATTACAGTGGTGTGGCAGCTTTGAGGGGTGTCTATGTCCTTATGAAAGGGAAGGGAAGCATGTCATTATCTCTATGCCAGTGGCGGAGAGCCTCCAGGCTACGAGACCAATTAGGCCTCTGAATTTGGTCCAGGAGACCATTTTGGGCAAGCCACACTCACCTGCCAGTAACCTGAAGCCATGTGAATTCAGATACGGAGATCTGTTATCTCCCATCTAAAGCATGGGTGGAGGACTGTGACCCTCAGCGTCTCCCCTGATCACACCTCCCATTTAACCCTGCTTCATCTCCTGAGTGTTTCTGCCTGGCTGGAATGTGTCCCTGAACTCTGATAATGCCTCCTGCCTGCCTGGATGGAGGACAGAGAGGGCTGCATGAAATGTGGGTTTACAGTCATTGCTTTGCCCTCTGGACCTGCCCATCATTGGCACCTGCCTCTCAGAAGGGAAGCATCTGCACCCTTGCACTCAGGAAGCTATTTGTGTTACAAGCTTTTGTAGTTCTTGCTAACGTTTCTTGGTAAGGAAGAAGCATTCTTTCTCATTCATTCTTAATTTTGGAGGGAGCAGGGCATGGGATGTATGCAGCAGAAATAATATTTCCATTTATGCTAGATAATCACCCTGAAACAGGAAAGCACAAAATGGAATTCACCAAGAACAAATTGGCTTATAAACTGAAGTAAGGAAAAAAATGCTTTGTACTGCTTAAACTCTGAAAGATAAAGAATCTTAGAAAGTACATTCAAGTCCAAGGTCATCATTCGAGAGAAGTGGCAAGAGAAGAAGCCTAGATGGAACTACCTTCCTACTTCTTTTGACATTATATTTCAAAGAGAAAGTACAAATAAGCTTCCTCTCTCCCTTTTTTCCAAGTCCCATGGGAGGGGGAGAAGCATCCCCCCTCCCTTCGCATGAAACTCCAGGTGGGGGGGGGAGGGTGCACAAATCACTCCCACTCCTATGGAATGTGCAACAAGGGCCTAAAAATGCCTTTTAGTCTGGAATGTATTACTTCTGACAAAGCAATATTTACCAATATGTAGAGAAAGGAGTGATTTTTGTAATATGACGTACAGTCTAATCAGTGTAACTTTTAAATTTGATTTATGGACACTGAGGGGGGACCCAGAAGTTCATGCAAATACCTTCAGTTAACAACTGAATTCATTTCTACTGGTCTGGAAAGAGCTCACTGCCAGGTGTAAATTTTATTCAGAACTAACAAAAAGGCTAGAGTGAAATGCCCCCCAGATTACTAGACCATTGGAACTAGGCAAATGTTTAACATCTTAATTGTGTACATATACCATCCCCATTCTCAAACTGAGGGCAATTGCTTGAGCATAGCTAATAATAATAATAATCATAACAACAATATTATTATTATTATTATTATTATTATTATTATTATTATTTATATGCTGCCCATCTGACTGGGTTGCCCCAGCCACTCTGGGTGATTTCCAGCAAAATATAAACACATAATAAAGCATCAGACATTAAAAGCTTCACTGTTGTCATTTATGCTGCAATAGCTTGTTCTGTATGGCTTCAGAAACACATGTTAATAACTGAAACATTATTCTTCCCTTAAAAACTTACACAAGTTTGCTAAAATGTTTAATGTTGCAGTGGATGCGGTTGTACTTCAATTGCCTGCAAATCAAAACATAATCTGCAACGTTTTGTTCTGCCACCAGCTGAGGATTTATCTTTGTCAGCAAGCTTTTAATTCTGCGGCTGTTTTACAATGACATCAATTTATATCTACTCAGAAGTAAGCCCCACTGAGTTCAACGGTTCTTTCTCCCAAGTAAGTGTTTATAGTACTGTTATTTAGTACATATTTAACTCTGCTCTTTTGGTTCCTTTTTCTGTTTTAGTTTGATTGTGTGTTTATCTTTTATCTTTGATTTTTCAACATATTTGGATTGCTTTTAATGTTTTATGGACTAGGTCTTGTGAAGGGATCAAAATAGGGAAACTTGTGCATGCAGGCACGTGTGTGTGTACACGCACGCACACTTTTTTAAAAAAGGGCATCTTCAAATTTTCTCCCAAAGGCAGAACAGGAATAAAGATACTGATTATTAGGGACAGGCACCAGAAATTAGGTACCCACCCCGGTAAATAGAATGTCTGGGTGTCCGATTTTGATGTCTGTCTTCATCAGACTTTTGTAGAAGTGTCCTTTGCCATTTGAATTACTTTTACTGCTGCATCACAAAACAACAGACACTTAACAATGCCTATAACATCAGAGGAAAGAGAAGATCAGAACTCAGACTGCGGATTGTTTGTTTTTATGCTTGAAAAGGCTAGAAATCCTAAAAGATATCCTGCCAGTGTGAAGGAACTGTTAGAAGAATGCATAGTGAATTTCAGCTTTCAGTGGTGCTTTTGAAAAGTACCCTCTCTCCTTCCCTTCCTTTGGAGCCAACTCCTGGGGGCAAAGGTTCCTTCACCCCCACCATAAAATATTCAAGGGGCCCCCTCCAATGTTGATAAACATTGCCATTCAAATGGTGTGGGTGCACTGTGTCAATTATGCAGAGCTGCAGCTGGGGGTGGGGTCTAGCCAGGGCTTCTGCCCCAGTTGAAGCCTCCAGGGGGGTGCCATTGAGGCCCCCAGCCTCCCAACATGTCTGGGTTTGGGCCAGAGAGAAAGATGAAAAAAGTGAAGGTCAGCCGCAAACCCATGAAGCTGAAGGAGGCTCATTTACAAAGTGATGCAGGGAGAGTTGGAAAATCTGGAGAGGCTACGCGGCTCTCCCCAGCGAAGCCTAAGATGGGATCCCCTGTGGGTTTGCTACTGTGTGAGAAAGAAATTCTGGAGGGACGGAAGGAGGGGTGGGACTAGATGATCTTTGGGTCCCTTCCAACTCTACAATTCTATGATCCCTTCAGAACTTTGAATGTGTTTAAATAGCTAAGGTTGAGGCATTTTAGAGACTATACATGATCTACACACAGGAAAGTAAGGGGTGTGTGAGCATATTCCCTGCCAGAGGTGGTTCCCTGGCAAGCTCCGGTCAGCCCGGCTGAATTAGGATTGTAATGCGAGGGCACGTTCTACTTTAGACTCGCAAAAAGTATTTCTTTGCCTTACATGGAGCCTAAAATGACTACAAAATTACCGTTTCCTAAAATGAGTAATCAAACAAAAATCAAATTGAAAGGAATCTTGTTGAAGCTTACTTGGGAGTAAATTTACAGATCAAAACTCCTGGAAAGGGTTTGCACAGAACCAAGAAGAGGGGGTGGGGGTGGGGGTGGCAAAACGTCTCAAATCGCGAGGTGGCAGCAGCGGGAGGCCCCATTAGCTAAAGTAGTGCTTCAGGTTAAGAACAGTTTCAGGTTAAGAAGGGACCTCCAGAACGAATTAAGTTCTTAACCCGAGATACAACTGTAATGAGTCCTTTGAGCAGCAGCCCTACGCAAGGGCTTCCGCTTCCCCCCTCTTCTCCCCCTATGTGACCCCCATAATTGGCCCTGGAATGGGACATCAGAAGAACCTCTGAAACAGCTTGTGGGAAGAGAAGACGGAGAATCATTTAATCTGGTGATCCAAAATGCTTGTGCTTATGGTACGATCAGAAGAGTATGACACAGAATTCCTCCTATACTTTTTCTGGCATTAGGATGAATGGCTGAAACAGATTCCTCTTAAGCAAATTAAACTTTTCATATTGACTGGCACGTAGCCATTGAATTATTCAGTTTAATTAATGGCTTTAGTTCTGGTGTGTAACAAGTGAAAACTATATAGGTAAAATACTGATATGAAATCAGTATCAAAACTTACAAATCAATAGTATTGTGAGCCTTAAATATTATACTTAAAATGTTTGAATTAAAACAGCCATTTGTTTGGATGTATCTAAGTTAACAAACCGTAATTGACTCTGGATGGACGTGTAAGGAAATGGTTGCATATGAAATGAATATATTCAAGCAGATGTTTGTTATACCTTTTTTCAACTCAAAAGCAGCTCCAATACCACATCCTGAACTGCTCAGAGTGAACTTTAGTTTAGGTGTGAAACTCTGGCCCTCTGTAAGGTTTGAAGGTGCTATGTTATCACCACCATCTTTCTAGGTGACAAGTACAAATTTGCAAACATATATGTTAGCAGAAAAGCTTAGCAAGCAAGATGGCTATATCTGCTTGTCAAAAAGAAAAAGAGAAACTGATTTTATTCACCATACTTCCCTCTCCACACTAGCTGCCGTGCTCAAGGGAAAAAGGAAAACCATCACTATGTTATCATAGATTTCCACCCAAAATCCAGAATCCATTTTATTGTATTGTATCTTTGAAGTGGAAGTTTCCAGTTTTTATTGTTGAAAAACTCACACTTAACATACTCAAGGTTTAACAGGCAGTTTGATACTAAGCAGGCAAACTTAGGGAGGTATAATGATATATATAATTAACATTTAGGGTAGGGTGCACTCAACAGGGAACTAAAGTCAGTCGTAGCTCCATGGTGAGTATTTGTGTATGATAAACATAATAGCAAACACATCCTTGTCATGTTCACAATTTATGTTTTCATGTATAAGCTTGAAGCACCTTAAACACACACTTAATTAAATGCAAATGTTGGGTTCTAGAACTTCTGGTCTTTTTTTTTCTTTTGAAGTTAAAAATAGTTTACTTACAAACTTTTCAAAGGTCAGATTCATTTGCTTTTCCACACATCAGTCAGAAAAGTTTCACAGGCTGTAAAACCCACCTTAGTTATAAAGTGGTGAAAGTTCCAAATAGGAATTTAAGAGTGGCTGATGAGAGCCATGCGGTTGAGCTGGAGCAACCAACTCAAACCTCTTCACTGGGGTTATGATAATAAGCTTGATTACCCAAAGTAAGGGGAAGTGACATAGCTAAGTCTGGCAGAACAGCTTTCTCTGTGGTATTAGACCTCTCATACGCTAATTAGACTTAAGCATGCTGGGTATATGAGAGTGCTTATCCCACTGTATGCGTGATGGACCTGTTGCCAGGTGGCAGCTTTTGAACAGTAACAAGAAGGGAGGGCAACACATCACTCTTGAACCCATCTTTTCTCTGTGATCAGAACACAGGAACTTGTCCATTCGCTCTTGCTCATCCTTTGCCAGTAACCGTTCTAGAACATCTGATCCTTATAATAAAACCTGACAAAAAACAACCCAATTAACCAAGAAGTTGAAAACAATGATTCAGAATAGGTGGGAATGGCTGCTTACCCAGTCATGGGGTGGGCTCTAATCCGTGGGGAGCAAGCCTAGGAGGCCAGCAGTTGGGGAATTCCCAGGCCAGCCGTTGGATTGGCAAAATTTTCCACCATATGTTTATTTGAATGGTGGCCAATCTGGCCAAGCTGAGTGTGCGTGGCTTGACAACGGACTGAGGTGGAGCAGGCTTCACTCTGGTGTAAAGGCTGGCTGTGGCTAACCCCAAGGACCGCAGTTGGACAAAGAACATCCCTCCCTTCCCACTCTATTCAGAAATGCTGTGGGTTTTGTATGATAACTTTTTCCTTCCTAGATACTGTGTTTATTGGCTTTGTTGTGGTTCTATAACGGTTGCCATTTTCAGAGTTGGGAAGGAATTTGAGTGCAAACAGATTGGCCCTGCTTGAGGGGTTTGCCTTCCTCATAGGAAAAGTCACAACTTTGGCAGATAAGGCATTGGGTGGAATCCCATCCCCACCTCAGAACAATGTGATAACAGGGTACCCGAAGTCTCCATCCAAAAGCCAAGGCACCAGCCCGCCAACCGGGGGGCTGAGAGGGATATACTGTACACCCAATGCCTAAGCCAAATCTAACCTACATCTGGAATCAATAAAGTTGTAGCCTATTTTAAAATCCCAGAACGTTGTCCTGTCCAGTTTGTCCACCTTCATAGGTTTGGCTGTGCTGTCTGCAAGGTCAAACTTAGAAAACTCATTTTGGCTAAAATAGTATAATGTCTTGGAAGATCTGAACATAAATCCTGTGACAAAACTATGTGAGCTTAGGCAAGTCATTGCTCCTCTATCTGCTAAAGGGGTGTTTTCTTCTTACGGTTCACATCTATGTGATGAAGATAAATTTGTTTGGGTTTGTGAAATTTCTCAGATGATGGTGGATGTTCTGTGAGTCTCAATATTTAAATACACTTTGGTCTTTCCTAAGAATGAAGAGACTCCAAACCCTTGATCATTTTTAGAACAATTAGATGCATGAAAGATCCTAAGTTTGTGTACTGTTGGGGGGAAGAGAGATTTCTTTGTTACTTGATTCTTGTTTGTTTGTTTGCATTAGCGTATCATGACTAAGGAACTTGCTGAAGTTACTCAGTTTTCATTTGCACTGACACTGACCATTCCTAACTGGAGATTTACAGAACACACAAGCAACAAAGGGATGGAATCCTCAGTTAGCATCAGGAATGCTGTCAGACAAATCAGTTCTCTTTTCTAGATATTTTATATTATCAGCTAGCATATTTTTGCTGCTGTACATTTTGTAAATGAGACTGATTAATAGAACTCTCTCCCACCAGCCAAAATTGTGTAGTTAGTTTCATAGCTAAACACAAAATGGCTGCTGTCACAAGCTTTAATTATCTGTGACATTCACTAGAACAGGGTATCCCAAAGTTGGGTCTCCAGCGGTTTTTAGACAACAACTCCCATCATCCCTAGCAGCTAACAGGACCAGTGGTCAGGGATGGTGGAAAATGGACTCCAAACACAACTGGAGACCCAAGTTTGGGAAACCCTGCTCTAGAACTTTGCTTCATGCACCCATTCACAGGATATTTGGTTCTTACTTATACCTAGTATAGTGAATCTAGCTAGGCCTGCCAAAACACCCCAGAATGGGATACCTCATTTTTCATAGGTATCAAGAAAGAAGCTAGCAAAAATATAGACAAATAACTTCTTTCTTTATATGGACCCTCCCTTTATATATAGCTTTAAGCTAGATATGTGAATTGAAACTATTTTTAGTAGAGATAACTTCCAATTGACATAAGAAATCTGGAGTGGATCAAGTAAACCCAGATGAGTACTGAGGTCTGCATCAGACATCCCACTGCCAAGGTCAAAAACATTTCTCATACATCTGAAATCAAACAGTTATGCAAACATGGCACAAATTAGAACACTTCTAATCGCAGGATCTTTAAAATGTCTTGCAGGGAGTGGGGAGAAACATATATTGGTATAGTGAAGAACCTTTGGTTGTTTGACAACCAGTTTACAATATGAAATGCAGCAATTCCTGTTCAACATAGTACTGTTCCCAATCCTTCTGGAGAATTTCCTGCCATTCCTTAAAAGATCACAGGTTTGTCTGTGTTGTTTCCATAATTATATACAGTTGTGAAACCCAAAGGCAGAAGGAACTCAGACAGTAAAACCATACAAAGCAAATGGAGAGGGAAAAAATGCAGGTGTGATGAAAACCAGACCAAAGGACACAAAATATCATGAACGAAAGGCTCAGACAGAGGAATTTTAAGACAACAAGAATACAAGAATGAAGCATTCATGGCTGTTATAGTTACAGTTGAACTATATCCCCAGTTCAACTCAACCCATATTTTTCAAACCAATGGTCAGTGGTCTCTGCATGGAAAAAATAAACATTCTCTAAATGTAAATTGTAAGTTGGCTATTAAATAATGTAATGAATAATGTAATGAAAATAATGTGATGAATGTAAGTTGGCTGTAAATAATCAGCTGGATCTAACTAACACTGGTGAATATGCAGGAGCAGAGGGAACATCAACAAACAAGAAAAGCAGCCATTCTACCTTCAAAAAAGGCTCCTGAAGGACTGAGCAGAAACTACAGGCAACTGTAGTTTCAAATAGGGTGGTCACATATTGCGTTTTACAGCTGCCAGAGGACCTTCTTCCCTAAAGGAGTCCAGTATAAAGAAAAGATTGGAAGTTGCCCATCTACAGGTAGCACCTAGACAGCTGAGTGAGCAGATACGCACCATCACCTGGTCAGTCTTTTCCTCTATGGTGAAATGTACCACATTTCTATTTAGATTATAGTGACTGAATCTAAATTTCCATATCTCCACACATGTACAAATCTTACTCCTCTTTTTGACCATTTTGTTTTTAGGTGCTTGTGCACAACCAAATAGGCTTGGAAAATGATTAACAAATGAATGAATAATAATGAGAAAAAATAAGTGGACTCTGAGCAGAGCTGGTATCTGGGTGGCCATCCTTGGGCAATGGCCAAGGTTCCAGCACCCTAGTATGGGTCACCAAAAGCACCTGGAGCCCCCTCTTCACTGCCATCACCACTCACCTCACCACAGGTGGGTGGGTGAATGAAGGAATAGCGGGTGATGAGGAGCAGCCACCACTCCTCACCTGTCTTCTCATTCAGAAGACATAATGGGGGGCAACAGAGAAGGGGGGGGGGAAATGTGCACCTGGCACTGAATTTGAGGTTCTCAAAGCCCCTTGTATATGCAATTCCATATATCTCCCAGCATGGAATTGCAGAAGATGAATAGGCCTGCCTATATACACACACACAGATGCTTTTGATTACATCAGCTCTTTAACTTATGTCAGTGTAAGGTTTTTCTCTTAACATCAAAGAACATATGGGCAATTTGCCAAGGGCTTGAGGGCCACAACCTGAATATAAATCATTTATCTGCAGAAGCCTGCCAAAATGTTTGCTTGAACTTGTATTTTCCTTGAGAGTATAAAACCGTCTTCTTCTTTCTAGACATATGCAACAAGAATGTACTAAATGTGGAAAGTAAGGATGTTACTGAACAAGTCTGAAAAAGCTGCTATAATGAAAGAACTTAAGAGCAAAGGACCATTAGGTTTTATAGCTGTGTAAAAGCAATGTGAGCAGGAGGTCAAGAGTGTTGCTTCATCCTTGAACATAACATGCAGAAAGAGTCTCTCCTGGATCAGGCCAGAGGTCTACTTAATCCCTTTCCAAGAGTGGCCAGCCAGATGCTTCCACATGAGGAGCATAAAGGGAACATCCTTCTTTTCTTGTCTGGCCTCCACAAGTGGCAGTCTGATGGGCCTCCATTTACATCTTATAGCAGGCTTCCTCAACCTCAGCCCTCCAGATGTTTGTGGCCGACAACTCCCATGATCCCTAGCTAGCAGGACCAGTGGTCAGGGATGATGGGAACTGTGGTCTCAAAACATCTGGAGGGCTGAGGTTGAGGAAGCCTGTCTAATAGCAAAGTCTCTACCATTCCATCCAATATCAGTTCAAGTTTTCCTGTGCTCCCACACACATAGCCAAGGCACACTACCTACCCATAAATAACCAACCGATTTGGGCTAACCCTGAGGTTTCCAGAGGCAAGAAAAATCTTAAGGAAAAAATTCCAGCGGGAGAGGACACTTTTCCAAGACAGCTCAATAATAACTCAAAGATAAGGAATGGTGAGCGACTGACACAATGTGTTCAGGCATTCATCTCAAGATGTGAAGTGATGAGTGTGCATGCAAAGCCTGCCGCCAAGACTCACAGGAAGGCTGGCTGCTCGTCAGATCTTTGTGCGATTAGTGCAAAGGTCTGCAGTGGGCTTTAGAGCATATTCAATAGAACACATTTCATAGAATCATAGAACCATAGAGTTGGAAGAGACCCCAAGGGCCATCGAGTCCAACCCCCTGCCAAGCAGGAAACACCATCAGAGCACTCCTGACATATGGTTGTCAAGCCTCTGCTTAAAGACCTCCAAAGAAGGAGACTCCACCACACTCCTTGGCAGCAAATTCCACTGTCGAACAGCTCTTACTGTCAGGAAGTTCTTCCTAATGTTCTTCCTAATGTTTAGGTGGAATCTTTATTCTTGTAGTTTGGATCCATTGCTCCGTGTCCGCTTCTCTGAAGCAGCAGAAAACAACCTTTCTCCCTCCTCTATGTGACATCCTTTTATATATTTGAACATGGCTATCATATCACCCCTTAACCTCCTCTTCTCCAGGCTAAACATGCCCAGCTCCCTTAGCCGTTCCTCATAAGGCATTGTTTCCAGGCCTTTGACCATTTTGGTTGCCCTCCTCTGGACACGTTCCAGTTTGTCAGTGTCCTTCTTGAACTGTGGTGCCCAGAACTGGACACAGTACTCCAGGTGAGGTCTGACCAGAGCAGAATACAGTGGCACTATTACTTCCCTTGATCTAGATGCTATACTCCTATTGATGCAGCCCAGAATTGCATTGGCTTTTTGAGCTGCCGCGTCACACTGTTGGCTCATGTCAAGTTTGTGGTCAACCAAGACTCCTAGATCCTTTTCACATGTACTGCTCTCAAGCCAGGTGTCACCCATCTTGTATTTGTGCCTCTCATTTTTTTTGCCCAAGTGCAATACTTTACATTTCTCCCTGTTAAAAATCATCTTGTTTGTTTTGGCCCAGTTCTCTTATCTGTCAAGGTCGTTTTGAAGTGTGATCCTGTCCTCTGGGGTGTTAGCCACCCCTCCCAGTTTGGTGTCATCTGCAAATTTGATCAGGATGCCCTTGAGTCCATCATCCAAGTCGCTGATAAAGATGTTGAATAAGACCGGGCCCAAGACAGAACCCTGTGGCACCCCACTAGTCACTCTTCTCCAGGATGAAGAGGAACCATTGATGAGCACCCTTTGGATTCGGTCAGTCAGCCAGTTACAAATCCACTGAGTGGTAGCATAATCAAGTCCGCATTTTACCAGCTTCTTTACAAGAATATCATGGGGCACCTTGTCAAATGCCTTGCTGAAATCAATGTAGGCTACATCCACTGCATTCCCTTCATCTACCAGGCTTGTAACATTTAGGAACTCTTTTTATGATCAGAAACTCTGATAAGTCATGTTTCCATGCACAAGGTGGTTTCTTAAACTTAACCAGGCATTTGCACTAATCATTCAAAGATCTGAAGAGCAGGTAGTTCACCCAAGGACTGGTGGTTCAGGGCCTGTATGTGTCCCTCCTGGTTTAACACTTTGTACAGTCAGCCAAGTTCCAACACACACACACACACACACACACAGAGAGAGAGAGAGAGAGAGAGAGAGAGAGAGGCAAAAGCAGCTAATAAATATTATTAATAGTCAATAATTTTAATGGACACAAATGAGCACCCCCCAAACCCTAATGGACAGAAAAACAAAAGCCACCAGAGGGGAGGGGAAATGCAATGGAATGACTAGAACCCTGAACGCACTCCACACACTGTGACATTTTGTTGCAGAGAGAGACCCATTTATGTAGGCAGGACACGAATCAGAGTTTTAAGCACTTCCTCAAGGGCCTTTTTCCGTGTCCCCCCACCATTTGAAATGAGACACATAGTAACTGGAGAGAGAACCTTCTCTGTTGTGGCCCCTCCATTATGGAATGCTCTCCCCAAGGAGACTCACCTCATGCCTTTCTGGCACCAGGTGAACAAGCTTTTTATTTTGACTTTTAAAGCTGCTTTTTTAAACGCTGGAGTCATTTGTGTTATCTTAAAACAAATCTTCTGCTTCTTTATTAATTATGTCTGACATTATTTCTATTTTTAATCTATAAATCTCTCTGGGATCCTTATGACTGAAGAGGGGGGTAACAAACTTTTTTAATAAATAAAATAAGGAAAGGAGAAAGTTAAACACCAACTATGAAGGAGTGTGCAAATGGGAGCCCTGTTTCTAAATATCCAGAGGACATTTATTTTATATTTAATGAAATGCACAGTTGGGGGTGGGGCGTTTTGCACATGCACACAAGCTCTACTTGACATCTTATTTTGATAATCTATTCCTAGAATCTACAAGAACCAGGACCAATGTTTGACAAGAAGGAACAGGTTTGTGGACAAGCAGGTTTTTCTGACTCACCTGCACGGATCAATTGGAAAAAATAAAAAAGGGTAGCGGGTGGAGATTACAGAGAAGGGAGAAATCGCAGGATAAAGTGTGAGTAATGGAGCTGGCACTGAGCCTTGCCACACCACCACTGACTTCTGAGCATGCCAGTCCCACAGGCGTAGCTTTCTGGCAGGATGAAGGGAACAGAAGGAAGTACAAGAAATGCTAAGAGTTGTATGCAGCTTACTTGGTGAGCTCTCTTTGGGGAACAATGAAGTGGGCTGGAGGTTTCATCCAGTCACATGTCAATCTTTATGACTGGGGAAGCCAGTGTTTCTCATAGTGCCCAGAATGCTACAGATCATTTAAATGTTAGATTATTCAAGTGAAATCCTTCACTCCCCACCCCTACTGCTTACTCCAGTATCTGAGACTTTGAAATTTAGTATTAGAGCTGAGCTGAAATGTCTCCAAATATTTTTTCCCCCTGAAAAATGTCCAGAGTTTTTCGCTCTCTTGCTCCCTTAGAAGAAGGCAAAAGGGAGACAAAAAGTTAGGAAAAAATAAATTAACTGTGCAACTGCCACTAATCCCCACCCCCTATTAACTGCTAGATAAATTTTCCTCCCCCTGGAGAAATTAAGTGAAAATGTCTCTCCAATTGTTCTGCCCACAAAGAGGGTGGAGAATTTCAAGACGTCCTTTGTGCACAGCCCTAATTAGGAATAATGCCTTCCCTCCTGGTAAATAATATTTACCTGGTAAATAATAATAAATGATATTTTGTGTGTGTGTGTGTGTTTGATGTTGAACTCATTTGCAGAGTTTGCCATTGTTGTATCTGTTGGAAGAGAATGCCAGTTTTATGCTGTGCTGAAAATCCATTTTCAGTGTTTTAAATCTCCTACATATGCAGTTTATTTGCATGGAGCAAATCCCATACCTTACAGATAAAACAAGTATTTCAGGTATCTTAATAGCTGAGGGGCACCCTGTTTTAGAAGGGCAAACAGATGAACAACCAGGAGACACTTTCAAATGTACCAAACAGCAGTTGGGTTATCCGATTTCTGGTGCACATTCGCTCCAAAAATATTTCATGCTATTTATTTAGTGACAGCTTTAGAAATCAATTCTATCAACTATGACTCACTGAGCTACTGTTATGTAATTAGCATGAACATAAAAAGATAGCCTTTGTTCCAACATATAAGGAAGTGTAAGAGAGCTTATACTGAGCCATATGGATATTTATCTTCAGTCTTTATTCCTGCCAGTAAATTTCACAAGAGGGATCAACACAGCCAAAGTTCCTGTAATCCTGTGCCCCTTGGTTCCACACGTTGTTCTGAGAAACTATACCAACCAGAACCCTGCCATATTAGATGTGGCCATAAAAGTAAAACATGTGTAGTGGTGGCACTACTGAGACGGAGCATGAACCGATGCGGACTCTGAAGTCGTCATCTGAGGCCCTTTTTCTGCACAAGAGCCTTGAATAGAGGCAACATGAGAACGGGGCCTTTTCTGCAATGGCTCCCTGGTTGTGGAATGCTCTGCCCAGGCAGGTCTGCTTGGCATCACCATTATATATCTTTGGATGCCAGGCAAAAACATTCCTCTTCTCCCAGGCTTTGGGGTAATTTAACAATCTATGGCATTTTAATCTCTCTCTCTCTCTCTCTCTCTCTCTCTCTCTCTGTGTGTGTGTGTGATTGTTTTTGTTTGTTCTTACGTCATGCATTTTTTGTGATTTTCTATTGTAAACAGCCCTGTGATCTTTGGATGAAGGTCAGTATAGAAATTTAATAAATAAATAATCAATATATTTGCTTGGAGACTGTTTTGGGGTGGATGGGGACAATTTGAGGCAGCAGAGGAAGGTATATTAGTTAGGCTAATATCCCAATGGCTTTTGACATTGACACCTTGATCCCTGTGAGATTAGCTCTTGAGTGGCAATGTTGCCTTAATTTCCTTGATTTTTAAAACAGGGATGGGGATTTATGGCCCCCTTGAAGGTGTTGTACTACAACTCCCATCCCCCCCCAAATACAGATAGTTTTAAAATACAAGTAACAGATTTTTGTATTTTGCCAGACATTTGGTTGATGGGTCTTTATTCTTCTAGTTAATATACCTGCTGGTTGTTCTGCAACCAGGAATTATGGAATTTAGTAAGTGATTTTATCTATATCTATGCAAACACAAGCCTCAACACACACATATTCATGCTGATTTTAGCCGCATGTAAGCCACCTTAAGCTGCATCTTGTAAGACATGTGGATATAACTAATAAATAACTAATGAATTTTTACCAAAACAGTTGGAGAATGGAGACTTTTAGCTTGAGTTAGCTGTAAGCAGTTCGAAAGCACGTCAAAGTGCAAGTAGATAAATAGGTAAACGGCGTTTCCGTGCGGGAAGGTAAACGGCATTTCCATGCGCTGCTCTGGTTCGCCAGAAGCGGCTTAGTCATGCTGGCCACATGATCCGGAAGTTGTACGCCAGCTCCCTCGGCCAATAAAGCGAGATGAGCGCCGCAACTCCAGAGTTGGTCACGACTGGACCTAATGGTCAGGGGTCCCTTTACCTTTATATCTGTGTGTGCATGTGTTTGCAATTCAGTTTTATAACTTGCTGTTGTTAGCTACCTGGAAGAAAAGGAGGGATGCAAATGTTTTGATTTTTAAAAAACTTTTGTAAAAGTTAAGGCAATGCTTCAGAAGTGGACTTGAGGCCCTTAAAACGCCAACAGCAACGTTAGAACACTAGGAATTCCCAGGATATAACAAAGGGGATGGGAAGAGAGAGACGTCCTGTGACCTTTGGTACTGATGGGAGTATGGCCATCTTGATCACTGTGGAGTGAGGGTTAGGGACTAACTTCATATGATTACCACATAAATATGTTTATGAGTCTCCAATAAGGTTTCTTTCTCTGTCCATTTCAGTATTTTAATTCTTCTCTGCTTTGATGTATGTCACCCTCAAACAACTGCCTTTGCCCATGCCTCCAATGCTCATTTAGCACTGTAAGGACCACAGCCCTACATTTAATTATGAAAATATAAATCTTTTATTTTATTACACAGAGAGCAGGGAAACTTATGTGTCTGTGCCTGCAGCCAGAGCAGCATAATTAAGCAAAACCTATGTATGCAAATGACACATCCTGTGTAACCCATTGCATAGTCAATCTCCATTAGCCACCACAGGGCAAGAAGGCTGAGATACAGGGCGGGAAAAGGCCACACTTATCAAACAGAGAAATGGGGAAACGGCCAGAGAGCAGCAATCAAGTTAAAAGCTCTTCCCTAAGACAGGAAGCCTGCAGGATAAAACTTCTTTGCCTTGTGTGTACAATAAAATGTAGGTGTGCGGGGAATGTCAAGCAAAGTTCACAACAGGTCCAGGTTCAAGCCCTGGTTTTCATTTGGCTCCCGTTAAGGAGCTCAGCTTCTCAGTATCAGTAGCACAGCATAAAGCCATGTTGTCCCATATAAAGTTACCTGTAGCATGCTTCAACACTTGGGCGTTGGTGATTTGGGCTTCAAGAAGGGTTCTAAAAACACTACTGACATGCATGTTTCATTGAAATCAATGGGGTTCACTTCCAAGATATCTGTTTAGAATCAGTGGGAATGAATTTTAAGAGAAAGAAGCATAAATTTAAATATTTTCTTGGGTTGTGGAGTGGGATGGAAATTCTCGGCTTTCGTTTTGTGCTCTCCAACTGAGAAGTAAAACATTGTATTGAATCTCAACATCTCCTGTAAATCTAATTCTTTTACCATAGTTCCATCTTTACATGCTTAAAGTAACGTCAGTAACTAGTACTCCCTTCTCAGAAATTCTGATCTTGGCTTACATTGTGCCCAGTGCTGTGAGAACAAACAAAATAGTGACTCATGATATGGCTGCTGATAGGAAGCTTTTTATGTACTCAACTTATAAAGGACTGACCAAGATTACAATGTGAATGACAGCATACAGTAATTCACCCTAAAATGAGACAGTCTGACTTCCATCTTGCGTGGTTCAACTTTTTTAAAAAAATAAGTGAAATCCCTATGGTCCACAAATATGTTTTAATTTAGAAAATAAGGATGCATACTCAGAATCTGTTGACAATAAAAAGTAACTAATCTGTATTCACTAATATGGGAATATATGTTCTAGCTTAAGGGGGGGAAAAAGTGATTTGCTGGATCAGAGCAAACATTACTTAATCCTGTATTTGTAGCAAGAATAACAGAAGCCACCAGGCACTATGAGATCCACACAAAAATTGGTCAGTGATTCAGTGATAGACCGTTCCCCATCTCATCCCCAAACACTGGATTTGTGTACAAGTCTGTTTGATATTCAGGATAGCCTTCACATGGGGTAAAGACCACCTGGGAGTAACTTAAAGGTAAAGATTGTCAGGTTTACATTTCTTGGTACCGAAAGTATTCGCTTAAAGTGTAGAGATTTTTCCTATTCTAATTAATTCTAGAGGGTTCTGAAAGCTTCTCTGTGTGATACAAGCTGGTGCAAGCTAGAAGTTTCTAGAAGCTTCTATTCTGCCTGGAAACAAGCAGAAGGTTCCACCTAAACATTAGGAAGAACTTCCTGACAGTAAGAGCTGTTCAACAGTGGAATTTGCTGCCAAGGAGTGTGGTGGAGTCTCCTTCTTTGGAGGTCTTTAAGCAGAGGCTTGACAACCATATGTCAGGAGTGCTCTGATGGTGTTTCCTGCTTGGCAGGGGGTTGGACTCGATGGCCCTTGTGGTCTCTTCCAACTCTATGATTCTATGGTTCCTAAGAATAGGCCATAAGGAGCCTGGGTTTCACTTTCTGTCTCTCTTTCTGGCATGGTGGTCTGTACATAGTACTAAGTGTATGTTTTAGACTTACTGAAGTTTAAGTTAAGTCTGATGCAACTGGATTTCCTATGGACTGTGCCAATCCTGAAGAATTCGATTTGTGACTGTTATGCTCATTTACCTTCAGTAATAAACTCTGCTGAATGAAGATGATTACCTCTGAGTTGTTTTTTGGGGAACCCGGCATCATGTTTATTGTTTTACTCTGCTAATAATATGTTGAGGTCTGCTCTGATCAGTATGGAGAAGAATCCATGACAAAGATATCATGAAGAAAGGAATGTTTAAGCCATTCATAATCTGAGTAGTGGAATAGTTTCCCATAGTGAGAGAAAATACTACCTATTTTAACACCTATTCAAAATGTAAGATGTGGAATTTACCCAAGAAAAACAATTTCTAGAAGGGGTCCTGTGCTGATCTCTTGAAGCAAACACAGCAGTTTTGCGGCACCGTAAAGACTAACTTATTTATTATAGCTTAAGCTTTCATGAACTAGTCCACTTCATCAAATGCATGAAGTGTTATTCTGAGCAGTAGGCACTTTTAAACATGATTGTGGTGAGGTAATTGTAAACAGCAAGATCAGAAGAGAAAGGAATTAGGTAATTATCGCTTGGTGTACCTTTTTGCAAGCAGAAACTGGACCATGGTAATTTGACGTTCAACTTCTGATACAAGAAAATACATTCTCTGTGCCAGTTTAGGATGAAATTTCAAAATCAAAAGGCAACAGAGGCCAACTGTTTTGTTATGATGATGTTATCCCCTGTGTACTGGAATATACACCTGCACCTGAGTAGTCTGTTGCTTAGATGATTTATTTCTTCCTGCAAAGCTTCGTAACTTTTTCCTATGTTGTAAATACCATGATTTCCTATGATGTTAAAACTTAAAACATTATTTCTATTTTAAAACAAATGTTTATCATTATCAGTGACAAAGTGATCTAGAAGACAGAGGGTCCAACCTACACTTGCTAGAGACGCTCCTTAAATGTATTCTCTATCTTAGCTGTACGAAACAGATCTTTAGGGTTAAACAGCTGGGGTTTGGTTTATGACTTTCCACATCTAGTGGGGAATCTTTCTGAAGACTTTCCATTTCTTAAAACATAACGAACACTCACAATATTCTATTTCTAGTTCTTCAACAGTAATTTGAAATACCTAGTCAAGTTTCCAACGCCTAACAGTTGTGTCTTACATCTCGCATACACATCAATAACCTCACAGTTGTAGGACAGATCAGAAAAACTAGCTTGGGAAGGTTTTGGACCTCTGCGTTTTTCTGATACTTGGGGATTACTGAATCACAGATAATGGTGGGCTTAATACCTGAAGTGCTGAAGTTACAAAAAAAATATTCTGGTTGACATTATCCAGGCCTGGAACCATGGGGTCGGGGGTGGGGCACAGAAAGCTTGTCAAGAGTATCCATAGAAGTCTGTTTAAAATAATGTATCTTCCTTTGGCCTAATGGAATCAATTTTCCTTGGAACCATTAAGCTGACATCATAATTTGGTGGATCCATTATTGTGCCTGTCCAATTTATGTGCCAAGGGCACAGAAACACAGTTTTTGCAGCACTCAAGACTGTGGAAATTTTAGCCACACTCAGAAAACCATAGATTGGCTTAATAAGCTGAGGTATGGATAAGCCATTTGCCTGCAGGCAGAGTCCCTTCTTGCTCCCTTTGAGCTCTGACCAAGAAGCAGTGCTTGCTTTTTTGTAACAAATACATAAATGACACCTGGCTGCCTCCAGATCAGTAAGCAAATCAGTAGGACAAAGGAGCCACAGGTAAAAGGTGAAAGCCACGCCTTGGCCAGATTCAATCCCTGGCATTGCTGGCTTAAAAGGATTGCAGGCAGTGGATGTGGGCAAGATCCACCCCCAATACATGGGGAGCTGCCATTTTAGTAACTCAGCAATCCAGGCCACTGTGAAAGAGAATCCTGACTGAAATCCTGAACAGACACTGTCAGTCAGTATAGATAATAACTCACTATAAGGTAGCTAGTGATGTATGTTCAGTGTTTTTAAAAGCACTGCAGTTAAAGAGCAGGCATTGTAGACTCACCCGAGTGCGTCCTGAGGTGTCCTGTGAGGGCATCCCTTCTCCGGCAAGCATAGCTACAGAAGGGACATTTGAACGGTTTCTCCCCAGAGTGTAATTTGATGTGCCTCAGTAGATTCCCCTTCTGCGTGAAGGAAGCTCCACATTGGTTACAGTGAAAGGGACGTTCACCTGCAGTGGAGAAGACAACGGAGAAAAGGTCTGAGAAACCATGGCCAACAAATATACATGCCCAATCTCCCAATATTCAAACAAAGGTGCTCTCATAAATATAATATCTGAGACAATGAAATCCAGGAAAGCTTCGAATCTACCCCTCCTGAAATGCTACATAATAGTAGAGAAAAACTTTCAGCACCAGCAGCAGGCGCACACTTTGGTAATATGGCACCCTGGGTGAGGACCAAATCACACACCCATTTCTTATTTTCACAATAATTCATTTTGGTACTGTTGCTTTTTAACGGATCTTCTCCAAATATAGGGTCAGGATCTGGAGTCAGGAGCAGGTCAGCAATAAAATACTCTTCATTCAAAGAAACCAAAACAATTCAGGCCTAGTGATCACAGCAACTCTTCCCAGCAGGTCTTGCCCCAATGAGGCAGTTGCAAGGACTGAAGGTCACCACTCTCTAAGGCTCCCCCCCCCGATCCTTCCCCAGCAACCTAACGCTCCTTCGTCTTGTCTCTCTTTGCTCCCCCGTCTTCATTCCACTTTGTGTTTTGGCAGACCAGGGAGGTCAACAAAACAGGAATACACTTATGTGGGACACTTCTGTGGCCACCATTTATGTTTTATCACCATAGCTGGGGCTACCAAATAATTATGCAGTCCCACCCACCCATACTCATTTAGACCACATGTGATCAGCAGAATCAGCAGCCATTGGTTTATTAATAGTTATTTATAAAAAATTGTATCCTGCCCTTCCTCCCAAAGGAGTTCAGGGCAGCAAACACAGAAATAGTAAAACAAATAAAATATCTACAAACAATTCCAATACAGATGCAGATAGGGAAAGAACTCTACTTTAAAAAAGCTTGTTGGGAAAGGAAGGCATTCAGAAGACACCAAAGAGACTATGGACACTACATCTGTCTAATATTGAACAGGTGGGAATTCCAAAGGGTTGGTAAAAGGTAAAGGTAAAGGTACCCCTGCCCGTACGGGCCAGTCTTGACAGACTCTGGGGTTGTGCGCCCATCTCACTTAAGAGGCCAGGGGCCAGCGCTGTCCGGAGACACTTCCGGGTCACGTGGCCAGCGTGACATCGCTGCTCTGGCGAGCCAGAGCCGCACACGGAAACGCCGTTTACCTTCCCGCTGGTAAGCGGTCCCTATTTATCTACTTGCACCCGGAGGTGCTTTCGAACTGCTAGGTTGGCAGGCGCTGGGACCGAGCAGCGGGAGCGCACCCCGCCGCAGGGATTCGAACCACCGACCTTTCGATCGGCAAGCCCTAGGCGCTGAGGCTTTAACCCACAGCGCCACCTGCGTCCCCAAAGGGTTGGTACCACAACACTAAAGGCCAGATTCCTAGACTGTGCAGAGCAGACACCCTGATAAAATGGATTGCGCAGGAAGCCCCGCCTGCAGAGCACATGGATCATTTGGGAGTACAAGGGGAGGGAACGTCTTTCAAGCATCCTGACTGCAAGCTGTATAGGGCTTTATATATGTATTCAGACAAATGCAGGTATACCACAATGGGCAGAGCCACACCATATATTTAAAGAACTATGAGTGCTCATTTAAAGCATATCAGTTCCCCCAAAGAATCCTGCGAACAGTAGTGTCCCTCTCACAGCAATATACTACAGTTCCATGATTCTTTGTGCTCAGTCATGTGCTTTAAATGTACGGTGTGGATCTGCCCACTGTCTAAAGCACACATGAGGGATTTCCTGTATTGACTTCATAAATATGGCAATTAAGTTGTTCCATATAACAGTCGTGCTTGCATTATATTGCAGCTGATGGACATTTTTCTCTATAAAGACTACATTTTTCTTATACACAGATAACATGTAAAGTGCAGCCCGCACATTGCCAAAGAAGTCTCTCTCTCACACAACAATGCCACAAGGTGTTTGACAAGCGAATAGATGCTGAACTCAGGAACAGAAGGAGGCAACATTTCTGCTTATTGTTGGGTTGTTTAAATTTAAAGCAGCTCAGTAGCTGGGTAGGCTAAAAATGAAGCACCTTCAAGTTTCTGAGCAGTAAAGCCCTGATTACTGATAAACAAATGACAGAATTCAGCTACAATTTTACACACACCTACCTATACACATATAACTCCATGGGACTTACTTCTGAGTAGACATTGAGCCTAGGATTGAGCTTAGTTCTTAAAAGTTAAGGCTAAATTGTAAATGTAGATCTTAAAAACTTTTAAAATCAGCAAATTCCAGAGTCAGTATTCATTATTCTACCTCAGTTGGAACTTTCAGGGTAGCCAGCTTTCCCTCTCATCTGACAGAATGCTTTAATTACTCATGTCAGAGTCATCCCCATCATTTCCCCCTTCTCACATATGTCATCTGCAGAATAGTCATTTAAAACTACCTTAATAGGGAGATTAATGAGCTTAACTGAGCAAGTGGATTAATGCTTTAATATTCTCAATCAGGTTTCCAACAGTCATACCCTGATAGTGCACATTTGCCTTCCAAGGGAAACCTTTATACCTGCCTAGAAGATCTGAACTGGGAAGCATCATGTTGTGCTGAGCAGACCAGGGAAATCTGAAGCGAGATTCATCTTGACCCTGAGGCCCTCTAAACCCTAAAAACCCATATCAATGTGTGGGTGGGCGGGTGGTTGCTATCATTAATGGGTGGGGAAGTAAAGACTGCATAGGCTCAGATTCATTTGCTTTTATAGCTGCCCCATATATTCCAAGGCTTGGTACTGGAATACCAACCTTGGTCTAAACCCTGGTTGACATCAAGCCCTGCTGACCAGGGAAGCCTAGCCAGGCTAAACCAGGCCTTCAGATTTCCTGTGCTGATTTGTTTCATGCCCTGATCAGGCAATTTGTGCAGCACCCATCCTGAGTACTACCTTCCATATAAATAAAGGCCTTCTGAATCTAGTGAAACTATTTGCCCTTGCTAAAATAATGATCTACCTGAAGTAGTGTTAGAGCAAGTGATGCACATAGCATAAACTTTCATAGAATCAGTGTTAGAAATATAAGCTAGGTGCCAAATGACACCTTCCACCTAGGTTTCAGTCGTCACAACGGAATGTCATTGTAGGGGGTTGAGCTAGATGGCCCTTGGTGTCCTTTCCAATACAATTCTATGATCCTCTGATCTCAACTACATTGCTTGTCTGCAGCTTGCTCTCACAACAATTTGCCCCAGTATGCAAGAAGGAGAAACACACACAGGGAAAATGGAAATGGCACTAACTATGAACTACGGCAGAAGTTTTTTAACTGTGGTCGCCAAACTGGCGCCCAGAAATCTCTTCTATAAGCTCCACAACAAAAGCCTGATTCTCACCGATGAACAAAATCTGAGTCCAGGCTGTAGCATTTCAAGCTACAGCTGTGGCTCACACAGAGCTGAATGCTCATTAACACACCCACCCAATACCCACACCCATAATGTAGAAAACTAGCATGTGAGGGAGAAGGGTCCAGACCGGACTTCTTCAAACCCTAGCTTTCTGTGTGCAGAGACATGTTTTACATGAAACAGTATTCAGTCACATGAGTCATCATCTGCATATGACACAGTCCATATGCACAGACCACCTCTGTGAGAACTAGGCCAAAGAGTACCTTAAGTATTCAGTGACAGTATTACCTGATTACCTGGCTATTGCAATCATGAAAAATTCTATAAAGTAGGCTGTGCAATGCAAGTCTTTGAGTAATCAAGAAGTTAAGTTGAAAAGTGACAAATCTGATTTGGTACTCCTGTGAAACAAACTGTAGAACAGCAGTTTTACATGTTGTCTACAGTTTCACATCCTTCTGTAAATAAAACTTCTTTGATGAATGATGGTCCACAGAAAGCTTGCATTTCATGATCAATGATTGTAAAGGCTACGTCAAAGCATTTTGGAAATGATAAATGGATTAAAAGCCCTTTGCTGGGAGTAGTAGTTTTAAAGGAGAAAAAGCAAGGAAAGGGGGAAGGAAAGGTCTTGCCAATTTTAGATAGGTTTTTGAGATCATGATATGTTATACAAGTTTTCGATTTTTCTTATAAGCCTTTTTGCGAATTACCATCCTGTGCATCAGTTTCTTAACAGAACAGCGTGTGTGTTTGGGGGGGGGGAGGGGTGCTGATTTGTCTCACATATGGAGCACAAATCCACTGCACAGAGAATCTTAGGCCTCAGCCCAAATGACCCCTGATTTTTACAATCCCACTTGGGAAAAGGGGAGGAATCCCAGACCTTAGATGGGAATGTTTCCAAAGCTCACACTCAGGAAATCAGTTTAGAATTTGTGAAACATTCATAAGTTACAGTCAAAACCCAGAAATAATATTTATAGCATCCTAAAGATTAAAATGTGTTGTGTTATAACCTTCCCTCGGCCACAACTTCATTATGCACAATTCAGGTGTTGCTCCTAGACAATAAGGCGAAATTAAGAACAATTTACAGATTCAAATGAATCAAAAAGGTAATCTTTTCAGAAATTACCATTATGGGTTGCACTGGAGGCTCAGGGTCACTGTGAGTTTGCATGTTCGGATCTCAAAACAACCAAAACAAACACAAACAAACAAACAACAACAACCCCATGCCACCTACAGAAAACAACAAGCTGAATCTTTCTTCCTAACATTTCAGGTCACTATTCAGAAAGAGGGATTTACCCCTATGGGACAGAATTCAAACATGCAATCTCCTCCTGGCCCCAACCTGTGGGCAGAACTAGTACAGTCCAGAAGAAGCATTATCACTTGATTTGGTTTATGGTATAAGGGGATCAAGGTATAAGATTGTTTTTTGTACCTACATATGAACCTAAAGCCCTATAAAAGGAAGAGCAAGGTGGAAGGTTCAAAAAGCTAACTAGGAGTGTACACGAGTCTTTTCAGGAGCATCCTTTCTCATAACTATTCCTCATCTTTATGAGTAGCTTTCATGAGAATGTAGTTTCAAGATCCAGTAGTGCGGCATCATAGTCATAAGGCTTGTCCCTCGCTCAGGGGATATTTCAGGCTCCTGCTCAACCTTAAGCTTTCATTTTTTCATTTTTATTTTAAAAATCAAGGATTAAATAACTTCCTGTATGTTAGGCTATCTGCTTTTATGGCCTGCCGGTTCTGTAATTACTCTCTGCCCCTAGTGGCTCCCACCTCACAAAATCTCTGGCTAAGAGCCAGGAACAGCCACTCGAGCTGTAAGTCCCCCTACAACAGGAGTAGGGAAGTTCTGGTCCTCCGGATATTGTTGGACTTCAGCTCCCATCAGTCCCAGCTAGCGTGGCCAGTGGCTGGAGATGATGTGAATGGTAGTCCTCTGATATCTGGAGGGCCACTGGTTTAGTTCCTGCTTTAGTTCCCTCATCTACACAACCATCAAAGGCACAGGAGACCTGTCCTCTTTGCGTTTGCCCCTTCCCCCTGTGTACAGTAGGGTTAGAATTTACAGTCTGAAATTTAGCCTGTTCCCAAGGGCTAAATGGAGGAGTGAAATCTTAGGCTGAAGGAACTGAATGAGGGTGAAGGGGTATAAGCTGCATAGCTTGAGAGTTTCTGCTATTCATTACACACACATGGCCCTCACGCCTCCAGAACAAGACCCCAAACGCATTCAGGTTTTTTCCGCCACCAGGAACAATTATCTGCATCAACCCATCTGACCCCTCAGCAGTTTTCATCCCCCAGATGCTCCAGGCACCACGCCTTCCCCTCCCATGCTCCATTCTCTGCCCCCCTGAATCTGAGCATCAGATGACTGGGAGCTTCAAACATCTACACAGCTCTGAGTCTGCTGGCCAATGCTTTTAGTGAGCTTCCTTTTTAAAAAGAATGAAATACTATGCTTGGATACGCACCAACACATATCTATTTAGACCAACTATTTTGTAGGGTTTGGCAGCCAAGTTTTGTGGTATGGAACAGTTTCACAAAAGGCCAAGAAGTAATTCATGGTGCACATTAATAAGGTAAAGGTAAAGGTACCCCTGCCCGTACGGGCCAGTCTTGACAGACTCTGGGGTTGTGCGCCCATCTTACTTAAGAGGCCAGGGGCCAGCGCTGTCCGGAGACACTTCCGGGTCACGTGGCCAGCGTGACATCGCTGCTCTGGCCAGAGCCAGAGCCAGAGCCAGAGCCGCACACGGAAACGCCGTTTACCTTCCCGCTGGTAAGCGGTCCCTATTTATCTACTTGCACCCGGAGGTGCTTTCGAACTGCTAGGTTGGCAGGCACTGGGACCGAGCAGCGGGAGCGCACCCCGCCGCAGGGATTCGAATCGCCGACCTTTCGATCGGCAAGCCCTAGGCGCTGAGGCTTTAACCCACAGCGCCACCTGCACATTAATATCATTCCCCAAAAGGCTAGCCAGCTAATTATACTTCCCAGTCACAATTACTGCTTACTTATCTGCTTACTCTGCGCCTCTTACATCACAAGAACTGTATCCAGCAGATGAGGTAGGGTATTTTTATTTATTTTTTAAATAAAGTTAAGCTGTTCCTCCCCTCCGCACCTTTCAGTTTTTATTCTCATGCTGTTTGATGCACCACAGGCTTACAGGGTTATCAGTATGTTTTTTGGTGCTTATTTGCAAGGAGATTTTAATGCATCAAAATAACATATCCAGTGTTTTAGAAGATTCAAAGCATTTGAATTATTTCAGGCCAGGTCAAAAGAGGTGGTAAAATGGACTGTACCACTTCAAACTGTGGGGTGGGGTGAATACCATTTCTGAATGTTCCACTAGGTAGAATTACTCCCTACAAGTAAGAAATGGAGTAGACTGGGTAGAAATAATTGTACGTACTGGTTTTTAATTGTGCAGTGTTTTTTCTTATACAGTGGTGCCCCGCAAGACGAATGCCTCGCAAGACGAAAAACCAGCTAGACGAAAGGGTTTTCCATTTTGGAGGTGCTTCGCAAGACGAATTTCCCTATGGGCTTGCTTCGCAAGACGAAAATGTCTTGTGAGTTTTTCCGACTTTTTTTCCCTCCCCCCCCTTTTTCTAAGCCGCTAAGCCGCTTATCTGTTAAGCCGCTAAAAGCCGCTAAGCCGCTAATAGCGCTAATCCGCTAATGGGCTTGCTTCGCAAGACGAAAAAACCGCTAGACGAAGAGACTCGCGGAACGGATTCTTTTCGTCTTGCGAGGCACCACTGTAGGGGTCTTTTTTAAAGGGATCACAATTGGTTTTTGAAGTCGTACAAGTCTATTCTACCTCCTGACAACTCCATCACCACATTCTATGTCATGCGTAGACTCTGCCTGAGTGATCCTTACAACTGTCCTATTAGAGGTAACAACATGATTATCCCACGTTGGAGATTCAGCTTTACCTTTTATAGGTACCATTTCTAAACATGTACTGGAAAACCTCCCCTGTCTTCCCCACAAAAAAGGAAACTTCCATATAATAAAATAGCTAAGCAACATCTGGGGTCAGCCAAAGTAGAGAACAAAGCTACACACAGAAAGAGAAGTCATTTCTATATGCTTGAGAACATCTGAATAGCCAATGCATCACTGCCTTTTCTCAGAGAGGGAACAAGCACTATTCCTCAATATAGGAACTCTAATGGCTCTAACAAAAGGACAGTGTCTTATGTAATCTCTTTCTCTTTCTTTTTTGGGTCACAATGCTATGGGGCGGGGGGTGGAGGTGGAGAGCCAACAACTCTGCAGCGCCTAAAGTGTAAAATGTCCAAATTGTCTCTATATTTACTGCCACTGTAATAAATCAAATAATAATAATACCTGTGATTTACCTCCATGTTCAGTTCAGGGTCAGGTACTTTACACTCCCACTCTATGCATGCACACATACACACACATGCCCCTTAAAACATAGGAAATTGCCTTATACTGAGTCAGACCATTGGTAATTCTAGCCCAGCGTTACCTATTCTGAAAGGCAACAGCTCTCCACGCTCTCAGGCAGAGTTTTCCGCTAGCTCTGCTTCCTGAGATGTCAAGAACTGAATCTTTCTGCATGCAAAGTATCAGCCCTAATACTGAGAGGTGGATCTTCCTCGCTTGCACCAGTCGCACCCTAGTTGCACCTTGTTGAAGACAATGAGTTTTTAACGGGATTGTCCCAACTTGTTTTTTCTCATATCCCTCCTATTATCACCCCCAACCTTTTTCGTTTTTGTAATTGTTCTTCTTCCTTGCCTCCTGCTCCCCTTTGCTAATTATTTTTGAATCTGATATGTAGTCATGCCTCAGACTATATCATGTAGATTTATGAACAGGTTTTTTTTTCAGATGCTGAGTGCTGCCAGGTCATATCACAGTTAGGTGCCAAGGCCCTCACGGCAGTGCATATGCCACCCCACCAACACTCAAGAGCCTGGGAGCGGTTTTGTCTTCTAGCTACTCAGTTAGGGAGAGCCAGGCAGGAGCCCACTTTCCAAGACCCTCCTGCTTCTGTTTGGGTGCAGGACTTTGAACAATACAAAAGTTGTTGCTTCTTATTAAACAAGCAAACTATTTATTTTTAATGCATAAAAAGGGGAGGGGAGCCTCTCAAGGATGTCATAATCAGCTATTTCTATTCAACATATTTGAACCACTTCTGCCCTACCTTAGAAATCAGTTTTTCCAGGTTTGGATTTACCGTTAGACAAATGCTATTGTGAAAGTCATACTGGGAATATGTCGACTTTGGGGGGCAGACTGAACACCCACACTATCCAACCTATGTTTTATACTGCAGTGCCCGCAGAGCTCAAAACGAAGGTTGCAGTTCTGAGCGCATCTACCAGTATGTAAATTCCACCAAAACTAATAGAACACACTTCCACGGAAGTATGTTTTGGATTAAACCCAGTTACAAACTCTTGCTCAGCAGACACACCTAAACACAACTGAAACCCAGCAACCTGGTTGCTTTTATCAATAGCAGCGTGCATTTAGAAGGGGGCTCTCTTGGGAGTTCAACAGCCCTTGGTGATTCAGGAGTGGCATTTGCTGTGGCAGCCCCTAAGCTGTGGAATTCTTTCCCCAAAGAAGCACATCTGGAACCTTCATCATACAACTTTCATATATGCTGAAGACACACCTCTTTACCCTGGCCTTTGACACCAGTGAGAGGTATTTCATGACCGACCTTATTGCTTAGGGCTCCACACTTAATAGTCTCATTATTCATTGCATTTTCTCCTCGCTTACTGCAGCAAATGTCTCGAGGTGACTTACAATTACAAAAGCATACATAATACAAAATTTTAAATACATCAGAAATATAAAATAATACTATTGACTTAAAGTGCTCATCCTTCAATAAAACAAAAAGGACAGATCCTACCCTACCCTACTAAAAGATGAACAGCAATCCTGGCTAGGCTACCCTAAATAAGAGCCAAGTGCCTGGGTGAACAGGAATGTCTTCGCTGGCCCCTAGAAGCTGATATTGATGGTGCCGGGCATGTTTATGAGATCTAGGAAGCAGGCATGGTCCTGCTACTTCCCTGGAAGTCTGGGGACGGGGTGAGCTTACAAAAGGGTTTAGTCAAACAAAATGGGAAAAATAACAGAGGCAAGCAGGTGCTCTCTGGCCAATGTACAATTTTCGTTTTTCTAGGCTTTTCACAAATATGAATTGTTGAGTCCAACATAATTTCAAGCCATCCACTGGGTTCTCCAGTGTATTCAGACACCTCCAAACATGGAAGCTAATAGTTGGTATCATGGCTGATAGCTACTGAAAGACCTAGTCACCATAAAGGCCAGTCACTTTGCCATGTGAGAGATGTCCTGATTTTAGCAAAGACTCTTACTTACACTTTGGTGTGAGCTAAATGACTTGAGAAACAGGAGGTGAGGGCTTTGTAAAGCTACTGAAAAATGGGAGGTCAACTTTTAAAGAGCTGGCTTAGGATGTCCCTTCATAGTGAAGGACACTTGGCAGGGGAATTTTTTCTCTCTCAAATGCATTCATTACCGTGAAGTAGGTAAGTCTAGAAATCTGTGCTATTAACGTTCTCCCCAATTAGTCAACAGACTGACATATTTTGAAAGGATTTTTGAATATATTCCTTACTGCACTTGATTATCATTGGTGAATCAAGAAATGCAAGAGAACAGATGTCAGGTAATATCAACATCAGATGCCAAAGGCAGTCATCACGTTTTCTTTCAGCTGCTTACCAGTGTGACTCCTTTTATGTACCATAAGCACATTGGGCCCAATGCAAACCATGCCACAGACGTCACATTTCAGTTTACCATTCGGAAGCCGGATTCCTCCCTCGCCTGACAGCTCCTGAATTTTTCTGTTCTCCACCATCTCGTGGTTCTCAGTAAGGGGCTCTTCCAAGCTGCTCCCTTCATTATGACCCCTGATCCCATCTTCCCGCCTCAGGGGCTTCCTGTCAGAATCCTCATCATCACTTTGCATTTCTAGCTTTATGGAATTTGCTGCGAATAAATAAATAGCACATTAAGAAAATTAACTTTTGTTTCATTAGCGACTGTAATAAAGAGCAACAATACTGCTGTGTTAGTTTTAAATACTAATTTCAAAAAGGTTCACAGGACATCTTCCATTTCCTGCAACCTTTGTTTAATTTGAAAGTTTGCTGATCTGCTATAATGGCCCAACCAATCAGGAAACAGAAATATAAAGCAGCAAATGTGGAACACATTGTGTGCATAGTCATGTAAGCAAGTCAAGAACTGACACAGCAGGCCCCCAAGAAGCAGTTGTTGCTATATAATATTAATACTCATTGTTAGCTATTATTATCCTGAGATGAAGGGCAGAATGGAAATGTAATAAATACACAAATAAAAAAAGAATTTCAGTACCATCTGTGTACATATTGCTTTACAAAGAACAATGCTGATAAGTCTCTATCCCATAGCAGTCAAAGTTATGGTCAGCAAGATGTCATCAAGGCATGTCAAGGCTCTGAGCAATTCAGAATTACAAGACCCCTCTGCTCTAGTGTTTGAACTGGCCAACTAGACACAGGAGCTAGACAGGACCAGCAAGCACTCGTTCTACCACTCCATTGGTATCTCCTGCCCCAGTGCTGTGCTGCCTGGGACAGTAATTGTGTGAAGGCTCCCCTTGACCACATAGGAAGCTGCCTTATATGGGGCCAGATCATTGGTCCAGCTAGCCCCAAAGTATCTACTCTGGCTAGCAGTAGCCAATGGATGACAGAGGCATGACTACAAGGTTTCAGACAGAAAAGCCATTCTGAACCTCTTTTAAGTGAACCTGCTGCACCCAAAGCACATGGCGGCCTCTCCCATAGGAAATATGTAGCATCACTCAAAGCTGAACTCTCTTCCAGTACTGGACTTGAACTATTAGAGAAGCTTCCCCAGCCCAACCCCAGCTGCCCCAATAAATAAAAACATGATGCAGGTGTAGGAGAGGGGCTGCTTGACCCTTAAAGCCTTTTGCACTGAAAGTGTTTTTGCCTAAAAGTTAATTATTTATTTAACTAACTAGGCAAAGAATTGTGTGCCTAGTGAGAAGGCAAGCAAAGGCATATTTTTCTTGGGAACATACATTTGTATTTTGCTCCCAACGTTGTTCCCAAACTTTTTGTTATTTAAGAAATGAGGTTGGGGTGGGGGCATCTGACTCCTTAAATAACAAAAGGTTTGATTTTCAGAAGAGGAAGCCCTGCTGACAACAGAGCTGACATGAAAAGTGTATTAGCAGCATCATCTTGACTTCACCTGTGATATTAAGCGCTCCCTTCTGAACCCTGGCGAGAATCCAGTTGGATCCGCTTGTAAAAACCAGCAAAACAAAAGATTGCCAGTTAGCTTTGAAGTACAGCCTTTCACACACGCAGATTGTTTGAACGCAGTGCATTGTAAGACTCCCACACGCTTGAGGAATAAAAACTGCCAGGTCTCATGCTCCACTGCAAATCACCTTGGTCACTAAGCAAAGTTGTGCACACAGTTTTAAAAATGTCCATCCTCCCCTTTCTCAGTCCTTACCATTGTCAGGAACCTGCCATTAGAGCTTGTTGCTGTGTGAAGATTTCCTCTCCATCTGGGACTAAGAGAAGAATTGCAGGTCTCCAAGGAGGGAAATGCTGCTACAGCAGGGATCTCCTCAGCTCTTGACAAGTAGCCCTGCTACTTAGGGAATTCCCTCTGCCTTAGCATTACTTCATACACACATAGGCACACACACAGAGAAAGAGAGAGAGACGAGGGTCTTATTTATTTGAGGTACAGCTACTAAGCACTTTGGGGATCATCTGGTGGTAATGGGGGAGGTTTTAGCATCTTCTGAATCACTGGGAAGTCACTGTGCTCAACTGTGGCTGGATCAAGACCAGAATTATAGTCTTTACATTCAGGATACAATTCTATCAATGCTTACCTGGAAGTAAGCCCCATTGAACTCAATGGGATTTACTTCCTAAACATGTGAATTTTGTTGCACTCAATATTATCTGGTTGACCCTGTTTGGTTGAAGAAGAGGAAGAAGAAGAAGAAGAGGAAGAGGAGGAGGAGGAGGAGGTGTGAGACCGTGACTAACCCAAGGCCACACAACGGCCTGGTTCACACCTACTGGGACTGAGTGAACATGCAGGCTCAAGGAGAGGCGCTGCCAGTGGTCCTTTCTGCTGCCGCTTTGCTTGAGCAAAGCCACAGTTTGTCATAGAATGTTGTCCAAACCCAGACTGCATACACACCATGCATTTAAAGCATATGACTTCCCCCAAAGCATCCTAGGAACTGTAGTTAAGGGTGCTGAGAATGGTAACTTTGTGAGAGGTAAACACAGTTCCCAGGATTATTTGGGGAAGCAAAGTGCTTTAAATGTATAGTGTGCATGCAGCCACAGCCCCACGCTTGTTTTTAATGATGAGCGGTAACAAAGAACAAACCTTGGCTCAAGTCATAGTTCAGAGTTTGGCTTGGCTTGGCTTGGCTTGGGGCAGCAGCAAGAATGAGCAGGGGATAAGGAAAGTGGCTGAAATTTTCTCGCCAGGGGCCAAGACCTTTCTTATCTGGAAGTTCTGGAAGCTATGGCTGGCCTTGTCCCGCCTGGTCTGGGAGGGCCCTTACTGACTCAAAACTACAAAAGCTGAGGCTGCTGAACAGACTCTTGGGCTGGGCTGGGGATAGGGGGTTGCTGTTATTGATACTTTTTGTATTTTTATATCTTATGATTTAGGTGGAAATGTTTCAATTTTGTTGTGCACTTTTTGTTGTGTTTTATTTATCAATCATGACATTTTTTGTTATTATATGAATCTTGTCATGAGCAAGCTTTTAACTATGGAAAGGCTGCAGACAAATAAAGTATGATGCTACATTTGTGCTGCCTCCCTCAACTCAATTTTGGTTTAGAGTGTTGTGTGAACAACCAGGGGAAACATTCATGATGCTAAACAGGGTAACCAAGGTCACATTTTTAATTTTCATTCATCCCATAACAGAATTCAGGCACTTATTCAGAGAAGTGAGTGCTGCTCCTGAGTCTAATGTAAATGAAAAACAGAATTTACCAATAACATAAAAGTTCAGTCTAAAATTCAGGACAACTTGCTCTCACTGGCAGCACGTGGATGTTAAAAGCCACTACAAACATGACTGAACCTCATAACCATAGAACAGGCATAGGCGAACTCAGCCCTCCAGCTGTTTTGGGACTACAACTCCCATCATCCCTAGCTAACAGGACCGGTGGTCAGGGATGAAGGGAGTTGTAGTCCCAAAACATGTGGAGGGCCGAGTTCGCCTATGCCTGGACATCCAGTCTGATCCCTTGCTAGAGGTAGAAAATCCAGGCTAGAGCATCCCTAACAGATAACAGTTGTCCAGCCTCTGCTTGTGGTACTTTGCAGAAACCCACAGTACAAATCTCATGAGGAGGAGCTCTCAAACTCTCTACCCCTAGGACATCTGAACATTACTGAGGCCCACCAGTCGCAAATGGGTGATGTAGGGCAGCTGCAGAGCCAGTCATAAAATGGTGGCAGGTGGCAGCAGAGTGTGACATAACTGGTCCTTCTATGCATTTCTCTTCCCTATAACAGCTTTCCCCTCTTATCACCTTCCTTTCTATTCCTTGCCTAGCTATCTATTTATTTTAACAATAAATATTAACCTTTTATCTTACTTTCTAATTTCCTCCAACACCACCCTTGCTTCCACTCCCCCCAAAACTTATCTGTCTCCTGGCCACCTCTAATCAGCATGCAAGGGATTTCTGGTGCTGGCTTTCTTCCAGCCAAAATGCTATGGCACGGCTAGCGGGTGGTGTGGGCAAGTGGAGGCTGCACTGGGCAGGCTGTGGCACTGAGACCCACCTGACAGTGGCCCCCGCTTGGCAGCCATAGCATTTGGGTTGAGAAGCACTGCCATCAAGCAAAACAGCAATTATCCAATACTATCCATTGTGCTTGGTCCTTCAGTTAGGAGTAGAACTGCCAACGGACTGAGCATCCTATCCGTAGCCGTTCTTGCCAGCCCATAAGTATCTAATTATCAGTTGCATCAAAAAAGTAAAACACTAAAAAGTTGTCTAAAATTACTAACACCTCATGAGAAGAGAAGACTCCCTGGAAAAGATCCTGATGTTGGGAAAGATTGAGGACACAAGGAGAAGGGGACGACAGAGGACGAGATGGTTGGACAGTGTTCTCGAAGCCACAAACATGAGTCTGACCAAACTGCGGGAGGCAGTGGAAGACAGAAGTGCCTGGCGTGCTCTGGTCCATGGGGTCACAAAGAGTTGGACACGACTAAACGACTAAACAACAACAACAAAATTACTAACAGGGAAATGATAGGGTTAGTCTTTCCAATATTTGGTTCGTATTAAAGACCCCACTCTCAGACTCTTCTTGTGGTTTCCTCCATTTTCCTATTCAGTTATGTGCTTGCTGGCTCTTTAACAAATAACCTGTGATCTGGGGCCTGCAAAAGTGAGTAAACTCTGCCTTCTTTTGAATAAAATTAATGATAGCAGTGAGAAAATCTGACTGTGTCAGCCTATGGAAAAAACAAGGAATTTAATCCAGAGACTGGGAATGGCAGCAATGGGGAGATGGGGCCATCATTTTCTGGCTAATGAAATCATTGATGGGGACAAGCAAAGAGCCATACTTCTCAGTGTATGTGGCAGGAAAAGATATTCCCCTTTGAGAAGTTTATTGCAGCCACAATAGCCAGGGGATAAAAGTTTGGCAGAGGTGCAAAAGTTCTTGTCTGAAAACTGTTGTCCAAAGCCAAGTACAATTGTGGAATGCTTCAAATTCCATAGCAGAAAGAGAATAGGCCTGATTTCAATAAACTCACTGAACACTGTTCTTTTGGGAATGTTCTGGAGGACATATTAAGAGGCAGATTTGTTTGTGGAGCTGGTAGTATTAAAACCCAGAACCAATTACTGACAGATAGGGATGTGATTTGAGACAAAGCTGTAAAGGTGGTAACTGCCAAGGAGATACCTGTGGGGGGAAATGACAGGATTTACACCTAGACCAGGGGTGGCCAACTCCCAAGAGACTGCGATCTACTCACAGAATTAAAAACTGGCAGTGATCTACCCCCTTTTTTGAGGTTCAGGTCAAAGTTGTTGCATTTTTTCAGGGAGGAGGTAAAATGTTGAGCTTTTTTTTAGGGGAGCCACAGTTGTTCAGCTTCTTTGGGGGAAGCCAATGATCTACCAGTGATCTATTGCAGATGTCCAGTCATCTACTAGAAGATCACGATCTACCTGTTGGACATGCCTGACCTACCTCATACCCTCCAACATTTCTCCAATGAAAATAGGGATGTCTAATTTATTATTACTTATATAGAATATAAAATCTATAGAATATAGAAACCCAAACGGAACTCATAGATAAACGCAAAGGCAACAACAGACATTTAGAGACCTAAGATGTATTTCATTATTGCCGTACTCCCATCATCCCTGACCACTGGCCATTCTAGTTGGGCTAATGGGAACTATAGTAACATTAGAGAGCCACACAGGTTCCCCTTCCCAAGGCACAGCAGAATGGCTGAGCACTCTGAACCTAGTTAATTGGAACCATCCAAAAACACTTGCAGTCAGAAGGTCCTCAAAATAAAAAAGGAGTGGCATTATCTAGTGAGAGAATGAAATTAAGTCATATGAATACTGTAGTCTAAAGTTGGACTCTTTTGTTCTAACCCAATTTAGTGAGAACTTAAAATGTAATCCTGTGTTTTCTCATTGCTACATTCTTCCCTATTAATTCACAACCTAAACTGTCTTTCCAGTAAGCAGCAGATCATCTTTTTCCCTTCTCAGTTCCACGTTTGTTCTTCAGTGAACAAACTATGATATGGAGCTTAGAAAAAGTGTGTAAACTCCACCTCTTTCAAAGGAAGGAATTTAACAGTTAGACTTCTCCTGCCAAGCTCCAAATGATGCTCATCCCTGCCCCCAGAGCCAACAAACTAATCTCTATTCCAAATCCCAGTCTGAATGCAGATTGGAACAGGTCTAGTATTTAAATTTCATCCACAAACCCTCTAAGCTACTTCAGCACACCCAATGCAATCACACTTCCTAAGGATGATATATTTGAAATCGGGCTGCGGTTGTTGAAATCAAACAGATTAGATGAAGTCTTTTTTAAAATATCAAGCATACACAGCCAACTCTTCAAGACCACTGACGTTTCTTTCTGTTGTGAAATGTTACATACAATCAGTAGGAAAAGCGTGGTTGCTTCCTGAAGACACGGACAGATTACAATGCATCTATACTTCCACTAAACCAATATTGAAGAAATCTTGAGGTTCTTCCCTCAGGGACTATTAATACCATTACAAGTTGGCCAGTGGGAAACAGGGACAACACTCCAAATCAGGCATCCCCAACCTTTTGCCCTCCAGATGTTTTGGACTACAGTTCCCATCATCCCTGACCACTGGTCCTGTTAGCTAGGGATCATGGCCAAAACATCTGGAGGGCAAAAGGTTGGGGATGCCTGCTCCAAATCAATGTAGTGGCAGCTCATTTTCTTTTTAATTTAGAATAAAATCACACCACAACCTCTGGATTAGTCAATTAAAAGGTAAAATGTTTGTTCAATGAAACTGTTTTTTAATCCACTGACAACCTTAGCATACCGTATTTTTCCCTCTATAAGACGCACCCAACCATAAGGCGCACCTAGTTTTTAGAGGAGGGAAACAAGAAAGCAACACAAAGCCTCTTGAGCGAAGAGGGAGGAGCGCTCCGGCTGCGCTCAAGAGGCTTTGCGTGGCTATCCCTGAAGCCAAAAGAGCAAGAGGGATCGCTGCGCACCAATCCCTCTTGCTCTTCTGGCTTCAGCAACAGCTGCGCAGCCCGCATTCGCTCCATAAGAGGCGCACACATTTCCCCTTACTTTTTAGGAGGAAAAAAGTGCATCTTATGGAGCAAAAAATATGGTAAATACAGTGGTACCTCATGTTACATACTTAATACGTTCCGGAGGTCCGTTCGTAACCGGAAACCACTCGTAACAGAAGGCGCGCTTTTGCTAATGGCGCCTCCTGCTGCAAAACTTCCGCTCGCATCCTGGGGCAAAGTTCGCAACAAGGGGCATCTACTTCCGGGTTAGTGGAGCTTGTAACCCGAAGCATTCGTAACGGGTACAGTACATAACATGAGATGCCACTGTATAAAAAGTTAACACAATAATAAGCAAAACTAGCTGGAAAGTGCCTGGGTTTTTCTTCACAACAGTTGTTGCAGCTGCAGTCACAGAAAGTGCTCTGCTGTTGTTATTTGTGGTGTTCCACCAACATATCCATCATGGTGATGATATATCTGGCCTCCTGCATAGCACTGAATCTGATCGGCTAGGATAGTCAATATGGTGCCCCCCAGAAGTTCTTGGACTCCAACATGGCCAATGGTCATAGTCAAGCACCATCTGAACAACGCCATGTTGGATAGTCCTGATATAGGACTACACTTAAGCTTCCCAAACCGTATGGGAATCTTGTCAATTTTTGACACTGATCTACTGGAGGTAGATAAAGGTCCCCACCCTAAGAATTCACTTTAAAGTAGAATTCCATTGTGTGCGGCCAGCACAACTAATCCTGCAAAAGTGTTCCTGAGGTGAATGTGTACCTACAGTAACACAGCCAGGGTAAATCAAAAAGGGTACTCGAAAGCCACAGTTTTCAAATCTGAGTCAGAACATTAAGATCATGCAGTTGAGTTGGGGGGGACACAAACACCTAATTCAGTACACACATATTTCTTTCCAGCGAAGGAGATCCACACGCATAAACACCCTTTCCCACCCAGTCACATGTATCACCTGACTAAATAGATGTGGGCAGATCTGATGCCCATCTAAGCCTTCTTCAGGGTGCACATCCAAATTACAGCGCCCGCTATGCACACTGCCCTGTTTTCACCTGGATTGATAAAAGCATATTTAAATGCACATTTCCATTCTGGTGCAGCTAATTGTCTTGCCAAACATGTAAATAGAGTTGGATTGGGGCAATCAATTATGTGATCCAGCAGATTTTCCATGGCCCTTTTGCCTTTCTGTCTCTGTCTTTTGGGAACTTAAATGTGGCATTTACCATTTCTTTGTCAGCCTGTCCCCAGACTGGGGTTTAGCAGCAGGCCAAAAGTCAACCCACTTGCTCTTTATATTGTCACAATAACCCCCAGACAGGATCAAGCCATTTTGAACTTTGATTACTGTAAGAGGCACAAAAAGTGTTCCAAGAGGGAGAGTGTGAAGGGAAGCAGATACAGGGATCAGCAGCAGAATACGGAAACATAGAGTAGCAACATTTCAAGAGCAGTTGTTGCAGTAAGAGTTGCACAACATTAAGTGGGTTGTTACACATTTCACACTCATCATCTTACAAAATCTTCAGATGAAAACCTTACAGTTTTCTGTTTTCTCCTGCTTTTGAGCCAAGACCACTTCAGATGGCTGGACTAGGCCTTACATGCACCAGCTATCACACATTGAAAATATGGAAATAAATTGTCATTTTATTTTATTTATTTATGCCCGTAACTTTCAGGCTTCCTTGCTATGGCAGTTTTCTGTCTGTAGTAACAGATGGCAATGCAAAAAATATAAAATAGTTCAGAATGCAAACTTTTCTTCAGTTCCATGTGTGTCATAGTCCTTAGCATAAATAAAATGGCATTGTGGTATCTCATTAAATCTATACATCTGTGTAGCAACTTGCAATTTCTCGATATTTTCTGACATAATGTTCAAACCAACAGCTTTTGCTCACATGTTTCTTTTCTCACAATGGCATCTTTAAGCCACAAGAAAGGCAAACAAAAGCAAAGCCATACCGTAAATATTTCTGAATTGCTCATACAGAGTATTTGTCATTCATCTTCTCGGCTTTTCTTTAAAGATAATATGCCTAGCTGCAATTATGTCTTCACTAATCCAAATGTTTAGCTGAAGAAATCTTTACTTAAAAACAACACCAAACCAACCAACACACGCACAAACACACTTATGTACATAACATCCAGAACAAAATTCTAAAGCTGTTCTGCCTTACTGGCAGCCCTTAAAATAATTCCACATTTCAGACAAATCAACTGCTTTTGGAATATTTTTTTGTGGAAATGTAGCATACAAATAAGGGGATGGTGAGGTCTTTCAATATTATCTCCACAATTAAAAAAAGTAAAGCAACTCAGAGTACAACCCAACCCAAACTTTTATATTCAATGGAAGAGATAAATTCAGTCAGGGTTGTGGCCTGGTCCTTAAAGCACTCAGGCACAGGCCTACAAAACAAATTACAAACTTGCAGCAGGAGAATAAAAGAGCCCTCGTCTCCCTCCAGCACATGGAATGAGTTGAATATTTATTTGGATCGTGGCCACGGCAAGCCATTTCATGACTCTTGCACAACATGAAAATCAACCCAAAGTGACTCAGCCATATGACCTACTAACCCCCCAAGATATCTTGTTATCACCAGAAAGTACAGGATGGGTGCTCCAGGGCCAACAATTAGTACAAGAAATTCCAAATATGGGATCATATGAGAGATAAGACTTGTCTTACTTCCTGCTGAATGAAAGTCTATTCTACACCATTTGCTTTACTGAACTGGAACCTTTCCATAAATGTGTGTCATATGGGGTATAATCTGCTGTCACTGAGAACAGGGCCATTAGAGTAGGAAAACCCCAAATGGAAATAGCCTTGAGAAGGCAAAGTTCCACAAGGAGCAGTTTATAAAAGAAGTGATTCTTATGCATTTCATCTCCCTTTTTGCTTAATTTTCAGATTAACACAGCAAACTGCCTGCCTTCTAGCACTTCCTTCAGTCTTCAGGGACGTTGGTTTGTTTGCATTTTGTACCTCATACCCAAGACTCAACAGCGACAACAGTTTAGAAACTAAGTAAATACTCCTCCAAAACACCAGAATAAAAAAGCTCCGTGAAATGAGAGTGTGCAAGAGAAGCGTGGTTCGTTAGCAGAGCAAGAGATGAGCCAGAGATGAGGCAGTCTAGACAACCGTTGCAGGTTGCCGCCAGTCCTTGGCAAAATGTCTATGACTCACTGAGGCTTGATCAGCCCCAAAGAGTTAACACAGGGCTTGTGGACTACTCATCTTAAAGCTCTGGTGATCAACTATCCTATAAGAGCCTGGGCTGGCATGCAACTGTTTTACTCAGAGTACACCCACTGAAATTAATGAACCTGAGCACATTAGAGCCATTAATTTCAGCAGGTCTGCTCTGAGGAAAACTTAGTTGAATACCACTTCTCAACTGTGGGGTGCTGTTACCCTTACAATGTATGAGATTTAAAATAAGGTCTTGAATGCTATGTGAACACAACTGGTCAACATATTTCTCTGCTATTTTTTATATTCTATTTTACAGGCCACTCCTTACTGAAAAGTAAGCCCTACTGAGTTCAAAAGGACTTACTGTCAGGTAACTGTGCACATAGCATTGCATCCTAGATTGATTCATATATATTTATACTAGCAAAAAAATAAAAAATAATGGAGCCTTGAAGAGATGTCTCAGGCAAGAGAATTTGTGGGAGAGATATATGGCATTACTTACTGTTTTACCAGAAATATGTATAAATTATTCTGTCGGACCAGGGAATGATACTATAAAAGCACTGCAGAAGCTGCATGTACTGTGAGAGAGAGCAGAGCCAAGTCCTTTTTCTTGGCATTAATTGACTGAGCTAAAATCAGAAGAGGACAGTATTCCACCCAGGGGTGGGGCGGGACAGGGGGACTTGTCTGGGATGCAAGCCTTACATTTCTTTGCATGAGACTGGAAAGAAATTGAAAGCGCTTGGGTATCATAGCATTTTATCAAGATTATTCTTGTATGCAGCATTTTCTAGGTACACATTTCAAAATTTAAATTTCTGAAATTTGACCTCTAAAAATATTTCAGATATGTACTAGTGTGAAAACATGGAACAATTATTCTGTTTTATTAATTCAGTTTATGCAATCTATGGGTCAATGGTTCAACTGTTTTTTGAATGTTAAAGTGTGTTGAGAAAGGCGGTTCTCAAGGTAAAATAAGTCTTGACTCAATGTTCCCTGCTGCACTTGTAACATTTGGGCAGAGTGGCGGGGGGGGGGGGAGTAATGAAGACAATTACACTAAGGGATAAGATTCCTTTCTTTCATTCTCTTTCTGAGTGACTAATTCCCTGAGTGGAGGACTGTTGAAAGATATGACATCCCAAACAAATCATTCATATTAACATTTCTACATTCCCAACATTTGCATTTTCGCAAAATAAATAAAGAGCTGCCATGAGGGCACAAGAAAAGACATAGCTAATTAAAGTGTTAGTAAAGCTGTGCATAAGGATGTGGTGAAAGGGCAGAAAGAAGGGTGTGACACGTCACTTGCACCTGAATGCTGGAACTTTTAGCCAACAGTTCTCTCTCTCTCTCTCTCTCTCTCTCTCTCTCTCTCTCTCTCACACACACACACACACACACACACACACACACACACACACATAATGCAATTCTCTTACCATTAGCAATAAAAACTTGTTTCATTATAAACAAAACCAAGAGATTCTTAAGTGCTCACATTCTATGCCAAAAAAATACTGGATTGTTGGCAAATGGGTATATTTGCATGCAAAGTATCACAAGTGTTGAATGGACCATGAGATCATCCAGTAGGGTCCTTGGCACCTAATTGGCAACACACATAAATTCCTTCAGGGGTGAGTTTGTCGTTCTCCTCTCCTTTGACTTTGCTGCTCTTCTCTGGTACCACTATTTCTTTCTTTCTTTCTTTGATTTCACACATTCAGCACTTTTATGAAAGGAAATGGGGTCACATTATCTCACCACAATCAAATGAACCAAGATCAAGAAATTCCCCTAACTTAATGTCTTCAGCAGGAAACTACTTTTCTATTAATCTGTAATAAGAAGTTCAGTTAGATCATTGGTTCAATCTATTCTGGAAGCAATTATTTAATCTTAGGCTTTTCCCCAGCCCTGCTAGGAAGCCCTACCAAAAACCTGTCTTTGAACTGAAGATGCCAGGGACCAAACCAGGGTCCTTCTGTGGGTGCTGCTGTGCCACTGAGCTACTAACCCCTCCAAATATGGTGCATCTGTTTCAGCCTACTTAAAATAACATAGAAATGGAATAATGCCCAAATTCTATTACATTCCTTTCTAATCTCATTGCCCTTGGCAGATCAGAATTTGGTCTAGCAGATGAAAGGGTTATTTTTCAGGAATGTAGTCATTTAGGAGCTGATACCAGGAAAAATGTCACTACGAAACAGAATACTCAATTGCCTGAGGTGGTGTGCAAATAATTTCTTTGAATTTCTTTGACATTTTCCTGGTTGAAACCAGTTTGCCTGGGGATGGGCTGGTTGAACTGCTGCTTACTCCTGCTTTCCCGGCTTTCCAGATGCTGGTATGATTTTCTCTTAACTCCCTGCTGCAACTGGGATTAACCAGCAAAATCCAGGCAACACACAGAAACTCCCCCCGCCTTGTTCCCTATAATCAGCACGGCAAGAGGAACAAAGGACCTCTTGTTTTCAAATGATACCAGAATTCCATGACTCCCAGTATGTTTCTAAAAAAACCAACACCCCATGGGAGCAGTTCAAAAGAGCAGCAGATACTTTTTTCAAGATTCTATCCTAACTAATTTCTGCACTAAAAAAGTGCAAATTCCTTCATTAGAAAATCTAGATCTTATAAAATGAAATTATCTGAGACAGATAAAATTTTATGAATCTTCTGATAAAAATGTGTTTTTTTAAAAAAGTTCCTTTTTTAAAAAAAAAACCTCAAACACAAACAAAATAGAGACTTTTGGAATAAGGCTATGTCACTTGAGACGTTCATTCAAAAGTCTACTTAATATTTGGTTTTAAGCAAATACTCCAGCAGTAGGTTTTTTGTCTTTGTTGTTTTTGTTTCCCCCTGAAAAGGGCTAAGAAATAAGTTTTTAAAGAAACAAAAGCAAACCCTGGAGGCTTGGTGACGTGGGCATGTGTTGGAACTGCACAGGAGCTTCGCAAGTGTGGATTCCGTATTGCGTTATAGGCACACTAGTGGCCAAACTCCTTCCTAGTCCTGGCCTTCTATTTCTTCTAAAACTGGGACTCAAGTAGTCTAAAACAAATAAATGTAAAGCTTTCTTGATTTATTTTATTCTATTTTTTAGTGCTGAGGCCATCAGAGGGAGAGGAAGTGGCCATCAGGACAACTCGACTGCGTGTGGAGACAGCTCCAGCGAAGAGGACCCTGCTTCTCTCTAGCTACCACCTTCCATCACTGGGCAACAACTCTTCCACCACTGCACTTTGATCCAGCTCCACGAGCTCCAATTCCTTTGGCTCCACCAAGATGAACACTGTGGCAGCTCATGTAGAGTCTGATATGTGGCTGGTTGGGGGGGCTGCGAATTTCACAAGTTGTGCAGGCCTGTTCAGTACAATATGGAAAACACTCAACCCCCTTCTTCCTTGGTTAATGGCCTCAGGCATTATTTAAGTTTTAATTATAACTGTAGTTCTTGAGAGTCATTTGCCAACATTGAGGTTTTGCCCTCGCAGCAAGACATGCATTCCTATCCTAAATTATTGACACTGAAATGACACCAAGAGTTCGGGATTATGAGCAGTGTGATAGGCAACAATAAGAAAATACACATAATGATCATGATCACCAGAACCATATGCACCAGATGGGTACAAGCCCATGAGATTTTACTAGTTGCAATAGCTCTCAGATCAAAGCCACTTCTTATACTCAAGAGAATATAGCTTACTTGCAAAAGCAGGAGTAAAAACCTGTGTGTGTGTGTGTGTGTGTGTGTGTTAGAGAGAGAGAGAGAGAGAGAGAGAGAGAGAGAGAGAGAGAGAGAGAGATGTATTACTGGCTCCTTTGGATCAGAAACAGTAATCTCAACTGCTCAATATTGCAATTTAATAAAATAATAGATAATAGGAAGGAATAAGTCCTATGATCAGAAATCACTATGGTATCAGAAAACAACATTTTCCACTTAGGGAAAAATTGACCACGGTGCATTGTTTTACTTTGTTGTCAAGACTGAAACACAAAAGCAACATAAATAAAAGAACACAAATAAAAGTATCTTGTGTTTCTTATGAACACGTTACAGCTATTATTATTATTATTATTATTATTATTATTATTATTAAGTACATTAATATAAATCAAAATAATCAATACTATCTACAATGGGAGGGGAGAAGGTATGCAGAAATGGCAAGATCTTCACTGGTCTTTTAAAAGGAGCACAGAATTATAGAACTGTAGATTTGGAATGGACCCCAAGGGTCTTTTAGTCCAAACCTTTGCAATGACTCTGGTGAGCTGATGATAGCCTTACAGGATGGTTTCTGAACTAGAGGAGTCCGTATGGGAGAAGGAATCCTCACAAATGGTACTGATGGAGCCACCACCAAGAATGTTCCCATAGTTTGAGAAAAAGCCATTAGAAAGTGATAGCTCAACATGAAATCCCACTGACTGGTGGTGGTTGTTTTTAAAGAAAAATATTACTGTATTGTACCTTTGCATGGTGCATCCAGTTGTGCTGAGAACCACATCTGTTAGTTTCAGCAATAGTGAAGCATAATATTTTCATACACCATTCACCGGGCCCAAATAACTCTCTGTTATTAACAGTAGGCCAAGCAACTGGGGTACATAGGGGTGCCTGTGGGCTTTCTGGATGGTATCTGGTTGGCCACTGAGAACACGATGGTGGACTAGATGGGCCTTTGGTCTCATCTAGCAGGGCTCCTTATATCCTTATAGCCCTGTCAGCCCAATCTAATGCAAACAGACCTGCAGTCTTGACTCACCAAGCTGCACGCAGCCACTACCACCAGCAGCTTTCTACTGTGGCCTGCCATGAAGAGGTCTGCCTTCCCCAAGGAGGCATCAAACGCAAGCAGCTGAGTCTATGGCAAAGTGTCATGCTTGGCTTGGCTATCTGTGTCCAGCTTTGGAGGCCACACTTTCGTACATCTGAATTGGAATTAAGGTGACAATGATAATCATTCCAGTACTCAGAATAAATACTTTCTCCTTCTGTTTAACAAGCTTGTTAGAGCTTAGTTGACATTGTCCTGATTTGCTTGTGGGGAGATTAGACAACTGCTTCAAGCAAATGTGTAATCTCACACTTTCCAGTGAAATTCCCCATTACTTTTCTTATTAAATAAATAAATAAATAAATAAATAAATAAATAAATAAATAAATAAATAAATGCCAGCCAATCTTTTGAGGGAAAAGGATTGTTTGAGAAGAGCTCCAAATCAGTTTCAGTTGCAGTGTCAGAATTTGTCAGTATATGTCTGAATCCCACCTGAAAACAGTGATAATCTGGAAATGACCTGAGATTGGTTAAACATAACTGTGTGTTTTTGGGTGGTGGGAATCAAGTGCTCAATAAATCTTCTTTTGCTGCCTGGCTGGCACTGCAAAAGTAGGAAAAGTTGGCCAAGCCCCTGTCAGGCACAGGAAGGTGTTGAGTTTGGGTGCTCATTCCGTTTGGTGGTCACAAATCACGAACTCAGCCCTAGTACTCACTAGGACCACTTGGGAGTGGGGGGAAGGCACTCTCAAATACTGTTGTAATCTTATGCTGATCTTTTAAAAAGTAATACCAATCAGCCCAGCGGTGGGCAGGGCTTTAAGTGCTCCTGGTCCACAGTCCTCAAACTACAAACGCAATTTTGAAAATTGAAAAGTCAGCCCTAAGAATGCCAGATGCTTCTCCGCTGTGGTGAAAACAAGGCCTTTTGTTTTCTCTCATTCCATTGGGAGGACTGTCTAGCGGGAAACAACAGAGAAAAGAGAGAGAGAGAGAGGGAGGGAGGGAGGGAGAGAGAGAGAGAGAGAGAGAGAGAGAGAGAGAGATGCACACACATTTTTAAAGCCTTTCTAGGAAAGCCCTAGTACAGTTTCATCTCTTTCCAAACAAACGCAGCAGCAATAATAGTTGTTTATAACATTATAATTATTAAGAGTGGTGAACAATGAGATGTCTGTGGGGAGGCTTTGTGGGTAACGAAGCCCCAGCCTATTAAGGTTAGATATACCATATTTTTCCATGTATAACATGCCCCCATGTATAATACGCCACCTATTTTTGTGGTCCCCAAACTGAGAAAATGGGGGAAGATTGTATCCGTGTATAAGACGACCCACAATTTTGAACATAATTTTTAAATATAAAAACCTAGTCTTATACACAGAAAAGTATGGTACTCAGTATCAACACACTCTACAAAACCTTGTAAAAACAATGATTTATTTTAAGACCAATCAAAAAATTGCTCACTGATATTCTGCTTCAGAATGAATGCTAAGAAGATGGTAATGTTGGGGTGGGACAATGGGCACACTGGAATGCCTTGTTGGTAGAATGGGGAAAACATTTCAGCAGTTAATCGTGTTATCCCATCCTTCTTTATTCAGACGTCAATCTCAATGCATTGAGTGGAGCTTAAAAGGTAAAGGTAAAGGTACCCCTGCCCGTACGGGCCAGTCTTGACAGACTCTGGGGTTGTGCGCCCATCTCACTTAAGAGGCCAGGGGCCAGCGCTGTCCGGAGACACTTCCGGGTCACGTGGCCAGCGTGACATCGCTGCTCTGGCGAGCCAGAGCCGCACACGAAAACGCCGTTTACCTTCCCGCTGGTAAGCGGTCCCTATTTATCTACTTGCACCCGGAGGTGCTTTCGAACTGCTAGGTTGGCAGGCGCTGGGACCGAGCAGCGGGAGCGCACCCCGCCGCAGGGATTCGAACCGCCGACCTTTCGATCGGCAAGTCCTAGGTGCTGAGGCTTTAACCCACAGCGCCACCTGCAAAGGATTGTAGCCCTAATTAGGTTGAACTGTGTCTGTTGCAAAAAACAAAATCTCAGAAACAAGTTGGAACTAAGAAGCTGTATCTTCTCTCATTTTGAAAATATAAACACTACTTGCTCAAAACTATCACTGGCACCAAGTGGAACTTCTGGGTCCTGTATAAGAAATAAAGAAATGCAGGCCGCCCCCTGTTTACACGTGTTCATTTTACCACTTGTTTATTTATTTCTATTTTATAAAATTACTGATATGGCGCCTTTTGGAGGATAGGTTGGAAGAAATACTTGTTCACTTAACAAGATCCATTGAAAAACGTCTATGCATAGCTCTCTGCTTTTCACGTTAATGTGCAAAACATGTTCTATTCCAACTGAATTGGTAATTGCTATTGGTCACAGGCAGCAGTGATTGGTTTTGAGAAATGGGCAGTGCAGGGCTGAGTGCTCCCCCCCCCAGGCTATGCAATCTAGAAATTCTCCTAATCCTAATTCCTCCAAGATGTTTAAGGGGAGGAGTTGTTACTAACCAGTATGGAGCCATTGCTCTTGCCATGCTCAGAACTACTCTCTAGCTCAGTATTTCTGCACATTTAACAGGGCAGTAGCCAAGTTCCAAATTCCACATCACAGGTCTTCTCACATGTAACAAGGATGGGATTTAAAGGGAAATTTGGCCTCTCTGCTAACACTTTGCAGCATAACATTAGTTCACAATTAAAATGAGGGAAATTCACTGTTCCATGCATGCCACAAATGGAAACAGGTGAATTGAGCATAGACTGATCTGACAGTTTGCATAACACAAGGACTGCCTGCTTTCATCCAGCAACTCCAATCAATTTCCACTGTCAGCAAGATATAACATTTTAATCTGTCTCACTAATGTTCTTTAAGTGCAGCTCCTTGGCTGAAGGTAACTGTCAGTCACTTTTATTTCACAGCGGATGATAAATTCATGTATCACCCAGATCTCCCCGTGGACCTTCCTGGCTTTCTTATGGCAATGACTAGTGATCAATCAAGTTCCACTAAGATTTATATTCAACACTTTGCTTGAACCAGTTTACAATGCTGCGCTTGGCTTTTCACCATTCCAAGTCTTTATTGCCATTTTTTGTGAAGGGGGGGGGGGGATTTGGCCACAAGCCAATAAAACATGATAGTTTCCAAGTGTAGTAACATTGTTAGAGAAAATAATTTAAGAGTTTGTTCACACAATGTGTTGTACTGAGAAACCAAATCCTTTGAATGAATTCACACAAGTAATTTTCATCACTTGATGGCCGTAACAGTAAGTGATGACAGAGCTTTCACATGATCTCACTAACAGATGGCATATAAAAAACACCCCACGTCACTTTTCAACAAGAATAATTTTCAACAAAGCCAGTTACAATAATAGAGTTTGATGGGATCCCAAAGATCATCTAGTCCAACCCTCTGCAATGAAGAAATCTCCCATCCAGTTTGAAACCATACTGGACCCTGCTTAGCTTTGCAAATGTGCCAGCAGTTTTATTGCCACACCAATTTACATGCAGTTTGCAAATTTAATGCTAATGGCCCATGGGAATGTGGGAAAAAAGCTCCCTGCTACCAATAATTCTCCCTGTACAAGAATTATCAAGAACTATCAGGCTGTATCACAAGTTGGGCTGATATAATAAGAGGGAAGTCACTCTCACGGCCCTACAAAAAAACAATTCAAGGAGCTTGGCGCAAAATATAAATTTTAACTGAATGACTGGGAAAGGTAGTTCAGTATCAGATTCTATACTGTTTAAAATAATGTATATTTTTTAGATTCAATAACATGTTATCCTAGCATGACAAGAAACTGAAGGAACACAGAACTGGCCTAGGCTTTACATCATCTACAATACAGCCCCCGCTGTATAGAGAGCAAAAGATATTCAGATTTTATATGTTCACATTTCAAACACTCAGCTCTGTGGCCATTGGTACATGATAATCCAGTACATAAATGACCTTTGTGTTGAAATTGCCTCCAGAAAGCAATTTCTATGTCCGTACTCCCCTTCATCAATCTGTGGGGCAGGGAGCACATGAAGTGCTAAGAAGATTGCCTCAAGCTCAGTCCTGGGGGATGAAACATTACAAAACACCATGGGTTGGATCCAGACTCTTTCCTACCCACCCCAGCCAGCAAGAGCACCCCATCCGTGGAGCTCTGTCACCTTCCGTTCACGGGAGGCAAAACTTGCTCCCCTGTCAGCCCCTTTGACCATTTTCAAAGCAGGAATAAGGGGCTAATGCCAGAAGTGGCGAATGAAGCCTGTGGATGAATAGAGACTGATGTGACAAATCCATGGAGAAGCTTATGATAACATCCTTGATATAACATCCTTGATATAACCCACAGCATTTTCATCCATTTAGGCAACTATTCAACTTTGTGATTTAGTTTCTACAAGCTCATTGACTTTTTTGTGAAAGCAGCAGCAAAGATATAGTTAAGCCTGAGGATCCAAAGCAAGCTGTTGAGCAGAGGCAAAGCTGCACAAGTCCAGCCCAGCCCTGATTCCCTTCTACACTATCCCAGATCTCTGAAGTCTCACAGGCCTGAGGCCAAAAGTGTCATCTTACTCTCATTGTGAAAGGGGGGAAAGTCTTTTTCCCACCCCCCTCGCTGGTTTGCATCCATCCCTGAGTGCAATCTTCCTGTTTTTCCACATTTTCTAGCAGCCTGAAATCATCCCAAGGGCATATCCGCAAGGATCTCGTAAGAATGATGCGTTCTCAGTTTACAGTTCATCCTTATAATGATGTACTTATCTCATTAAAAGCTCAGTTAAATGATACACATAGCATTTCATTCAAAAAGGTGCCTTTAAACATCCCTTTCCCCCACTTAAATAAATTGCACCATGAAATAGGTCAAAAATTATGCTGAGCGTGGGATAATGGCTTTCAAGGTTTCCTAGTTATAGACAGTTCATTTTATACTGAAAGAAGACGACTCAGTTGTGAAACAATGAAATAAATGTGGCATACCTAAATAGGATTCCTACAAGTCAAAGGACACATAATAGTGAAGGGGCACGTGGGACTTGTGACAAAATATTTTGCAGTGTGAAAGGCCTGCTCAGGTTTTCAGTCATCTCCATTCTGTTCTCTCACCCACCCATTCCAGTTCTCCATTTCCCCCTCAAACTGTCAGTCATTGAGCATGCCCAATCCTTGTGATTCTTTTTACTAATTATTGTATTATCTGACTCCCACAAACTTCAGGGTTCTCCCAAGCCTACTTTCCTCTGGTGTTTGGTTTCCTCTGGTGTCCCCATTTCAAGGCACCCACAGCCTTGGATGTCAGAAAGAGCGGGAAATGTGTCTTTTACTGGTCTAAATTTCATTAGTGGAAGATTATGCACACTTCTGAGCTGCTCAGGAACCTTCGCTAGACAGAGAGTAAAAGAAGCTGCTTCTTACCTACACATGGTTATTAATTGCTTGCATTCATAACCAACTGCTTATTAATGCAAGCAATATGGACAGTCTGGGGAGGCTTTTAGCACTTGAAACACACATGAAACAAGAAACTCAACAATGGAACATTGCAGACTGTGGTGAAAGCCCAAGAATACCTTTTAAATATATTGTATAGACTTTAGCTACATTTCCTTTCTGCTTGATTAAGTATTCCATATCACTTGAAAGTTTATAGATTCCTACCCACAGCACAAAGTAGGGTACAGTGGTACCTCAGGTTACATACGCTTCAGGTTACAGACTCCGCTAACCCAGAAACAGTACCTCGGGTTAAGAACTTTGCTTCGGGATAAGAACAGAAATTGTGCTCCGGCGGTGCGGCAGCAGCAGGAGGCCCCATTAGCTAAAGTGGTGCTTCAGGTTAAGAACAGTTTCAGGTTAAGGACGGACCTCTGGAACGAATTAAGTACTTAACCTGAGGTGCCACCATACTAACTATTTTATATCTCTGGTCCTCTGAGGAAAACATAGCAAAGGCATTTACCTCAAAAAGTCAAGTCACTCAGGGCTGGTTGAAATATCATTTTCCCTCCATGTGCCTTTAACTTATGAATAAGAAGCAGGACTAAGTTGAAATTCCAATTATTTACAATAACAGAAAAACAGATGCTAGAAGTCCATCAGCTGAATCGGCTATTACATACATTCTCTATTCTTGTGTTTTTAAATTGTACAATTTCACAGCACTGATAGATCAACTTAGATATGCACACACCTGCCCAATTTTAATAACAATAATAAATAACAACAACAATGATAATAATAATAATTCCACTATTTATGTCTCTGGTAACACAAAACGTGATATTTTGAGTTACAGGTAGGTAGCCGTGTTGGTCTGCCGTAGTCGAAACAAAACAAAACCTTAGAGACCAACTAAGTTAGTTATTGGTATGAGCTTTCATGTGCATGCACACTTTAACATGAATAAGGCATGTTAAACTTTTCTTTCCATTCCTTTTTACAAAGTGGAGACAACAGAACTAGTTGAATTGGAGCAGGAGTTAAGCCGGCCCTTGTGCCCAAGTCCCTCCTCAGAGCAAATAAGATTCAGAACATGCAGAGGGCCATCTGAAAATGAATGTTTACATCAATTCTGCTTCGGACTTATAAAAATATATATTGTTCTCATAGCCAAATGTGTGCAGTGCAAGCACATGGGCTCACACTCACAGAGAACTAATAAACAGAAAATCCATACTAAAACCTACTAGACCCTTGTCAGTGCCTTCAGTTCTTTGCACAAATATCTCATTTTTTTTGAAAACTACATTATTTAAAACTCAGAACAGAACTGAGTTCAAATTTTTGAACACTGATTGTTACCATCTCCTTAAATAATCTAAATGTTCATGTTTTTTGGCTGATACCTCATAATATTTTTAAAGTAGTACAGAAAAGTAGAAAATAAAAATCACTACAAAACGAATTAGCTCTTCTACCCCTCATTTAGATTATTCCTATAAGACAAAAGGCTTATACAGTGGTACCTCAGGTGAAGTACTTAATTTGTTCCGGAGATCGGTTCTTAACCTGAAGCAGTTCTTAACCTGAAGCACCACTTTAGCTAATGGGGCCTCCCGCTGCCACCGCGCCGCCGGAGCACAATTTCTGTTCTCATCCTGAAGTAAAGATCTTAACCCGAGGTACTATTTCTGGGTTAGCGGAGTCTGTAACCTGAAGCGTATGTAACCTGAAGCGTATGTAACCCGAGGTACCACTATATAGTCTAGCACTGTGTTCTCATATTTGACAACCAGAAGCCTATGAGAAGTCACTCGTTTCTTAGTGTGGTCATTTCTGCTGTCAGTGTTGTTCTTTAGTATAAATTTTTTCCCCTCTCACAGACATTGGGCCATTGGTCTGTTGTTGAACACTGGCAGCCCTCTAATCTACAACAGCTACTCACCAGGACCAACAGGCCACACAAGCACACAAGCACACAGACTTGCAGCAAATCCGCTACCAACTCAGGTCCTACTCAAGCAACACTATTATAGGACTTAAAAACCTTGACCATAACATCAATTCGCTCATATGCCAATATGATATATACCAGCCTTCTCAAAAGTGGTCGGGGAAGTTGATATCTCTCTCACCCACCAGCAATGTCCTGCTTTTAGGAGGCCTAAAGGGTGGGACAGAAAGAAATAATGTTGCAGTGACAGCCCCCATGCAAGATCTGGTTATTCTACTCTTGCTCATGTAAAAAGTCAACCCCAGCATGCTTTTGAGAATGTTCTCAGATGGTTGGTGGGTGTCCCAGAGTTGACTCTGGATCCACAGAAATGAGCAGTGGAGATTATTTGGCTGAAAGGGAGCCCAATGTGCCAAGGTTACAAAATGGGGACAGATGTCTCCAACAAAAGACGACAGCCATAACTTGGCTTTGTCTTATATCTAATTTTTCTGGATTTCCAACCTGCCCACCTCATGGAAAGACTACAGATGTACTGTGTTCGGCATCACAGTGTGACGCGGCAGCTAAAAAAGCCAATGCAATTCTGGGCTGCATCAATAGGAGTATAGCATCTAGATCAAGGGAAGTAATAGTGCCACTGTATTCTGCTCTGGTCAGACCTCACCTGGAGTACTGTGTCCAGTTCTGGGCACCACAGTTCAAGAAGGACACTGACAAACTGGAACGGGTCCAGAGGAGGGCAACCAAAATGGTCAAAGGCCTGGAAACGAAGCCTTATGAGGAACGGCTAAGGGAACTGGCCATGTTTAGCCTGGAGAAGAGGAGGTTAAGGGGTGATATGATAGCCATGTTCAAATATATAAAAGGATGTCACATAGAGGAGGGAGAAAGGTTGTTTTCTGCTGCTCCAGAGAAGCGGACACGGAGCAATGGATCCAAACTACAAGAAAGAAGATTCCACCTAAACATTAGGAAGAACTTCCTGACAGTAAGAGCTGTTTGACAGTGGAATTTGCTGCCAAGGAGTGTGGTGGAGTCTCCTTCTTTGGAGGTCTTTAAGCAGAGGCTGGACAACCATATGTCAGGAGTGCTCTGATGGTTTTTCCTGCTTGGCAGGGGGTTGGACTCGATGGCCCTTGTGGTCTCTTCCAACTCTATGATTCTATGATTCTATTCTATGATCAACAGCTTATGCCGTTGAGATAGTTTGCACAGATAAACTGCTGAGGCTGGTAGCAAAACCACAGACTATACAGAATCATAGAATTGTAGCGTTGGAAGGGTCCCTGAGGGTCATCTAGTCCAACCCTCTGCAATGCATGAATTTCAACTAGATCATACTTGACAGATGGCTGCTTTGCTATGCATAAGGGGGGGACTACTGTTAGCAACTATAATTGGTTAAAAACTAGCATATGTTAGTTTTAGCTATTCTTCGAAAATAAGGTTGCATTTTCTTCATTATCCCATACTATTTTGCTTTCAGGTCCCCACTCCACTGTACATCTCAAACCAACAAACAAACATGGCAGTTTTATTTTATTTTGTTTCCAATGCATGCAATTCATGCTGACTTAAATCACCTCAAGGAGCAGCAAAAAGGGGAGATTATTTCTGGGCTTCCTATTCTTCTTTCTCCCATACTAAAAACTCACAGTTCTTTTACTTTGAAAGAAAGCTTATTATGGAAAAGAGGAGCAACATAAGCTTCTTTATTGCGGCCACTTCAATTTTGCCAAGTTATTTTATTCAGCAGGCCTATTGTGAGGACAAATGGAAGATTCCCTGGATAGAGAGCACAAACCCTTTGGCTTTCTGGCCTTAAGGCTTACAACATCTCAAACTCACTAATATTAGTAATGCAATACAGGGTGCGTTGGGGGGGGGGTAATACATAATGGAATAGCCCTCATGAACCCCAGCAGCTCTCCCACTCTTCTCTTATTCTAGTAATGTAAGGCAGGAGAGTTTCTGCTAAATTTCATCTCCTGGAGTAGCCTTTTTCGTTTTGAGCAATTTCACAGGTCTGATTTGTGTACTTGTGAGGTGGGGACAACGACACACAACTAATTTCACAAACCACGCGCTATGGTACACTTGTATTTTCCTATGAAGCAGTGATCTCCACGTAGGAAAAAGTAATGTGTGAATCAGCCCACAGTGTTCCTCACTGTTTCCTGCTCTGACTAAGTCAAATGCCCTCTATTATGAGATTTCCCCTTGACTTTTGGCTAAGTGCCACAGGATGGTTTTACCAAGGCATAGAAAAACATTTTTAAAAACAAGGGGGGGACCCCTCTCTCTAGTTGCCTCCTCCTTCACTTCTGACATGAAAGGCATCATCAGTTGCACAGACAGGCTCTCCGGGTAGATAGAGTCATATACTGTATATTTCTTTGTAAACAAAATTAACGCAGAGCTTTGCAAATGCCATTCTAACTTTCTTGGATAGGAAACATTGGAACTACAATCCATGTGTCAGGGTGCTGTCGACAGGTTCAAAAAATGAGAAAGAGAAACAGCAAGCTTTTTCAGTTCTGTTTATTAATACAATTTACAGAGATGAATCCAAGATGAACCGTAATGCTTAACGTTGAAGCTCCACCTGAGTGAAACTCCAGCTCCCCTTCTCCACTACTTCCCTATTCATTAGACTCCTCCTCCTGCCTCTGATGGTGGCTGTTATGTGACAGTTGCCTCTGAGCTCTCTGTCCTGCTATTCGCAGCGAACACCTGGTTTGGGGGGGAGGGTGTGGGTTCTGGGATGCTCTCCAGAAACAGCATCTCATTCAACTGCTGGTCAGGCTCTGCCGGCTGAATGCTATCCAATTCCTCCTCGTCTCCCATTATTTCCCAGCTTTTGCCCTCATCTCCCTCTGCCTGTGCCAAACCACTGCTGGAGGTCTATGCTATCTGCCCCTTCCTCCTCCCTGGGCGAAGCCTGGGGTGGCGGTCTCCACCATTCTTCCTCATCAGTGGCAGCAGCAATTGTGCTGGCAGGCTGGCTACCCTTCTGCATCCTCCTCATTGCACTAGACCTATCACCATCCCATTTTGGAGAAAATTCTAGGGCACAGAAAGATGTTCTTTTGCCAAAGGATTCTGTGCAAGTTTGATAGAACTGGGGATATTTTTGCTATGATCTTTCCTTTCAAAGGATCCTCATAGAGGCTAACTTCAGTGATAACTGCTTTAATTATGTAGAATCTAGACCCAATTCCCTTGTTGTTCTCCCAGGCTACAAATGCCTAAATTCTCAACCATTCTTCTCTGCCATATTTTCACCTGCTGCACTGTACTTTTCAAATGTCCCATGCTCCTAGGGCCTAAATGAGAATCTATTTGTGATGTTACATTACTGGCATAGGAAAGTTTACACTTTTATAGCACCGAATTTATACATTCCTGGCATCTAAAACGATTCTGTATCCTCTGGCCTTCCCCAGCAACCTCTAACGTATACTTTCTTTAAAATGTGTGTGTGCTCTATCTCTCTCCCTCACACTCAAAAAAGTACCCCCCTACCCATTTCGGGTTGCCTGGCAACAATGTCATAAAACAATGAAGCTATAAGCATGTGAAATAAAAATCTATTTATTCAAGGCTGAAAAATACTTTTTAACTTTCTAGGTGGCACCAGCACATGTCAGGACACCCAAGCTTTTCACTTGCTTTGTATTTATTTTATATTTATTTTGAAAACCCGTGCCTGACAGGTTAAGGCTACCAGAATGTGTCGAAATAAAACAATATACTATCAAAAATTTACACAGTGTATTGTAACAGAAATCTTATGTGCCTTTTTTTTTTAAGCTTCTTTATCATTAGATCATATTTTTCTTGGTTTGCATTACAGCTTATAAAACCCACCAATCTTTCAGGCTTATGTTGATTCCAATAACCAGTGCAAATTAAAGCACTGGGAAGACAAACAAGCCAGAGATATAATAAAATCATGTGCAAAGTTAAACATCAGGCTTGAAACTTTTTGACACTTAACGATACATTTTCAAAAACAGTCCTGCATGGGAGTTACATTCACAAATCCCATTACTTGTAACAGGATTAGTGACTGAAGCTTTGAAAACATCCCAAGAGTTTTAGAGTTAATGCACACATTTACCAGTCTTCTAAACCCACTGCTCATTCATCTGAGCCAAAACACAGAGACTTAACTTGGAACACAGAACACACACACACACACACACACAGGCCAACATCCCACTAGGTAGTTTTCTTTCTTTTTTTAACTGTTTGCCTCATTTAACAAGATGCTGCAATGGTTGCCTGGATGACAAGTGAATCACCACTGAAACTTCAAATTCTTTTTAAAAATATATATTTTATTAAGGCTTTTCATATACAATACAATAAACCAAACAAGCTGATCTAAACAGAAAGAGAAAGAAGAATGCAGGGTCCTCTCTCGCAGGTAACCCTTGTCAAACACAGAGAGTTGAATCCCCACCCCCCCAGCTCTCACCTGGGAGCTTCCCTTTCTTCTCCCAGCCTCCCACCCTGGGAGATCTTCCCTTCCCTTCCTCTCCCACAGGGTCCTTCGCCAAACAGCCATCACTTTAATCTGCATACAATCCCCTCACTGACCCAGCGCAGAGGTCCACTGCATTTCAGTATCCACTGCATCCAACTCCACTATTCCACTCTCCTGCTCTGGCAGTCCCCCATCTACAGTGGTACCTTGGTTTAAGAACAACTTAGTTCATAGTTTCAGGTAGGTAGCCGTGTCGGTCTGACGCAGTCGAAATAAATAAAAAAATTGTCAAGTAACACCTTAGAGACCACACGAAAGCTTATACCCAGAACAAACTTAGTTGGTCTCTAAGGTGCTACTGGACATTTTTTTATTTATTTCAGCTTAGTTTATAAACAACTTGGATTAAGAATGCTGCAAACCCGGAAGTAGGTGTTTTGGTTTATGAACTTTGCTTTGGAAGCAGAACATGTTCCGCTTCCTGTTGAGTGTTTTCCATTTGTAAATTGAGTCCCCCGCTGCTATGGGAAAGCACGTCTTTGTTTAAGAATGCTTTGGTTTAAGAACAGACTTCAGGAATGAATTAAGTTCGTAAACCAAGGTACCACTGTATATCATTTTCTAAGGGCTCTGTGTCCACTTCAGTCTCAGCTTCATCTAGTTCATTTTTGTCTGCCATTTTATGCATCTCAGCTCTAAGTTCTTTTAACTGCTGATCCAGAAACTTCAAATGCAATGCTCAAAGTAAGAGGAGGAAATAAGTAAATGTGCAAGTAAACAACCATAATTGATAAGCCCACATTTGGAGGATTTGTCTATTCATTTAGCCTGCCAGGAGCAGCTGGTAAGCATGTAGAATAATGTTATGAGCATTATGAGCATAGAAAGAAGGGGGCAAATGCAGGGAAAGAAATGATTCAAAATGTCAAAATCTACAACCTCTACATCTTGGTGCTTTGGGGGGAGACTGAGGAAGGTGAGATCAAATGCTGAAACATGGTTTGCAATGTCAAGTCTCAGGCTCACGCAGGCCAATCTCCTGCTCCCTCCTGCCCTCGTGAACCACAGTTAGTAACTTCCGGTTTTAGTCAAACGAGTCTGCCGATTCATCCATACTATTCATCCAAACTATCCGTTGTTGTTGTTGAATATATAGGTGTGGAGAGCAGCAGACATGTCCCCCTGCCCTTTATCATCACAACTACCTTCTGGGGTATATTAGGCTGACAGATAACTCCTGGTCCAAGGATCCCAGAGGAGGCATTTGAATCCAGGTCTCTGCAGTCTAATACTCTTACACCACACTAAATTATGCCTTGCCCTTGCCTTGAGTACTGCAATTGATCCTGGTTTGTAGGAAAGCACAAACCATACATTGACCATTGGGACAAACTGCAAAGTATGGTTTGCTGAGAATCTAAAGTTGCTAACGGCAGCATGCAAGGGCCGGGGGGGCAGGGTAAGGAGAGTGCAAGCAAGACACGTTAAATTTGGCATTAAGGGTGGATTTTAACCATCAGGGCTACAAAAAAAAATCAGTTAAAAATAGAACCAACCTTCTGTATAACCATCCATTTACAAAAAATAAAAAGAAAATAGAAAAATAAAGAAAATGTTAGTTAGGCTGCCACAGAAAAGGCTTTTAAATCAAGTTTTGTGGGACAGGTTGTGTTGCATAAGTTATTTATTGTATTTATTTCATAAAAAAATTATACACTGCTAAACAACAACAACAACATCTCTGAGCAGTTTACAAAAGATAAGAGAGTAAAACCAATAAAAAATTACAACCCTGCTATAAAACATACTAAGTTAAAATACTAAAATTACCTCAACTGTCTAAGCATCTGGGTAGGTCTATCTAAACGGGAAGGTTTTTAGCAGGTGCTGAAAAGGGGGCAGTGAAGGCGCCTGCCTGATCTCAAGACGCAGGGAGTTCCAAAGTGCAGGTGCTGCCACACTAAATAATCAAATTCTTACAAAGAGGAGGAGGTATTATGTGGCATTCTGCAGATCAAGGTGGTCAGAGTGGGCACACGAGGGATAAAGTGACCTCATAGGTAAACTGGTCCTGAGTTGTTAAGGGCTTTATATGCTAATAGTAACACTTCAAACTTGGCCTGGTAGAAAATCAACAACAGGTGCAGATCTCCAAGCACAGGTGTTATACGCTGACAAGGTCTGCACTGATTGCGATTTCTGGATCAAGCACAAGGGAAGCTCTGGATCATGTCTCCATGCTTCATAATCAGACTGGCACTAACAAAACTTCCATGACTGTTTAAGGACCATTGCTATTCACTTCACGCTTATTTTGTAGATTTGCGATTAATTGTTGAAGGGCATTTTGAGATGTTGGAGGGAAATGAAGAATTAAACACAGAGGCACAAATGCTGATACAACAGTCTTTAGAACTAGTAGCCTAGAATAAGATGCCCCTTAAGATCTGTAGCTTTCAGCTGACGTGCCCCCCTATTATATGATGGTTTAATTAGTTGTTTCCATTCTTAGAACCATTCTTGGTTTGGTTAAAGGAACACACTAATCAGCAGCTGAAAACTAAACTGATTATTTCAGAAATCTTAGCCACTGCATAAACCAGAGCGAAGCAGACGTGTGAATGTGTGCATGGGATGAGCAATCAGAATATTTAAGGAGGGAGGAATAAGCCCACCATATGGCTGGTTTTATTTCTTTCCCCCCATTTTTTTAATCCAGGTCACAGGGAGATAGGAAGCTGCCTTTAGGCAGGAGTCTCTCCCAGCCCTACTGAGAAAGGCCAAGGACTGAACCTGGGACCTTCTGCATGCAAAGCAGACACTTTACCACTGAGCAACAGGTCTGGTCTTTTCCAGATGGGGCTGGACCATCTTCCAGAGCCCCACATAGCATGGCCAGCGATCAGGAGTCATGGGAGTTGCAGCCCAAGGCACCACGTTGAGGCCACTGGGCATCTAGGCTGTTTACTGTTTACATGTACATATGGGGTGCTGTTCCAAGGGGTTTCCTTGTTAATCAGAGACCATATGAGTTCTGTGCATCCATTTCATGTGGAAATTAACATGTTGGGGGAGAAGTGCAGGATTGTTCTTGCTGGCCCTGTGCTTAAACCTGCCTGTGTTCAAGATGCCATTTGCAGAGGGGGCTCCATACATAAAGACCCATACCCCCCATTGCGACAGGTGTGAATCACAGTCCAAATGTGCCAATGGAAACTTGAACACATGGACGTTTGATCAGTGGCATCGTTCTGGCCCCTCTTCCTATCTACCCCAAATGAATGCATGCGCAGAACTTTAGTTTGAGATTAAGCATCTCTCGGTTCATTTCAGAGTGCCCAGTTAGCTGCCCAATACAAGCATTCCTCTGCACAGTGGCAAGAGATAAAGAAACAGTTACCTATTGTTTCATGGGAAATTTTATAGAAAACTGAATAATGTTCTGATATATACAGCCACAGGACTACAAAAAATGGCTCTGGGAGTCGTGTATAAAAACCTTCACCAGTGGCAGTACAGGAATCCTGGAAAAATTACAGATGGCTTAGAAATTGGCCTACTTTACCAATATCTGCTCTGTTTTACCCAATTCCTTACTCTGCTCTTATCCATAGGGCAACATGCCATGCTCCCTGCTGAGTCAGAACTGCAATGTGCAAATGGAATTATAGAAAGCAATCCTAAGAATCACAGAGATCTTTTTCTATGGGGCATATTATTATTATTATTATTATTATTAATCATCATCCCACCTTTTTCCCAGACTCAAAGCAGCTTACAGATAATATTTTAAAAGCTCCAAACAGTGCAACTGAGATATAAATCACTTTGAACACCTAAAATGTGTTACATAAATGTCAAATATTATTATTCCTTCTATTATGGGTCTGAGCTCTAACCTGCTGGTGCAAGCATCTAACAGAGAGTTCACTGTGTAATTGTTAAAATGAAAGCAAACTTGACACTGGAAATTAAGAATGCCTGGTGTGCTCTGGGGGCTTTATTCTTGTTTTTTTTTTAATATTGACTGAATGTGATATGCTTTAATAAAAGCTCATCTGAAAATATTTTTCAAACTTCTCTAAAAAAATCATTTTGCCTCTAGTTCATCACACTGCATTGATCAATAGATCTCTGATGAATTACAGTAGCACCAGTAATTATTCTTGGCTACTGTGAACCCTGAGAAGAGAAGACTCCCTGGAAAAGACCCTGATGTTGGGAAAGATGGAGGACACAAGAAGGGGGGGGGGGGAGACGACAGAGGACAAGATGGTGGGATAGTGTTCTCGAAGCCACCAGCATGAGTTTGACCAAACTGTGGGAGGCAGTGGAAGACAGGAGAGCCTGGCGTGCTCTGGTCCAGGGGGTCACGAAGAGGCAGACACGACTAAACGACTAAACAACAACAACACTGCGAACCCTGGTGGGATTTGCTGTGCTAGAGCAGGACATCAAGGCGGCAAATCAAGGAGTAGGAAGGGGTGGGTGCAATTCGAGAGAAGCCCAAGTGGAGGGAGAACTTGCAATCCCAGTCTCTCAGAGCTGGGGAATCCATGGCCCCTCCGAAGTTGGGTGAGTCCAACTCCCCTTAGCCCCAGCCACCATGGTCAGTGGTCTGGAATGGTGAGGGTTGTGATCCAGCACAACAGGAAGTCTACAAGTTCTTCATCCCTCTTCTAGAACAATCGCTGCAGAAATACAAGGCTGAAAACTAGAAACCAAATAGGTTAAGTTCAGCTGACCATTCCTGTATTCATCACTTCTCTGACAAAGTCCAAGACACTGACTTAGAAGAAAGGGGGGGGACCCTTGGTGTTCATACACAAGCAGGAAAACAAACTGCATTTCAGGGTAGTGTGATTATTGATTTCTTAATGGATTACTACTGGACAAAATTTACACTCCCGCCAAAAGCATCAATCTTGGGATAATAATTACAAACCTCTCTCAGCGCACTGAGCATCCTGAGGGAAGGGGGGGAAATCTTATTACTATCTGCCGGGAAATGGCTGTGTTTCTATTTCTCCTGTCCCAACCACATTACAGCAACACATTTAAAATATATGCTATTATTATAGGTAAAAAGCTGAAACACATATCTTTGCAAGAAGGTTGCATAAGGAAGGTATCCGGTTGAAAATTTTAGAAAGGTGATTATGTGAACTCATAATTACCCATTAAATAGGGCAAGCATGTCTTTGCCATCTAGTGATACCCGCCGCAAGAGCTGCTTCTAGGTTTTTTTGCTTAAAAAATAAGAACAAAAGTTACAGCCAGGCTTTAACTCTGGTTTCCAGTATCTTCACTCACCTCAACTGTTCTCATATAGGACAGCAAGCACAGAAAAATGTAACACATGTATGATAACAGTTAACACATTTTAATTATGGTCTATACAATCAAGGCATTTAAAGGGCATTTAACCATTAAAATTAGGGGTGTCAACCAATTATGTCAGGTGAGAAAAAGGCACTTTTCTTCTTTTCTCATAATACAGAACTGAGTCGTGCTTAGCCAATGAAATTAACCAGGAGGAGATTCAAGACAGAAAAAGAAATTAGTTTGTCACACTATGCATAATTAACTTTTGGAATTTTCTCTCACACACAATGGTGATGGCCACTTGCTCTGATTGTTCTGTTCTGAGAATAGACAAATTCATGGTGAATACATGGTAACTAAATGAAACCTCCAGATTCAGAGGTATTCTATCTCTGAATTCCAATTTCTGGTGGGCAAAACACTTTTGAGTTCTAGCCTTGCTCTCCTTGTGGGCTTTCAAGAAATATATGGCAGGCAAGTGTGGGAAACAACGTTTAGATGATTAATATTCCATTTTTCAATCAAATGATCCCCAAGGTAGCTTTACAATAGACTGTAACAACACACACAGAGAGAGAGAGATAACAAAAGCCCCTAGCTTTGGATAGGACCAAAGTGTGCTTCCCTTTAGGTCCAGAGAAGATGATGTTGAGATTAGATGCCTTCACCTGAATCAATAGGGCTATACATTTAAATTCCATTCACTACCTAGTTTTTAACTGAATAAATTATTATGCTTTTGTTCTGCAAAACCTCAGGAAAGGCCCCTTTTGTGGATGCTGCAGGGTGGGGACTGTTTATCTTCATCATCAGAACATTTACAATTAATGGTCCTTATTACATACTAAGGCCCAAGGATTACAGTTTCAAATTAACAACAACAAAAACCCTCAAGGTTCAATTGTATAGTTCAAGATTCAGATGTAAAAAAAGGTATCTTTCCTGACTAGTGCAGAATCAAATTCAAGACAGGAGGCAGTTTTGCAAAATGCTACAATCAACGGGAGCTCCTTTTGTTAATTTTTCAAGGATGGTTAAAAAGCACTTACATTTTCTGAGAATATCTGATCCCAATACAGGCACCTGTGACCGAATTCTCATGAGCTTCATTCCCTTTAATGACATCAGTACATAACTATATGTGATTGGCCATTGTGACATTGAGACATTGGCGCTTCACCTTTAGCAATGGTAAATTTGCTCTGTCACCCCAACCTCCCTTACCTGAAGGACACTCCCTTCGATTCCCTAAGGGGAGTGGAGAATGAAGTCACTGGGATATAGTTGAACAATCATGAGGGAGCAGACCTTGGAAATATAAGACTGCTCTGATCTCTACTCATCCTTCTTCTGCTGGAAAGGGGCTGAACACCCCTTTTGGGTTGGGTTTGTAAAGAAATGAAATCTTTATGATGTACTTTATCTGCATTTTGATGTCATGATTTAAGTTGTAACCTGCCCTGGAATCAGAAAACAATGAAGAGCAGGTTCAAAATATCTTCAGTAACTAAACTATGCACTGGAACAATTTGTATGCTTTATTTCTTTGCTTTCTCATGAACTTGACTTATACAAGTGGTCTTTACGCTCCTAAGTACAATTATGTGAAAACTGCAAGTTTGCCTCTGCAATCAGGGGGGTTTGGTTGCAGAACATCACCTTCACTTTCCACACAGAAGGTCACCTGTGGCTTCTGCTTGCTTTTTGTGTGTGACAAAAGTCATTTTTTCTAATAGCACATTCTTGACAATCCCTAACTCTAAATGTAACTTCATGGTCAAAACATACTTCTGTAAATCCCATGGGAATAATGCAAAAATTCACAAGTCTTGCCCCATGGCAGAAGGCTAGGCGTGGGGAACTTTTAAAAGGAAGAAATTTTCCACAACAAAAGGGGAAATAGGAAGAGCCAGAAATTCTAGCAAGTTAAATTCTATTCAAGTCAGATGGAGAAGGAACTGGAAGAGAAGAATGAATAATAAAAAAGTCTAAGTGCCTCAGAAACAAGAAGTCCACAGGAAAGAGATAATTAGATGCTGAAGAAGTTTAAAGCACAATGGAGGAAGGATAATAGTTATCCTCACTGTTTTACTTCTTTTACCACTGCAGAATATGTGCAAGTAATCACTCAAAATGTTAAAGATTAGCACATGATGGATCCAAACAAGTAGGTTAGTAGTGACTTCCAAGAGAGAATATAGACCAGGCAGTGCTTAATTTCAAAAAAAAAGCAATGCTGAGGCTCAAGTCAGTCTGGAAACTCTTTCCGCTGATCCCCAGTGTGTGAGTCTTCCCTGTTGTTACTCAACCAGGAGAGAAATTGCCTAACTCTGACAGACATACCTCAGCTCACTCTACTCAGTGGGACTTATTTCTGAGTGGACATGTTCTAGATTGTGCTGTTAGTTGACTGCACTGCTCATTTTCTCAAATTCTCAGCATTATTCAGTAACTTTTTACTTGACTTGACTTTCTATATCTTGTGTCTCCTTACAAAATGGCAGGAAATAAAGTACCAAGAGCCCCTGGGACCCTACAAAAAGCAGAAAGACATTATTTGAACCATCAACCAATAGGCACTTTGCTATAACAGCTCATTTACAGCTGGAAATATATCACATTATCCCAGCTCTACCTACTCTGTAACACCGAGCAAGCTGTCAAAGATAGCGTTACAAAATAGTTATTGTAAGAGATCCCCTTAAGCAGTAAAATTAATTTGACCTATTTTATTACTGAATTATTACTCCCACACAAATTCTGTTCAGTAGATATTTATCAGTGTTGACATTAGTATTCCAGTTAGGCAATCTCCACAGCAGGCCGTCTTCCTTATCAAAGGTGTACTGAGGAAATCTGATGTAAACGCCCCGACACCAGACTAATCACAACTGGGATGAACATACATGCCCTGCAACCCAGATACCACATGCATCATAAATTATACAACCAATACACAAAATATAAAAATGTATATTTTAAAATTGCTCAGTGCATGACTGATTACAAATTTATGTCAGCATTAAAACTTTTGCAGAAACTGACAGTCTTGATGCAGTAATAGCAGAAGAAATGTGGGAAATGAGACGCATATAAGGAGAAAGCACTGTGATCACGGAGGGCCTCATGAAGAAGTTCTGCTTTGTTCTACACCCATCCAAAGTTCTATTTTGTGACCATCAAGCCATTCTGCAGCAACTACTTGCATATTCCTAAATATATCTTCAGTTACAAAACAAAGTTAAATCCAGATGAAAACAGACACATGACACTGAGAGAAAAATCCAATATGTGCAGAAACATAAACATCATATGGTGCTTTAAATATATATATATATTTACTAGTAAGTTTGTGTCCTCCACAGGAAAGATCATATTGCTTGGGTTTTTCAGATTAAAAATTTCAACAGAAACGAAGTGACCTCATGGGCCACTTTGACAGGGGGCAGCATGCCCTCCTGCCAATCCCCTGATGTCACGAGGATATCAGGTGACCCAACTTCAAATCAAAGTTTAGGGCTTCAGCTAGTGTCCAGGAGACCAAGGCCCACCATAAGACTGCACTCCTTGCCTCCCAGAAAGACCACCATGGCGGAGGGAGGCCCTCCCCAGGCTCTTTCCATTGGCCAGTAATGGAGCAGCTATTCCAACCTTGCTTTTCTCTTTCTTCCCTACTGATGCTTCCTTAACACCCTGTCTCTTGGATTCTGAGCCCGTAGCCAAGGACCAGCTATCTTCTAACAACTATACAGAAATTTCTGTACACATATTTCTATACATGTTCTGAACACATGTTTTCAATTGTTCTTACTGTTTTAAAAATGTTTGTAAATTTTATTTTAGTTGTATTGTTTTACTGCTTGGGTTTTTTTGAGGCACTGGGCTCATGTGGACAGAAAGGCAGTGCAGATATTTAATTAGTTTCACACATGTTCATTCATACATCTGTTCCATATTGTTCCACATCAGCCTGTGGTTTTTTAATGCACAAAAAATTATGTTATTCATTTTATTTTTACAAAGTACATATTTTGTATGCATTGTTACCTAAAATACGCATTCTAGTGCTTTTGAGCAGAGAACTGAATCACAAAATTCAGAGAAGTGCAAAAACTAAAGGATAAATGTGCTCTGGTCTATGTTTCAGCCTGAAAAGTATAAACCAGGTCAATTCAACAGCAATAGCCCCAAGGATAAGATAGATCCAATCTCCAGCCTTTCAGTGTCAATCTGATGGCACCAGAGCTCATATTCCATCCCCTGAACCCTAGAGGGACTACTCGGCTACCAGACTCCAACAACCGGATCACAGATTCATTGGGAGATCTGGAACAGTGTAAGGAGCCTTCCCAACAGGTTGAAACCCTTTTACGAGCCAGATGCAGCACTCATCTATCTAGATTATCTTAGCCCAGGCTATAAAGCTCTGGCAGATTCCCCAAGGTATTGCTGAGACAACTTGTATTTTTCTACGTCAACTGCAGGACCACTAACTTGGTCCTGAGCCAGTATCATAGTCCTTATCCAAGATCCCAACCTGACCTGGCCTGCAGAGAAATATACAGTGGTACCTCTGGTTACGAACTTAATTCGTTCAGGAGGTCCATTCTTAACTTAACCTGAAACTGTTCTTAACCTGAAGCACCACTTTAGCAAATGGGGTCTCCCGCTGCCGCCGCACCGCCAGCATGCAATTTCTGTTCTCATCCTGAGGTAAAGTTCTTAACCTGAGGTACTATTTCTGGGTTAGCGAGTCAGTATCCCGAAGTACCACTGTACATGAAATTATGTCTCTAAGCTTATGCTTTAAAGCCAGGATGTTGCAGGGAAAAGTACTAGAAGTTTGCAAAATCAAACTTGCGTCTCTAACTTAAGGAAAACACCAGGATCGGGAGAGGGGAGGAGCACCTGGGCGTGGGAAGAATTTTGCAACAGCAAAACACGTGTCTGCTCTAAGCTTAAGGAAGATGCCAAAATGGAGAGAGGTCAGTGAAAGGGCTCCATTATGGCTGACAGCTGTGATTTAAAAAGTTAGAGACTGTTTCATTTTGGAAAAGATGACTTATTATAGGTGCCCAGCACAAAAGCTCTTGTACCTATTTGTCTGTAATTTGGCAAGAGTCATCTACTTTGCAAGGGCTAGCATGTATGCAATTTTATCCACTTCAAGCAAAGGTGTGCAAGGGGGAGTTATAGTCATTTTTTGACTTTCCATACAGAAAGGGGGAAAACTGAGCAGATTCCAGCAAATATAATAGCTGCCCTTGTTGGAAAACCATTGCAGATGCCCATTTTAAATTTGTCAGGATTCATGCTATCAGAATGTCTGCAAATTTTATTCAGTTCTGCCCCCAAACAATAAATTTAGAGACTTTTCCTTTTTAAAATAAAAAACCAGAATTTAAAAAGGTCCAGTAAAAAAGCCCAGACCATATTTGCCAGTAATTTGGCAGGTTTTAACCACCATGATTGCAAATTTGCCAATTTCTGTTGAAAGGAAAACAGTTATAGACGTCTTTTGATTTCCCAGTAGTGAAGGCGGGGAGAGGAAATTTGGGCAGATGAGTCAAATAGAGCAACCTACGAAGGACCTTGCACTGAGGCAAGTTGTTTCACAAAGCGCTGGATCTGAATCTAAATGGAATCTTGTGGTTGGTGAACACCCCTCCTAAAGACATCTTTCACAACTGCACTATAATTTTTATTTTTGCAACTATGTCTTATCATATCTCCACCCCCCACCCCAATAAATGGAAGATTGTTGCAGAGGTCTGAGTATCTTTCTTAGGTAGCCCTTCGGTTGGAGGGACATTCTCAGTGTAGCACTTCTACTGGAGGAACCAGACCATAAGGTTTTTCCCACTGGGAACATTCCATCCTTTCCATTTCAAACATTGCATCTGTATAGTTGTACATGCACTGTGAAAATTAGCTGTGAAAGTTAGGCATGGGCACCCAACTGGAGCACATTAACGCTTGCCGATCAGAAGATCAATATACGAATCCCCGCAACAGGGTAAGCTCCCGTTGCTCAGTCCCTGCTCCTGCCAACCTAGCAGTTCGAAAGCACGTCAAAGTGCAAGTAGATAAATAGGTACCGCTCTGGCGGGAAGGTAAACGGCGTTTCTGTGTGCTGCTCTGGTTCGCCAGAAGCGGCTTAGTCATGCTGGCCACATGACCCGGAAGCTGTCTGCGGACAAACATCGGCTCCCTCGGCCAGTAAAGCGAGATGAATGCGCAACCCCAGAGTCATCCATGACTGGACTTAACGGTCAGGGGTCCCTTTACCCTCTACCTTTTACTATCACTTTGATACTTGTTCACCCCATTTTGTTGGCACTTTATCTTTTTTTCTTTTCATTTTTTAATAATTTGAAGCTGAGAGCATCTCACAATATCATTCAAGCACAGGTGGCGCTGTGGGTTAAAGCCTCAGCGCCTAGGGCTTGCCGATCGAAAGGTCGGCGGTTCGAATCCCTGCGGCGGGGTGCGCTCCCGCTGCTCGGTCCCAGCGCCTGCCAACCTAGCAGTTCGAAAGCACCTCCGGGTGCAAGTAGATAAATAGGGACCGCTTACCAGCGGGAAGGTAAACGGCGTTTCCGTGTGCGGCTCTGGCTCGCCAGAGCAGCGATGTCACGCTGGCCACGTGACCCGGAAGTGTCTCCGGACAGCGCTGGCCCCTGGCCTCTTGAGTGAGATGGGCGCACAACCCCAGAGTCTGTCAAGACTGGCCCATACGGGCAGGGGTACCTTTACCTTTACCTTTACCTTTATGGAGGCTCCGCCTTGCCCCTTTTCCAGGGATTTGATGGACAACCGCTATGTAGAAGTAGATTTATAGCCCAATTCTAGTTATGTCTACTCAGAAGTCCAATATTTTTGATATTTTAAATGAGACAGGCTGCAATCCCAAGCATAGCATACTTACTAGGATGCAAACCCTTATTAAATGCAGTTAACTACAGTTGTGCAGTGCAATCATATGCATGTCTACTCAGAAGTAACCCTATGGATTTCAATGAGACCTCACTTCCTGGCAGTGCTGACTCCAGAGGAAGGCAAGGTTCAAGACAGGTCGAGGCATCAGTATTTCTGCCTTGCATAGAGCATGCAATAAGAACAGAGCCAGTCCACGTGAATTCTGTTTTCATGTTCTTCCAGGTTAGATCTCACTTAAGAGTACTGTGCCTGAACTCCGCTGGCCCCCAGTGAAATCCTAGGGCCAACACCACTCCCATGAGCTTAGGAGTTTTAAGTTCATGTTTAACGAACAGAAGTACAGTTACAGATAGGTAGCCGTGTTGGTCTGCCATAGTCAAAACAAAATAAAAGAAAAAAAATTCCTTCCAGTAGCACCTTAAAGACCAACTAAGTTAGTTCTAGGTATGAGCTTTCGTGTGCATGCACACTTCTTCAGATACACGGAAACAGAAGTCACCAGACCCTTCTATATAGTGAGAAGGTGGGGAGGGGTATTACTCAGAAGGGTAATATATAGTGAGTAATACCCCTCCCCACCTTCTCACTATATAGAAGGGTCTGGTGACTTCTGTTTCCGTGTATCTGAAGAAGTGTGCATGCACACGAAAGCTCATACCTAGAACTAACTTAGTTGGTCTTTAAGGTGCTACTGGAAGGAATTTTTTTTCTTTTATTTTGTTTTGAACAGAAGTACAGTTATCCACAGAGCAAGTCATGTTTGCAGCATGGTTTAAGAGGCCTTTCCTCCTTTCTTTACATGAAGACAGGATATAGCAGGGCAGGTGGTGAGACTAACAAAGATATAGCGCTAAGAAGAAAAACTGTGTTAATGTCTCACACCAGATGTAACTGACCTGTAGAAAACTCTATGAACTGAAAACAGAGATACTATACAGTGGTACCTCAGGTTACGTACTTAATTCGTTCCGAAGGTCCATACTTAACCTAAAATTGTTCTTAACCTGAAGTATGTAGTTTTGTCATCCATGAAAATAGTTCAATAAAAACTCTTTTTTTGAGAAGAAAAAAAACTGTTTTAATATTGTTACTAGATTTCCCACTGTAATCAGGACTGCATGCCCAATGGGAGAACCTGAAAGCATGCCCTAGTGAGAAGGAGGCAAGCATTTATTGGTGTGTGTGTGTGCGCGTGCGCGTGCGCGCATACTATATAATTTCACATCTATTACTAGTAAGCTGTATTTAACAAGCATTACACCCAGTAATGAAATTTGACAAACTCATGGTGTGAGGGAAGAAATAGTCTCAAACAAGTTTTACAACAATGCTGTACAATTACAGTATGCAAATTAAGTGGAATCATGTCATATGCCAATTGGATGAGTCATGTCTGGTGTAAGGATCCTCCAAGGAAAGCAGTTGCAGATAACTGTATGTTAACTAAATGAGATGCCTTGCCCTTTAGAGACCAGTGGGGGTGGCAGGAAATGAATTTAGAAAGCCATTTTGTAAAAATCAACAGCATGCAGGTTTCTTGCAAGCACCAAAGTCTTACAGGCTGGAAAAGAGGAGGAAATGTTAGAGGTCTCTCTCCTGCACACACATATCACAGAACATCTGAGTGCCAAAAATAAACAAGGTACTGAAATGGCACCAACCACAAGGGTTATAGTGAATGTGTGCCACATCGCCACTGGTGTGGACAGTATTTGTACATTTTTAAAGGGCAAGCCTCCAAATATTGGAGAAAATTCACTTATCGCTTAGAGTACTGACTGGGTAGAGCTAGGAGCCACCCATTGGGAAGAAGTCCAAGCTTGAGGTGGTTGATGTCTGTTTATTCACACACTGAGACAATGAAGAGGCTACATTTCACAACAACACTGTGCCTGCAGGCGAGGAGGGCCAAATAATGCCCCCACCCTTGCTATATTTCTTTGCTTCAGGCACTCCCCCCCCCCCCATAGCATAGCTCACTTCTGGTCTCAGGGCAGGTGTGTGAGAAACAAACATGGCTGCCTAAGGTGCCAAAGGAAGCTGTTTAAAAAGCAAGCTACCTGGTATTCCTCCAGGTGATTGAAGAGGGTGTGGGAGAAACTGACAGGATGACTGTTATGCACACATGCGGGAGGAGAGGGTGTGACAGGTTGTGCTTTATTACAAAGCAATCTTCCCCAAAAAGCCATTAATGTGAATATAATAGTTCTGCCGCAGATTAACCAATGATTCAACTCCACCCTCATTGTAACCTTCAGCAAGAGAGCAGAGTGGTCTAACCACTACGTAACTGGCACGTATAGAAGTCTTCCGAGGGCTCTGTATACTTTGCATACTGGCAGGATCACTACCCAAGAATGGAACCTATTCCCTTCGGCAGGGAAGGCCCAGAGCTCAGAGGTAGAGCCCTAAGGTGGCTTTGCATGCAAAAAGCCCACACTCCAGTTGCAGGATCTCAGGTGCCACAGCTGGGAAGGACTGAGACCTTGGAGACCTGCTACCAGTTGCTACTGTGCTGTTTTGGACCACGGCCTAGCTCAGTTTAAAGAAATGTTAAATTTCAGCATTTTTATTTTTTTAAAAAAGCAGAGGGAGCCCCAAACCTTTATTCTTTGTTTCTGCAGGAGAATTGCCAGAAAGCATGTAAGGATTATCTCATGAAAGTTGGTAGCCAATGGCCAGATTACAGCAACCACACAGAAGCTTCTCCAAAACGCTCCATGTGCCGGCTGACTCCAAAAGGCAAGCAGTTCCAGCACAGGGACTCACAATGCAAAATAAGGTCACTTTCGCCACACTCCTGCAAAACACCCACAAACAAGTAGCATAAAGGAAATCAACAGTGGAGAGCCACTGCATGTCTTTTGCCATATGGAGAAAGCCACCAGACACAGCAATGTAACATCTGTAAAACAACCTGCTGGCTCTCAGAAGTTAGAAAGTAGATAGATGGTGGTCCAGAATGGCACTTTAATTCTCAGTTCTTCATCCTCCCCCCGCCCTACCAAGTATTTCCTCTTCTCTGTTTTCAAAACCCTGCACTGGAAACTTCAAACTACTGTTAAATTGCAATGATTTTTCCCCTGGAACAGCATTATTCTGAGTTTCAACCATTTAGATTGGAGGCACCACTGCAGTTCTGCCAGAGGTGTTGCCTGATGATGGTTCTCAGTTATTGCAAGTGCCTTTCCCCTGTGGACGTGAAGGCTACCTGCAGAGCTGGAGTCAGGGCCCTGTGTATTCTGCAGGTGTGGGTGAGCGAAACTATGGTTTAGCATCAATGAGCAAGCACCCTGGCACCAGGAGCAAAAATCACAGCCGCTTCCTTCCACCAAAGCTCCAGCTACCAGGAGCAAAGCTATGATTTGGCTCAGGCTTACATGTGAATGAAGTGTGGCAGTTGCACTGTGCTATCATTTCTGTTTCCCCATTAAAGAATGTCACTGGGATGATGCTACAGCCTCATGTTGTGTCACTGATAGAAGAACAAGGAAAATGGCAAGTCAGCTGGGCTGCAGGTTGCAGTTTTGCTGCTTCAAGGGCTGACAGAGCTTCTAGATTTGAAGAACAAAATTTTAAAACCACTGCCACCACATAGACTTAAGCTACATCTTCCCCCACCCACCCTCCAACGGTTTTGGGGTTTTTCAGTCTTCCGTCCTCCAACCCCCACTCCTTTGCTTTCCTTGCCATTATTTTTTTTCAGAAATCAGAACTGAACACTTCAGCTCAGTTCTAGAAAAAAACATTTTGATATATAGATATATCTATATAGATAGATAGATAGATTTTGTCCAAATTGATCAGAACAACCTTGCAAAATACTTATTCCATTATAGATATTTTATAGTTCATACAAAATCTAACAGTACCCTGGCATTTCAATCAACATTATCCAATATGTTTTGCAATAAAATAGAGGATTCATAGTACACATGCAAACATAGCTTATAACTAATTAAAGTTTGCAAACAGACATTTACAACCAATTAAAGTTGTCAATATTAAACAAAGTGACAAATAAAATAGGAAAGATGGGCAATAGATTGGAAAAAAATGGATCATGGCTCTTAAGACCCACAGTACACACCAAATAAAAACAGCTTTGTTATATTATTGTGCAGTTAGCCAATGGCCGGGAAAAGATTTAGATATTTAATTATTTTTCCAAAGTTGGAATGGATGAAGTCTTTTTAAAGCCAACATGTTCCAAAAAGGCAGGACCCCAGATGAAAACAGATGAAATGGCATTAGTTGAGGCCACTGAAGCAGAGAGCTTGTGTCCGGACTGTACCACTTTAGATGACAGGTGGAAGCTCACATGACTACACTCTCTTCCATTCCAAAACATTCCCTGCACATGGGAAAATAGTATGTTAAGGGGCACGAAGTTTTCTATGCACTGGGGATTTTGATGTGGAGGACCATTCAGTCATGTGACTCTCCACCTGCAGTTTGAAGTGGTTCAGCCCAGATCCAGGCTCAGCCCCCTCAGTGAGAACTAGGCCAAGGACCAAAAGGGGAACTGGTCATCTGATAACTGCTACAGCAAAGCAAAGAGCACCAACTGACCCAAAATCACCAAGACAAGTCACAAGCTACTCTAGTCACAAACTAATCTGACCTGGGAAAACATTCTTTCCCATAATAAAATACAGTCATCATTTACAACATGAGGGAGGGTGAACAATCTTCTCTAAGCTTAAGAAACATTGCTCCAAACCTCCTACTGTCCACTCTCAACAGCAGTGTTAGAAACTCAGATATACGAGCTAGGCACCAAATGGCTCCTTAAACCAAGGCTGCAGTTGCCAAAACGGAATAAAGCCACTGCAACCCAGTGCCTCTGACATCCATCTCACAGAGTCCGTCCAAAAGCAGACCATGGTATTGAGAGCCACAGAGCGACTGAGCAGAAGTAACAGGGTCACACTCCCCCGTCTCTCTCCCAAGGCGCCCATGGCTAATTCAGTTCCAAAACCTGATCGGAACACAGATTGCAGTGGATCAGTCTCATTCAGGAATACCTGCCACTGTGTCACAACCCTCCTCTCCACCATCCTGCCAGTTGAGTTGCTTCCAAGGGTGATGTTCCAGACATGTACATCTATCTGTGGATTTGCGTGTAAAGTACCATATTGGATACCACAGAGATAACATCACTGCTACTTGGTGAGAGTGAATTAAGATATAGTCTGTCAAAAATAAACTTTATGTGTCTTAAAAGTAATTATCAGTAAAAAATTATTTTAAGTATGTTAACAACATTTGTGATTTCTTTCTGAGGAAAATAGGACAAGTGACTATATACTTGTGACTTGTATTTCTCTCTTTGGAAGCTGAAAGAGCATAAGCTTGCTGCATACACTAAGCACACAGAATATAAACAAAAGCATCCAAAATCACCCCAAATAAAAAATAGCTTATTGGTGCAACTGGGGCGGGGAGTGGGGTGTGGTGGGCACAGGACACAAGCATCACACAAACAGTGCCCTCCTGTTACACCAGCATTGCACAGCAGCTCAGTCAATATGGTGAATCTTCTACAGTGCACCACTGGCAGTCTTAATGGATGCATGAATGGCAGAAAGCGAGGGACTACTACCATTCAGAGTTTTAATAATGCCTACTCCCTTTACTTGGAGTGTGTTACAGCCTTACACCCACTTCCTGAAGTTACTTTAAAAGGCAGTCTCCTTGTGGCTACTTTCTGGGCACAAATTCTGAAGGGAATTGGAATCAGCATTCACTGATCCTAGACCCCAAATTGTTTCTTCTCACAATTTTATCAGGAATTAACACCAACCTCCCTCTGCAAAATTACCTTTGGTATTTTTCCTTTTAGTTGCAACTAGACTGACAGTAACACAGGGATAGAAGCATGTTTCTGTTGTTACCATGAACAGCTGGGAAGCTTTGTTCCTAGTCGCTTCTGAAAAATTGACCCATCATCTTAAGGTTCTGAAGGGAACTGCTAAACTAATGGAATTTGCTGCCACTTAAAGGCTATGGACAAGCAACATATGAAGCCACTTATCTCTGTGAAGTATGACTTCATTTGGCAACCAATGACATATGACTTTGTTTGTCTGGTCGGCCCAAACCATGCCCTGCTACACCCGACCCGGATTAACAAGACAACGTCCCTCCGTTTCGTTCATTGCCTTACGACTTCCTCGCTGCTTTATTCTCACCATTCCAGTGACTGGTGTATTTTCCCCCTTAAGTACATTCAGAGTTATTGTATTGCAACTTACTACTGCCGTTGTCCTTTCTACATCTTAATAATAAAAGTTTAAAAAGGCAGCCTAGAATTCTCTTAAATAGATAAATCACATGGGTGAGCAACAGTCTCACCAGCCCTTCACCTTGGGTACAGGGCAAAAGGCATACTTTTGGGATAGCAGTATGGGTCTAGGGCAGGCATAGGCAAACTCGGCCCTCCAGATGTTTTGAGCCTACAATTCTCATCATCCCTGGTCAGTTACAGAGGCAGGGTAGGCAGCTGCCTAGGACACCTGCCATGCCAACAGGAGAGTGCCAAATCTTCATGTATGAGCATGGCTGGTTCCCCTCGGAAGCAGGGAATGTGCCCCAAAACCCTTTTGCAACATCACAGTGGCTCACACTGCCAAGAGGGCTTGAAGCTGGATAAAAGTGCCTATTCACTAAATTTGTTTCTCAGCACTCACTTATAAAACTTTCAAGATGGTATTCAAATTGATCATCCACCAAAGAATACACAGTATTTTTCTCTTTCTCTCTCGGAGACACATATTGCACAGTATATATAATATTGTTAGTTAGCAAACACAATCTCATGCTGCAAGTATCACTGCTCTCTTGGCTTCATCTATAATCTATGTATGCTATATGTAATTATAGATGTGGTAATGAAAAGATGAAACTGACATCTACGCAACATGTGCCAAAAATATTTGACCTGCAACCTTTTGGAAGCAAACCTGAAATCATTAGTAGTTTAGCCAAGTCTTACTCACCTGGAATTGCCACAGGCTAATAAATATGAAGGGAAAAAACCCTCTCTCCCAAGCATGTAATTTTACTAGAGTTGGGTGAGAGTGGCTTGTTTCAAAAGCAGTTGTTTCTCTCTCCTGTCTGGTACACACACTGTTTACGGTACACAAAAAGCCAAGAAAATTGCCTGTTATGGGCTTCTTCCTTGTTTCAACTGGATACAGATACAGCCAGACTGAGGCAAGGGGTGTAGTCCTAAATTGATTTGTTCAGGAAAGCCACAGTGGAAAAGCTTCTATTATTCTTTGGAGGAACAAGTCCCAGAAGAGTAACAGAATCAATACTGTTGATTTCGGGGTGGGGGTGGGCATTAGATAAGGAAAAACAGCTCTATATAGCATTTAATCTTCTATTAAAGTTAAAAAGTTAAGCGATCAGTCCCACAGACATTAGTGCGGGACCCCAAGTAGGGCTCCCAGACTCTGAACTTTCATTTTTCCTCCAAAGGAAGACTCCAGCCCTCCTAGAAAGAAAATGTGCAGGAACCTTCCTAAGTGATTTCTGTGAAATGGGCAAGCCAGGCTGCTCCCGGGGTGATGGATGAGTGATTCGTTTGGACACCAGCCAATAGGAATCTCTGGATTCCTCAAGAGTTGCTGTATTCCCCTCTCCTTGATGCACTTATTTTCTAGGCAGAAATTCAAAAGGTTAGAACTTTTCTCATATGGAAATATGATCATGGGCCAAGCTTCATCATGGCTGTTATGCCAACACCCCCACCATGGCAGCCGTTTTGTGACTGGTGCCCCCAGAACTCTCTCAAAATTCAAATCCACCCCAACCATTCAATCCAAAATGTTTGGCAACTCTTGTATTAATGCAACATACCAGCATGAGACAGCCTTTCAGCACAGGACTAAGTTGCCAAGACAGGTCAAAAATGCAACAAGCACAAAGAAGTTTCTGTTGCCTTCAGGTGCATGAAATGCTGCATAGGAAACAGCCCAAATCCATAAGCCCATCCATACCAGGTGAGCCTAATGAGCCAAATATGAATGTCTGAGAAAGTTTTAACCCCACCACTATTGCCTGTTGCCTAGGTCCAGATTCCAGAAACTAGGGCTGGGCAAATATACATATATAGAACCCAAAACCAGTTTGAAGTCCATATCATGATCTCAGTTTCATAATTTTTGGCCTGATGATGAGGTGTGTGTGTGTGTGTGTGTGTGTGTTATGCAAAAATCATGGTGCAAGAAAAACCATGAAGGCAGCCAGTGCCTCCACATAGCTCCATCCTTATTTCAGACATCGTGATAAATCGATATATTGTGATGTTTAGCTGGATATATATCAAATGTTGAAAACCACATATCGTCGTATCAATGTATCATGCATCAGAATGTATTCAGCAAGCATCCTGTCTTCTAGTGTCTTGATAGTTTTACAAGTCATTATATTTTGTTTTAAACATATTTTGGGAGAAAGTAGGATAGAATTTCAAACAATTCATTTCTAAATATGAAGTTGAGAAAACAAAAATAGCAGCAGCAAAGAAGCCAGTTGAAGGGACTCTCTGGAGGTTTCTGTGGAGACCTTGCTTCAGATGGAACAGATTTTTAGGGATCTGACAGGCATACGCAAGCCCTGCCACCTAGCTGGCTTTAACATACATTCACAGAATTGTAGAGCTGGAAGGGGCTCTGAGGAGCATCTAGTCCAACCCCCTGCTATGCAGGAATATGCAGCTGTCCCACATGGGGATCGAACTGCAACCTTGGTGTTATCAGCACCACACTCTAACCAGCTGAGCTATCCAGGGCATCTTCTCCAAAGAAAATGCAGAAGATCTATTGAAATAACAATGGGAGAAAGAAAGGTGGAGGAAGACTGGAAGAAATTTAAGGACTATCTACAAAAACATTGTAAATTGTATGAATGTTAAGAAAGATGTAAGATTAGCAAAAACATGGCTTCAACAAACTAGGTATAAAGAATACAAATTTAAATTTAATTGGAAGACGAAAAGATAAATATTGGATAAGTAACATTTTATGATTAAGTTTCAATAAGAGTATGTTAAATCCCAAAATTTGAGATATTAATATTGGAAAATTATATTATATGAATTAAACCAAGTTAATAATTTGCTGGCAAAATTTATGAGTTTAGAAGGCAGGAACAAGGGTTGTGAGGAAGTCCAAAGATGAATATGAAATGTGGATATTGGAAAAGATTGTGTTATTATCTATGTATTTTATTGTTAAACTAAAATTTAATAAATATTATAAAAAAAAAACAATGGGAGAAAGAAAGTACCTACAGTAAACCCTGCAGAGAACCCCAGTCACAACTTGGTTGCAATTACATTTCTACTGAACAGGAATAGAGCACGTGTCCTGCAGGTGTGAGGGCCCAGTTCAATTCCCAACACCCTCCAGGTAACAGTGCTGGAAAACCCCCTGGCCAGAGGATGTGGAGAGCTGTTGCCAGAAGACAAGACAGATCTAGATGGATCAACAATCTCACAACAAGGAAGCTCTTCTGTTCATAGGTCCTACCAAAAATAAGTAACAAAGTCCATAGGTTCAAACAAATTTTTTTTTTTTTGCAAAATATACAGGAACTGTTCTGTCACCGCTGCTTAAAAACTTGACTCAAAATGTATTTCAATGTACCAAGCACCTCATCTAAAGATTTTTCATAAAATAAATGACAGGAGATTTAATTAAAACCACATAGGAAGCCCTGCCCTCACATTTTGGGGCTATCCACTCCCACAGAGAACTGCTGTACTGTGCACGTGTGCACATAGACACACACCAATACACACTCACACACACACAAATATGCTTCTTTCATCAGAACACCAATCCATGGATACAAATTGCTGTTGATAAACCTGAAGAAGTTACAAATGCTCAGAGCTTTAGAAACTGGTGGCCCTTTGTATCTCCTGATCACAGGAGGCAACAACTCAGGTATGCTCCACTTCAATGGCTCCTCCTGAACTCCATCCCCTTGGCCTTTCCCCTGCCGCATAAACTGAGCCCCTGGTGCCAATGGTAGTGAAAATGCAGACGTGGGAATTCAAAAGATCTGTGGTGCTGCTGTGCACACAGCACCCTCTGCATGTTCCACACTGTCAACGGGATCCCTGGTGCAGGTGGCTGGGGCACCTGGGATCAGTGGAAGATTCTAGTGAAGGTCTCAGAATAAACTGCTTTGAGGTTCAAACCCCAAGTCCTCTGTATTCAGGCAAAAGCCCTGCTGCTTGGCAACAGAATTGGGTCTGTATTCACAGGCCAAGTCAGAGGCACAAAGATCTATCCCCCCGCCCCCGCCATCCACCATCCTGGAACAGCCATCTATTTTAAATCTAGACAAAATTATGCATTGTACTTGCTGGTTTGAGTTAACAGGGTAGCACAGGGTAACAGTTGAATTTAGATGATAACATTCTATGAAAGAGCAACTGCCCGATTTCAATATGTTCATTTTCACCCAACAATTAAAAGTGTACTCTTCTCTTCTGCATGCCTACTCAGAAGCTAGTCTCACTGAGTTCAGTGAAGCTTACTCCCAAGTAAGCGTTCACTGAACTGCAGCCTAATTTGGGCAAGCATTCCTGTTGACATAATAAAACAGGAGTTTTCTTTCTCATCATTGATAAAAAAGAAAGAAAAAAAATGAAGGAAGTGAGCAGTAAAGTTTCATAGCTCAATAAAATGCATATCTGAACTCCAATTCCACAGGTTTGGAAATGTCTAAATGTCTGAATTATGAGAAGCTACCATATAAAGTTCAGTTCAGAGTACTAGCAATCGTATTCTTTTGCAACGTATATATAATAATTGGATATTTCATAGTAACTCTCAATTTAAAAGGCTCATAAAACCTGTGTTTTACTCATAACCTCCCGGAGGACAGGAGAAAAGCCTGAGTGTAACACCTTCCTCTCAGCCAGGGGTGATATGAAGATCATACTTTATTACTGCAACAAGTTCATTCTTAAAGCTTCACCTTCCTAGCAGAGCATTATTTGCAAAAAATAAAAATCCACTTTGCAGGAATCCCCAAGCAAATGCACAGTAAGAGTGGGCAGATGGAAAACAAAGTTGTAAATTCAAGTTTCTCAGTTTTAGAGGTCCATTAAGACATTCCAATCAACATCAAAAGTAACCCACAATCCTTAAAAAAATAAAATTATCTCATGCAATTACATCCAGTGGATATTTAATACTCTAAAGGTATGGAGTGTTCGCAAACTTAAAGCAGTCTTGAAACACATTATTTCCCTCAAAGAATTATGGGCACTGCTGTTTACCCCTCAGAGAATTACAATTCCCAGCAGCTCTTAATAAACTACAGTGCCCAGAATTCTTTGAGGGCAGAGGGAAATGTGCTTCCAATGTGCTTTAAAGGCATAGTGTGTATGAAGCAAGAGTCTAAGTTAAAAAGTTTAAAGTGGTTCAACAATTAGAAAGCTATTACAAATAATACCAATTCAGAGGCAGTGAGAGGAAGACAGAACAGCCACAGAGAATAGGGTTGGGGGTTTGTCAAGCCTTCAGTCATTCAGCTCACTGAATATAGCTTTAGAATATTCTTGGCTCTTTGTCTTCATTTTGCCTTTGCTTTGGAATCATGCCTAAATACTGTTTCGATCACAAAAGAAACTAGCAAAGCCTCGGTTTTTCCTACCTGGTTCAGAAAAGTACTAGCCCCTCCCACCCCGGGATAACCGAGACTGGCAATCAAGCTCAGATTTAGACAAGACATTAGCATGAACTACAACAAATCTGTCCTGTCCTCTCTTCTTGCATTTGCAAACTACGTAGATCGAACAAGATTGATAAACCTGCTAGGCAAAAGCTGTATGAAAGGTGACTTACTGCTTGTCATGTGACTTGGTGAGGTATGCTGCCCATTGGGTGTGCTTGAGGTGAGGTCAATTGCCATATTGGAGTGATCCCTTTCGGGCGAAAGTTCATTGTCACCTATTCCATAGAAGAAAACCTTCTATCAGCTTCACAGAGGAAAATTGACATTTGTGTTCAAGTAAGAACATGTGCTTGAGAAGAGGAGGGGAGATTATATTTGAAAGCTCAGTTCCCAGCCTGATTAGATTCTTCCACAGCTTAGGAAGGGTCATTTTCTGCGGCAAAATATATTAGCTGCTGCTCTGGGACAGATATCACTCTGTACGCACACCCCTTTTCATGTCATAGTCAGTTACTTGACTTTGCATAGTATGTATAACTTTAAAAGCAGAATATGTCATCCCACAGGGAAGCATTAAAAACATATGGAGTACAAACATGAAAAAGTTACAGTCCACCCTGTTTCCCTTCAATGCACAGATCCAAAGCATATATGCAGTTACACTGAAGTGCCCAATACTGTATTTAGTATTAAGAGTCACTCAACCCATGCTGTCTTAAAACAATGAATTCAATAAGAAGACAAAGAACATTGTGGTCCCTAAGCAGCAAAAGGCACGAAAGAAAATAAAAGCAATACTTACATGGCATGTATCCATCAGTAGCCTCTGCTTCCATAGTCAAAGTGCAGTGCTGCAAGGCAAAAAGTACACTGTCAAAGTTGCCCTCGCTCTGTCAGTTATTAAACATCTGGGCTCCTAAGCCATTTGCCCATTTTCTCCTGCTGCTGCTGTTATCAATTTAATCAGTGTTTGAGCAGCACAAGTGTCTCTGCCTAGGATCTTCCTGCAGGCATCCAAGTGTTGAGGCAGGTAGAAAACTTTAAATACCAGAAACAACCCTGTGCAGAAGAAAGAAAGTGGGAGGGAAACAGACACACACCTGAACCACCGTTTCCCTGTTTGTGTCGGGTGTATTTCAACGAAGATGCCAATGCTTTATCAGTAAACAGCCTCCTATTCTTCAGTCCACAGTGTACTTGCTAGTAAGTCTGACTGAACTCAGGGCGCTTAACTGCCAAGTGAGAACTTTGGGATTCTGAGCTGAACGTCTTGTGGGATGCCGGCACCACAAGGTTTCCTGCACCGCAGTTGTTCCGTGGTGTCCTCGGCTTCAGGACAAGTAGGTGAGTCCATACTTTTTAAAAGCAGAGTTGCAGCAACTATTTTTACCCAGGGCCCAGTTCATTCTAACTTATCTATTCTAGCCAACCCTGGAGCCCCTTCCAAAATACTTTCAGACCACATGCTCTATACTGTAGTAATCTCAAAAAGTTTCTTGAAGCACTTTACTAGCAGAGAACAAGCTATTACTTTCCAGAAACCTAAGTCACTGTATTAGATGACTCCCACTAGCTCAAGACTTGATTAAAAATAAAATGAAATGAAAAGGTTGGTCATCATCACCATATCATTTTAAGAGGAAACTTTAAAATGAAGGGGTGTGTGGAAATAATGGCAAAAGAAGAGTTTCAATTTTTCCTCTCAGTCCCCAGCTCCCTTTTGCCTTTAGTTTCAAAACTCTTGCTACACCAAGCAGTTAAATTATTCACAATGAGCCATTTCTGTATTGATTGCCAAGTATATTTAGACCCAGCTCCTGGAATTTCTCCATTACTTACTGGAAAACAGGCAGCTTCATTTCTTGTCTCCTAAACCACTTCCCTTCACCTCATCCCCCTCTTTTTTTTAAATAAATAAATAAGATATACACTTTTCTCTGCCTTCTTCCCCCACTCTGCAAACTGCAGATCAAATTCCTAAGACACTCAGTATACATAACTCTTACATTTCAACAGGCGAAGCTGCCATCCAACTGATGCTTGCCTACATGGGTTTAATCATAATGATAATAAATATAACACACGAGCTCTAAATGCTTGAGCAGAAGAGCCGTGCCCTCCTGCCTCTTCAAAATTACCTTATCTTCCCTTTCCTGCAGGTAACACACTCGGTAACAAGGGGGGGGGGAGTTGTCTGAAAACAACAAGCTTTTGGTGGGGTGGTGAGATACTATCCCAGGCAATGAGATGGGAAGAAAGGAAAGGAAATATACAGGGTGGGGGAGGAGAGAGAGAAAAAGTTCTATGATTAAAATAAAAGTTTGTTCACCATTTCTGGCTTCTGGTGGCAGCTTCTAACCCCTCCTCCCTGCCAAGAGCGAAGAGACAGAGGGGATTATGGTGCACTGGAGGTATAGGCAAGATGGGGAAGCGTTTTGAAATAATCCAGCCCCTTCTCCTCCTCCTCTTCTTCTTCTTCCCCCTCCCTCTCGCCTCCCCGCCTCCAGAGTTCAAGGGAAGAGGAAGAAAACTTACAGGTAGGTCACATTCAGAGCAAATGGATCGGTGGGGAAACAAAGCACAAGGAAGGAGAAAGGAGCGTCTCTCTCTCCCTCTCTGTCCTCCCCACCCACCTTTTTTCCTCCCCCTTCGCCAGGATGGTCTTGTTGGAATGGCACGTACTTTCAGGAAAGATGAAGAACAAAAAGGAGAGAGAGAGAGAGAGAGAGAGAGGAGGTCAGCCAAAGCGACAAGCAATGCGATTAACTAGACGAGAGAAAACTTGATCCACCGGTTCCTTAAGAATCGGGGGGGGGGGGGGGGAATCTTGGAGGAAAAGAAAGGGGGTGCTTGGAAGGCGTGGATCAGGGAGTTTTAAAAGGGAAAGGGAACCAAGCAGCAAGAAACCAAGGCCAGCTTCACAAGAACTGTTTTTTGGCCCTGGGCGAAATAGAGATCTTAATTTCATCTCTCTCTCTGTCCTCCTTCCCGGGTCCATAGCAGAACCTGTCAAAGTAATTTAAGCCCTGCGTTTTCAAATGCAATGTGTGCCATGTCATAAAAACCCTGCGTTTGCGTTCAGAGAAATCTTTAATCGTGGGTTTCCTTGCATGCATCTTGCATGGGAGACAGTTGCAAAGGGTGACAAGCCCCTGTCAGTTTCAAAGAATGAGGGCGGGGGGGGAGAGAGGGCTGACTAATCAATTGAGCACCCAAGAAAGCAGATTCCTTGCTTTTTTAAAAAAAAAAAAACTGACTTATGCTTTAATAGGTAATGCCTTTTTGGTCTCTTGAATCGCTCGATCTACACTGAAGAAGAATGTTTTGAAAAATCATCATCATACAGTCCTCTTCGCCTTCCTGCACCATTATAAATATTTGCGGGGGGGGGAGCGGGTAAAAACAGCAACAAGTCATTTGACTCCCGGGGCTCCGGAGATGCTCCATTATTACGCGTTGCTCTGACCGACCTTCCTCCCCTTTCCGGCCCTCTCCCCCTCGCCTTTGCCAAACACAGACACACACAAACACACACAAGATGCACAGAAGACAGAGCTCGCGTTTTGCACACAGATTTTGCAGAGCTGCTCTTGCCCCCCCCCTTCCAACCAAAATAAGCACCCCCAGCAAAGGTTTACCTCAGCAGCAGAGCATGTTGCAAATCAGTTCCATCACCCTGGTTTGTTTGTTTTGTTAATGAGCTTCTTTAAGCCCCCCTCCCTCCCTCCCTCCCTCCTTTTCTTTCCTCCTCTCCTGCTGCGCGTAACGCTCGTATGTTTGCGCGCCGCAGTTGGTTATGGAAACTAAGGCAGTGGATCTGTAGCTAAGGGTAATCCTGCATGGTTGTTTTTTTTACTTCCTCCATCTTCAGAGAGCAGGGTTAGCCTGGGACAGCTGGTCAAACCCCGAGAAACCGATCCCGGGCACTCAGGCGCGCACAGGCGCGCACATCCTCGCGGCGCACAGCTCTCGCCCGGCGCCGGCGAGGGAGGAGACGGAGGGAGCGAGCGGGCGGGCGGGCGGGCGCTCCCTCCGCGGAGCCGCTCAGCAGACTCGGCAATCGATTGCAGGACAAGTGCTCCGCTGCTGCGCCTGGGCCAGGCTGCCTCTCGGGCGCCCCGAGGTGCCGGGCACATCCCCGAGCCTCCTCGCCCAGGCGCGCCGGGAAGAGGGCGGCCTCCATCTCTCGCTCGCCCTTCTTCTTCCCCACCCCGCCCTCCCTCCAGGAGGAAAGCAAGAGCAGCGCCGGGATAAAAGTTGGCGGGTCTTTGGCTTCCTTCCTGCTTAGCAGGGCTACGGAGACAGGTGCCTCCTATTTTTGAGCAAGGTTCCCCCCAACTCCTCCAGCTGATTCTAGGCAGTAAACAAAGAAAGAAAAAGAAGCAAATTGCGTGCGGATTTGTTGGTTGTGTGTGTGTGTTGCATGGAAAACCCAGCAAAGACCTTGGGCTTTTTAAAAGCTTGAAAGCATCTCATGATATTTTAATTTTTTTATTTTATGCATTTATATCCCACCTTTTCCTCCAAGGAGTTCAAGTTGGTGTACATAGTTTTTCACCTCCTCATTTAATCCCCACAACAACCCTGAGAGGTAGGCTGGGCTGAAAGGCAGTGACTGGCAAGGGAGCCCAGTGAGTTTCACAGCAGAGCAGGCATTCAAGCCCTGGTCTCCCAGCTTCCTAGTCCAGCGCTCCAACCACTGCACTACGCTGCTCAATCTCAGAGGCACCCTCCTTTTAGTACTTCTGCTGTTCAAGTGGTAACTGGCAAAAAAATGGGAAAAATGGGTGCATTTGTAGTTGCTGTGCATCAGTCGTCAGAGCGTGTCTCCTCAGAAATCAGCCCCTTTGTGTTAAATTGGGCTTACTCCTGGGGAAATGTGCATAGGATTTCAGCAGCTGCCTTTGCTGGGAAACAGGAATTCTCATTAGGCCTAAAACATTTAATTGAGTATATTGGTTAGATTAATCAATTTTAATTTGTTAGATTAATTTGGCCTCCAGTTCTTTATTGAAAAATACTATTAATCCAAGTATTTTTAAAAATTGCAGAGGGCAAGCACCAGTTTAAAAAGCTTTCTTCCATTTATCTTACTTAGGAGATTATGCCTCTTCTTATTTATTATTATTCATTACAATTATATCCTGTTTACAAGTCCTTCCAAGGCAGCTGACAAGAAACATTAAAGTGAATTTTTAAAAATACACAATCAACAGTACACTAGAGAGTGTTGAACTATGAGCTGGGAGACCAGGATTCAAATCCCCACTCAAATGCCAGGACGCTCACTGTGTGCTCCTGGGTCGGTCAGTGCCTCAGCCTAACTTAGCAGAGCAAGGAGAAGATCCATGTGTAGGAGCAACATCTTCTAAGTTTGTACGTCCTATGACATGTAAATCATTTTAAAACAAATTATGTTACTTCAGAACTATTGATCCCCCAACTCAGGATTTGGATCAGCTAAAATAACTGTAATTGGGTGGTAAAGGGACCCCTGACCATTAGGTCCAGTCACGGACGACTCTGGGGTTGCGATGCTCATCTCGCTTTATTGGCCAAGGGAGCCGGCGTTTGTCCGGATCATGTGGCCAGCATGACTGAGCTGCTTCTGGCGAACCAGAGCAGAGCACGGAAATGCTGTTTACCTTCCCACTGGAGCGGTACCTATTTATCTACTTGCACTTTGACGTGCTTTCGAACTGCTAGGTTGGCAGGAGCAGGGACACAGCAATGGGAGCTCACCCCATCACGGGGATTTGAACCGCTGACCTTCCGATCGACAAGTCCTAGGCTCTGTGGTTTAACCCACAGCGCCACCTGCATTTTGTGATAGGCCATCACAAAACTTACCTTGGACACAGGTCTAGAAAAAGAAAACTGTAGAGGCCTTCCTCGAGGACTGATGCCAAAGCTACAATCCTAAATATTCTTATTTAGAAGGATGTCCTTCTGAAGTCAAAAGGGACTTACTTTAAATTAAGTATAATTAGGCTCAGGATGCAAATGAGATGAGTAAATTAATGCAACTACTTAGAATATTTGAAATGAGATAGAATATGAATATAAATACATAAAAGACGCACACATACAGTGCTTTTTAAAACCAAAATGCTCTCAGAAATTGTTCTGGAAATTCTCGTTTGTGAACGTCAGTGTCAAATATTATCCAGGTATTTTCTGAGTGCTCTCTTGTTTATTAAACTTTTGACGTGCAAGTATACCTCATTTCAATATTTGATATTTGAGTGTTGATACTTGGCAGTATTTGATAGCTGACATGCAACAACATTAAATATTTGACATTAATGGTGGATCATACATCATCATGGCTTTCAGGCTTTCTATCATCACATAGCACTTTCTCCACAGACGTGTCTGTCAAGGAACACCTATGCATTTTTTGAATGCTGCTCTATGGTCTTTTGTTTTTGTTTTTCTAAAAAAAACAACTGTCTGCAAGTTTGAAACCAGTGAGGAAGGTACTAATTGTGCTAATTGTGCTAGAACCTTTCAACTCTCACCTGAAACTGGCATCATCCACTTCAATACTTTATAACATATTCTGCCACATATGTAGATCTGGCCTTAACTGGGTCAAGGTGTTGCCTGAAGCTCATAGGAAGCCCATAGAGTGGTGCGGGTGGTTTCTCCACACAAGTTGCACAGCTGAAGTTCCATAAAAATGCAACTATACCAAAAAGAATTATTGCAGAAAATAAGAAATACTTAAGGGGGCACCAAAGTTTGTCTTCATTTGGGGTGCCATATTACTACCCCTGGTCACATCATCCCTAAACTGTTGGCCATGCTGTTTGAAGTTGATGGAAGCTGAAGTTCAATAGCATTTGGATTTCATTACAGGCTCTCCCCCCTGCTCTAAACTTCCTTCAGTCCACCTTCTGCAGCCCTTTGGGTGCTGAAACAGGGCTGGATGCCTTCCCACAGTGGCTGCACTTCATTCTCTGTACTAGACAATGTAAAACTATATAGGCCTTAATAATCTGTACATTAATCTCTGCCACCCCCACATTATATACTCCTTATAAAGTATTCCATTTTTATGTTTATATGCAGCAGTATCAATAAAAATACCTATAAAGACAATAATGAGCCTCCTTAATATTTGCTGAGCCTGTCTTATTAATTTTTAAGTTGATGCTATACAATGCAATAATTGTTTTCTATTACTATAAATCATTATTTTCATTGAAACCGTTGGCAGTTTGGAAATGTATGTATTTCATTTAGATAGACAGATATACAGAGAGAGACGCTAGTATCGAAAGGTTATTTTTATCTTTCCAATCACCACATTTTTGTCTTAAGAGAGAAGAAAGTTTCCTATAATTGTATGGGAATTTCCCACAGCATGCAAGAGAATGAGGAAGCCCTGGTACGTACAGAGTTCTCTGCACATGATCAGTCAATATGAGCAGACTGTTTGAAAAGTTACCGGTAATCATCAAAAATCCACTTATTGCAGGGTATTCTGCTTAACTGCAAAAAAGTGCTGCATTTTAATAAAACGTGTTGTTAATTTTTATACTTCACAATGACCAGGAGCCAAGTTTTCCTGGAGAAATAATAAAGGTTGTGTTGATGTTATGTTGCGTTTGATTTTTGCAATAATGGATATTCTTACTTTTAATCGGCCATGAGGGACAAGAGTCTCAGGAGCACACACAGTCAGCCGCATGAATCCAAGTGCCTTGTCCATGTCCACACCAACCAAAATTCATCCAAAAACCAGTACTAGACTCTATATACCTCTTGAGATTATGCTGTAAGAGCAGAATCAAGGTACCTGTGGGTGCAAGTGATGTTATTCTCAAAATGTCCCAGAAGGACACTATTGGTTCAACCTCCTCCTTAAGGCCAGACTTTAAAAGGCCCCATATACCTGAAAAAGCTACACCAGATGACACAACGAGGAGACTGCGGAAACAGCAGCTGTCATTGAGAAGGCTCAATAATGACCACTCACTAGTTTTCCTCCACTTGTGTTCAAGCCATTTCTCAGCTCCTTTCATTGCCCTCAGCTCTGGTTAATAAATAAATAAATTATTAAATAGCTATTAAAAATACTGAACCACAACCTTTTAAATCTGCATTTTAATTTTCATAGTGAAGCATTGGATTCATTTAGTGTGACACTAGATGGAGGAGTGGTTCATATCTTTTGTTATGAGCTTGCATATTTGTTATGAGCTTGCATATTAAACTTGCTCTTAATACTTCATAGATTATAAGGCTGGAAAAGTTCTGTCATCAGCAGGCCTTAAAAAACTTCTGGAGAAAACCACTCACCTCTAGTACAATGGAAGACCCCTGTTGGAAGTATTTAAGGCTGTACTGTAGTGCCTATATGATAATCTGAGTTTAGTCTGTTTGGGTCTGTCAAAGTTTGTTCTATATAATAGGAAGAAAGTTTGCAACAGTGTGGCTAGAAAACTTGGAATTTACTCAATGAATCGTCTTGTCACTTGGCATAACTATTGGAGCTGTAAGCACTGAAGCGGATCCCACCGCTACCACCAAAATGTGGCAAATCCCCTCCATAAACCCTCCACACACTATAACCACCATGGATTATCTTACGGTTTTTACATGATGTAAAACTTTGAAACTTGGAGACTCCGGAAAGGTGAACAAATAAGGATTTATTTTGCAGAACTAAGTTGGTATAACAAAATGATTTGTCAGGAGATAAAGTTATTTTAGGAAACAGTTAACTAATAATTATACGGAAACTTGTGGATGTTACAGGCTTCTAAGAAGGTAGTAAACATGCAGCTTTTGTTTAAACTTCAGTTGCTTATTTAGTTATTACTCTTCAGAAGTTCCCAAACCTATTTGGCCTACTGCCCCTAAAAAAAAAAATTACTCATAGCCCCCCTGGGCTAGGTGGACTATGCCCCAGGATTAAAAGCCCATGGGGAGGACTGGAGCGAAGCCTGCCGGCTCAGTCTGATCTGCCAAATAGGCAGGCAAGCTGCAATCCACTTCCTGGGTGAAGCCAAAAAGGGTTTCTCCAAGCCCAGGAAACCCCTCGCCTCCAGCCGGATCCAGGGGAGGCATTGTTGCTGTCCTGGCAGTAAGCGTTATTAAACAACAGGTGAAACATGCATGGATGTTGTCAGGGGTTCAGGAGCAGAAGCACAGGGAAGAGGGGAGATGGAGAGCGAAGGGGAAGAATCTGAGGGCAGCGTAGGAGAAGATGACAGTGGCCCGAGAGATTCCATGAGCCTCTCCAGCGAATCGGAAGATTCACAGAAGGGGGCGCCAGTGGCCAGGGCAAGGGGATTCCCAAGGGGGACACTCCAGGAGCAAGGGGCCAGCAGGGACTCCCAGAGTAGCAGTTGGAAATCAGGACCAGCTTCTCCACCAGAGCATAGTGGGGGGGAAGAGTCCCAGGTAGCGAGGGCAGAGGATTCCACACCAGGGAGTGAAGATAAGTCAGGGCTGGCCACGCCTCCATCGGAGAGTCAGACAACGGAGGGGAGGTCAGATCCGGGCAGTATCCCGGAAGAGGGAAGCAGTGACAGAAGCAGTATGACGGTCAGGAGGAAGGTCACTGGGTTGGCGCGAGAGGCAAGTTCAAATGTACAGGAGCGTGGGACAGCAGAGAATGAGGATTGGGAACCGGGTCCTAAAGCCCGCCGGAGACAGGGGGAGGAGTCAGCCGACTCAGCGTCGGAAGAGTCCAGAAAGGGGAAAGCCCCGGCGGGCAGGAGGACCCAGAGGAGGAGAGAACAACGGAAAAGGTGGAGCAGGGCTAGGATCTTAAACTGGTGTCAGAGGGGAGGAGATTCAGACGGGACTTCGCCGGTCTAGGGTTTAAGACGTAGGGCTGCGCGCTGCGGCTTTGGAATGGAAGTTGAACTTCAATAAAGACTTTTGTACATAACGACGATCGGGCGTTGGTCCTCTGTGAGCTGGGACCTAGGGGCAGCTCTGACAGATGTTTTTTTCAAAATTTTCTTCTCTCTTTATGCTTCTACTGCCCCCTATTTTTCCCCCCAGAAAACCACAGGAAAGAAAGTAAATCAGTCTTTGTTTTCCGCCAAATCAACATTAAAGGTACCTAAGACAAAAAAACAAAAACCGCTGGACCCATTTGTCTGAAATTTGGCAGGTTTCCTTCCTAGTTCTACCTCTTTCACGTATACTATTTTAATAGGTTAAAAAGAAGATTACCTGTAAGTGAATACTTTAGCCACCCCAAAACTGTGAAAGCCACTACAACTCTCCTTCTGAAATGTGGCAGGAAAAGAGCTACCGTGGCTTAAATTTTCATTCTTTTCTTCCAAAAAAGAAAAAAGTATTGGTTGCCTTTGGGGGGGGGGGGGGAGATGAAAGGTGGCCAGCACAAAGAACTCTGGATCTATTTGTCTGTAATTTGGCAGGCTCTATTCACTCATGGAGGGACGTGGGTGGCGCTGTAGGTTAAATCACAGAGCCTAGGACTTGCCGATCTGAAGGTTGGTGGTTCGAATCCCCGTGACGGAGTGAGCCTCCGTTGCTCGGTCCCTGCTCCTGCCCACCTAGCAGTTCGAAAGCACATCAAAGTGCAAGTAGATAAATAGGTAGCGCTCCAGCGGGAAGGTAAACGGCGTTTCCGTGCGCTGCTCTGGTTTGCCAGAAGCGGCTTAGTCATGCTGGTCACATGACCCGGAAGCTGTACGCCGGCTCCCTCGGCCAATAAAGCGAGATGAACACCACAACCCCAGAGTCGGCCACGACTGGACCTAATGGTCAGGGGTCCCTTTACCTTTATTCACTCATGAGGGGCTACTATGTTTGCAAACATCATCCAATCCTGTCTAAAAATTAGTTTTTAAAAAAACCATAAACATTTCTATATATTTTCCTGTATTGAATGGGTGAAGGAAGCATGGAGTGGAGCAGGAGCAAATCCTTAGGACCTTTGTTCACAAGGCATGCAGTTGTGTTTAAAGAAGCCACGCTGGAGGCTGGTTTCCCTGCACGAGTTGTCCTCACTCAGGGCACCCTGTTACCAAAGTCTGCCCCTGAATGAAGTCTTGGCAACAACTCTTTGTAAAGAAAATCACTTTCTGTAGGGAACAGAATGAAATGTGGTTGATTAACACCTTCCCCTGTTTTGGCCCTGCAGATGGCACCCAGTTCAAGTAAGCCAGAAGGCGGCATGAGCTGCTGGTAGTTAACTGGCACAAGAACGTATTCGCAATGTGGTCCTCTTTATTCTGATTGTTAGTCTTTTTCAGATTTACCATTTGAAGGTGAAAGCAATTTACATGATTTGTGTTTTCTCTACTTTCTCATATCCATTGCTGATATTTGGTTTACAACAATGTTTTTGTCCATGGAATTGAACATATTTGCCACTAAGGAAGTAAAGTAATGCTAAGATTAAAAAGTAATCTAGATTTTTTTAGTTCTTAGTGGGACAGTGTTAGCCTATGATAGATTTGCTTAAATAAATTTCAGATATTGCAGCTATATCAGAATTATCATTAGAATTTCATTGTGGAGGTTAAAATTCTCAATTTGCAAAAGGTTTTCAACTAGAGACATATCCTTTACAGCTGTTTGCACTTTCTGAATGTAAGTGGCTATCATATCTGATCCAGACACACCGTCTTCTCCTGTTGCATGGTAACAATATTACTGAAATCACATTAGGCAACATGGTATGCGCTGCCGATGGCTATCCACCATGTATTGATTTTGGTATTTTAAAGCTTAGCTATGATTCTCAACATATAAAAAACCCTCTTGTCGTAGAGCGTTTCTGCTATAAATTGCTTTTATGTTAAAAAATAAGATTCACTCTGTAACAATGTTCTGGGATTTCCAAGACCTATCTTACACAATCATGAAATTATTATTAGAATACAAATGTTCCAAGCATGATATCCAATCACCCATTGTTTTATTTATTTATTTATTTTTTATTATTTCCAAAACAGGTTTCTGATCTTAGTTGTTCCGTTGATATATTTTGTTCATATCCTTGTAACCCAGACTTCTGCATGGTGTTTTTAGAGATATGAGGCAGTCACATTTTCTTTGGCCCCTTCCTCCCTCAGTCTGTTTATCCCCTCTGCTGATTTCTGATGTTGCAAATTATACTGATTGTCACAACTGACAACCTTTATAGCTGGACGTGACTTGTCCTTGACTTCACCAGCATGATGGTTCAAACAGGAATATTGTTGACAAAGTATGACCCTCCCGCAAGCTTTAGAACCTGAAGAACTTTTATTTAATAAAAAGTTAAGAAATAAAATACATACATAAATAAAATGGTAAATTAAGAAATTGGAAAGCCATCACATATTTTTAAATGTTGCTGTACAATTGTAGAACCCAGTCAATATACACGGCCAACACTGAATTGCTTGAATAACTTATGTATCTCCCCAGCCCACTCCCTCCATCGTATTTGGCCCTATGGGGAATGTGTCTCTAGCCATATCATCCTGTTGTAAGTTTTCTCAATCTTTTCATACACCAGAAATGTCCAAGATATTTCTTAACCTGACCTGAAAAGAAACATTTCCAGTTGGAATCCCAGAATTCACCAACCAAAATCATGTTGGCAGAAAGGGGTCATAGGAAGATAGGAAGCAGCCCTATAGCAAGACTATTTGGCTTAGTGTTATGATTCTCCACACTGACCAGCACGCTCTCTCCAGAGATTTAGGCAGGAGTCCCTCCCAGCGTTAGCTGAGGATGCCAGGGGTTGCGTGTGGGACATTCTGGACTTATGTATCATAGTTTTATGTATCATCCTGTGTAGAGATGGAGGGGGAGTAGGGCAGGATGGGCCCATTAAAGTCTGGTCCATGACAGCTTTCAGAGGGGATGGAACAAATCTGTCTGGTCCCATTCCAAGGTGGATTTTTAAGGGAATTAAGGAAAAAAACACCCTGCCTAAAAATATCCATTCAAAAAGATATATGTAAAAACAAGAAGTAGTCTGAGGGTAGCACACTGCTTCCAGCCACCAACGCAAATTTCCCTTTAAACCAATTGCACATTCAGTGTTTCCAAGGGGGCAGACATCTTTTCGCCCCAAACAATTCCCCTTGGGAATAACAGAATGTCACCAAGAATCATTTACCATAGTTTGCTTTCTATCACCTTGTGAAATCAGTCATTGCAGGCCACCCCAATCTCTGCCAAGCAGTTCCATGAGATTCCAGGGGTTCCCGGCGCTCACCCAAGGTCATGTTTCCATTGTGAATTCAGGGCACGGAGGAGGCTGTGGCTTTTTATGCTACACCTTGCCATGCTCCCCGGTCTCTCCATTGTAGCCTTTCCCGTCCCCTGCCCCAAGCAACCCGCATGTCCCCTCTGAGCACAGTCTGCCCCTTCCCTGCTACCTGTCTGCCCAAGGATTCCTCTCTCATGGGGGCCATCAACACTTTTTGTCATGTTAATGCTTCTATTCCTTTCCTGGCTTGGAAATGAAGCTTAGCCTGCATTTTTCCACTGGCCTGGAATCTTCCTTTCAATACTCCAAATAATACCTAGATCCCGACATTTCTGGGGGGGGGGTGTCTTCCTGCCCCCCAACCTTATAACAGGATTTTCCTATGTTAAATGTTGGGGAGTTATGCTAGTGTGCACATCAACAACACAAGTATGGTTAAGACACACAGATATTCAGGGGGCGGGATTTTAAAGTACCGTAATCATAAAGACTGCTTTAAAATGATCTGGAACAGGGAAGATTTGGTTCTCTTGGACGTGCTGCTGCATAGATCTCTTTCAAAATTCTATAATTTTCTATAGTGAAAGTGATTGGGCAAATTCCAGTTGACATTAAACACTTATATGTTCCATTGATTTCACTGGGAGTGATTTAAAATGTACTCAAATTTCCCATTGATGGGAAATGTGCTGAACTTTGAGTGAATTGTGTAAGGTTTGTTGCTTTGCCTTGATAACTGAAGTTAGAAGACCCTTGTTTTCCTTTGTGTCCAGACATAGATCAAATTCAACAAAAACTCTGGGCCATTTACTTATTTAATTTTTTAAAAAAGATTTATATATTTCTTTTCACATAGAATCATAGAATTGCAGAGTTGGAAGGGACTCCAAGGGTCATCTAGTCCAGCCCCCTGCAATGCAGGAAACTTTTTGTCCGATGGCATAGCAAAGTGGTGTACAACAAAGTTAAACACTATTAAAGCAATACCATAAATTCAATTAAAGCAGTTTGAAATATACAAAAAAAATCACACAGTGCAGAAGTGATCGGTTTATTAATGATCAGTAATCCACAAATTCTTGGGTGAACAGAAATATTATAAGATTTTCAGCAGAAATACGATACTGAAAGTGCCCGCTGGATCCTCAAGCAGAGACTGTTCCACAGTCCAGGGCAGCTTCTGAGAAGAGTCTTTTTCCTGGGTGATTCCTGATGGCCCAAGCCGGCTGTGGCATCAGCAGCTTCATATGGAATGGCTATCCTGACCAATGCTCGTTTCATGAGCTTTAGATTCTGTATATAAAAAAGCAAATAAACAGAGGATGTTGGTCCCCCCCCAAAAAAAAAGTGGGGTAGGGTGACAGCAACACAGAAATCTTGTAGTCCTACTCTCTGCATCAGAAACAAGCCACTTGAGGATGTATTATTTCAAAGCTCTATTTTGCAAAAAAAAACCCCAAAACATTTACAAGCTCAGCCTTCTTATCACCGTGTTGTTAAATTTTGAGGGTTGTTTAAAATATTCTTTCTGCTTGCTGAGTACAGAAAAAAAAATCTAACTACTATGGCAGCTTGTTCTGTGACAATTTGTCAGGGCGGCTAACAGCTATCCACCTCTATTCAGCTAATGGAACAATGATGTTCAGACTGTTTAGTAAAGTTTCCTCACATTCTTTTTTCAGTTAACTTCAAAGGGCCAAGATGTTTCTTTCTGTGACATTAAATGCAGTTAGAGGAAGGCTTCCCCCCTGAAGCACTATTGCAACAAATATTATGGACAAACTTTGTAGATATTAGATTTTATTCTCCCTCTGACACTATAGATAATGAAGTTTTATCAACTCCCTTTTATTACAGCTATCTAAAAATGTATCATGTAATAGAATCGTAAACATTTAATGAAACTCAGTGCTGCACTGAATTTTAAAAATGAAATTTTTAGGATAGACAAGTAGATTACCAGGGTGTGTTTTTATATATCTAAAAAGTGCTGTTGAAGTAACTCTTTCGATACTAAACCAAGCCCACTCCACACACAAACCTATTAGAAGTGATGCGCTGTGATTTATTTCAAAGTGTCTCTTTTTTGTCAATTGCCGCTTTAAACCCCGTAAAGGGCCAGGTCTAGAGGAGTGAAAATGCAGAAGCTGAGCTCTGCCATCTTTCCAGAACAGAACTCACTTCAACAGGTTTAACAAGTGTTTCCAAATACATTTCCGGTTCTTTTTCCTGTACCTAATATTCAGGCGGAGTCAGATCTTACTCTAAAGTGTGCATGCACACGAAAGCTCATACCAAGAACTAACTTAGTTGGTCTTTAAGGTGCTACTGGAAGGAAATTTTTTTATTTTATTTTGACTATGGCAGACCAACACGGCTACCTATCTGTAACTTACTCTAACAAGGCAGCTGTTGGAGGGATCCTCTGCCTAGCAGCTTTGGCTGAACACGATCACATATCTTCTTCTGGTCAGTGTTGTCAAATCATTGCAGCCTGTTATTTTCTCTGTTGTTCTATGTTTTTCAGTTATGATTTATTGATATATAGTGTTATGAGTTTAGTAGAGGGGTAGGCTGTATGCCTGAGCCCCTTTCTAATTCCTGGATCCAGCATGGATTCAGTTCCTGGAATAGCTAGGCTAGCTTCCTGGTGAGGTATTGGCCCTCCAAGTATGGGCCATTAAGGTAACAAAGGAAGTGTCTCTGTGCCAGACAGAAAAAGGGTGGGCCCCCCTCCCTCAACTCACCGCTAGTTAGAAAGGCAAAAGCCAGTGTAAATAAACCATATTTCCTAAAGACACCACAGTCTCTGCTGTCCCTCAGTCCAAGGAAACCAAACCCTGGGTAAGTGCCTGGAACCCCTGGAATCTTGCACTGCTTGGAGACTAGGGTGGTGTGCAACAATATAAGGAGACTTGTCTGTCCAATGTGGACAAACAAAGATTATGGGGGCTTTTCAGGGCGTTTATGCCTTTAATTTCTGGCCACTGCTGCTTCCTCTTCCTCTTTTTATCATTAAAATGATGGGAGGAGGATTAATAAGGAATACCTTCTTCATTGCCCCTTGAATAGGTAAAGGTAAATTGACCCCTGACCATTAGGTCCAGTCATGGCCGACTCTTGGGTTGTGGCGCTCATCTTGCCTTATTGGCCGAGGGCGCCGGCGTACAGCTTCTGGGTCATGTGGCCAGCAGGACTAAGCCGCTTCTGGTGAACCAGAGCAGTGCACGGAAACACCGTTTACCTTCCCGCCGGAGCGGTACCTATTTATCTACTTGCACTTTGACGTGCTTTCGAACTGCTAGGTTGGCAGGAGCAGGGACCAAGCAATGGGAGCTCACCCCGTCGCGGGGATTCGAACCACCGACCTTCTGATCGGCAAGCCCAGCTCTGTGGTTTAACCCACAGCACACCTGCATCCCTTATCCCAGTTCTAGGACAGCTTAATTAATAATTCTCTAATTCATAAATATGTTTTGCAGTGCAATCCTAATCAGAAGTGGGTGGTATTGAGTTTCATGGGACTTTCTCACAGGTAAGTGAACCCAGAATTAAATGTTTGCAAAGACTTTTACATGCTTCCAATCCATGACTGGTGCAATGGATGGCTTTAAGCCATTAGAATTCTGGTTCAAATTTCACTTTGTGTCTCTCCCATACACTAACCCATTCTCACAAGGACTTGCCATGACTGATAGATAAAAAGTTCTAAGGCCATAGCTTAATTTATTATTACACTACTTAATGTCAAAATAGGATTCCAAGCGGAAATTTCTAACTCTGTTCAACTGTGTCTTCAGACAATAGTGTGTAAGTGTTTCTGTTGCCAATCTGTATTTGAGCCATTGTCCTAATTGTCAGTATGAACCAGATTACATAAAGATTCTCTCCCACCTAGTAAGAAAAAATGTGGTTCCAGTGAATTAAACTCTGGCTTTATACAAGCTGCACAGTTATTTAATGATTACACTTCGCTGTAATATTATCAGAAATTTTAAAGAGTGCATGATTTTAACAGACGTCTCTGCCATCTGTGCTTCTCCAATTAGAAATGCAAACAAATAAGTATTTTACAGTAACATCAGTTAAATGTAACACATGTGATGTATCCTTTCTCCCTTTAAGAAACAAATCAAGCAAAAAGTCTTTCCCCCCGTCTTCTTTTTTGAAAAGATGAATGTGAAAAAAAGTTGTTTCTATGGCCCAAAAGCATCTGCTGCAAAGATCATTTATACTGTTTCACAAATAAAGGGAACATATATTCACTCTGCAAGGGATACCCACATGACCTGAAGGTGCTGCTGTGCAATGCCAGGTCAATGATTCATAAGACCACTGCCATCCATGACTTGATCGTGGATGGAGGATTAGACCTGGCATGTGTAACAGAGACTTGGTTGGATGAAGCAGATGGGCCTGTCCTTGCCGCTGCTTGTCCACCAGGTTTCTCTTATGCACAGCAACCCAGGCCTTGTGGGCGGGGAGGGGGGATTGCAGTGATTTTTAGGAAGTCATTAGTTTGCACCAGGCGTCCTATTGGGAAGACCCAGTTCTCTGAGTGCATGTTCTGGAAGTTGGGCAATAGGGGCAGTACAGGATTCCTTTTGGTGTACCGACCTCCCCGCTGCACCAAGGATTCCCTGCCCGAACTGCTTCAGGTCGTGGTGGATGTTCTCCTGGAGACACCTAGCTTGGTCGTCCTAGGGGATTTTAACATCCATGCCGACACGACCTTACAAGGGGCTGCTCGGGACTTCATGGAAAGCATGGCCTCCATGGGGCTGTCCCTGAATAAGTCTGGCCCAACCCATAGCCGCAGACATGCCTTGGACCTGGTGTTTACCTCTATGGATGTTGGTGATCTGACAATAAGTAAAAGCGAAATGAAAGAAGTGCCATGGTCAGATCACTTCCTGGTGCACCTGGACTTCTCTGTGAGCCTTCCCCTTGCAGGGAGGTGGGACCGATTTGGATGGTCCGCCCCCGCCACTTAATGGATCCAAATGGTTTCCAGAGAGTGGTAGGGGATGCTTTATCCCATGTTGATGGCCTTTCAGCTGATTCCCTGGTGGCCCACTGGAATGTGGAGTTAACCAGGGCTATCGACTGTCTGGCTCCGAAGCGCCCTCTCCGATTGCATGGAGCCTGGACAGCCCTGTGGTTTTCCACGGATCTGAGGGCAATGAAACAATCGTGGCGGATAACTCATTCTGAAGCTGACTGGACACGGGTTAGAGCTCAATGTTGAGCCTACCAAGTGGCGGTAGCGACGGCGAAGAAGACTTTCTTCACCACCTCTATTGCATATGCAGAAAACAGCAGCAGGAGACTTTTTCAGGTGGTTCACAATTTAGCAGAACCACCAGTATGGGCCACATGATCTTCTGCAATGATTTTGCAAAGTTTTTTTGCAGATAAAATTGCTCAGATTCGGGAAGAGGTAGACTGCACCGTGGGAGCAGGGCCGGGGCGGGAGAGTGCTACAGTCCTGTCTAGTTAAAGTTGCATGGGATCAATTCCAATCTGTTACCTCCGAGGATGTGGACAGGCTGCTTGGACGAGTGAAACCAACCACCTGTCTCCTTGATCCTTGCCCATCCTGGCTTATAAAAGCTAGCCGGGAAGGGCTGGGAGATGGGCTTCATGGGGTGGTGAATGCTTCCCTCCGTGAGGGAGCCTTCCCAGACCCGCTGAAAGAGGCGGTTATTAAACCGCTTCTTAATAAACCATCTTTAGATGCGGCCATGTTGACCAACTATCGCCCAGTCTCAAATCTTCCATTCTTGGGCAAGGTGATTGAGCGAGTGGTTGCTGAACAACTCCAGGCACGCCTGGAAGAAGCGGACCATTTGGATCCCTTCCAGTCGGGATTCTGGCCTCATCATGGGAGTGAAACTGCCTTGGTCGCACTGGTTGATGATCTCTGGCGGGCTAGGAACAAAGGTGAGAGCTGTCTCCTAGTTCTGCTGGATCTCTCAGCGGCGTTTGATACCATCAACCATAACATCCTTCTGAACCGTCTTGAGGGGCTGGGAGCTGGGGGCACGGTCATACAGTGGTTCCGTTCCTTCTTCCTGGGCCGTGTCCAGAAAGTGGTGGTGGTTATTGGCACAACTGTTGGCGGTACCACATAAAGTCTTGGGGCTGGATCATGACAGGTGCTTGTGGCCAGGGCCGTCTTACCTATAGGTGCTAGGGGTGCGAGGTACCCGGGCGCCGGCCTCTCAGGGGTGCCAGGCCAAGAGTCCAGGGCCTGAGAGTTGAGTCTGGGGAAGAGCCCGCCTCTTGCGGGAAGAGTGCTGCAGTGGGCTCTTCTGCTGCAGGCGGCTCTGCGCCCCATGTTTGGGGGCGACCCAGCCAGCGAGACACTGAGGCGGCCGGCCGGCTCCGCCCTCCTGTGCACCTTGGACTGGGCAACTTGGGGGGGGGCACCGGGTGGATCTTTGCACCCCGGCGCTGCATATGCTTAAGACAGCCCTTCTTGTGGCTGCACTCTCAGAAGCAGCTGGTGAGCCACTGCCCACACAGGCTGTGCATCCTCAACTTGACCAGGCTGGGCAGTTATGCAATGCCAAACACGAGGAGTTGTGGTACCAAAGGAAAGGGGAAAAGAGGGTGTTAGTTTGCAAATAGTAATTTATATCCATAACTATAGACACAAATTTAGAAATAATTACTATAATTTAAATAGATATACAATAGATTTCAGTTGACTTGTGTGCCTGCTGGTGAGGGCAATTTCCAAGGCTCCTCTGCTCCTTTTTATGGTTCCTTAAGTTTTTTATTTTAAAAAAATAATTTTTATTAATTTTCTTTTCTTAATATCATTGCTAAACATACATTTTCCAATTTCCCCTCTCCCTCAACTACCACTTCTATTTTATTATATCAGAGGATGCATTCTGCTGTTTATATACAATACTATGTTATCACATTGTTGTACTTCTTGTTCTCTGTAAATAAAATTGTAAATGTTTATTTAAATCCTGCCAGCGAGACCATTTCTTTCTGTTGTTTCTGCAAATATATTGTAAAGGGTTCCCATTCTTTTTCAAAGTCACTATTGTCCTTTTCACGCAGTTTGTCCATTAACTTTGCTAACTCTGCATAGTTCATCAACTTTTCTTGCCATTGTGCTTTTGATGATACTTCTTCGGTCTTCCAATTTTGAGCTATTAAGATTCTCGCCGCTGTTGTAGCATATGGTTCCTTAACTTTAAACCAGACTGGGGTTGATTAACCCTCAAATAGAAGACTACCTTCTGTAATGATGGCCCCCCTGGCTCTCAGGTCCTGTCACACGTCCTTCATGTGCCTCACACATCCTTCCAATTTGATGCATTATGATGGTCCTTCGGACACCCAGACACCAAGATTAGACTCCCTTCAGGGGCAAATGAACCATTTTTAGGGAGTCTTAAGGATAAATGTATGTTTATTTATATTTATATTCTCTCCCTTCGATATCCATACCTTATTCCCCAGCAGCTTGCACTTTGAATATTGTAACATTATACAACCATATGTCAGTTTACATAATGGCGAAGCTATTTTTTGTTTTGTTTTTTAAACCTATTTCCCAAGTGTCATTACATAACATTAAGTGCTCCAAGGAGGTTTGGATAGGTAGCTTTTAGCTCCCTTAGGGTTCCTGGTTCTGGGCCTTGTTGTTACCCGCCTTTGACTAATGGACAAATGGTTAGTTTCTCTGCAAAGACATAAGCAATAAGCATTGTAACATAATGCAGGGGGCCAGGGAGCCAAGTGAAATAAGATTTAATTTGAAAACACAAATGCTCACATTCTCCTAACAATTGTGTGGCTGCATTAGAAATCTACCGTATATCTCAGTGAATGATGGGCGTGGAGACACTCCTTCAGGTATACAGGACCGAGGCAGTTTTGTTCTCTTGGTTTTGGTAAGACTCAAACATTGCTAGTTTCTCTGGAGTGAGGCAAGTTATTTTTATCCACCAAAGAACTACAGCCACACAATTAAGGATGTGAAGAATTTGAGCCACACACTTTAACAGCAGGGCTTGCCTATCAGAAGGTTGGCAGTTTGAATCCCCACTACGGGGTGAGCTCCCCTTGCTCGGTCCCAGCTCCTGCCAACCTAGCAGTTCGAAAGCACACCCCAAATTGCAAGTAGCTAAATAGGTGCCACTCCGGCAGGAAGGTAAATGGCGTTTCCGTGCGCTGCTCTGGTTCGCCAGAAGCGGCTTAGTCATGCTGGTCACATGACCTGGAAAAACTGTCTGCAGACAAATGCCGGCTCCCTCGGCCAGTAAAGAGAGATGAGCAACCCCAGAGTCGTCCATGACTGGATATATAAACATATGGGGAGAAACATGAGCTTGTTTCAATATGAATATGTGATGAAAGAATAGCTTGTGGGTTTGCAGACCTATTCTCCCCCCCCCCCCCCATGAACGTGCTTCTCAGTAACACCAATAATTTAGATGGTAGTACAGCAAGATAACACTATGAAGGCCTTGCTAGCCGGAATACTATGTATATATATATATTACTTAAATCACTTCTATTTGGTTGTCTATACTTTCCCCCATATTAATAATGCCCTCCCTTGTGGAGTAATTGGACTTACGTTATGGAAGCATTCACACACAATTAAAATTCATTACTCAACAGCAGAGATTGTCCCTGAGCTTTGCTAATGAAGAAATAATTCAGTTTGATAGTCATCTTCATTTCAGCCTTACCTTTGGAGGTTAAATTAGTAACGTACGTGCCTCTCTTTAGTTAATTACACTGTGCTCATATATGAGCTCTACTTCAATTAATTGCTTTTATTTGTAGAGATGGTGGAAGGATGCGCAGACTGCAAGCCTACAGTGAAATTAAACTGCATACCTGTGCATTGCATCTTAGAGCCTTCATAAGAACACAACAAAAAGTCTGCTGGATCAGACCAAAGCCCCTTCTGGTCCAGCACTCTCTTCTCACAGGGATCAATCAGATGCATTAGCATGACATGAGAGCTATGGCCCTCTCCCAATGGGTACACAAGGAAAGGCAGACTGTCTCTAATAGGGGAGGAAGAACAGAGGCATCAGGGTTGGTCACCACGAAGAACAGGGATAATTGGCATGGTATCAATGTGGCACAGTATCACCGTGTTCCACAGTTTATTCAGCATATGCTAGGAATAACTTTGCAACAAAGAACTAGTATCTGCATTCAATTCCCCACCTCTTCCCTTCTGATCACTTTTCCTTTCGTATCATGCAAGTCTGAGCTCAGGCCCAGATTATAAGCCTGAGTGCAGGAACTGTCCAGGTACTGGTTGTTCTGGAAGTCTTTTTTGGACTAAAAGGTGGGGTTTGGGGGGAAGGGGGGGGGTACCACAAATAAATAAATAAATAAATATGCATTTTTGAAATACCTTTTCTAATTTGATGTAGCTCTATGTCGGTGCCCATCAAGTGTGCGTGTGATCAGTTTGGGCATACTGGGAATTAAGATTGTGCTGACTTTCCATGGGAGCTATCAGGCAGAGTTCAGTGCTCCACCACATGGGTCATCAGGTGCCCCACATTCAGCTGCTCCTTCGGACTGCAGACACCAGGTGTAAGTTCACACCCAGCACACAAATTATCCCATCCCATAAACTCTTGCCTTTTTCACTATTGGGACATTTATCAAAACTGATACTATGGCCCCCAAATTCCAGCCTCTTGTTTCACTCAACCTGTTCCACTTGTCAGGATACTTTCGCTCTCACGCATTCCATTCCATGCCCAACCCAGTTTTTTTAAAAAAACTACACCGTCTTTAAACTTTGAAGTTGATGGACACTATCTTTATCTTTATCATTAGCACATGAAATAATGTTTCTGTGCTTCAAATCAAGCTGTACACAAAACAAATCCACACTGGAAATCACGTTGTTATGGGAACTGTTGGCAACTCTCTGTTTACTGTCCTGCTGGCCCTCCTTGTCTCAATACTTGTTAAAACTTTAGCAGGTTCCTGTTTGGAATGCATTTTTGTCTTTAGTGTTTTCTTTCAAGTTGCTAGTCTAGTGCATCATGACTTTTTATTGCCTTTGGAGTCCCTGTCTGGGGAAAAGGTGGGGTAAAAATAAAGATAACAACAACAACAACAACAACAACAACAATACTAATAATGGGTCATGCATGGAGAACTGTTTTTCTGCTTGCTGTGTGTTGAGTTTCTGACACCCTTTTCTGCTTTTTGTCCCCTTTAAAGGGCACATGTCACCTTTCAGGCAAAGGATGGAGATGTCACACAGATGTGAGAGGCAGACCTGTGTTTAGAAGCTGTGAATCCTTCTTCCTGCTATTTTACACACTTTTTTTTTACACACTTTATTGCCAACACAGGGAATGCTGTCTGATGATGTAAGCTCTTGTAACTTAACATACAGAAGAATTTTTTTTACCCCCATAAGAGCCTCCTTGCTGATGGGTAGCATGCTTATTTATGATATGATGAGAGAAAAATACACAAAGAATTTTTTAATCATTGCATAAGAAGAAGAAGAAGAAGAAGATTATATGGAGTATGGAGCAGATATCAAGATTCAAGATTTATTGGAAAGGACAACACCTTTATGGTTATCACCTATAGAAGCCAGCACCCCAAAGAAAATAAATATGATGGAGAAGCGGGGTAAACATAAAGATATAGAGATGGTCTGGAAGATGGTCAACTGGTGCAAAATGCTGGGATGTTGGTGGAAGCCAGGCAGTTGGAGCATCCTTTCCAACGTGAAGTGGTCCAAAACTGGGACACCATCTTCCAGGGCGGCACTCCTGCACAAGTCATATGACCTGTGTGAGATTGCGGCCCCTCAAAAAGTGATTTTTCTGGGCACAGAAAATGTGCATTTTTGGTGCAGTGCCCAAAAATGTATGTTTTAGGGCACCATGACCGAAGAAAGCACAGCCTGAAATTTTGGCTGCTTAACTCTCATTTTTCCCAGGGCAGTTGATGTTGGAGCATGCAATACCTATATTGTACTAGTTTCATTGGTTGCTAGTGCATTTTTGGGCCTAAGTTAAAGTGCTTCAGTCAATATTGTAGTACTCCACAGTTTGTTTTATTTTCTTGTTGTATGGTTTGGTTTGTACTTGCTATTGCAAAACAGTAATATACATATTTTTAAAAGTGGGGGAGGAAAGAAAGATAAACACCAGGAGGACAAAGGCACACACCAACCAATGGCCTGGCTATATAGTGCATTTCAACTGCAATCCCATGCACTCTGAGCTGGGAGTAAGTCCCATTGAACTGAATGAGACATATCAGATGGTGCTCTGTCAGGAAGGTTTGTTGTTGTTGTTGTTGTTTAGTCGTTTAGTCGTGTCCGACTCTTCGTGACCCCATTGACCAGATATGCCTGTTGTCTTTGTCCATGGAGTTTTCTTGGCAGGGATACTGGAGTGGCTTGCCGGTTCCTCCTCCAGGTGGATCACGTTTGGTCAAAACTCTCCACTATGACCTGTTCATCTTGGGTGCCCTGCTCAGCATAGTTCATAGCTTCTCTGAGTTCTTCAAGCCCCTTCGCCACGGCAAGGCAGTGATCCATGAAGGGGGTCAGGAAGGTTAGTAATTTATTAAAATTTAATCATTGGGGTCATTGGAAATGCATGGTACTTGCTTGCCCAAATCCAGCCCCACCTCGTGAGTTCATGCTGGTGTTGTAAATTAGTGTATGTTAGTTCACTGCAGTACAAAAGGCCTCCCATATTTTCCTAGTCACAAGAATTACCGGTACCTGAGAATGTATTGTGGGCCACTAGTAGTTCATAAAGGCATTTAAGAATTTCTACCAAGTAAAACTCCTTATTGCGTTGTGTGTGTGTGTGTGTGTGTGTGTGTGTGTTTTATGCTGTTGTTAAATACTGGGGTTTCCTAAATACAAGAATATGTCAAGTGACATTGAACAAGGAATATTATCGGTATTTTTAATTAATTGTTGGCACCTGCCAACATTTTCAAGGACTGAGATAAAATAATATAGAATCTATACCTCCCTCCCTCCCTCCTTCCTGATGTCTCCTTGTTCTGTAGTAGTTCAAGCAATCTAAAATACTAGTAGAAAAAAAAATATTATAGCAAAATGTCATCAGATATGACAGAAAGTTACAGGTCATGTTAAATATTGAAGATAAAGCTACTATCATCTGTTAGTTATTGGATTTGAGAGCCAAGTATTTTTATTATGCACTAGGTGAGGAATACTTTATAAATCACAATAACTTTTGGCATGCAGTAACATCCAGCCTTATTAATATAAACTGCAAGGATTTTTTAAAAAAATGTTGGCAGTAAAACCAGCCTTTTCAGAAATCCTTGGCATTCATTCATACCCTGCAGGTTTGCACATCACCTTTAAGTGCTAAATATGTTCATTACGTCATACACTGAATAATTTTTTTTGCAATGGAGGTTCGCATTGCAATGAAATATCAATTACTACTCTGTGTGTCACTACTAAGAGAGGCTAGCAAGTCCACAGTGACAAAGCCCGACTGAACATGCCAACTGACACTTGGGAAAGACACAGCCACTGAATTCACAAGATAGCCTTGGTACATCATGTGATCGCTCTCTTAAAACAAGACTTATGTGGTGATTAAACCAGGTGTGTACAGTTTTGACATGTGGCTGGAGGAGGCTGCACCAAGAGTCCAGGAGCCATGGCTGACTGCTGGATTGGACCCAAGCTTGCAGAAGCTGCGAGAGGGGCAATAATAGACACTCTTGGGGTATCATGTTCTGCAGCCTCTCCACTTGAAGCCTCCAGGTGTGCCTTGATTTTCCAACGCCAACACAACCCTGGCTGAGCACCTGGAACCCCCTGGGGTCTTGCTACTGCACGGCAGTGTTTTGGAGTGGTGTTCAACATTGTTCTGCTTTCCTGTGGATCACATCAGACAAGTTCTAACATTACTTTCTTGACATGGAATTCTCTTGCTTGCTTTCTATCTGCCTGTCTTCTTTTCTACTTCAGAGAATGCACAGTCCACTGAAAAGAATCTGGAAAACATCTCAAGGAATGATGAAGGGAGTATTCAGCAGCATATCTCAGAAGGGAACAACAAGGGAAACTCTGAAAGGGAGGCTAATCTGGGAGAAATCTGGGAGGCTGTACTTTAGAATATTGGAATGTTATGGCAATTTTTAAAAGCTTGAAAGAGATTTTCTGTCTTTCCCCCTCCTTAGGTATATCATATTTATGCAGCTAATGATTTATTGTTCAAATATATTCAGGTGTTATGCTTCCTTTCAGATTTAAATGAGAAGTGTAATGAATATCCCCCCCCCAAAAAAAAAATTGCATGTCAAATTGTTTCTATTTCACAAATACTCAAAATCTCAACTGTGAAAGTTCCATTTGCATGTGATAATTTCCACAACACTAAATCCGAGCAATTTATTTCCACTATGGCTTCAGCTGAAATTAAGGCTGATGTTTCTTGCACATAAAAAGCCCTGCTAGATTGATCATACTAAAGGTCCATTTAGTCCAGTGTCTTGTTTACAACCGTGGCCAGCCTGATGCTTCTGGGAAGCCCATGGAGAGGGCGTGAAATCAACAACCCCTGTCTGCAGTCCCGCAGCTGGCATTCCAAGCTATGTTGCTTCTGAAGATGGAGGTTCCATTTGGTTATCATGTCTAATAGCCGTTGATATATTAGGCTCCATTTATGCCGCGGTTGCCCAATTCAAGTGGTCCTCTTCTAGACCATGAGATGTAGGTGAAAAGTGTGTTTTGCCAAATGATGCTGAGGACCATAAATTAACCATCAGATTGCACCCCCTCTCCTTCCTTCTCTCTCCCTGGCACAATGGGTCAGTGTGCTGTTAACCAGAAGCTTGGAGGTTTGAGCCCACCCAGGGACAGCTGTGGGCAGGATTCCTGCACTGCAGGGAGTAGAACTAGATGACCCTTGGGGGGATCCCTTCCAAATCCACCATTCTAAGATTCTACGGTTTTCTAATTCCGCTTCCCACTCCATTTTCTATTTAGATGTCATCAGATTCAATAGCAGCAGCCTTTGTCCTCCAAACCAGAATGAGAAAGCCACTTCATTCAGACCATGTGTTCTGGTCGTAGTTTGGAGGACAATCACTCAGCAGAAGGTAGAGATGAGTGAATCTGTCAGTTTTGGCTTACTACGTTTCTTGTTTCTGACTTAAATTCAGTTTGGCATCAATTTATTTTCCACTAACATGTGCATGTTAATGCACATCTTACCCCAGCACACAAATTTTGGTACACCTTACTTGGCTTGAAAGTGGCACTGCAAAATTCAGAAAAACGTAGATTCTGATGTCCTATAGCTATGTTTCAGCTCACATATTTTTTGGAACACTCCAAAATTGCTAGATTTGCCTTTAAATGCAAACAGAATTGAATTTCTCCCTAGGAAACCTCCTAAATATTAAGAGCAGTAGAGGGGTCCTCTTGGTAGTTAAACCTTCCTCAGAAGTTTGGGTGGCCTGAGAGAGGGCATTTTCTGTGGCAGCCCCCAAGTTATAGGGTTCCTTCCCTTCAAAGGATCACCTGGATTCTTCACTATACAGCTTTCAGCAAATGCTGAAGCCACACCTCCCTGTGGCGCAATGAGTCAGTGCCCCTGGCTGCTAAAAAGAGGATTGGTTGTTCCAGCCCACCCAGAGAAGGCTATGGGCAGGATTCTTGCGTTGCAGGGGGTTCGACTAGATGAACCTCAGGATCCCTTCCAACTCTACAGTTCTATGATTCTATACCCTGACTTTTGACACCTGAGATGTGTGTTTTCAGGGCCTGTGACTAGAATCTATGTTTAATCTGGGTTTTGTTGTTGTTGTTTTTACTCTCAATTTTAAATCATGGGACCTGCTCATGATGGGTGGATAAAACAACAACAAAGTAAGCTGCAAGAAAATTTGAATAGTGATACTCATTTTAAGAACTTTGGGAGAGGAGTGGGTTTTTGTTTTTGTTTTAAAAAACTGATCTTTTGCTTTGTAGTGGAAAAGGATGTCTTGAGACAAAATGTTATTTAGATGGTATTTCCCATCCTCATCTGTTTAGCCAGAGATAACAGGGATTGAACCTGGAACTTTTTACATGCAAACCATTGTATGGCTGGTTGATTTGTTTTTGCCACCTAGTGGCTAAAGAGTTTAACGAACTAAGGGCTTTCCACACTTACCTTTTAGAGTGGTATAGTTGCTGTTTGCTCTGATGTTTGTAAGAGTGAATTTGGAGCTGACCATCTGCATTTGGGGTCACATGCTGCTGTTATTAGAAAATGAATGTGGTTTTCCCCTTCCAGACTAATGGTGGCTTGTGCCTGAATTGAGAAAAGTTCCATGGCTGTCATGTTGACCCTTGCATATCCTCATACTCCTCCAGACAGTAAAAGTAACAGCTATGAGCATGTGCGTGGGGATAGCTCTTTCATGCTGTTGCTTTTGTGCATTTGTTTATGGTATATAATGCCTGGTATTATAACCTTGTGGGATTAGAAGAGGTGGCATGTGCCTCTACACCTCGTCCCAGAACTCTTGTCGTGATCTGCCTTAGTCTCTTCATAACATCCCAAACTGAAAGCTTACATTGGTCAGATGTCTCCTAAATCAGGCCCACCAGCCCCACTGCCTTCAAAGAGACATCAGGAGAATGCTGAAACTCAGGCACCCCCAGCCTTCGGCCCTCCAGATGTTTTGGACTACAATTCCCACCATCCCTGACCACTGGTCCACCAGTGATTATACCACTATAAAGGCCCATTTGGAAAGCCCCTGGGACTGAGCATGATCCTAGAGAGTTATTATTGCCTCCCTAAGAAAAACGCCAGAATGTCACTAAATATTGACTACATGGGCATTGTTAGGGGGTGGTCTAGGGGACCGGAGACCCAGTGCTCTGTGCTAGACAACAGATTTCGTGGCTCTTCCCTTAAAAAAACAAAACACACGCAACTTCTTTTTCCTACTTTGCTTACAGGACAGCTGAACCAGGGACCACACAGCCTGTGTTGCCACTTGAGGCAAAACAGAAATTGCCCTGTCACTGCCATCACTTACCCTGCAACATCTGCCACTCAGACAAGTGGCAACAGCCCCGGCTGGTCTCAAATGAGATTGTGCCAATTTCCACCTAGATCCTGTCAAAATCATGCAAGATATCACACTCTTGGTGAGATCTTGCCGGAAATACGCACAATCTCACCCAAAATCAGAGCAAATGCCAGGACCACTTCTCTGGAGATGGCAGAGGCATCAGATGGCATTAGGCACCACCCAATGGTTGTGCCGGTCCTGAGCTGCGTGCATGCCCAGTACAGTGCTGGTGAGACCCCTAGCCATCCACCATTTTCATTTGCCCAGAGGCACTCTACATATGTCTGCCAAAGTCTGATGTGGGTCTTGTCTCAAGTACTAAACAATAACCCAACTTGGCCAGAATGAATGGTTAGAAGTTGCCCTATTCCTGGTGTGATCATCCCTATTTAAAAGTATGTTCTCTGCTCCTGAGTTTTGGGACTTTCTCTGCAAGATATTAAGCCTTCAGTTATAAGGGCCTAAACATGGGGTATCTGGAAAAAAGGGCAGTGAGCGCAGATCTGGGTTTTCATCAGAACGTATATTGGGATATGTGCCAATGCACTGGAAGACAGCATACCACTGGGAAAGATTTGAATCTTTGTGGATTTGCACCTAGTTGAACAGTTCCTTCCCTTAAACAGTAGATGTCACCATTGTCATTCCAATGAGAGAAAGAAAAGTTAAAAGCAGCTTGTATATGATACCCTGTGAATCTGTTTTGACGCAGAAAATGTTGAATGATAACATGGACATTTTTAAAACAGTCCAAAGTTCACAGTGTACTGTTAACAACAGTTTAGCCAGTATTCCTCACTCTCAACGAATTTGTAGCCAAGATAAACTGCATTTAAAAAATCATCACATTGACAAGGTATACTGTAGATATTGCTTACTGTTTCAACATTAAAGGCTAGTATTCAACTAACTTTTACTTAGCATAGACACATTTAAATTAATGGACATAATTTAATCATGTTCATTAATTTGAGCAGGTCTAACACTGAGTAAAACCTAGCTAAATACCTCCCAAAGTCCCCCACCCAGCCTTTTACAGTCTTCTCAAACCCAGTGCTTTTTTCTTAAAAAAAATGTTTAGGGGTACTCTCATTTTCCTACTCATATTGAAATGAGGCCAAACTTAGATTCACAAAATGTTTAGGGGTATGCGTACCCCTGTGTTCCCCCAGAAAAAAGCACTGCTCAAACCATTTGTGGATATAATTTATTTTAGTGCAAGGAACATGGGGCAGATGCAAAAAGGGTAATATAGACAAACTGTCATCCACTAAACAAGGCTTTATGTGAATGTGGTCCTGAAAATTGAATTCATGAGGCAAGCACTAAATAAATAGGAAAGCCTGGAATGCTTGACTAATTTATAGCTGAGCCGTGAAAGCCGATTAATAACTGAGCCACAGCCTTTTATCAGAATGCTTAAGATATTAACTTTGTACACAGCACAATCCAGCACATTAGGGCCAGCCCAAGACATTTTGGCACCTGAGCCACAAAAGGGCATTCCCCTCCTGCCAGGAAAGAAGGCGTGAGTGAAGAAGTACATCAGGAACAAGGTGGGGGGGGGGTGAAATCAACCTTACCTGATGGTTGAAGTGGGAATCAAAGGCTGCCACAGAGTCGGTGAGGGTATACTCATTAATCAAGCTATTAACATAAACTAAGACAACAAGAGTTTCTGATCAGTGCAAATTAGGAAAGGTGATGACTACAGGGCTACAATAACCAGTGCCTATTTTTCTAGAAAGAGAGATGGCGGAACTCACCATGAATGCCTCCCTTGTTCTCTTATAATGACAACGGCACCCACCTGAGAGGTTCCAGAACTGAGTTCCAGCAATTTCTGGCTGAAAAAAAGCCCTGTCAAGATCCTGCTTCTTGTGGCACTTTGCAGTAATTTTATGTAGGGATGAATGAACCTGTCAGTTTTGGTTTCTGTGTTTCTCATTTTTCCTATCTCAAATTCAGTTCACCCCTTGTCACAGGCCTCATGGTGCCACCAGGCACAGGCATAGAGTGGCAGGCAGAGACAAGCAAGGAGGGGGAGCAGGAGGATGAAAGGGTGGGGGGCTGAGACCAAGGAACAGTGTCTGGAGGAGGCAGGATATAGCTGCTCCAGATGGGGAGCAGGACTCCCACCTCCCTCCCTCCCCAGGAAGCTTCAATGGGGTGTCAACCAACTGCTGCAGGTAGAAGAAATGGATTAAGAAGGGGTGGATCAGCCCCATCCCTCCCTAATACAGTGCACATCTGGAACTTGACATTTTCACAAGGCACAGGAGTCTTGCCAATGAGCTCACATGGTGGGTGGGCGGGCTAGCCTATCGGGACAACTCTGTTGCTTCTGTGCAGTTCTGACCACCTTGCCTAAATCTTGGATGCCTTAAACTTGGATTGCTGCTTCTAGCTGAGATAGTTCCAACTTCCCTGTCAGCTAACCTGAGCATTAAGGCTGCTGTGACCCACTACCTGTTGCAGAACCTGCACTTTTAATCAATAAAGATATTTTCCTTCCTCTCAAGGAAGAGCCTGTGTCACCATAGTCTGAGTGGGAGCAGGGACACAGTTCCTCAATCGTGGGGTTGTTGTTTTCTTTAAAAAAGAAGTCCTTGTGAAAATTCATCAACATTTTAGTGTGCATATGTACTAAAACACACAATTTTACAAGCAATCTTCCCTTAACGTTATGCATTTTGTTTATTTTCACTAAATATTTACACTTTTGTGCACACTTTTTGTAGAAGAACTGTATCTCAAAATGTGGAGGAGTGTGAATTTTGAAAGCTAGTTCTTTTTCCGTTCACATAATTTTAATGGTCCATGTATGAGGACTTTGCTATCAGTCCCAGGGATCATGTGTCATAAATATCCTGGTGTGTCCTCTGCCCCATTGTGACTGTATCTTACCTTCAGTTCAATGAGAAACAGGACCTGCTTCACTGATGAATTTTTCCATATACATTCATAAAGCATAGCCATCTTGCCTGGTCATGAATATGTATGTTAGGATATCACACACTGGCATCACACCTGTGTGTGTACAGCAAAATAAATAAACTATATTCCACAGAAAGGAGTGATTTGTATGCATGCATACAATAACAAACTTAGTTGGTCTCTAAGGTGCTACTGGAAAGATTTTCACAAGATTCAGTTTTCACTGTGAAAGATGCTGTTTCAGGAGTGCCAAATTGTTCACGCAAAAAGCCCTCTACTTCCTGCATTTCACATCTTTTTTCAAGATTGCCCACTGCCATTTTCTTTGTCTGCTGCTCTGTTGTATTCTGCTAATTCTAAGTGTTTATGATGTTTGTCCTGGGCAAGCCCTAGTAGTTGAGGAGGGAAAGGAAAGAGACGGGGGGGGGGGGGGGCTGTACGCTGAGCATGTGACTCTTATGAATCATTTGAATCTATTTCTCATGGATAAAGGCATAAATATAAAATGCTGCTTGGGCACAATTGCTTTTACTGAAAATACTTCTTCACTTAATTATTTCAACCAATTGGGGCTCACTCAGTGATATGATCATGTAGCCAAATGTGATTCACGACAAGATGCCTTGATAGCATTGTCTTCACCATACAATCCCTGACTACCTTGGGAAGTGTTGTGAAGAAGCCACTTAAAGTTATAGACATGGAGCAAGTACCTTCCTTGCATTGCTTCCATCTTCAACACAGGCTATAAAGAAACACGTCCTGTGGCCTGCAGTTGGGGCACCATCTTGCTGTGCTGGTTTCCTTGGCAGCAGGATTGCACCCCCTCTTCTGCCAGCACTTGCTGCCTTACAGATTGACGCGTATTTTTTCACAAAGAGTTGTCTAAATGGCTGGAAAGGGGATTGTTTCACAGGTGGGAAAATTTACTAAACGCACAAACACCCATTTCAGTTCATCATTAATGGACATGTATTCCCTGCAGAGATTATTTCTGATAAGAAAGGCAGACAGCTACATGGATTGCAGAAACCTTCACTCATGACATTTGCAGGGAAATGTAAATGACCCCTTGTCCCTTGAACATCAATGTGTTAATTGATTGTTTATTGCCCTTATTAGTTCTGTTATTCACTAGTTTACCCCACCCCTTTGCTGGTATAGATGCCAAAATTTGAAACTGCCTGAAGATTATTGGTGGCTTGCTGATGCTACCCAGTTAAACTAAAGGGTTAAAGAACTGCCTAAGGATGATTCATTGTTACATCTAATGTTTTAGGTTCACTTCTTATTAAACAGTCCCCAAGCCAGAAATAAACAATTGCTCTTCCTTTAACTTGTTTAAATTGTTGCTTTCTACTCTCTCAGATCTATGTATTGGAAAGAAATGTCTAATAAGGCTTGCATTTTGTTGACAATGTCCAATAAAATGTTGCTGATTCTTTAATGTAAATTTTCATCAAGAAGCAAGAGGAAAGAAGCAGTGGGGTGGGGGTGGGGGTGCCTGGATTGCAAGACATCTAGAAATTTACCTGACACCTTTCTAACTAGTAATGCTTTAAAAAGGAATTTGAGACTCAATCCCAGACATATCACATCAGCATCAGAGTGGCACTGCACCAGGCGTTAGAATCAGGCTAGGAATCAGTTTAAATCTAAGTACTCCAGCTGGAATAATTTGTGCATTGGATTGAATATAAGGCATATTAAAAGAAGGTAGCTGAACAAATACAATAGGCACCTGGTACCAATCTATTGCTATTACTTCAGTATAGAAATTGAATATAGACAAAGAATCTGTAGCTGCTAGGAGTCCAGTTGAAATCTAAGAAGCAATTTGCTTGTAACATCCAATTGATTATAATTCATGTGGGTGGGTGGAACCATGTGGGGGCTGGCATTGCTAATGAAAGCTGCAGCATGGCATATTGATACTGTAGGCTTAAATGTCAACTGCAGCTTTGAGATTTTTAAAAAAACCATACTGCTTGTTTAAACAGTGGGATGAGAAACGAAAGATATTAAATTGGAACTTAGTGTTGCCTTCTAAACTTGGTCATAGTTCTTCTACTAGTATACCACTTTTGCACATTGCACACATTTTGGCATGTAGGGCGGGTGGTAGCTTTGCATGCACAGGAAATTGTGGGGACCAGACCTGTGCTGTGAAGACTGCTGTCCCTGCACTGTGAATGGGTGGTATAGTCTGCGCTCCAGGAGGGTGTTTGGACTGCATTATCAGCTGCCAACCATTGTTTGCTCCCCCACAGTCTGAAATAATGTGTACTGTACACTGGTTGGTTGTTGTTCAGTATCCAATTTTTTTTTTTTGTTTTCTCTTCCAAATGGTTGGTCTTGTGATTTACTTTTTAAAAGTTTGCATTTACATGATACATTGGCATCATTTTATGTATGACTTGTAACAACAGGTTGTTGACTTATGAGTGGACCCCATTGTACCACAACATGGTGCTGAAGAGAAGCAATGAGAAACCATGGTGATCTACTATTTTGTATGGGACTAAACCTATTCAGAATTAGTTTCCCACAAATTGCTTTATTCACCCATTTAACAATAACAGAGTAAGGCTTTACACACAACTCTAATTTATCAGTTGAACAACAATACTGTAAATCAAATTAAAAACCCCTAAGGTGAATTTCACACCTGGTCTTTAAGGGTTTGAAATATTGTAACATTTGTAACAATATTGTAACATTTGTTGAAGCAGCTTCATTATATCAGAAGCAGCAACATTCATCTGAGTTGCCTGTGGTCCCAGGAAAGCTGTTCTCCAGAAAAGTGCAAATCCAAGTCTGGCAGCCACTCTTAAAAGGTGCAGTCTCTAAATTGTTGACTAGTTAAGAGTTGTGTGTGTCTGTGTGCATTAAAATAAATAAATAAATAAATAACTACATTTAGGATTTCCAGTGATGTGTCCCTGCCTTGAGGTCAGCCTTGTCTGTACTCTTTAATATTAACCACAAAGGTATTCCATATTGCATATCCAATGTTAATGATTTTTCCTTTGCCAATTTCAATTTGAAAGTCAGCTTCTCGGCCACTGCAATATGCCAGATGTGTTTTGTCCAGTTCCCCACTGTTCAATGGTCAGCCTGCTTCCAATTCTTTGCCATTTCCACTTAGGCAACTGCTAACATGAAACCAATGAATGATCTGTGTAACTCTCCCACCCCTCAGTTTCTTCCTCCCAAATGTTTAACAATGTCAACACTGGTGACGTAACAATAGACTGCTTTCTTATTTTTCCCATTTAAAAAAGTCTCACGGTACATTATCACATATCATCATCATCATCATCATCATTACTATAGCTGAAACCATTACAAAAGATAAAATACATAAAACAGAGAAAAACAGAATATGAATATATAAAGTGCTTTGTTCACATCATCTGCAGCAGTCGTCACTCCCTGCACTTCTAACATGGGCCACTCTGAGAGGTACCACAGTTATGAACCCATTTTAAGGAATTTTCTCAGTTGACCACTGATAAATAACAAAATGGTAGTTGATTTCAAATTCTGTTCCTGGGACCAGTAGAAATCTGCCCACCCAGATCATCCTCCCTTGCTATTCTCAAAGTGCTGGAGGAAAGTGTTGCTGTCTCATCACAGTCTGTTTTTAATGAAAGTGTCGGTGCTGTGCTGTTTTTACTGCAATTATCTGCATGGTTTTAATAGATCTTTATATCTGTATCTGTATAATTTTAATTCTATTAATATTTAATTAAAAAAATGTTATCCCACCCCAGTGTTTTTAAATCTCTCCTTAATTTTATCTGTAAGCTGCCTCAAGTCCCTGTCAGGGAAAAAGGTGGGGATAAATCCCTCTGAAACACAGCAGTGTCAGGCCTCTTGGGCTGGGCTATTGTTGAAGGTGTGTTGTTGGGTTTTGTTGTTGCTGCTGCCATCAATATTCATTTCTTTTGGACCTTTATTTTTAGATCTTATATAGACCCGATCAGGACCGGATTGAGGTTTGATGAAGCCTCAGCTCCTCAATGTAATGGGGCCCTTTATATGTCCAGCTGTCCTTTGTCAACAACATGCTGTCGCTGTTTTTTGTGTGGCATGTATGCTGCATGGACCTAACAGGTATCTAAAGCCATTTGCACAGAACAGAATATATTTGGGAAAGGTACATCCAGGTTTTTTCCCCTTTACATTTTGGGGGGGCCCTAAGCTATAGCTTGTTTAGCTTCTAGGTAAACCCGGCACTGGATCACCCGATTCCTGTGGCGACGTCCGAGCTGGATCACGCTCTTCGATGGGCTTCATTAATTGCTTAGGAAGGACTCCTTTGGCTACGGCTTTAGAAAGCCGAGGTGACTTTCGATCCATTTTCGTATTCTGACTTTTGCACGTTTTCAAGACAGGGCTGTGGATTGCTCCTCGCTTTTATTACCTTTCTTTCGTTAAGTGCTTTGAGGGGTGGGTTTATTATTATTATTATTATTATTATTATTATTATTATTATTATTATGTTTCTACAGTCGAGCGGTGTATAAACCTTCTGAGCCAGATAAAGGATACAGAGAAGTACGGCTTCCTTGGAATGCACGCGGCACCGTCAGGACACGTGTGTGACGCGTGAATTCCCACGTTAGCCGGCCAACGCACGGGCGCGGTTTACACTGCGCATGCGAGCCGCGCGTGCTCGGGTGTTTTCTAGGCGGCCGCGGAGCGAGGCGCGCTGGGAAGGGGGGCGGGGCCGCGGGGTCGCCTGGGCAACGGAGCGACGCGCGCGCGGCCTTGTCGGCGGGACGGGCTGAGGCGGCGGCGGCGGCGGCGGCGGCGGCCATGGAGGAGGCGGCGACGGTGACGACGACGGAGGGCACCTTCTGCCTGCAGCGTATCCTTGGGCCGAGCGAGGGGGAGACGCTTCCGCTTGCCGCGCAAACCCAGCAGGACCGTCGCCCCTGTAGCTCTTTAGAAACGTCCTGCTGCCCTTATCTGTCGCTTTCCACCTGCCTAGCATCTCTCTGTCGCCTATCATTGGTCACCTGTCCACCCTGTAATGCATCCCATAATCTAGTTAAAGGACCGCTGGACGGTTATGTCCAGTCAAAGGCAACTCTGGGGTTGGGGCGCTCATCTGGCTTCAGGCATTTGTCCACAGGCAGGTTCCCAGATCATGTGGCCCGCAGGACTAAGCCGCTTCTGGCGAAACCAGAGCAGCGCATGGAAGTGCTGCTCACCTTCCCGCTGGAGTGGTACCTATTTATCTACTTGCACTTTTTGGCATGCTTTCGAATGCTAGGTTGGCAGGAGCAGGGACCGAGCAACAGGAGCTCACCCCGTCGTGGGGATTTGAACCGCAGACAAGTCCTAGGCTCTGTGGTTTAACCCACAGTGCCACCTGCGTCCCTATCTTTCTATCTATAAATAGGGGCACAGGGATCAATATGGGTGTAGGCGTCTATGTTCAGGGGGGAAAGTTCTTACTGCTTTTATTTAAGCAGGTTTGAGCAAACAAATATAGATTAACTCAAACCAAGTCCTTGTAGGTGGAAAAGTTTGTGCTTTAAGTCCCTTCGGCACTTTTATTCTGTTTGGGACCCCCTCCCACCTGCATCTGGGTTCATACTTCTATTTCCCCATAAATGTGATGATCCCTGTCATTAATTTGCATAGTTGTAACAGCAACAAGTGATGTAAGAAAATACGTTTCTCTTAAATCCTGCTTTCTGAAGGTCCTGGGAGCAAACCCCTTTTGTTTTGTTTTGTTTGTTCGTAAATTGCTTTGAGTTGCCTTTGGCAAGATAAAGCGACTCACAAATTTAATAAATAATAATAAGGTGATGTAATTTTTTTAAGCACCTTTTATCTTCCTGCACCCTCCCTCCAGTCTTCTTAGGATTGCTTTTCCCAAGAGGAGCTGAGTTGGGGCAAAGGTCTCCTTGAAATTTTGCAGCTGGACCTTTTGCATGATAGAAAGGTTTTTGTGGGTTTAGTGGGAGGGGGCTGATCCCAGAAAAATAGGCACTGGGTTGCAACCTTGCAACTCAGTCCTCATAAGTAACTACTAAGTAGGTGTGCATTGGTTTGTAAGGTAAAGGTAAAGGACCCCTAGACAGTTGAGTCCAATCAAATTTGACTATGGGGTGCAGTGCTCATCTCTTTCAGGCTGAGGGAGCCAGTGTTTGTCCACAGACAGCTTTTCTGGGTCATGTGGCCAGCACGACTAAACCGCTCCTGGCACAATGGGACACCGTAACAGAAGCCAAAGTGCCTGGAAATGCTGCTTACCTTCCCGCCATAGCAGGACCTACTGTATTTTTACGTGTATTGGATGAGGATTTTTGTCTCAAAAACCATGTCAAAAAACTGGGGTTGTCCAATACACGGATAGTGGCATGGCGGGGAGAAGCGGCGTGTTGCCAGCTATTCGGTTGGCGGGAGCATGGCTTCCCCTGATGCCGCAGCAAGCGGGGAGGGATCTGGAAGGTGTTTCCTGCCCGCAGCTGCGTGGTGGGGAGAAGCTGCACACCGCTGGCCAGCTCTTTGATGGGAGCACAAATCCACCCAATGCCACTGTGCGTGGGAAGCCCTCCCTGGATCGTTTCCCATGCGTGGCGGCGTCGGGGGAGGTTGCGCTCCTGCAAACCTGATGGCTAGAGGGGGTGCAAATTCACCTGATGCCGCCGCGTGTGGGAAACGATCTAGGCTAGGGAGTGTTTCCTGCCCACAGCTGCGTGGGGCGAGAGGCTCAACAACTTTGGGCCATCTCCCCTCCTTTTCTTAAAATATACAAGGGGGCATCTTATAAACAGGAAACTACGGTATTTATCTACTCTAGCTGGTATGCTTTCAAACTGCTAGGTTGACAGGAGCTGGGACAAAGCAATGGGAACTCATCCCATTGCTCAGATTCAAATTGCTGACCTTATGAATAGCAAGCCCAAGAATCTTTGTGGTTTAGACCACAGCACCATCCACGTCCCTGCATAGGTTTGTACTCTGGACTGAAATGTTGCAGGCTTTGCCATGTAGGTAGAACTCATATTTCCATGTGATGAACGACAGTGCGTTCATCTTTCCCATTAACTTGATACTAAAGCAAAAACAGACCACCACAATGTTTGCCAGCTTCCAGGGAGCTTGATCCATAGTTTCAGGTTTTGTAGCTGCCCCATTACAGTTCTTAAGGGAAGTTAAATATAAAGATAAAGGGATGGGGAGCAGGCAGTGACAGCATACCCTCTTATTCTTTTCTGACTAATGCACATGTCAGCTGTTTTAGAAGAATGTATCTCTGTAGAGCTCAAGCATAAATACCATCTAATTTCAATAAATATGTCTTGAATTGTGAAATATATTAAACTGCTATTTGAACGACGGTCACCTTATCAGGATAAACTAAAGGCATGCACACTACTCAGGCTGCAACCTGATGGCTTTGGAGTAGTTAATGCAGAATTCCCAATGCAAATCTGCATGGTATTGTGAAAAGCTTTTGCTTACCTAGTCAGAGCTTATCACAACTAACTAGGCAGGCCTAGCAAGAACCTAGGCGTCTCATACTTCCTTCTTCTAGGTTAGTTATTCAGGATCTTCAGGGAAATGAGTTACATTTGAAGTCTAGGATGCAAAAGCACGGTGGGCTTTTATTTTTATAGGACCCAGCTGACCCATTAATAAAGTTTAAATCATCACCACCTTTTCCATCGTGTTCCTCCAGTACAATATTTCTTCCCCCCTCTCTCTCTCTCTCTCTGTCTCTCTCTCAGAAAGAGCTCGTGACTCAAGTAGACACCAAAGCAGGTACATAAATATATGTCAAAACACATTGAAAAGGGATCAGTAATGTGACACTGGATATCAGTTAGAAGGAGAGGTTTGAAATTTTGAAGTGCAACCTTGCACTGCCACTGCTTCATTGAGTCCCAGGCTTGCGCCTCCATGCTGTGGCTGTTGGGATCTGAGACTTCAGAGATCTGGCGATTCTAAGGACACATTCCAGCCAGGCAAAAACACTCAATAAGAGTGCAAAGCAGGTCTAGTGAGGGATCTGGAGGGTGTGTGACTTGAGGAGAGTCTGGAGGGCCAGATAGTCCTGGAGGTTCACATTTTGCTCCAGACCCTGAGGTTCCCACTCCCTGCTATCTAGCATCCCTACAAAGTGTCTTTTTCTTACCTTAAATGTGTAGTCTCCACAGTGAGTCTACAATGAAGTAGCTTAAAGGATCTGCCAAGTCCCATGCCCTTATAAAAATGTACAGAATGCTTTCTGGTTTGAAGTGCCCTAAATCATCAAGCTTTTTCTTCAGCTGCTCTTATTTGAAATATTGGGTGGATTTGGTGTTGTGACATATTTGTCAGCATTGCAGCATCTTCTAATAACATTTAATAGACATTTCAAAAGGGGGAGGGCAGTGAATGGTACTATAACTTACTTTAGATAACGTTATTTGTACCATATTGCATCTCCTTCCTGGCCCCAGTAAAACTTGTGCCTCTCCTATTGTCTTCTTACTACAGACTATACTGAAAGAGTCACTACCTCTTGTTGTCCAACTCTGCTCACCAAAAATGAGGAAGGCTTTGACTCATTTGGTAGCTTCTTATTACGAAGAGTTTTGAGGCACCTTAAAGCTTTAGCTTTTGTGGACTGCTGTCCACTTCATCAATTGCATGAAATGTTATCCGGAGCTGTATGCATATCTATCCAAGCATGCGTAATGGGGCAGGTGGTGGTATAAACAGTGAGGTCAGAAGGAAATTAAATGCAGTAAAGTTCAGAGCGTATCGGTTAATAGTGGCTGTCCACAAAAAACCCAGTTATTGTTGATACAGATGTCCAGGCATTGGTGAGCCAATTGACACATGACAGAAATCTTTTTTCTCAATTCATTTCACAAATGAGAGCATGTAACCACTTGATGAATTGCATTGCGGGGGGTTGGACTAGATGACCCTTGGGTCCATTCCAACTGTATGATTCTATGAACTGTGGTTCCTTTGCAAATCTCCCCTTGAAGTTCCTTTGTTTAAGGTACAAAGGAACATTTTTTTCATATTGCCACCTGTGATGTCAGATTAGTGCCTGTTTATTGTTTTGTGTAGGGACAAGCCTGTTCTGTGTAGTGTTCAGAAGGGCATTGTTGGCAGATGATGGCATGTATCACATTGGAAGATGAGCACGTGAATGAACCACTGATATTTTGGAATACATTATTTGGTTGCCAGCGTGGATGTAGCGGGGGGGGGGTGGGTTTTCAGCTGCTCCCCCATAAAGTAAATAAATAAAAATACTTAACTAAAAGTAGAAATAATCAGAATATTGGAAATTGAAATGTTCACTGAGGTCACTTGGATGATGTTGTGATGCATTCTACCAACACAACTGGCAACCTGACTGAGTGATAGGTGTGGCTTCTGCAAACTGACCAATCACGTTGCAGGAAGCTCGGTTCTGGAAGCTTCTCATAGTTTCCATGATTTTCTCCTGAGAGTGCGCACCTACAAGGCCTGTCACCTGGAAGTTTTCCCCAGGCTATTTATAACTCATTACCTGGACACTTTAGTGTCTTTGTTAGAGCATCATTTCTCACCTGCTTTTTCACTTTTGGCCCTACACCCCTGTATCATGTTGGAGATGACCCTTCAAGATGGAAGCCAAGCAGTTCTTATCAGTTGCAAGACTTCGACTGAAGCTGAACTCTGGGACACCATGTGGAAGGAGAAGAAAGTCAGCAAAGAGCAGTCCTAGTAAAAGAGGCAGAAATCTTTTACCCTACTACAAAAAGGCTCTGATCTCTCTTGCTCAGTCATGCACCACTTGTACTGTAGGGTGATCATTCAGTACCTTACAGAGATCAAAGACCTGGCTAAGGTCGTCAGTGGCAGGAGCGTCTCAATGGGATATGCCTACTGAGTGTGCACAGAAAAACTGCATCAGAAAAAAGGAGAAATTTGAGAAGAAAGTGCTGAAAAGGTTTTCAGCAAAGCCAAGAAAACTTGTTTTAGTTTAGATTTTTAAAAAATAAATGAAATATATGTGTTCATTGTAATTTTGTAAAATATAATCATTAACTACATGAAAGGTACTCCCTGATGTTATTTTTTTATTTGACTTCCTAATTTTCAAATGACTGAAGATTTTGACAGATTTTTCTGAGCAAAAGAAAAGTAATTTCAAACAACTGCCGTAAGAAATTAATTTAAAACAACTGTTGTTGAGACATTTCATTCCTAATCTGCTAGACAGAGCCAGACACAGGATGATGACAGGTGGGTGTACCCCCCTCCCGCCTGCCCACCCCGCATAAATTCTGGTTATACCCATGGCTGCCAGGGTAGTTATAGGGACCCTACAGTTTTGTCCAGAGATATTAGCCCCCTTTTGCATCTTGTGGGTTGCAGTAAACCTGAGAGAGGAGCTTGTAGGTGGGAGTTTGCTGATACAAAGGAATAGCATGTTACAAAGAGCTGCTACCCACCTTCTGGCTTCTGCCAGGCATTGTGAACACTTTTTAAAGGCCCTCTTTCACCACCCAGTAAAAAGGGCCACAAGTATGCTTTTAAAACACCCAATCAGGATGAGTTGTTTGGTGCTGGGGCAACAGATAGCAGACTTCTGTGGCAATTGTGCACTGTGCAGATCATTAAGAAGTTTTAACACCAGAAACACCAAGGTGGAAAATAGTGCCCTTGTGAAGTCTTTTCACCCTCATCCTCTTGACACAGTGCTTCACATCACAGCATCAGTGAATTAGCATTTCCTGTAGAAGTATTAAAAAAAATACAGTCCTAATCCTAGTGAACAATATTTATATCTCATAACAGAAGCATATTTTTGGCAAGCTCAAAAATGACAACCCCCCTCCCAGCAATGAAATTAGAAATGATAATTGAATGGACAGGTACTTATTGGAAGATGTGATAACTCTTGGGAGTTTGTAACACAGTCAAGCTGAAATTAGAATCTGTTCCAGCATTCCTGGAGAAAATAGCAACCTGAATTCCTGAAGCAAAGCAAAGCAAATATTCACTAAATGGTGTTCATAAATGTTTGAGTGCTAAATTTTGTTGCCAGATGTATAGTGGCTTTCACTGTTGTGTGTGTAGGCAGTCAAGCAGCAAACTGACAGCTCTGAGTAGAATTTGCTTATCCCAAGAATTGCAGAGTATGTGTTGCTCAGTAAATACTGTTTACTGTTTTATACTTAACTTAACATTTAGAGGTTTCAGTAGCAGAAAGCTCTGAAGATGACTACCAATATGAAGAGGTAAGAGACGTTAACACAAAAATTGCAACCTATTTTATTTTTAAGTACAAATTGTGATATTGATAAGTGACGGAGAAATACAATTTATTTTATCGTTAGCCACAAAAAATAGTCTTACATGCTTTATTATTTATAAATGAAGGGCAAGGTCTATCCCAGAACTAGGGTGATATCTGGTTTTCAACACTGTGCTATATCACCAGCTAAACATCGTGATATACCGATATATCACAATGTCTGAAATAAGGATGGAGCTATGTAGAGGCATTGGCTGGCTTCATGGTTTATCCCACATCTTGATTTTTGCCAGTGCCTGTTCTTGTGATTCACTGCCCCCTGCATGAGGCAGCGGAGAGCTGAGCCGGCTGCAGGAATTGAGAGAAGCATTGGCTGGTTTCACTGTTTTTCTCACATTGTGATTGTTGCATAGTGCGCTTTCTCTCTCTCACACACACACACTTCAGCTTCAACATCATCATTATTCGTGATATATTGCCAGGTCAAAAATTATGAAACCAATATCACAATATGAACTTCAAACCTACTTACAAGAGGGATATTGACATGGGATTCTATGGATCCCTATTTTCACACACACCTTTTGTGCCCACGCAGATTAGAAGGTCTCTGTGCACTGTGTATCTTCATTATCCTCCATCCTGCCCTCCCTCTTGCCCAGATGTAATTTACTTAAACCCTAAACTCAGTAGATCTGACTAGGACAAAATGTGATAAAAGTGTACACTGAACTGATCTTCTGATCCTGTAAAGGTTTGGTTTGGTTTTTTGTTCACTGAATACTGATGTGGAGAGAGGCGAAAACAATGCCTGGTGTAATTTTTCACAAATGCTGTGCCTGGTTTTATTTTATTCTTTTGCAATTCTTTTTTCTCCTTAACTTTGTACTGTGGTTTCTAAAAAGACATATAACGAACAATCCCCATTCCATGCATGTAAATGTAAATAATACAGTCAAACATTAAGTAAGTTTGTAAATAATCTGGAAATAGAATTGGCCTGATTTAGGATAGAAAATATCTGAATGTTTTTAATCTTATTCTTACGCAGTTGGTGCCTGAAAAAAATAGTATGTTGTATCAATGAAAAGCTGGTGACTTTAAGCAGAAATTTGTTAATTAGTACTATCTTAATTTAAAATCAGTTAAATGCATCCAGTTAATCCATTCTGGGATAGTACTGGCCACTTGGTGCCTGAATGTTCAACTTATATTTTCATAGTTGCAAGCCTACATTTATGTATGCAAGTGCACATAATTTGTAATGTACCATTGATTCTGTTTATCCCAAGTAATTTATAGGCATTCTCACACTGAAAACAGTGCATGCACTTTTATACTTACGTGTCCATGAAAATGAAAGATAATAAGAAACATCCTGCTTATAGTTTTTCCATTTATTCCTGCTGAATAGTAAAAACATCCGTGTAAAATTGCTCAGGGACAGGACTCTGATATGAACCAAATCCTACTGATGCCACAGATAAATATGCTCAGTGACTTCTGAACTTCGGGTAAAACTATGGTCTATAGTATGCTCTCACTTTTAATATCCCATGATTTGGTACACATTTCTAGAACGCTAATTTCATGTAGACTTTGATCCAAAGCAACGTATGAGGCGAAGTTGTATTCTCATGCAATGGAAAACATTACAGGCATTTTTGTGCATTTACCAAGTTCGCCTGTACAAAATTGGCAGTCTTCAATTGACAGAAACAGTAAACATAGTACCCCATTAAACTGGCAACCTAGTGTCCTGATCTAGAATATTGTGTATATATTGCATTTGAATATGGAGTTCTCAGCTCATTTAAATAGATGGGCCTTATAGCTTCCCCATCCCATAAATACTTATGCAGATTGGGTCCCCTGATGAAAATGAATAAAGAAGGTATATTAGTTAGGGGTATTAAGCTATAAGGAGATAATCTTATACTGAATCTGATCTCTGGCCTATGCTGTCCACAATACCTCCGCTGGGGTTTCAGAAATTCCTAGTTCTATCACCTAAGACCCTTATTTAGGTAGGGACACGACTAAACAAGTAAACAACAACAACAATAAAAATGAAATAAGTCTAAGTCATACTCAGAGTAGACTCATTGAAATTATGATCTTTAGTTAGTCATGCACATTCATTTCAGTGGGACTATTGTGAGTATGATTGAGTTAAATACAGCCCTGAAGCAGGGATCTGACATATACAAAAAGCCATTCCATTGCTGAATTGTGGCAAATAGATTATATAATCTTGGGGATTGAAACAGTTTCCCTCAACTCAGTGGATGTTCTCATTGTATATGTATTTATAATTCTGTTTTAGGTACCAGCCGATGATGAATTTAGCCTGCAAGATGGTGATGAAGATCTGGCAAAGGCTTTATACACAATACAGGAACAGGCTGTTGATGCCCAAATTATGGTAAATATGTGACTACATTGATTCATATGACTTTACAGTTATTAATGTAATATGCATGTGAGTGTGGTGGTTAACAGACTGTTACAGCAAATGCATTATTATTCAAGACTAATGTGAGAGAGAGCAGAGAACTTCCAGATTGAAAAGGGTGACATTATGTTACATCTAAGTGGCAAAACTGAACCAAACTAAGTAGTTTAACCGCACCCCCATTTTCAAATTTTACAATAGTGTCCATAATGAAAGCTGAAATAAACTTGGTATTTTCTATATTTCATATTCAGATATGGTGACTTATCATCTGGTTGCAATGAAAATAATGGGCATCTAGTGGGAATAAATCCAGTGCAGCTGTCATCCAATTTACATGTTATTGGACAGTTTCAAAACACTTTCTTAAGGCAGGCTAAAGCCATTTAACATTCCCAGTGGAAATACATTCCTTTCCATGTCAGACCTCTATGCTTTACTGCAACTGTTTCTGAAACTGCCCTAAGTTTCAGCAGAGATGCTATTAAAGGAAGGGAGCACATGCATCCTGAAAGTGTTTCTTTTGATCTAGGACATAAATTATATAGAATCTGTGAGTTGTGTGCATGTGTAATTATATATATTTAAAAGGAACAGATAAAAATGAGCCAACAGGGATAATACTCAAGTCTCATCTCAATGAAGGTGTTAAGTGATCCTTAAGCTCCCTTTTCCTTTCAACTGGTTCTATTTTTACTTTTGCAACGTAGGCCCCAATTCCTTTCAGAGGGCACACATACTTCTTTTGAAACTTCATGGAATTTAAAAGTAGTGGCTTGAAGAGTAGTGCAGAAGAACAGGAAGAAAAAGGCCAAAAGCCATGCTGTGTGTGCACAACCAAGCTCTCTGTTGTAGTCATAAACCCTGAAAAGCAGAAGTATTTTATCAATTTCCGAGCTATTGGAGTAATTGTTTACTGCACAGTTAATTATTACAATTAATGACGAGGAGTTTATTGCAGTTCATTATGGGATGTAACTGTGTAGATGCATGCTGTATTTGGATTTGGTAATTCTGTAAACCTTCCTTTTCCCCAAGGGCAACTTTGTATTTCCCTTCATTTTGTTTTAGCCACTGTGTTTTCTTGTTTTGAAAATTTCTGGAGTTTATTGTAATCCAGGTTTCCTCATATGTAAAAACAGAACAAATCAACATTTTAAAAGTGAAACTGGCCCTCCTTACAACTCCATGGAAGGAGAAGGGAGGAGTGCATGAGTGCAATGCTTTGCTTGGGCTCACTGCAGCTTGTGCATGCAAAGCTAACCATAGCTTAACATTACATGCAAACATAGTCAGTGGGTAAAGATCAAGACTGCTGGACCAGGGATGACTGAAAATGAAAGCAAAGGCTAGATAAATTAATATATCATAGCATAGTATAAATTTTTGGTGATCCAAATGTTCTTAGTTTGCTTGAAATACGTTTGGGAAGGTTTTACCCAGAAAGGTTGTATATTATTATTTACAATAAACCAACAAATAAGTAAATAATACTTAATGGCAATTGAACCAGTGTCTTGACTATTATTTTCAGGTTCAGTTTGGAATTGTTTTTTCATAACTTTACAACTCAAAGACGTGTCTGTCTTCTTATGGAAACAGGGTCAGTCATGTGTAGCTGGCTAACATGGTGCACATTTGGGCTTCAACAAAGTGGTTGGATGCGTGTTTTGATGTGGCTATAACAATAAATACCCCACCCAGAGCCCCTAGTTGTTGAATGAAACTAGTTATATGTTGTTGGAACTCGATTCGGGTTAGTTATTACTTTAAGGATATAGTCCTGTGCAGAAACACTTGGAACTCAGTGGTGTTAGACTTGTGAAGTCAGTTGGCCCATAATCTGTTACACTGGGCCAACCATCTGTTGTTGATTCTTCATCACCCGTCAGTCAGTGTGATCAGCAGAGTATGCAAAGCTCCAGCAGACTCATCCAGTGTTAGCTCACCATGCTGTACTGTCACCATATAGCATGTAACCTTCAGCTTCACTGCTGATACCGCACACTTAACTAATGCTGGTGAATGCAGCCTTTGCTTTATACCCACCATTGCACTTACGCACATTCCTTAGAGAACGGGAGGGTGGATGAGTAATACTTTAGGCCTTCTGGCATTAGGCTGCTTCTAAAGCCCAGTACAGCTGTATCCAGGTAAGCAGAATCCAGATGTGGAGGTCGGGCAACTCAAGACATGGACCAAGAAGTTAGTGCAATTTCACTCATTATACTAAATTACACCAATAAGTGGGATTTCCTTCTGTGTAAAGAAGCTGCATAGCAACTGAGCAGTAGTATATCATCCCACTATGCTGGTTGAGCACATTATGTAGGAGGCATGAACCAAAACCAAGAAAAAATCCTGACCGTTCCCATAAAGTTTCTCTAATATGCCAGACCATGATAATTAAACTACTATAGTTGTCTTGTGCTGTAATTTATGTGATAAAGAATCCAACTGGCCTGTGATTGAAATGTGCTTTCTTGAAAGCAATAATGAGGCAAACAGGGAGGCTATATTTCTAACAGTAGCTCTTGAATTTTATTTCTAGGCTCAGCGACCAGGTCAGATTGCTAAACATTCCTTGTCTGAAACTCCAGAAGTTGTAGATGACTTTCTTTGCAATTTCCTGATTAGAATGGGGATGAACAGGACACTAGACTGCTTTCAAACTGAATGGTATGCCTTTTTTTTTTTAAAGTATTCCAGCTACAAACCTGCAGAAATAAATATGTATGACATATTTTGCATCCTGATAGGCAAATAAAGAGGCAGACATGTAAAATGAGGTTGAACTGCGCCACTTTTATTTAAACCTTAAATTATAACCAGCAGAGGGGAATGACCAGGAGGACTCCCCTGAGTGAGTGCCTGAGGGTCCTGCTCTTGCCACTTACCATCTGGCCTGGGGCGGGGCCTGAAGCCTCACAAGGACTGCGTGGTGCTTGCTGCCTGCTGCCCAGGAGGACTCCCCTGAGTGAGTGCCTGAGGGCCCTGCTCTTGCCACTTACCATCTGGCCTGGGGCGGGGCCTGAAGCCTCACAAGGACTGCGTGGTGCTTGCTGCCTGCTGCCCAGGAGGACTCCCCTGAGTGAGTGCTTGAGGGCCCTGCTCTTGCCACTTACCATCTGGCCTGGGGCGGGGCCTGAAGCCTCACAAGGACTGCTTGGTGCTTGCTGCCTGCTGCCCAGGAGGACTCCCCTGAGTGAGTGCCTGAGGGCGCTGCTCTTGCCACTTACCATCTGGCCTGGGGTGGGGCCTGAAGCCTCATAAGGACTGCATGCGGCTTGCTGCTTGCTGCCTGCTGCCCAGGAGGACTCCCCTGAGTGAGTGCCTGAGGGTCCTGCTCCTTCCTGCCACTTACCACCTGGCCCAGGGCGGGGCCTGACAGGCCTCACTAGGACAGTTGTTATTGCAAGAGGGGCACAGAGTGGTTTTAAAATGTTTTTTAAAATTTTCTTTTGGGTTTTTTGTATGTGGGGGGTGGGGGAGGGATGGATGTTTGGTTGGGTCTGGGGAATTATTATTTTGTAATTTTTACATTTTTGTATTGTTTTATTGGTTTTGTTTGTTTGTTTAAGGTGTTATTTTGTTCTTAGGGGGAGGGGTCAGGGCTGCCGGGGAGTGGGCCCCAGCCCACAAAATGGCTGGGGCATGTTCCACAGAGGGGGATGCACTGGGACAACCGATCTCGGTGATCACGGGTAGGAGGAGGAGTTACGCTAAGACTAGACCATGTCATTACAGAGGGGGCAGGTTTAGTCGTTATCTGAGGACTATTCCTGCCTCCGGGTCTGGTCCTGACCGGATGGATACTAGAATCAGCAAGGGATACCCACATGACCTGAAGGTGCTGCTGTGCAATGCCAGGTCAATGATCATAAGACCACTGCCATCCATGACTTGATCATGGATGGAGGACTTGACCTGGCATGTGTGACAGAGACTTGGTTGGATGAAGCAGATGGGCCTGTCCTTGCCGCTGCTTGTCCACCAGGTTTCTCTTACGCACAGCAACCCAGGTCATGTGGGCGGGGAGCGGGGGTTGCAGTGATTTTTAGAAAGTCATTAGTTTGCACCAGGCGTCCTATTGGGAAGACCCAGTTTTCCGAGTGCATGTTCTGGAAGTTGGGCAATAGGGGCAGTACAGGATTCCTTTTGGTGTACCGACCTCCCCGCTGCACCAAGGATTCCCTGCCCGAGCTGCTTCAGGTCGTGGCGGATGTTCTCCTGGAGACACCCAGCTTGGTTGTCCTAGGGGATTTTAACATCCATGCCGACACGACCTTACAAGGGGCCGCTCGGGACTTCGTGGAAAGCATGGCCTCCATGGGGCTGTCCCTGAATAAGTCTGGCCCAACCCATAGCCGCGGACATGCCTTGGACCTGGTGTTTACCTCTATGGATGTTGGTGATCTGACACTAACTAAAAGCGAAACGAAAGAAGTGCCATGGTCAGATCACTTCCTGGTGCAACTGGACTTCTCTGCGACCCATCCCCTCTACAGGGAGGTGGGACCAATTCGGATGGTCCGCCCCCACCACTTAATGGATCCAAATGGTTTCCAGAGAGTGGTAGGGGATGCTTTATCCCATGTTGATGGCCTTTCAGCCGATTCCCTGGTGGTTGACTGTTTGGCTCCGAAGCGCCCTCTCCGATTGCATGGAGCCCGGACAGCCCCGTGGTTTTCCACGGATCTGAGGGCAATGAAACAATCGTTGAGACGGCTAGAGCGCCGGTGGCGGATAACTCATTCCGAATCTGACCGGACACAGGTTAGAGCTCAACGTCGAGCCTACCAAGTGGCGATAGCGACGGCGAAGAAGAATTTCTTCACCGCCTCTATTGCATCTGCAGAAAACAGCAGCAGGAGACTTTTTCAGGTGGTTCACAATTTAGCGGAACCACCTGCAACATCGGGGCCCAGTACGGGCCACATGTTCTCCTGCAATGATTTTGCAAAGTTTTTTGCAGATAAAATCGCTCAGATTCGGGAAGAAGTAGACTCCACCGTGGGAGCAGGACCGGGGCGGGAGAGTGCTAGAGTTCTGTCTGGTCAAGTTGAGTGGGATCAATTCCAATCTGTTACCTCCGAGGATGTGGACAGGCTGCTTGGACGAGTGAAACCAACCACCTGTCTCCTGGATCCTTGCCCATCCTGGCTTATAAAAGCTAGCCGGGAAGGACTGGGCGATGGGCTTCGTGGGGTGGTGAATGCTTCCCTCCGTGAGGGAGCCTTCCCAGACCCGCTGAAAGAGGCGGTTATTAAACCACTTCTTAAAAAACCATCTTTAGATGTGGCCACGATGGCCAACTATCGTCCAGTCTCAAATCTTCCATTCTTGGGCAAGGTGATTGAGTGAGCGGTTGCCGAACAACTCCAGGCACGCCTGGAAGAAGCGGACCATTTGGATCCCTTCCAGTTGGGATTCAGGCCTCATCATGGGACTGAAACTGCCTTGGTCGCACTGGTTGATGATCTCCGGCGGGCTAGGGACAAAGGTGAGAGCTGTTTCCTAGTTCTGCTGGATCTCTCAGCGGCGTTTGATACCATCGACCATAACATCCTTCTGGACCGTCTTGAGGGGCTGGGAGCTGGGGGCACTGTCATACAGTGGTTCCGCTCCTTCCTCCTGGGCCGTGTTCAGAAAGTGGTGGTGGGGGATGAGTGTTCAGACCCCTGGGCTCTCACTTGTGGGGTGCCTCAGGGTTCTGTCCTCTCCCCCATGCTTTTCAACATTTACATGCAGCCGCTGGGAGAGATCATCAGGAGGTTTGGGCTGGGTGTTCATCAGTATGCGGATGATACCCAGCTCTACCTCTCTTTTAAATCAGAACCAGTGAGGGCGGTGAAGGTCCTGTGTGAGTGTCTGGAGGCGGTTGGAGGATGGATGGCGGCTAACAGATTGAGGTTGAATCCTGACAAGACAGAAGTACTGTTTTTGGGGGACAGGAGGCGGGCAGGTGTGGAGGATTCCCTGGTCCTGAATGGGGTAACTGTGCCCCTGAAGGACCAGGTGCGCAGCCTGGGAGTCATTTTGGACTCACAGCTGTCCATGGAAGCACAGGTCAAATCTGTGTCCAGGGCAGCTGTTTACCAGCTCCATCTGGTACGTAGGCTGAGACCCTACCTGCCTGCGGACTGTCTCGCCAGAGTGGTGCATGCTCTGGTTATCTCCCGCTTGGATTACTGCAATGCACTCTACGTGGGGCTACCTTTGAAGGTGACTCGGAAACTACAACTAATCCAGAATGCGGCGGCTAGACTGGTGACTGGGAGCGGCCGCCGAGACCATATAACACCGGTCTTGAAAGACCTACACTGGCTCCCAGTATGTTTCCGAGCACAATTCAAAGTGTTGGTGCTGACCTTTAAAGCCCTAAACGGCCTCGGTCCAGTATACCTGAAGGAGCGTCTCCACCTCCATCATTCTGCCCGGACGCTGAGGTCCAGCGCCGAGGGCCTTCTGGCGGTTCCCTCATTGCGAGAAGCAAAGCTACAGGGAACCAGGCAGAGGGCCTTCTCGGTAGTGGCCCCCGCCCTGTGGAACGCCCTTCCAGCAGATGTCAAAGCGATAAACAACTACCTGACATTCAGAAGACATCTTAAGGCAGCCCTGTTCAGGGAAGTTTTTAACGTGTGATATTTTACTGTATTTTTGGTTTTTATGGAAGCCGCCCAGAGTGGCTGGGGAGGCCCAGCCAGATGGGCGGGGTATAAATAATAAATTAAAAAAAAACAAAAAACTATGGGACAGGAACTAACTTCACTGTATATAGCCATTGGGCTTCCTAGACTGCCCAGATTCCTGGGCCACATCCTGAAGGTGGGAAGGGAGGCCTTTCCTTGTCACCCCCCTCCAGGGCTGCAGAACCCTAGGTGGATGAGGGGGTTTGGTCTCAAAGAAAGCCCCTATCTCACCCTCTGAACTGCAGAGTCTGAAAGGTGAGCCTTGGGGCCGACTCATCACCTGAAAGATGCCTAAGGGGCATCACCAGGCTTAAGCAAACTATTCCTCCCCACCTCCCACCTAAACTGCCCAAAGTGATGAAATCCATCTAGCATTCTGTCAGTGTGAAGTAGGCAAAAAACAGTGTGAAGTAGGCAAAAAACAAATCTACAATCACCTTGGGAATGCATCAATTTGTACCAAGGATTTTCCTGCTCAGCCTCTCTTGTCCAACAGCCCGCAAATGAGCTCAGCCTTCTGGAAACCATCTAGGCCAGGCGTTGGCAAACTCGGCCCTCCAGATATTTTGGGACTACAACTCCCATTAGCTAGTGATGATGGGAGTTGTTGTCCCAAAACATCTGGAGGGCCGAGTTTGCCTATGCCTCATCTAGGCCTTTTTGTTGACAGTTTTTATGGCAAATTATAACTTTTGGAAACCTTAAGTATTAATTTTTGTCTTTATTTTTTCATAATAGGACCTTTCCCCAATGTGAGTGCAAGTTTTAGGCCTGCACACACACTTCATTTACTGCTAAGTAAAACACAAACATTTTTAAAGTGCAAAGACCATAACATTATTTTTAAAATGTCAAGCCAATTTTCAGTGTTTCTGCCCTATTTGTTCTGCATCCTGAACCAAGTGGTTAAGACCCAGAACTGTATACTCTGTTCTCAAATAAGTGTCTGGATGATCTAAATTCTAAAATCAATGTAATTATGTTAATTAAGCAGATATATGCTTCTTTGCTTATTTTTAATAAGTTACTCAGTTTTGGCTTGCCATTGGGTGGAAGGGACAATAGAGCTTCTCTCCCTGCGCCTAGCTTTTAAAGTCATACTTCCCCACACTTTGAAACCTATTTTTGTGGCCTATGTCTTTGAGAATGACACATATATGCTAATCTGTGATTTACGATGCATGAGCTATTTGACAATGTCAATAATTGTTCATCTTGGTGTTGAAGTGGCTATAGTTCCACACAAGGTATTTTGACAGCGAACTGACTACCAGGTACTTAGGAAACACAGAGCCTGGTGGCGCAGCCAGCCCTATGCTCATGGGTGTATCCAGAATTTATTTTAGGGGGACAGGCTTTATGTTTGGGGGCAGAAGGGAGTTATCTGTGACACAATTGGTCAGTTAGTTAATTATTTTCATTTATTTACTTGATGTAGAGGGGCAGCTGCCCTCCTGTATTCTCATGCCTATGCACTTTTGAAAGCCCCTAAGAATAGGGCTGGCCAAACACATTTTTCTCCCCCCTCCCCAGTGCAGAAAAAAGTTTTATTTTAATTCAATCCTTTTCCTCTACAGAGGGGGAAATACTCTGTTTTTCAAAAGTTCTACTGTTTCTCTGTATTTCTATGAGACTATTATCTTTTAATAATGTTTAGAATGTTGAACAAGAAACTGGGAGACTAGGGTTCAGATCCTCATTCAGCCAGGAAACTAATTGGCTCATGTTGGATTAGTAGTCATAGTCATTCAGCCCAACGTACTTCAATGGGTTTTTGCAAGGATAAAATGGTGAGGGGAAAAACTGTGTACATCACCTTGAGCACTTCAGAGGAAAGGTGGGATATAAATGTAGTAAGTAAATTAATAGACTCCTTTGAGTCTGAGGGTGCACACATAGACAAGTGATTTCTTGATTAGTGTTTATGGTATTAAAGCATCATGTTTAATGGTTTGTGAACTGATGCCCTAAACATGTATTTTATGAATGTTTTTAAATTGCATTTACATTGTTAATTAACATCATTAATAACTGAAAGTAAATTACATTTATCACATTTTTCTTTGTACAAGTATCTTTCTCTTGCTAATATACAGCGGATCCATGCTGTGATCAAACTCTAATGGGATTCAAAATGAGAAAATAATTAATGCTGAGAAAGTTGATTCATTTGCACCTATAAGAGCTCAGCTCATTTATTAAATGACCTCTTAGATATGAAAGCCTGTTTAAGAATTAATCTTTAATTAAATTAGGCAAGGTAATTAATGTGTTTATCTCACAGCTTGAGAATTCTGAGTATTTCAAGTATCTAATTTTATATAAAAGTTTCATCTTTTAACTTTCAGTTTGTTTTAATAGAAGAATAAAACCAAAGTATGAACCAATTAGAATATTTTCGTTATAAAATGAGTGGTATATTGCATAAATTCAGTTTTTTGTCACTTGTACAAATCTATATTTTGCCGTTTAAGACTATACATGGAAATTTACCTATGTGTTGCAATGTTGAGCTTTACATTTCTGTTGATGGGGGTGGACCAAAGCAAAACCTGCTCCACTCTGGTCTTCTTCCAAGCCCGGCCTACCCAGCCTGGCCTGACTGGCCCAAATTCAAATACCTGGCTGACAGGAAAGTCCACCAGCCAATTGCTGGCCACCCTGCCCAGCGTTGCTTACCCAGGATTTGGGCCTACTCCAACGGACCACAACTGCGCCCACCCCCGGGAATGGGCGGGCAGCCATTTCTATGGATTGTCAAAATTCCTGTCACATCAGATCTGAAGAATGATGCCTTAGGGTTGATAAACTCTGCAAGAACAGCCCTTCTAAATCAGACCAAGCGCCTACCTAGTCTAGCAACCTCTTTCTCAAAGTGATGAATCATGTGCCCATCAGACACCACAAGCAGGAAATGAGGACAATAGCCCCCTTCTGCTGTTCTTACCTCTTACTCAGTATAAGTACCATATTTTTCTGGATATAATAACCCCCCCCCCAATTTTCCTGTATTTCCCCCCATGTATAAGACAACCCCAATTTTTTGAACCCAAACTTAAGACAACAAAACCCTAAAACAGATTGGCATTGTTGAGCTTTTTTTGGGCAAGCGCCCTCTAAGTTTCCATCATGAGGTGCAGTGGCTGGGGCACCACACACTCCCCCTCGGTGGCAGAGGCTGCTGCTGCTGCTGCAAGGGAGCCAAGGGGCAGGAGGCTCCTGAGCAGGTTGCCAAGGCAGAGCCCAGGGAAGGCGGCACCCACGCTGCCACCAGATTTGCAAGATGACGCTATGTGTTATGTGTAGAAATGTTGTATTTGTGAGAAGGGCTGGAATAGAAGGGTTAGGAGAGGGAGGAGTGCATTCGAGAGTCTATAGGTACAGGCTGAGGAATGTGCTAAATGAAGGAATCTTCCTTTTTTATTGTTACATTTATATCCCACTTGTCCTCCAAGATACATGGTGTTCCTCTTCCCTGTTTTATTTTCCACACTTCCTTATTTTTTCCCCCAGCTGCCACTTTGTGCTTTTCTCTCTCAACCCATAATAGTCCTGGTTCTTCCGTTCCTTTACCCAGTCTCCTGATCCTCAGTCCTTGCATTCAGTCTTCAGGAAAGGTTGGACTCATCAAATCATCACAAGTGTTCTGCAGCTTCAGCTTGAAACCCAGTGCAAAGGGCAGCCTAAAACTACACCTCCCCCCTTGCCGCCTGAGTCCCTTGCACATTCCTGTACCTTTGGTGGAATCTTTGTAAGGGCCTTCTGGGAAAGTCAGAGGTTTTATGAGACTCAAGTCCTCTTAGTTATTCTACTAATGTGTAAAACCAGCACAAGAATGGTGGCTAAGCATGCTAAGCTCTGTGCCCTGTTGTCATCCCCATCACCCACCATGGGTTGGAGAGAAACTTCTAAACTTTGGCGCACAGTTTTGAACCCGTCTAAATTGCACAAGGAGCCTCAAATGTTCATCCTCCAACATGGAGACAGGACCTAGTTCAGCATGCTCTTCCTCACTTTCCCTGCTTGCATATTGATTTTTAAGTGAGTGGAAGCCTGGCAAGGGCTTCTGTTTGCCATGCAGTATTATTGCTTCTCCAGAAATTGTGCACCAAGTGAGAATACTCAAGCCACCAGGTTCTCTGCACATACTCTGCTGGAGATGTGTTACTTTGAGTGTCAGCTTTTTCATAATCATCATAACTATTTCACATATTGCTTTCCAGATCCCATAGCTCTTCACATGTATTTCTAGTTGTTGTCTTGGTGACAACCTTGTATGGTAAAATCAGTATTATCCCCCATGTTGCAGATGGGGAGGACTGAGGCTGAGCGTGGCTTACAGAAGACCACCTCATGAGATCTTGGTAGAAGTTAGTTTCAAACTGGAAGCTTCCTGATTCATAGCTCTTAGTCACTTTGTACACCAGCTCAGCTTCCTTTCAATTAGATGAAATCCTGTGGCCAGAGCTACACCACCTTCCCTAAAGAAACTTAAAGGTAAAGGTAAAGGTACCCCTGCCCATATGGGCCAGTCTTGACAGACTCTGGGGTTGTGCGCCCATCTCACTTAAGAGGCCAGGGGCCAGCGCTGTCCGGAGACACTTCCGGGTCACGTGGCCAGCGTGACATTGCTGCTCTGGCGAGCCAGAGCCGCACACGGAAACGCCGTTTACCTTCCCGCTGGTAAGCGGTCCCTATTTATCTACTTGCACCCGGGGGTGCTTTCGAACTGCTAGGTTGGCAGGCGCTGGGACCGAGCAGCGGGAGCGCACCCCGCCGCGGGGATATGAACCGCCGACCTTTCGATCGGCAAGCCCTAGGCGCTGAGGCTTTTACCCACAGCGCCACCCGCGTCCCTTCTAAAGAAACTTAAGAGGCCTTAAAATCCTGCTTCAACCAGGAAGTGAACACACTTATTTTCAAATGATTTCAACTTTTAGACTTGCTGCTGTGTTTATTTTAACATATTTCTTTAATATTTTTTCTCATTTAATGCAGCTTTTATGCCTTTCTTATACATTGATTTGGATACAATCAGTAGAGATGTGTCTGTCTTCATGATGAGGTTCCAAGAAGGTCAAAAGCAGTGCAAATTGTCCACTACCTACTTTAAGACAAAATTAGAGTGGTGCTGGCTTCATTTAAAAGATGAATGAATTCTGGCTCTGTCCCTGTGTTCTTTTAATACAATGCCTGACTCTGTTATTACTTCCAGAATTGTAGTCTGCTTGTAACTGCTTACACAAGCCTAGAACAAGAGCAAATAAAATTCTGCACAAAATAGTTAGCATGCAAACCCCCCCCCCCCAATAATATGCTTATAAGTTTTTCAGTGTATTTTAACTATGTATTTGTTCTGTTCTGACTTTTGAAGGGTGCTGGGGGTGCTGCAGTTTCAGAATCTAATTAATTTTTATCTCCTGTCATTGAAGCTTTTGATACTTTGATCTGGAGGTCAGGCACAGCATGTATAAGAGCAAGTTACTGTTTCATTCTGAAAGCTGAATAATAGAATAGAATAGAATCATAAAGTTGGAAGCAATCCCAAGGGTCTAGTCCAATCCCCCACAATGCAGGAATCCCAACCAAAACATCCATGACTGATGGCCACTGCTTAAAAATCTCCAATGGAGAGTCTACATACAACCTCCTGAGGGAGTCTGTTCCACTGTTGAACAGCTCTTACGGTCAGAATGTTCTTCCTGAGGTTTAGTTGGAATCTCCTTTCTTGTAACGTGAAGCCATTGCTTTGAGTCCTACCCTCAAGAGCAGCAGAAAACAACCTTGTTCACTCTTCCATGTGACAACCCTTACTATATTTGAAGATGTATATCACATCTCTCAGCCTCCTCCTTTCCAGGCTGAATATACCCAGCTCCTTCAACTGTTTCTCATAAGGCTTGGTTTCCAGACCCTTGATCATCTTGGTCACCCTCCTCTGCACATTCAATATCCTTTTTAAATTGACTTCCCTTGATCTGCATATTTCTGTTAATGCAGCTGTTGAAGAGTATTAGGGTTTTGTTTGTTTTTTCCTGCTGCACCGCACTATTGACTCACGTTAAGCCTGTGATCCACCAAGACTCCTAGATCCTTTTCACATGTACGACTGGCAAGCCAGGTGTCCTCCATCTTATATTTGTGCATCTGGTTCTTCCTGCCTAAGTGCAGCACCTTGCATCTGTCCCTATTGAAATTCATTTTGTTAGTTTGGGCTCATTTCTCAGTTTATAAGTATAAAAAATGACATTTTAAGAGCTCTTGTAGTAACCTCTCTGTTTCTAGGATTCAAAGACTTAAATGTGTGAACTGTTTCAGGATCCAGTTTAGGAGTCTTTACATAGCAGTGGTATAAGGGGAAAATGTGTCTCCTGCCCTGTATTTTGTATGGTTGGGTTTACAGTGGTGCCTCGCAAGACGAAAAGAATCCGTTCCGTGAGGCTCTTCGTATAGCGGTTTTTTCGTCTTGCGAAGCAAGCCCATTGACAGTTTAGCGGATTAGCGCTATTAGCGGTTTAGCGGCTTTTAGCGGATCAGCTGATAAGCGGCTTAGGGCTTAGGAAAAGGGGGAAAAAAGGGGAAAAACCCCGCAGGAACTCGCAAGACATTTTCGTCTTGCGAAGCAAGCCCATAGGGAAATTCGTTTTGCGAAGCGCCTCCAAAATGGAAAACCCTTTCGTCTAGCGGGTTTTCCGTCTTGCGACGCGTTCGTCTTGTGGGGCACCACTGTAGTTCAGTCTTGCATGGTGTACCTTTTTAAAAAACATTAAAAAGTGGTCTGACCATGACAACAGGGTTACAGAGCCCCTCCCCTCATTCCAGACCAACAACCTCCCACTTGGTTGAAAATATTGGCTTGAAAATATTGGCTCAAGATGCAAAATGTGTTGGACAGTGATTTTTGTGACAGCCCCATCGTTATCAGAATGGCCACCCGCCCCAACCCCAGACACTCCTAACATAGCTATTTAAAAGCCACAGGACAGCATTCTTGAGGGCCTATCAGCCAATTCAGGAAGGGAGACTGTTGGGCAGTGGGATGATTGGAACACCATGGAATTTGTGATCTGTCTCTCTGGTCTAACACAAGGTACAAACTCAAGCCCAGTACCCGAGTGAACTGATCTCCTGGTGAGGCAAAATAGCATCTTTGCTTCCCTTACCCTCCCACCTATTTTTGATTCTGAACTAGATAATATAGACAGAGAAAGCTGGGTCAGATCCTGAGGATCTTCTAGTCCAAGCCCCTGCAATGCAGGAATATGCAGCTGTCCTATATGGGGATTGAACCTGCAATCTTGGTGTTATCAGCACCAGACTCTAGCACTCTAACTAAGCTATCCAGACCCACAAAGATAAATTCCACCCAGCTCATTTCCTCAGGTCTTGGTGACACAGGCCAGTTTAGCCTGCCCACCCTAGCTTAAATCATGGATGATAGTTTTCATGGATGACCTGGAATAACTGGTAAACAGCAGCTCTACTTTGCTACAGGGCAGGTTAACAAGGCAGCCCCAAACCTGTTGGTTGGTAGAAGGGATAGTTCTTCATCTTGAGTAGAAGCCCTATTCTGGACCAGCTGCAGTTTCTGTATCATTTTTCAAGGCAACTTCATGTATAACACATTGCAATAAAACTAAAAGGGAGGTTACTAGACTATGGTGAACTGTGACCAAGCTATTTCCATTTAGGTATGGTCAGCAGAAGCGGATAAAAAAGCAACAACTTTGAGCCACTGAGGCATTGAGACTCTAATGACAGTGTTGGTTCAATGAACACCCCCAAACTGTGACATGTTTTAATTTTAATGCATTTCTTGCTAAGTGTTCCCTTTCCCCTTGAATTCTCTAAAGCAATGACAACAATATTGTAATAGCTTTCTAGAAAGAGGAAGTATATTGTATTTTAACCTATGGGTCTCCTGCTATGTTTAACTTTCCCATCAAGTAGTAAACTCTATTTTGATCATTCCACAACTGGGCACTCCACTCATGGATCTTTCTAATCCTTGGGGCCAAGAAGAGAGGGAGAAAAAGAAACACTTTTCATTTTAATTTCAGGTATGAGCTAATGCAGAGAGGTATACTTGAACCTAAAGACATTGGATTTGTTCCAGATGCATACACCTGCAATCAACATTTGGAAAGGGAAAACAAATATCTCAAGAAGGAAATGGAGAGCTATAAAATAGCAGCCAAGTATGTTTTTGTTATTGTTAATGGGTCTTCTGCTGTTCACCTGGGGAAAGATCCTGCCAAATTAACCACAATTTCTGTTAATTTCAAAAGGAAAGTTAAGCATGTGTTCAACAAGATTTGAATGTATTTATTTACAGAACTTACAGCTTTAATTGCAAAGAGCATTGAAGTAAAAGTGATTTAAGAGTGCTTATGTCTGACTAGACTGTGCCCAACATGAACATGTTATAATAAGCTGCCAAGTGAGCAGATTTATGGAATTCTAAGAACCTTGTTGGGGCTAGCTGACAGGAGAGAGCTGGGAAAGCCACCACAGTGTACCAAGCCATTACACAAAACTGCAGACCCATCACAATTCATGGGTTTAAACTTGAAGGGATCAAGTGGGTTCATGGGGAGAAAGGCTAGTATTCAGGTTGGGGCAACCCAGTCAGATGGGCAGGGTGTGTGTGTGTGTATTTGTGGCTGGTAATCAGAAACACAATCAATCCATAAAGCAAAGCTTTTATTCAGCCTTCTGAAGGTGTCCAGGCTTTCCAGTTCAAATGGTTCTCTACTAATTGTGTAATTAAGTAAAATAAAATAAATGGACGGAAGATGGTTTGGTACCATGCCTTTTAAAAATTTTATTTGCTACATTTCCTTGCTCTATACAAAGACATATAGTATATCAACTTAAAAAAATATCCAGAACAGGAACCATGTAAAGATAAGCAGTACAGTGGTGCCTCGCAAGACGAAATTAATCCGTTCCGTGAGGCTCTTCGTATAGCGGTTTTTTCGTCTTCTGAAGCAAGCCCATTGACAGCTTAGCGGATTAGCGCTATTAGCGGTTTAGCGGCTTTTAGCGATCAGCTGTTAAGCGGCTTATCAGCGGATCAGCTGATAAGCGGCTTAGCGGCTTAGGAAAAGGGGGGGAAAAGGGGGGGAACCCGCAGGAACTCACAAGACATTTTCGTCTTGCAAAGCAAGCCCATAGGGAAATTCGTTTTGCGAAGCGCCTCCGAAACGGAAAACACTTTCGTCTAGCGGGTTTTCTGTCTTGCGAGGCGTTCATCTTGCGGGGCACCACTGTAGTTTAATTGCACTGGGATTGTTATATATAGAATCATAGAATCATAGAGTTGGAAGAGACCACAAGGGCCATCGAGTCCAACCCCCTGCCAAGCAGGAAACACCATCAGAGCACTCCTGACATATGGTTGTCAAGCCTCTGCTTAAAGACCTCCAAAGAAGGAGACTCCACCACACTACTTGGCAGCAAATTCCACTGTCGAACAGCTCTTACTGTCAGGAAGTTCTTCCTAATGTTTAGGTGGAATCTTCTTTCTTGTAGTTTGGAGCCATTGCTCCGTGTCAGCTTCTCTGGAGCAGCAGAAAACAACTATTCTCCCTCCTCTATGTGACATCCTTTTATATATTTGAACATGGCTATCATATCACCCCTTAACCTCCTCTTCTCCAGGCTAAACATGCCCAGCTCCCTTAGCTGTTCCTCATAAGGCATCGTTTCCAGGCCTTTGACCATTTTGGTTGCCCTCCTCTGGACACGTTCCAGTTTGTCAGTGTCCTTCTTGAACTGTGATGCCCAGAACTGGACACAGTACTCCAGGTGAGGTCTGACCAGAGCAGAATACAGTGGCACTATTACTTCCCTTGATCTAGATGCTATACTCCTATTGATGCAGCCCAGAATTGCATTGGCTTTTTTAGCTGCCGCGTCACACTGTTGGCTCATGTCAAGTTTGTGGTCAACCAAGACTCCTAGATCCTTTTCACATGTACTGCTCTCAAGCCAGGTGTCACCCATCTTGTATTTGTGCCTCTCATTTTTTTTACCCAAGTGCAATACTTTACATTTCTCCCTGTTAAAATTCATCTTGTTTGTTTTGGCCCAGTTCTCTCATCTGTCATTTTGAAGTGTGATCCTGTCCTCTGGGGTGTTAGCCACCCCTCCCAGTTTGGTGTCATCTGCAGATTTGATCAGGATGCCCTTGAGTCCATCATCCAAGTCGTTGATATAGATGTTGAATAAGACCGGGCCCAAGACAGAACCCTGTGGCACCCCACTAGTTACTCTTCTCCAGGATGAAGAGGAACCATTGATGAGCACCCTTTGGGTTCGGTCAGACAGCCAGTTACAAATCCACTGAGTGGTAGCATAGTCAAGACCGCATTTTACCAGCTTCTTTACAAGAATATCATGGGGCACCTTGTCAAATGCCTTGCTGAAATCAAGGTAGGCTACATCCACTGCGTTCCCTTCATCTACCAGGCTTGTAATTCTGTCAAAAAACGAGATCAGGTTAGTCTGACATGACTTATTTTTCAGAAATCCATGCTGACTATTGGTGCTCACAGCATTCCTTTCTAGGTGCTCACAGACTGTTTGCTTAATGATCTGCTCCAGAATCTTCCCTGGTATTGATGTCAGACTGACTGGGCGGTAATTATTTGGGTCCTCTCTTTTCCCCTTTTTGAAAATAGGGACAACATTTGCCCTCCTCCAGTCTGCCGGGACTTCGCCTGTTCTCCCGGAATTCTCAAAGATGACTGCCAGTGGTTCTGAGATCACATCTGCCAGTTCTTTTAATACTCTTGGATGCAGTTCATCTGGCCTTGGAGACTTGAATACATCTAAACTAGCCAAGTATTCTTGTACTATCTCCTTAGTTATTCTGGGCTGTGTTTCTTCTGCTGAATCTTTTGCTCCAAATTCTTCAGGTCGGGCATTGTTTTCTTTATCGGAGAAGACTGAGGCAAAGAAGGCATTGAGGAGTTCAGCCCTTTCTGTGTCCCCTGTTTGCATTTTACCATCTTCTCCTCTGAGTGACCCCACTGTTTCTTTGTTCTTCCTTTTGCTACGAACATACCCATAAAAGCCTTTTTTGTTGCTTTTAACCTCTCTAGCAAGCCTGAGTTCATTCTGTGCTTTAGCTTTTCTGACTTGGTGTCTACACGTGCTGGCTATTTGTTTGAATTCCTCTTTGGTGGTTTCCCCCCTTTTCCATTTTTTGTACACATCCTTTTTTAATCTTAACTCAGTTAAAAGTTCTTTAGATAGCCACCCTGGCTTCTTTAGGCACCTTCCATGTTTCCGTCTCATTGGTATTGCCTGAAGTTGTGCTTTTACTATCTCCCTCTTAACAAACTTCCAGCCATCATGAACTCCCTTTACTTTTAGTATAACTGTCCATGGGATCTCACCCAGCACTTCCCTAAGTTTTATGAAGTCGGCTTTCTTAAAGTCAAGAAATTGAGTCCTAGTATGCTTGGCTGCTCCTTTCCGCTGTATAGTAAACTTCAGAAGAGCGTGATCACTCTCGCTTAATGTTCCTTCCACTTCTACCCCACTAACCAGGTCATCAACACTGGTTAGGACCAGATCTAAAATGGCTGTTCCTCTTGTTGCTTCTCCCACTTTCTGGACAACGAAGTTGTCTGCAAGGCCAGTGAGGAATCTGTTTGACCTTATGCTCTTGGCTGAGTTTGACATCCAACAAATATCTGGGTAATTGAAGTCCCCCATTACTACTATCCAGTGGCGTAGCGTGGGTTGTCAGCACCCGGGGCAAGGCAAGTAATTTGCGCCCCCTAACCCGTGGATTTGCGCCCCCTAACCCGTGGATTTGCCCTAACCCCAGATGTTGCGCCCGGTGCGGCCGGCCCCCCCTGCACCCCCCACGCTACGCCACTGCTACTATCTCCCTTCCTTTTGCATGCTTGGCCATCTGTTCCAGGAAGGCATCATCTATGTCCTCCGTTTGGCTTGGGGATCTATAGTAAACTCCTACAATGAGGTCACTGTTATTCTTCTCTCCCTTAATTTTGACCCAAATGTTCTCACTTTGGCTTGAGGTTCTAAATCTTGGATCTCTTCATAGGTATACACATCCCTGACATATAACGCCACTCCTCCTTTCTTTTCTAGTCTGTTTCTCTGAAATAGATTGTATCCCTCCATTATTACATTCCAATCGTGGGACTTATCCCACCAGGTTTCAGTGATGCCTATTATGTCATATTTAGTTTACTGTACCAAGAGCTCAAGCTCATCTTGTTTATTTTCCATGCTTTGGGCATTATTGTACAGACATTGAAGTCCATTAATCATTCCCCCGTGTCTCTTATTTAAGGATTTTTTCCTCCCACCACTAGGTCTGTGTGCTGTTTGCTCCATTTGGTCTATGACATTTGGATGATCATCTTCATCAATTGATAGACTCCTACCTTCAGGAGCACTGTCTCCCTCCCCCACATTAGTCAGTTTAAAGCCCTCCTGATGAGGTTTCTGAGATTTTTGGCAAAAACATTCCTCCCAACTGTTGTGAGGTGCAGCCCATCGCTTGCCAGAAGTCCATCTTCAAGAAACTGCAGTCCATGATCTAAGAATCCAAACCGTTCCTGTTTACACCATTTGCGAAGCCAGCTGTTCACTTCCACTATTTTTCCCTCTCTCCCTGGGCCATGTCATTCAACTGGGAGGACAGATGAGATGACAATTTGTGCATTTAATTGCTTCAATTTCCTGCCCAGAGCCTCATAGTCTCTTTTGATCTTCTGGAGGCTATTGCTTGCAGTGTCATTGGTTCCCACATGAACCAAGAGGAAGGGGTATTTGTCAGTGGGTTTTATGATTCCTTGCAGTCGTTCAGTTACATCTTGGATCTTAGCCCCGGGGAGACAGCACACTTCCCGAGACATCTTGTCAGGCCCACAGATCACTGCTTCTGTTCCCCTCAGTAGGGAATCCCCTATCACCACTACACGCCTCCTCTTAGGTCTGGTCGGGGTTCTTCCGTGAGCTGTCCGTTCCAAGGTCGCCTGCACATTCCCTGAGGACTGACTTTGCTGCTCGTCTTCATATACCTGATCGACTGTAACGAGGGAGAGATCCTCAAATGGAGTCTGCTCTTCGTCTTCCATTCTAGGGGAGAGGACCTCAAAGCGATTGTGTATTTCTAAACAATCAGAGCGAACCCTGGGCCTCCTACTTCTTTGAGTCACGTTTCTCCATATATCTGGCTCCTGTGTTGGTGAACTAGCCTCCTTCTCAGGGGAGTCCCCTGTCTCCTGCTTGGTGGAGACAGTGTGCTCTGTTGCTTCCAAGAAGAGCTCCAGCTCTCTAATTCTTTGGAGCATAGCTACACGTTCCTCCAGTTGCTGGACTTTGTCTTCTAAGAGGGCAATCAACATGCAATTGCTGCAGGTAAAGCTGCCTGCAACCTTTGGCAAGATGGCAAACATTGCGCAGGAACCGCAGGCGACTGCAGCTGTTCCCTCACCCTCCATCTTGAGAACGTGTCATTGGGGGTGGCTACAGCAGTCCTCCATCATAAAAAGCATGAAGACAGGACAAATAACTCCCCCCCCCAAACCTAGGTCTCCCCCAACAAACGTTTGAGACTAGCTCCCCTAAATCTAAAAGATGGATGAAATTGCGCGCGCCACTAGGCGCGCGTCGCTGCCCTGCAAGCTCTGATAAGCTCCTCTCACAGCTAATCACCTGCCTCAACAGAAACCCTGCCCCCTCTGACCTTTGCACAGGGGGAGCAGCTAATCAGCCACAAATAAAAACACACACGAGAAAACCCTTTTTGCTCCTTCTTCAGCTGCTGCCCTGCAAGCTCTGATAAGCTCCTCCCACAGCTAATCACCTGCCTCAACAGAAACCCTGCCCCCTCTGACCTTTGCACAGGGGGAGCAGCTAATCAGCCACAAAGAAACACACACACGAGAAAACCCTTTATAAATAGGTCTAAATAATAACATTGTGGTGCTGAAGTTAATATAGATGTAAACCACTGCGTTTAGAAAAGATGGCAATGCAGACTGACCAGAGATACATGCCATGTTACTTAAGCAGTTTATGTTTATGTGTAACTAAATCCTGTCAATTTTCTGAGCCTAAAAGGTATTGCGGGGTACAAATAAAAAGCATAACTATTTACAAAAGAAATTATTGCATGCTGCAGCCATTTTAATGAATGCATGTAAGTTTGCTAAATTTTACATTTCACAATTTTTGAAAGGCCATATTGGATCTATGAGTTGGCTATACAGGAACAGGAAGCTTTATAGCATTATTGATTTGCTTTTGAGAATGCATGCCATACAGAAAAAAAATCACAAAACACTAAATAATTTACATGTTTTATGTGAGAGAGGGAGATCTACTGTGTTGGTGAGAGGCAGCAGTAAGCATTTGTCCTTAAAATGTTTGCTGCATCTGTCTTGTATGCTCCTTCCTGACAGAAAATGAAATGCATAGATATTTAAAGGGGGAAACTCCTAGGCAGTAGTAGTTTTGTGAGCTTGATATTCAAGGTGCTAATATTTCCTTGGAAACACGCTTCCTTGTAGACATTACTATGAGATATGTTGACCAGTTGTCCCTGTTTGTGGTACCCAGGACCAGAAACACACACAGCAAGGTTAACAAGTATACTGTCAATCAAAATATGATCTAGCAGCTTCAAGTCTAGAGTGCTTGAAGTATGTAGCTTCAGTATGAGGGACAGCAACAGGAAATGGCTGCACTACAGTATATCAGATAAGAGTGTTCAATGTCAGCATGTATTCCAGAAACTGAATCCAGTGCAAAGGGAAATAGGAAAGAGAAGGGGCACAAATGAGGAAGCTGATTTCACCATGATTTCTTTATATATAATTTTTTTTATTAGTTTTTCTTAACATATCATTTTCAACAGTAATTAAACATACTTTTACATATTATTCAAATTTTTGACTTCCATCAATCCTGTCTGAAAAATTTCCAATCTAATCTCTCAGTATGCATTTCTTATCTTCCCTATTACATTTCAAACTCATAACCAATATCTCTATCTTTTTCTACTTTGTAACACTTTGTATATTTCTCCTTACAAAACCTCTTGTAGTCCTACTAGCGTAATTTGTTGATTGCAGTTGCTCTTCAAATAATTCATATACTTCTTCCAATTTCTTCAGTAAATCTCTGGTCCCGCAGGTTTTGAATCCTTCCTGTCATTTTGTCCAATTCTGCATAGTCCATTAATTTCGTCTGAGATTTCACCATGATTTCAGTGCATGCTTAAGCAAGTTTACTCAGCAGTATTCCCTGCTGATTTGAATGCATGCTGTTAAAGGTAGTAAGTTAGCAGGGTTGTGTATGGGGAGGGTGTAATAAAAGAACCATCTAAATGAGCTGAAGTGCAAAATGTCAGAAAGTGAATGTCCAAAAGAAGTGTACACTTATAGACTCATAGAATTGTAGAGAGGGAAGGGACCCCGAAGGTTGTCTAGTACAACCTCCTGCAGTTGCAGGAATCTCGAATGCTATCCTTCATTCAATTTGATACCATACTATATCCTGTTTAGCATTTCAAATGTGCTAGCAGTTTTATTCTTTTTCATGACAGCTGAGAAAGTTCCAAATTGATCATGCAAATTTTTAAAAATACTCAAACCTAATAAATATTATTCTAAATACTTAGTTATTGCTCAGATTAATTGAGATACAATTTAGTTAAAGGTAAAGGTAAAGGTACCCCTGCCCGTACGGGCCAGTCTTGACAGACTCTGGGGTTGTGCGCCCATCTCACTTAAGAGGCCAGGGGCCAGCGCTGTCCGGAGACACTTCTGGGTCACGTGGCCAGCGTGACATCGCTGCTCTGGCGAGCCAGAGCCGCACACGGAAACGCCGTTTACCTTCCCGCTGGTAAGCGGTCCCTATTTATCTACTTGCACCCAGAGGTGCTTTCGAACTGCTAGGTTGGCAGTCGCTGGGACCGAGCAGCGGGAGCGCACCCCGCCGCAGGGATTCGAACCGCCGACCTTTCGATCGGCAAGCCCTAGGCGCTGAGGCTTTAACCCACAGCGCCACCTGCGTCCCACAATTTAGTTACTAACTGCCAATAAAAAAACTACCACTAAAAGCAGATCTAGGTGTTAGTGGCATAACTAATAAAAGCTCTAGGTGGTAACTGCCATTTTGGACCTACCATTTCTTCTTGCCTGAAGTTGAACAGTTCTTGACTTGAGAGACTCTTGGGGCTGTAAGGCAAAAAATAAATTGGGATTTAGATTTTCTTGACCATTCTGGGGCTTGTCCCAGCATTATGGCACCCTCCTATCCTCTCTATCAGAATCTCATCACCAGTCAATGTCCCCCTGCTTTTTTTTGTCTTATATTCCTTCATCCAGAAAGCAGTCATTTTCTTCTTTTTCTTTCATGCAGCAAAGCTAAAGAAGCACTGCTAAAACTGCAGAAAGAGCGTGACTTCCATCGAATGCATCATAAACGAGTGGTGCAGGAAAAAAACAGGCTCATTAATGACATTAAAAGGTAAACAATTACAAATGGGGTTCTAAACCCACTTGATTTTCAAGAGAAGAGCCAGCATTACCTAAGAATGATATTTACAACACCCCCCTATTTACATGTGTTCAATTCATGCACCACCACTTATATGCACAGCCCTGGAAACCCGGAAGTGGCGGAAGAAACCTGAAGAGCCTCAGCAAAGCCCTGCTGTGCCTCCAGCTCATGCATAAATGGGGATTCGCCTGTACAGTGGTACCTCGAGTTAAGTACTTAATTCGTTCTGGAGGTCCGTTCTTAACCTGAAACTGTTCTTAACCTGAAGCACCACTTTAGCTAATGGGGCCTCCTGCTGCTGCCAGAGCACGATTTCTGTTCTCATCCTGAAGCAAAGTTCTTAACCCGAGGTACTATTTCTGGGTTAGCGGAGTCTGTAACCTGAAGCGTATGTAACCCGAGGTACCACTGTATAACAAAGAACTAAGAGGCTGAATCGATACAGGAAGCCTCAGTGGCAAGAAGTATCTTTCAGCAGCTGCATTTGCCATTCTTGGACTGGGAGAGCCCGCCCACAGTACCTCATACATTGGCTGCTTCAAGATTTGACTACTGCAGTGTGCTCTATGTGGGGCTTCCCTCGTGTTTGATCCGGAAGCTGCAGTTAGTGCAGAATGCTGCAGCATAATTGCGGACAGGAGTGAGACCTGTGCTCAGATGTCTGCACTGGTTGTCGATCTGCTACCGGGCTCAGTTCAAGGTGTTATTATTAGTATCTAAAGCCCTTAACAACTTGGGACTAGTTTACCTATGAGATTGCCTTACCCCATATGTGCCTACTCAACCACTTTGATCAGCAGAATTGACACGTTTAAAAGTGCCACATGATACCAGTTCCACACCTGTAAAAACTTGATCGTTTAGTGTGGCAGCACCTGCACTTTGGAACTCCCTGCCTCTTGAGATCAGGCAGGTGCCTACACTGTCCTCTTTTCAGCACCTGCTGAAGACATTCATATTTAGACCGAAAAAAATCTCTCAGGAACTGAGTGGAACAACAGGGGCTGTGTTCATCTGAACAAACAGCCTAAGGGGCGGGCCTCCTATTAAAAAAAAGGTCATCATTGATAAGCTCTAGAAGGTTTCAAACACTTTGCAGGCAAATTTGTTGATTGCACAGATTACAAGCAAAGGATTAGTTAGATCTAAGCAACCTGCTGAATACACAGTGGAAGTGAGGAACAGGTTTAAGGATTTAGATTTGGTGGACAGTGTGCCTGAAGAACTATGGATGGAGGCTCGTAACATTATACAGGAGGCAGCAACGAAAACCATCCCAATGAAAAGGAAATGCAAGAAAGCAAAGTGGCTGTCCAATGAGGCCTTACAAATAGCGGGGGAGAGAAGGCAAGCAAAATGCAAGGGAGATCGTGAAACATACAGGAAATTGAATGCAGATTTCCAAAGAATAGCAAGGAGAGACAAGAAGACCTTCTTAAACAAGCAATGCAAAGAAATAGAGGAAAGCAATAGAATGGGAAGAACCAGAGATCTGTTCAAGAAAATTGGAGATATGAAAGGAACATTTCGTACAAAGATTTCCATAATAAAGGACAAAAGTGGAAAGGACCTAACAGAAGCAGAAGACATCAAGAAGAGGTGGCAAGAATACACAGAGGAATTATACCAGAAAGAAACGGATGTCTCATATACCCCAGGTAGTGTGGTTGCTGACCTTGAGCCAGACATCCTGGAGAGTGAAGTCAAATGGGCCTTAGAAAGCACTGCAAATAACAAGGCCAGTGGAAGTGATGGTATTCCAGCTGAACTATTTAAAATTTTAAAAGATGATGCTGTTAAGGTGCTACACTCAATATGCCAGCAAGTTTGGAAAACTCAGCAGTGGCCAGAAGATTGGAGAAGATCAGTCTACATCCCAATCCCAAAGAAGGGCAGTGCCAAAGAATGCTCCAACTATCGCACAATTGCACTAATTTCTCACGCTAGCAAGGTTATGCTTAAAATTCTACAAGGAAGGCTCAAGCAGTATGTGGACCGAGAACTCCCAGAAGTGCAAGCTGGATTTAGAAGAGGCAGAGGAACCAGAGACCAAATTGCAAACATGCGCTGGATTATGGAGAAAGCTAGAGAGTTCCAGAAAGACATTTACTTCTGCTTCATTGACTATGCAAAAGCCTTTGACTGTGTCAACCATGGCAAACTATGGCAAGTTCTTAAAGAAATGGGAGTGCCTGATCACCTCATCTGTCTCCTGAGAAATCTCTATGTGGGACAAGAAGCTACAGTTAGAACTGGATATGGAACAACTGACTGGTTCAAAATTGGGAAAGGAGTACGACAAGGCTGCATTTTGTCTCCCTGCTTATTTAACTTATATGCAGAATTCATCATGCGAAAGGCTGGGCTGGATGAATCCCTAGCCGGAATTAAGATTGGCGGAAGAAATATCAACAACCTCAGATATGCAGATGACACAACCTTGATGGCAGAAAGTGAGGAGGAATTAAAGAACCTTTTATTGAGGGTGAAAGAGGAGAGTGCAAAATATGGTCTGAAGCTCAACATCAAAAAAACGAAGATCATGGCTACTGGTCCCATCACCTCCTGGCAAATAGAAGGGGAAGAAATGGAGGCAGTGAGAGATTTTACTTTCTTGGGCTCCATGATCACTGCAGATGGTGACAGCAGCCACGAAATTAAAAGACGCCTGCTTCTTGGGAGAAGGGCAATGACAGGCCTAGACAGCATCTTGAGAAGTAGAGACATCACCTTGCCAACAAAGGTCCGTATAGTTAAAGCTATGGTTTTCCCAGTAGTGATGTATGGAAGTGAGAGCTGGACCATAAAGAAGGCTGATCGCCGAAGAATTGATGCTTTTGAATTATGGTGCTGGAGGAGACTCTTGAGAGTCCCATGGACTGCAAGAAGATCAAACCTCTCCATTCTGAAGGAAATCAGCCCTGAGTGCTCACTGGAAGGACAGATTGTGAAGCTGAGGCTCCAGTACTTTGGCCACCTCATGAGAAGAGAAGACTCCCTGGAGAAGACCCTGATGTTGGGAAAGATGGAGGGCACAAGGAGAAGGGGGCGACAGAGGACGAGATGGTTGGACAGTGTTTTCGAGGTTACCAGCATGAGTCTGACCAAGCTGCGGGGGGCAGTGGAGGACAGGAGTGCCTGGCGTTCTCTGGTCCATGGGGTCACGAAGAGTCGGACACGACTAAACGACTAAACAACAACAACAAAGCAACCTGCCTGTATTAGAAATTGCCTCTCTATGTAGAAGTCAGAAAAAGAGTATTGTGACTTTCTGAACTTGTTAAATGATGTGTGCTAAACAGTTTCTTGTGAATTACATAGCAAATAGACTCACGATCCATAATGAAAACTTGACTTTCTACTTAATTTGGTGGAACATTCTAAATTTAGGTTCTGTTGTAATTAATACTAGAGAAATACATTTTAGTTGATCTTTCTTAATTGTAATTGGCTTGGTTGTCAGTTCATATGTTCATTTTGTTTGCACCAGGAATAGACATAACATTCATCTGCAAGAAAGAAATAAAGTTTAATATGGACCAGCATATTTAATTCTTTTAATGTACTTTGATAATTTGGAAAATGAAAACTCCCACCTCCATCAACATTTGGAATAGTTTGTTTGTTTTTCATAAGATTTTATTAAAGCTTTTTCATAATACAGTAAGATAAAAGAAACTAATCTAAATAAAAACAAAAACAGAAAGGAAAGAGAAAAGAAAATGCAGAGTCCTCTCTCAAAGGCAGCTCTTAACCCTTGTCACCCACAGAAAGTGGTGGATCCTCCCAGCTCTCACCCTGGGAGATCTTCACTTCTTTGCCTCTCACTCAGGGTCCTTCCACCAACCGTCCTTGAATCCCAATAATGGCCAGAGCAGAGGATAACAAAGAAGAAAAAACAAAAGAATAGAGAAGGAGAAAAGAAATAAAATAAAAATGACTTCTGATTTTCTGTCTGTCAGTTACATAAAATAAATTATTCAAAACATTCACTCTAGGATGACATCCAACTATTCTACTTTGTGTTAAGCAATATTTTTCCAGTCTTCAGACCTGAACATTTGGGTTAATTTGAAAGAACTCGGATTGTATAATTCTTACAGGTAACCAAGAAAAGTCTTTCTTCTGAGAATTAAATGCTACAAAATAAGGTCAAAGCGCATAAAGCGTTTAAAAATCATATTGTCAGGAAAGCATTGTTTAATGTTTGGACAAGATATAAGGACTTACTTGAAAATAAAACCCCAAGGTGGTTGTCACCGATGGAAGCGAAGGCTCAGAAAAAGCTCAATATGGAGGCCAAATGGCCGAAATATTGGGAAATTTTGGAACAAGAGGGAGATAAATTAAAATTGCAGAGCTTTGAAAAACTAAAAGACAAAGTGCAAGATTGGCTCCACTATTACCAAATAATGGAGGCATATAAATTGGATAAGAAAATTGGCTTCCAGGTGGAAAAATCAAAATTGGAAACAGAACTGTTAGATCCCAAAACTAAGACTCTGTCGAGAATGTATAACTTGCTGTTGAAATGGAACACTCAGGACGAAATGGTGAAATCTGCTATGATAAAATGGGCACAAGATGTGGGACACAACATTATGCTGGCTGACTGGGAACAGTTATGGACCACAGGTATGAAATTTACGGCATGTAATGCCTTAAGAGAGAATATTATGAAAATGATATACAGGTGGTACATGACACCAGTCAAGCTCGCAAAAATATATCATTTGCCTGATAATAAATGTTGGAAATGTAAAGAGACTGAAGGTACATTCTTTCACCTTTGGTGGACGTGCCCAAGGATTAAGGCTTTCTGGGAGATGATCTATAATGAAATGAAAAAGGTATTTAAATATATCTTCTTGAAGAAACCAGAGGCCTTTCTCCTGGGCATGGTCGGCCAATTGGTGCCAAAGAAGGATAGAACTTTTTTTATGTACGCTACAACAGCAGCAAGAATACTCATCACAAAGTATTGGAAGACACAAGAGCTACCCACCCGGGAAGAATGGCAGATGAAGATGATGGACTATATGGAACTGGCGGAAATGACTGGCAGAATCCGAGACCAGGGAGAAGAGTTGGTAGAAGAAGATTGGAAGAAATTTAAAGACTATCTACAGAAATATTGTAAAATTAAGGAATGTTAGAAGGATGTTGGAATGAAGTTATATGATTTCAGTAGTAATGTTATAAAGGAGTATTTAAAGATGGATTATTAACAGGTGAGAATGTAAAGTTATAATATATTAAGATAAATTAGTAAGATAAAAGTAAAAATGGAAAGGATTTGCTGAAATAACCGATTGAACTAGAATACGAAAAAGGGAGGTGTGAGGAGGTCAGGGAAACAAGTAAATGAAAGACAAGATATGGAAAAGTGGGTTTGTTTTTAATTGTTTTTATTTTATTGTATTTTGTATTTTTGTTTTTTTTCCCCTTTTTTCTGATCTTTGTAACTTTTTTGAAACTTTAATAAATATTATTTTTAAAAAATTAGATGCTACAGAATATTTCTTGCCTTGTGACCATTGTATAATTTTTTTCTTTTTTTTGTAGACTGAAGACACATTATGCATCATATGAGCCACTGTTAAAGCAGTTGAATGAAAAATATGAGATTCTACTGCGAGAGAAGATGCTCACAAGCTTAGAAAGAGACAGAGTGGTTGGGCAGGTAAAAACCTGTAGTGTGTTTAACCTAGAAATTCAGAAAGCACTGATCTCTTTACTGTCTAATGTAGACTAATGTAGAGTCATGGTTAGAGTGTGGTACTAGGATGTGGGAGACAAGGAGTCAGATCTCCACTCAAGCATGAAACTCACTGGGTGACCTTGGGCCAGTCACGGTCTCTCAGTTTAACCCCCCTGACACGGTTGTGTTGAGGATGAAATAAGGAAGGGAAATAAAGAAGGATCATAATCATACATACTGGTTTAAGTTTCCATTTCTATCCTCAAAACACAAGGTGGACCACATATAGGTAAAAAAGGTAAAGGACCCCTGGACAGTTAAGTCCAGTCAAGGGCAACTATGGGGTGCGGCGCCCATCTCGCTTTAGGCTGAGGGAGCCGGCGTTTGTCTACATACAGCTTTCTGGGTCATGTGGCTAGCATGACTAAACCACTTCTGGCACAATGGAACACCATGATGGAAGCCAGAGTGCACAGAAATGCTATTATCTTCCTGTCACAGCAGTACCTATTGATCAACTTGCATTGGTATGCTTTCGAACTGCTAGCTTGGCAGAAGCTGGGTCAGAACAATGGGAGCTCACCCCATTGCACAGATTCAAGCCACCAGCCTTCCAATCAGCAAGCCCAAGAGGCTCAGTGGTTTAGACCACAGCACCACCTGTGTCCCTACCACGTATAAAACCCAAGAATATGTAATGCACAAAGAACATGGGGCATTAGCGATTTTGAGTTTTTCTTGGATGTCAAGTGCACAGAGCTCTTCATAGTTTAAAATCAATGGGTCATATCACTGAATATAAAATGGAGAGATTACCTGAGGTGTGGGAGGGATAATTCTGTATTCTGAAGAAAGCTGTGCCTTGCTGCTTGCAAGTGCCATCTGCTGGATCTGGTGATTGGCAAGCAGCCACTTCTTAAAGTGAAAGGAGCCTCCCTGTCCATCAAAATTCTCTTCAGAGGTGCAATTGGTAGCTTGTCATTTCTTTGCCAGGTTAATAAACCAATCACTTCACACACACACACACACACACACTATGCCAGACCCCAGCAGCATACAAATTCACAAGGATTTTTTCTCTTATATATCTATACCTATGAATAAAATGAATTAAAATATGTCCTGCTGGCTGCTGCTGTTGAATCAACAGTTGCTGGCCAGAATTGCATGTCTGCCTTCTAGCAGAATTGGATCCATGCGCTGGACTGCGTTAGGCTGTATGCCAATGAAAGAGCTCTAAGAGTGCTGCTGTGCTTGGCCTGTTTCCTTTCCAAAGCCTCTCAGCAAGCTGATATCTGGCTTTTCAGTTAAGACCCTGAAACCTGTTTAAATGAGGTTATTTTTTATTTTCAGTTTTGGAAAATGCAAGGTTATGTGTAGGGCAAGTGGTGTCTCTGTCACTTCAAACTACTTATACAGTGGGTAAAAGGATAATATAACCCACTGCATAATGGTTTCACTCTTTCACACTGGTGAATCCTGATATTATTGTCAGCCATGCAGAATCTCCCAAGTGTCACTGCTATGCCGCCTCCATTCATTTCAGTGAGGTTTATGCCTCAAACAAGCCTTGAGAAAATGAATAATGTGCTCTGCTGCTAAATTCATAACACTGTTCTGCATCTAATGTCAAGGTTCTCCCAATTTTGACACAATTAAATAGATGGATAACATTATTTCAAGAAAAGGAGCAGAATTCATCATTCCCTTTATTAGCCTCACTAAAACGATTGAGGCACTTGGTAGATTTTGCAAGAGTTAAAGCCTCAGGTGTCTTCAGTATAAATATGCAAAACAACTGTCGTTATATATTTCATAGACGTGTACGTGACCTCACTTCTAGGCACAGTGTGAGGAATGTATGTTTGATGCATATTATCCCAGTGTGGGACAGATCTGATACATTCATTTCCCTCCTTGTCAGGCACATCTCCTGTTCAGTTGTGGACAGAGCATGGCAAAAGCAGAGGGCCAAGAAGGCAAAGGCAACCTATATGCAATAAGGGCAGATCTCCTCGATGCTCAGACTGTTCAGCAAGACAGCCCTGGAAGCATTCACAGGATCACTCTGCCTTATTGATACAAGTAAAGCATATTTGATTCCGCCCCCCAAGAATCCTAAGAACTGTAATTAGCCCCACACAGAGCTACAATTTCCAGCATCCAAAATAGACTACAGTTCCTAGGATTCCTGGTCGGAGTATGCGCTTTAAATGTTTGGGTTGTTTTTGGGTAGCCTGGCCACAATTTTGCATCAACCAAAATGCTCCAGACTTCATAGAATCATAAAATCATGGAGTTGGAAGAGACCCTCAAGGGTTGTCTGGTCCAACCCTTTGAAATGCAGGAATCTCAACTAAAGAATCCAAGACAGATGGCCACCCAACCTCTGCTTAAAAACCTCCAAGGAAGGAGAGTCCGCAAGCTTCCAAGGGAGTGTGTTCCACTATCGATCAGCTCTTACTGTCAGAAAGTTCTTCCTGATGTCTAGTTGGAATCTCCTTTCTTGTAACTCGAAGCCATTTATTCAAGTCCTACCCTCCAGAGCAGGAGAAAACAAGTTTGCTGCATCTTCCATGTGACAACCCAAGGGGAAGTAATAGTGCCACTGTATTCTGCTCTGGTCAGACCTCACCTTATTGAGAGCAGTACATGTGAAAAGGATCTAGGAGTCTTGGTTGACCACAAACTTGACATGAGCCAACAGTGTGACGCGGCAGCTAAAAAAGCCAATGCAATTCTGGGCTGCATCAATAGGAGTATTGCATCTAGATCAAGGGAAGTAATAGTGCCACTGTATTCTGCTCTGGTCAGACCTCACCTGGAGTACTGTGTCCAGTTCTGGGCACCACAGTTCAAGGACACTGACAAACTGGAACGTGTCCAGAGGAGGGCAACCAAAATGGTCAAAGGCCTGGAAACGATGCCTTATGAGGAACAGCTAAGGGAGCTGAGCATGTTTAGCCTGGAGAAGAGGAGGTTAAGGGGTGATATGATAGCCATGTTCAAATATATAAAAGGATGTCACATAGAGGAGGGAGAAAAGTTGTTTTCTGCTGCTCCAGAGAAGCGGACACGGAGCAATGGCTCCAAACTACAAGAAAGAAGATTCCACCTAAACATTAGGAAGAACTTCCTGACAGTAAGAGCTGTTTGACAGTGGAATTTGCTGCCAAGGAGTGTGGTGGAGTCTCCTTCTTTGGAGGTCTTTAAGCAGAGGCTTGACAACCATATGTCAGGAGTGCTCTGATGGTGTTTCCTGCTTGGCAGGGGGTTGGACTCGATGGCCCTTGTGGTCTCTTCCAACTCTATGATTCTATGATTCTAACCGTTTAGATATTTGAACTTAATTATGTTCCAGGGCACCATGAAGGGTAGATGGTGGAGAGTATTTTGAAAACACTGCAAAGTGACATTTTTGTGAGAAAAAGAGAAGTCTTAATATTTTTGAAGAGTAAATAGTTTTTGATAAATTTTGGCTTAGCTGTAGTTGATACAGCTGGCTTTCTTGCATTTCCCATCTTTGGCCAGAGTGTGGTGGTAATTTGCAGGCTAAATTCCTGCTGGATAATTTAGGCCACCTGTAAGCTTGAGTGCTGATTCCCCTTTGCCTGAGAGTTACTGACGAACTATGTGAAGTGATCTTGAGAAGGTGGAAAGATTGTTTACTTCACTTTAATTACCCTGACTGAGTGCATGGAAAGCACTGTTTAAAATTATGTTGAAGGATAACTAATATATTGATTTCTATAGGCACTCATATTCTTACCACATTGAGATATTTTAGGCTGATTATTTTGCATGCATTCACACATATGTCTGATCTTCTTAATGGGAGAAATGAAAGTTCTCAATGTCTTTTTCCCTTCATTGTTCAGATTACAGGTTTACAAGCCACTTTACGAAGCTTAGAGTCTGGAAGCTACATTCAAATTCCTGTCACTAAAGGTAAACTGTTTCCTATATATTGAAATCCCAAACTTGAACAGAAAAAAATGCTTTTCAAAGATTGTGCAAATGGTTAGGCATTCAAAATTCTCCTGCATGTTAAACCCTAAAATGATTTAATGAATGTTAAGCTTTGAGACACAGTGATTCACATGGACGAGGCATATGGGTGTGAGCTCTGAAGGGCTATGGTGGGGAAACATTGTTAAATCTGCAAAATGAATGAAATGCTTTCCCAGCTACTGTGGGAGTTGAGATGTCACTGAGTGGATTTTTAATATTGCGTCAGTTCTCTTTCCTGATTGCCTGGGAGCAGAGGTTGCCCTGGGAATGAGATAGTCCATCATTTCATTAAATACTGCAGACTCTGTCTAGTCCACCATAGAAACAGTCCTCCATGCTTAGAGAGATTCCTGCAGGAATCAACAGAGTTTTGTATCCGCTTTCCTTCCTGCAGGGTGTGTGCATGGTCAGTACACTGCCTATTACAGGCCAGACATTGATATGGGAACCATTTACAGGCATCTCATTCCCTTAATGGCTTGGTGTGTTGAGTGGATGTGCTGAGGAATGGGAAGGGGGAGTGTTGGCTCCATGAGGATTCCTTTGTATACAGGCTGAGTTGACTCTGAGCTTTTCTGTTTTAGAAAACATTTTGTTACCAAGTTTTGAAGTACAAGATGCTAACGTTAAGCAAAATTTGAATATGTACAAACTGAAATATGGAGGCTTTTTGAGGGATTTGCTTTTTTATACTAGGGAGTGGCATTTATATGTTATTTGTATTAGCAAATTCACTAAAAGGTTAAGGGTGTTCATGTTTGGATGGAGACTTGAAAATCAAAACAGGAAACTCAAATGCTGTTTGCAATATCACTTTACTACTATTGTTTAACTGGAAAATAGGTTGGCAATAAGTCATAGCATATGTCAAGTTTTATAGATCTTGATCATGGACATTTCTTTTCCTTTGAGTAGCTTTATGAAATATATTTGCAGGTTTGGCAATGGAACATTGATATTTTTATTTTATGAGCCCTTCAGCCTATCTGCTGCATTACTATCATTTTACTCACCTTCCAGAAGTCTAATAGAAATGACTTACTATAAAAATAAATAGCAACTGCAGTGAAATGTGATTAGGCTGCAGCCTTAAGCATATTCACAAGGAAGTCTCATTGAACTTAGTGTGACTTCCTTCCAGGGTAAACTGTTTAGCATCCGCCCATAATATTTTATGATAGTTGCATGGCTAAACCCTTTTGCGTATAATTTTTTGTAGTGGTTGTGTGTGTGTGTAACAAAACATCAATTTAGATTCTGGTTGATTCAATCAGTAGGTACGCAGTTTATTTTAGAGGCAGAGGTCTCACTGGGGTGTACCATTTCAGACTGTAGGTTGGAGTTTACATGCTTGAACTCCATACACACCACATCCCCTCGACACAGAAAATCTGTCGCTCCAATAAGGAGAAGTATGGTAGCCCAGTGTTCTCCTTGACATGTTAGAATGGTGTTTAGTGTGCCCCTCCCCATAAACGCTGCTGGATTTCATATTTTGATAGCAGGTCCATTGTAGGTAGAAGGTGTGGTCCCAGGAATACCTCAGTGAAGATGTTCACTCAGAGTGCAGCAGCTCTAAAAGAGGTGTGTTAAGGATCATTAGGAAAGGGACTGAAAGCAAAACTACCAATACTATTATGTTGTTTTAAAAATCTAAATTGCAGTTGTATTTGGAATATTGTATACAGTTCTGGTTGCTGCACCTTAAAAAGCACGTTGAAGTTAAGCTGGAAAAGATCAGAAAATAGCAACCAAAAGGTTCAAGGGGCTGAAAAACTCCTATGAGGAAAGGTTGCACCATGGAGGTCCTTTAGAAAAAGGGGCTAGAGAGTTCTCCTCCTCCTCCTCCTCACATAATACTATAACCCAGGGCCACACAGTGAAACCAAATGTTGGAAGATCAGGACAGATAAAAGGGAAGCACTATTCATACTGCGAATAAACACTGGAATTTGGCCACAAGTCCTGATGGCTCTGCATAACTCTGATGTTGAAAGTAACATGCCTCTGAGTACCAGTTGCTGGGGAACAGAAGTGGGGAGAGTGCTGTTGTGCTCGTGTCCCACAGGCATCTGGTTGACCATTGTGAGTAGAGGATGCTGGGCAAGATGGAACTTTGGTCTGGTCCATCCAGAATCTCCTTATATGTTGGTACAGTCTAAAGTGATTGAACAAGATGTAGCCATTTTTTTATTTAAGGCTGTGATCCTAGTGAAATTTTTAGCAATGTTGGTCACTGATATGTAGCTTTCATTGAAAAAAGACTTTAATTGTGTACAAAAAATAGCTGAGGATAATTAGTGTTAATATTGGGGCTGTATGTCTCATGCTTTTGCTCAGTTTGGGACCTAAATGGAACAAAGTTAACAGAACAGATACACAATTTACTGAAGTGATTTTCAGGAACATCACTGAAACAGTGCAAAACCTGTAAATCATGGGAAAATACTTTTGTTAAATTTCAGTAAAAATGTTCCTAATTGTCTGTAGTGGCTGAGGCAGTGTTTTTTCCTGTATATTATACACCAGATTTTCTTCATTTTGCCTGCTGACTCTAGTGAGTGACTTGTTATATCTCTATTGAGGTAACATTCCTGGGGTAAAACAATAGCATTCCACTTTTATATACCAGCACAGTTCCTAGGGTTATAGGCTATGAAGAAAAGGCTACCAGATAGTAAGCCAGCCCTATTTTTAGAGGGAGGAATTAAGGTTATTTTGTCATATTCCTGTTCTCCACCAGGAAACATTTCAGATGATACCCATTTACAGTAATCAAGACAGCCCAGACTCACAACAGCAGAATGACTCTGTACTGCTATTCAGTGTGGCTCTTCGAAAAGCTCTATTCATTTTTGAAAACAAGTTTTTGGGAGATGAAAACTGTTATTTATTTATAATTAATCTCTTAAGTACCTCTAGTAGGTGGGATGGGGTGGAAGTGGAACGGTGAAATGAGTGAATGAGCAAGGATTATATGGCAAGGAGTACCAGCAGTGGTGGTTATGCAGCAGTCATGGCTGGACGCTCTCCTCGCTCCACCATCCTACTTATGCCATGGTGCCACACTGTTTTCGTAGCCCACAGAAAATAAGCACAGAAGGAGCCTTCTATCAGCAGGCTGTAGTTACAACAAGATCAAGTAGGGAAAAAATAAGCCTCTTTCTTTTGGGATGCCTTACTCTTGTCCCCCAGCAGTGGTCTAGATACCCATCAACTGGACCAACTGCTACCAAGCCTTTTCACGTCCCTGTTTATACCTGTATGCAAACTTACATACTGCCTACATATTTATGAAGATGCGGATGTGTGTTTTTTTTTACAATGAATCTGGAAAATATTACATGTCACTGGATTCTTGCACTTTGCCAGTATACACTTAGTTACGTTGGGGCATCAGCAACTGAATTCCAGTATTAATCTTAGTAAGAAAACATTCATTTATTTATCTGTTTTCCTTAAGATAGTGGGCAGTGAGTAAAATGGTTCTGCTGCTTGAAGGGGCAAATGCAATGTTACAGAATGGGAAGTTGATTAATAATGCAAGTTTATACACAGGCTTCCCCAAACCCAAATTGCCTAGACATTGGTTGTACTCATTTCTAGATGGGGTTGCACTCTTCCCTCAGAAGAGCTGGTGCATAGTCTGGGGGTGCTCCCTGACTCACAATTCTTGCCGGAGGCTTCAGTGACTTCAGTATAGTTTTGCCAGCTTCTCTCCCTTTGACAGCTATGATTATTTTGGGACAGGGATAGCCGTGACATGGTGACTCATGCATTGATAACCTGAAAACTGGACAATTGTAATATGCTGTATATGGGAGTGTTCTTAAGGCTGGTCTGGAGCCTGCAACTAGGACAGAATGCAGCAGCTAAGTTGCTGAGTGAGGCACCATACCAAGCACAAGTTATGTCACTTTTAAAAGAGGAGCAGCACCGGTTTCTTATATGTGACCAACCTAGTTTAAGATTTTTGTTCTGACTTATAAAGTCCTAAACAACATTGGACTAGGCTGCCTGAGGGAAAGACTTACTCCATTTCAGGTCATTAAGATTGTCTGATAACCCTGTCCTGTCACCTGGTTGTGCCACAACACAATTTTATTTACATTTTTATTTACTAGAGATGAGGAATCTATGTGTGTCTAACCCTCACTATACCCCCACTGTAAACCTTCCCCTGCATTAAAGCTTATTAGGCAAGTTCCTTCCAAAAGGAATTGCACTTTTAAAACGTTTTAGTCATCATGCAATACAGAATGACCTGGTTGGTATGCAGTGCAAAATGACTGAATGACTGAATAGGAAGAGGCACCTGTTTTAATTCTGCTGCATATACTGTACATACCTTCCATCCCACCTGAAAGGCACTCAAAACAGGAGGTCTGCAAATGCTTCTGAGATATTATACTGTGTAACTGTAATGATTTTGTAGAACTTGGAAATGTGTTTGATCAGAAGATGCTTTTTAAACCTCTGGGCATTCCTAGTTCTGTAGCAGTTTGCAAGTATGTATATTTCACAAACGAACACAATCCCACGAGCAATGTAACTGCCAGACAACCACAGCCACTGAGTGAGAGAAGAGCTTCCAAACAAATAAAACATTTCTGCAATGTGTAATGCTTAGGGAAATACTCTGAGACATGATACTTGTAACAGTTGTTGAAAAGTTTTTAAAGTATTTATAAGGCTAGCATCTTGTGTAAGAAACAGTTCTTTTCACATGCGTCCCTTCAAATAAATTAGTTAAGGTGGCCATACGCTTCAGTTACCTTTATTTTAAGGGTTTTAGTTCAAAGAGAAGTTATTCTGGGGCAGGTCCCATGAATGGGAACTGTGCAGAGAACATAGCTGTTTATTTCAGTGGGGCTTACTTCCTAGTCGATTGCAGGCCCAGACAGAGGGGGGGGGGCATATGGGCCACTTGGCCCGGGCCTCCGATTCCAAAGGGGGCCTCGGTCAGCATATTCACAATCGTAGGGGATGCACTGGGGCAAACACGGAGGCGCAAAGGGCCTGGCCTGGGTCTCTGCCTGGCTCTGCAAGGCCCTGGTCGATTGTGCCCTTTGGATGCAGGCTTCATAGTAAAAATAAGAGAATAATTTCACATGCAGAAAGGATTTTTCAATTTATTTGTTTTAGATGCACATATTATTTTAGTGTTGGATTTTGTGTACTTTTCACGAATGACAATTCAAATGACTTCAGTTTACCCATATGGCCATCACAGTCAATTTTACAGAACACTGAAGCATGCAATGCAAAAAGGTATATGTTATCTAGAAAACATGGATAGGCTGGTTGGTCTAAATCTTTAAACAGACTTGATTTAACAAACAGTTTTCCCCACTGGTGCTTGCAGTTTTTATAGAATATATATATATTCATTGATTACTTATCAAAATATATACAAAAGTTCATACACAATACAAAGTATCTTTTTATAATACACCAGAATAAAAAATATTTTTGAAATCTAATATAAAAAGGAACAGGAGCAAAAAGAAAGAAGAAAAGTAATTTTCCTGATTAACAGAAACATTAAAAATCTTAGCCAGCAAAGAATCAAGTAGGTTGTCCTATGGATATATTTTAAAAGTCAGAAAAATAAATAATATTTAAAATAATCAAGAAATTAATGGTACAGGTGGATTTACAGCAACTTCCATCAGCCTCATGTGCAGGGTTTTTTTCAGCCGGAACTCACTTGAACTCAGTTCTGGCACCATTGCCATCAATATGGAACAAGGGAGGCGTTCATGGTGAGTTTCGGCACCTCTTTTTCTAGAAAAATAGTACTGCTCATGTGTAATCATTATTCCAGCATTTGTAACCTTCACACTTATTAGTTCTGTTGAATTTCGCACAAGGAAATCGACAGGAATTATGATGCTGACCTTAAGCATTAAAGGTAAAGGTAAAGGGACCCCTGACTGTTAGGTCCAGTCGCGGACGACTCTGGGGTTGCGGCGCTCATCTCGCTTTACTGGCCAAGGGAGCCGGCGTACAGCTTCCGGGTCATGTGGCCAGCAGGACTAAGCCGTTTCTGGCGAACCAGAGCAGCGCATGGAAACGCTGTTTATCTTCCCGCCAGAGCGGTACCTATTTACCTACTTGCACTTTGTGCTTTCGAACTGCTAGGTTGGCAGGAGCTGGAATCGAGCAATGGGTGCTCATCCCATCGCGGGGATTTGAACCGCCGATCCTCTGATCGACAAGCCCTAGGCTTTGTGGTTTAACCCACAGCGCCACCCACATTCCATAAGCATTAAGATTGTGTTAAAATGGCAAATGCAGTTCAGTGGCAGAGGCTGACACCAGAAAAGGCATCTTGGGGACTGTTGATAGAAAGCTCAATTAATACGTTGACCCAGCTGTTTAAAAGATGAATTCCATGTTAGGGAGCATTAGGAAAGGGAAATTGGTGGTGCAGCTGCACTTGGAATAGTGTGAACAGTTCTGGTACCTACATCTCAAAAAGGATATTGTAAAGCTGGGAAAAGAGCAAAGTGATAAAGTGGCTGGTACAATTCACCTGTGAAGGAACATTACATAGAATCATAGAATCATAGAATCATAGAAACATAGAGTTGGAAGAGACCACAAGGGCCATCGAGTCCAACCCCCTGCCAAGCAGGGAACACCATCAGAGCACTCCTGACATATGGTTGTCAAGCCTCTGCTTAAAGACCTCCAAAGAAGGAGACTCCACCACACTCCTTGGCCGAAAATTCCACTGTCGAACAGCTCTTACTGTCAGGAAGTTCTTCCTAATGTTTAGGTGGAATCTTTTTTCTTGTAGTTTGGATCCATTGCTCCGTGTCCGCTTCTCTGGAGCAGCAGAAAACAACTATTCTCCCTCCTCTATGTGACATGCTTTTATATATTTGAACATGGCTATCATATCACCCCTTAACCTCCTCTTCTCCAGGTTAAACATGCCCAGTTCCCTTAGCCGTTCCTCATAAGGCATTGTTTCCAGGCCTTTGACCATTTTGGTTGCCCTCCTCTGGACACGTTCCAGTTTGTCAGTGTCCTTCTTGAACTGTGGTGCCCAGAACTGGACACAGTACTCCAGGTGAGGTCTGACCAGAGCAGAATACAGTGGCACTATTACTTCCCTTGATCTAGATGCTATACTCCTATTGATGCAGCCCAGAATTGCATTGGCTTTTTTAGCTGCTGCGTCACACTGTTGGCTCATGTCAAGTTTGTGGTCAACCAAGACTCCTAGATCCTTTTCACATGTACTGCTCTCAAGCCAGGTGTCACCCATCTTGTATTTGTGCCTCTCATTTTTTTTGCCCAAGTGCAATACTTTACATTTCTTTTCAATATCTAGGAATTTACTTCCAGTATAATATGGGATGGAAAGCGCATATCACATACTTACAAAATACTTACAAAACTTATCTACGCTCTATTACGCTTCTTCTTTACTGAGGGGGCTATGCATGTTCCACCCGCCTTAAAGAGATGAATTCACCAGCCCATGGGCAACAAAAATCCATTCCAAACTGTTGTCTTATGGAATCTCTCCTTCTGATATACTAAATTTAGATCTAATTACAGCTAAAAAGGTCATCAAACAAAGATTGGAGGAGGCTGATTTGCAACAAAATCTTACTACAGGTGGAGGTACATGTTCCCCGATAAATCAGGGCATTACATCTATGTACCAGATACCTCGATATCTGTCTACCTTATCGGTAGCATCGCATAGATTCGCATTTGTTAGAGCCAGATTTAATGTGTTCCCCTCAAATGTGATGAGCAATAGATTTTCTAACGGTAAAACCTCTGTTTTATGCACATGTGACAACAAACCAATAGAATCCCTTTATCATATCTTGTTTAATTGCCCTTTATACATTGTTCCCCGATTAAGGATTCTGAGTTCAATCATTCTGGAAATTGTTGCTAAACCACCTGAATTACATCTAGCTTATCTACTCCAGGTTATTGACTCTTATAGAACATTACAGGTTGCAAAATTCTGATTTCAGTTCTTTCATATAAAAGACTTCATGGAATGCTGCATGACTATTAAATATCTAGTAAACTCTATGCACCATCTTTATCTTCAAGGCCATAATACGGTACATCTAGAGATTGTAAGTAATGTGAAGGAGATTTTGTGTTGAAATATTTTAGCTGATATTTTAGAATGTAAAATGCTATTTTATTTATTGATTTGTTTTACCTTGTGGGCTTATAGCTGAATAAAGTATTATCTATCTATCTTTACATTTCTCCCTGTTAAAATTCATCTTGTTTGTTTTGGACCAGTTCTCTAATCTGTCAAGGTCATTTTGAAGTGTGATCATCCTGTCCTCTGGGGTGTTAGCCACCCCTCCCAGTTTGGTGTCATCTGCAAATTTGATCAGGATGCCCTTGAGTCCATCATCCAAGTCGTTGATAAAGATGTTGAATAAGACCGGGCCCAAGACAGAACCCTGTGGCACCCCACTAGTCACTCTTCTCCAGGATGAAGAGGAACCATTGATGAGCACCCTTTGGGTTCGGTCAGACAGCCAGTTACAAATCCACTGAGTGGTAGCATAGTCAAGACCGCATTTTACCAGCTTCTTTACAAGAATATCATGGGGCACCTTGTCAAATGCCTTGCTGAAATCAAGGTAGGCTACATCCACTGCGTTCCCTTCATCTACCAGGCTTGTAATTCTGTCAAAAAACGAGATCAGGTTAGTCTGACATGACTTATTTTTCAGAAATCCATGCTGACTATTGGTGATCACAGCATTCCTTTCTAGGTGCTCACAGACTTTTTGCTTAATGATCTGCTCCAGAATCTTCCCTAGTATTGATGTCAGACTGACTGGGCGGTAATTATTTGGGTCCTCTCTTTTCCCCTTTTTGAAAATAGGGACAACATTTGCCCTCCTCCAGTCTGCCGGGACTTCGCCTGTTCTCCCGGAATTCTCAAAGATGACTGCCAGTGGTTCTGAGATCACATCTGCCAGTTCTTTTAATACTCTTGGATGCAGTTCATCTGGCCCTGGAGACTTGAATACATCTAAACTAGCCAAGTATTCTTGTACTATCTCCTTAGTTATTCTGGGCTGTGTTTCCTCTGCTGAATCATTTGCTCCAAATTCTTCAGGTCGGGCATTGTTTTCTTTATCGGAGAAGACTGAGGCAAAGAAGGCATTGAGGAGTTCAGCCCTTTCTGTGTCCCCTGTTTGCATTTCACCATCTTCTCCTCTGAGTGACCCCACTGTTTCTTGGTTCTTCCTTTTGCTACGAACATACCCATAAAAGCCTTTTTTGTTGCTTTTAACCTCTCTAGCAAGCCTGAGTTCATTCTGTGCTTTAGCTTTTCTGACTTTGTGTCTACACGTGCTGGCTATTTGTTTGAATTCCTCTTTGGTGGTTTCCCCCCTTTTCCATTTTTTGTACACATCCTTTTTTAATCTTAACTCAGTTAAAAGTTCTTTAGATAGTCACCCTGGCTTCTTTAGGCACCTTCCATGTTTCCGTCTCATTGGTATTGCCTGAAGTTGTGCTTTTACTATCTCCCTCTTAACAAACTCCCAGCCATCATGAACTCCCTTTCCTTTTAGTATTACTGTCCATGGGATCTCACCCAGCACTTCCCTAAGTTTTATGAAGTCGGCTTTCTTAAAGTCAAGAAATTGAGTCCTAGTATGCTTGGCTGCTCCTTTCCGCTGTATAGTAAACTTCAGAAGAGCATGATCACTCGCGCCTAATGATCCTTCCACTTCTACCCCACTAACCAGGTCATCAACATTGGTTAGGACCAGATCTAAAATGGCTGTTCCTCTTGTTGCTTCTCCCACTTTCTGGACAATGAAGTGTCTGCAACATTGTTTGGGGCTTCTTATATTAGAAAAAAATCAAGCATAAAACCTGCATTTGAATGCTATTTCAAATGGGTTTGTAATATTATGTTATGTTGTATTATCTATGTAGTACCACTTCAAGTAATAAATAAATAAAAGTTCTTTTTTTGGGGTATTCAATAAAATTTAATAAAAAATAAAATAAATTAATAAAAGTATGCATGGTATGGAGATTTTGAAGTGTTTTATATTGTAGCATTTTTCTTAGTAATGTATTTGTACTGTTGTGAACTGCCCATGGAAGCAGTGATGAAGGGTAACACAGAAGGATCCGGTCCATATTAGTTCCCTTTGATATTGTAAATGTGAATGTTACATCGTCTTTCATGTTAAAGGCAATAACTCCCATGCAGATAGTCCATTTTGTGCTCTTTTTAGTGAGAGCTTTTTCTGTCATTCTCAAATTGCTATCCACCATAGACTTCTCAACCAGCTTTTTAACTGGAGAGAATATAAGGAGACACTTGTGACTTGTGGGTGTGCAGTTGTACATGCAGATATACTTTCATACTCATACACCTTTTTAGAGCTCTGCTAAATAAAAAAAAAAAGATTCTAATTTTGTGACTGCAGTCCTTTTCTCCCAAGCACTGTTGATTTTCAAACAATATGGATTCTTCTGCTCTGTGGTTCTTCAGGCTCTGCATAATGGTGCCCACATTGACACTAGCAGTGCCATCTTCTGGGTGTGTACAGATCAGTTGCCAGGAATGTTCAAAAGACTTTATTTAGTCTGGATGAGGGCCAATGTCCCATCTGTTCCATTTGAGATTCCAGTTTAGATTGCCAATCCTTGTTGGATTGGATTGAAATCACAAGCAAGTTGGGCAAATTAATCAGGGATTAATTTGTTTTATAGTAGAACAAATTTATGCATGCTTAATTTCTACCAAAAAATGATTTTTTTAAAGAAATGTTAAAACCAAACTGCTTTTATTTCATAGCCGGCCGTAAGTGTGAAAGAGAAGATGGATTACAGGGACCTTCCCAGAAAGCTCTCAGAGAAGCCAAGGAACACAAAGTATTTACTGGTGTTAATCCGTATGACTCAGCCAAAGATCCAACAAAACAGATGGGCAAGAGATATCCAAAGGTATGCCAATTCTCATTTTGCCTATTTTTGTAGAATTTGGCCTCATGTTCAGTGCTTTAATATTGTTACAAAAAGTATTGGGTTTATGTGATAGCAAACACCACCATGATTAACCATATCGCTGTTTGCTGAAAGATTCTGTAGCTTCCTACAGCTTATCCCTCTTTGTATTCCAGAAGCCAACTGGTGACTCCTGTGTAGCACCAGTGCTGTTGGTGTAAACTGGTTCTGGATTCTGAGGCTTACAGCTGAGAAACACTGGCTCTTCTAATTCTTTTCTATGTGGACAGAGGATGGTTCAGAAGTGTTAAAGGGGGCAGCTATACAGTGGAACCTTGAATGCTTCAGAAATCGAACATTTTGGCTTTCTAACACCAACAACCCGGAAGTGAATGCTTCCGTTTTCGAATGCGCCTCGGAAGTCAAACAGCTTTTGAGGCACGTTTCTCCATTTTTAAAATGGATTTTGCCAACTGACAATTGTGCCTTGGTTGTTGAACGTTTCAGAAGTCGAACGGTCTTTCGGAACAGATTACGTTCAACAACCAAGGTTCCATTGTATGAGAAAGTTGCTAGGGGGCACCCAGAGGATAATGGAGGAAAGGTACAGGCAAGTCCTCGGATGTGCGGGGGTTGCTTTCTGGGTCATTGTGCACATCGGCAGAGCGGGCAGAGCCCCCTCCACCCCATGTAGCTCCCTCCCCATTCAGCCCCCTTCCAGGGCCGAAAAGTACAGCAGGAAAGTTGTCCAAATATGAACAATAATTTCATAATTACCTGTCTTTGTATTTCTAATAGTATAACCAAATCAGTAATTTTGGACATAACTGTAAAAACTACTCTGGAAATTTATTATTCCAAAAATGAAACCTTCATCTGGTTGTAAATATTAAGATGATACCAGCAAGAATGAGTCTTTCTGTAAAAAAAAGAGAAGCCATTCCCCTGGAAGATGAAAAGGTTGTTTTTGGGGACTGATGGAGGAATGAGAGAGAGAGAGCAATGAAAAGGAGGTCGTTTCATCAAGAAGCAGAAGAGTCCACAGGGCCTGAGGCAGCAGAGCATCCTTAGAAGAGAGGGGTGAGCAAAAGGCCCATACAACAATTGCAGTCGTACCTCAGAAGTTGAATGGAATCCGTTCCAGAAGTGTGTGTTGGCAGTTGTGCACAAATTGAACGTGCACAAAATGGCTGCTGCCTGTATTATATTTGGGTAGGGAGAACTTGAAAAATATAATTCTATTTATGATATAGACACAATCCAGTCCAACATAAAGTACATTCTACTGATTTCAAGTCCTGTTCACCCAGTACGTAACACTGTCTCATCCACATTCTAACCAGCTGAGCTGTCCAGGCCAAGGCACACCTTTGATGTTTCTCCTGCCAGGAAGATGTTCAAGTTCCCATTCCATGTTTTTCTGAAGCATTATCTGTTTCCTTTCTGTTACAACAAAAGTTGTGTGTATGGAATAAGCGGTGTTCTGTTAGTACAACTCCAACCCAGGAATTTCCTTTTCTGTGCTTAACATTGTCCTTTTTGGCTTTTTCCTCCGGCTTACATTTATGGTTATATTAGTTGTGTTAGGAAGAGGTGTTCCTCCCTTTGCTTGTTGCATCAGGTGGATATTTTCTCAACCCCCTTCATATTTTGAAAGGCCTGCACGAGGGGGTTGCAGTGCATAGCCCTGTCGTGTGCGAGCCACACCCCTTCCTGCCACATATGAAGAGTTGTACAATCTTGACTGGTTTGTGGGGTGTGTGGGTGTGTGGGTGTGTTAGTGGAACCTTTAGCCCTACTAGGGTCTTCTTCACTGTCTGATTTTTTGGGGGAACAGAAGTCAGACTTGAGGGAAATAGATCTTCTTCAGATCAGTTTTACCTTAGCGCTTTGTATTCTAAGTGGCCTAGGCCTCAAAATCAGGAGAGCTCTCACATTAAGCATTCGTCTTAGTTGCCAGACGAGCCATGCCCATTTGAGCTCAGAATTCTTTAATCCTATATGTTTGTCTTTTGATGTCCCTTTATTCAATTTGCACTGTAATGTCATCTCAGGATATTTCTGACTTCAAGATCTATGATGTAATTTTTACTAAAGATGCCAGGCTGAACTTTGAATATATGAAGAATGATGTCCTCGGTTTGGTATTTTAAAATTAAATTGAACCATAAGAGGGTTGTTTATCTGTGGGAATGAACTTTCCTGTGAGACACATGTTTACTTAGCTCAGATTGCAGACTGTGCTTGCAGAATATCTGACCAGTATATTAAATAGGTCAACAAATTACTGTCTTTGTGTGAGTTGATCTAGCCAGATCAAAGACACTGCACTATGTTATTTCTTGTCCTTGTTACTCAGAGTTTGGGAAAGGTTAAAGAACAAAAGAGGGAAATTATTAATAGCTACTAGGACTACAATCATATGTTCAGTTGCTTGAGAATAAGCCCCGCTGAACTCTGTACAAATAGCAATATATGTTTGTTAAGCATTTAAATAGAACTAGCTATCAATTTTAAGGTGTAATTCCATATACCCAGACACACCCCTGCCCATAGGTGCCATCTAGGTGTCCTGGGGGGGGCAAGGGCCCCATCCCCCAAAATCTGCAGTGGCTGTGCATGCACACTGCACAACATGCTCACATTAATTCCGCAGCACGTCGCGCAACATGCTGACATTACACACGTTGCACAGCGCTGGCCCTTCAATCTCCAACTCCAGCACTTTCAACTGTCTGAATATCTCCTGCTCTTTGAAACAAGTCCACCCTTTCTCTCTTGCTTTGGCATCTTCGGAACACCTCCTAGTTCAGCCGTTCCCAACCTAGTGCTCTCCAGATGTTTAGGGTATGACCATTGGCCATACTTTCTGGGGCTGGTGGGAGTTGAAGTCGAAAACATCTGTTGAATATCAGGTTGGGGGAAACTGCCCTAGGCCCAGTACCCTGTGACTAAGCCAAAGTATGTGTGACTGAAATAATTACTTCTGCCTCCATTTCCATTTTCTTCCTCTATTGTTTCCAGCGTCTGTTTTTAGTTTTTCAAGTCCCTTGGGAAAAGAACTTCTCATACCATTTTGGGGGGTGAAGTGCCTTTTGCATTGCGTAGCTGATGCTAAATAAATAAATAATCTGAAGGGCCATTAACTAGAACTAAGGCTGTCAGGGAACTGCAGGCAGCGAGGGAGGAAAGAATTAGAGGATACAGGGAACGATCTCCACTGCTCAGTACTGAGTCCTCCTCAGAAGACAGAGAAGAGGATAGTGAGTCTGGGGAGGAAGGGGTGCTTCAGAGAGAGGGGGATCCACATCACAGGGGAAAACGGAAGGGGCTGAGCCGTTGGCTCTGTTGGGCTCGAGGGAGAGGGAAAAGAGAAAGTAGTTAGAGCAACGGGGCATTCTGCATGTAATCTTGTCAGAAGGAAATAAAGAAAGGAATTTATGGCTGGCTGCTGGGAGTGTGTCTCTGCTAAGTGCAGCAACGCATGCAGCTGGCCAGCTGACAAAGGCCCACTAAAATTGTGGCTTGCTGCTAGACAGTTAATAGTTAGCTAGTAAATTAGCCACATTTTTTGGACCTCTATGTGATATTGTAGTTAACAATGATAATTGTTAATACTTATTTCCATTTTTGGGACGCAGGTGGCGCTGTGGGTTAAAGCCTCAGCGCCTAGGGCTTGCCGATCGAAAGGTCGGCGGTTCGAATCCCTGCGGCGGGGTGCGCTCCCGCTGCTCCATCCCAGCGCCTGCCAACCTAGCAGTTCGAAAGCACCTCCGGGTGCAAGTAGATAAATAGGGACCGCTTACCAGCGGGAAGGTAAACGGCGTTTCCGTGTGCGGCTCTGGCTCTGGCTCTGGCTCTGGCTCTGGCCAGAGCAGCGATGTCACGCTGGCCACGTGACCCGGAAGTGTCTCCGGACAGCGCTGGCCCCTGGCCTCTTAAGTGAGATGGGCGCACAACCCCAGTCTGTCAAGACTGGCCCGTACGGGCAGGGGTACCTTTACCTTTACCTTATTTCCATTTTAATGCCTCTTTTTATAAGTTATTCATGAATGGTTTTCCACCACTGAAGTGTGATTCAAATACCAAGTAGGACCGCCAAGCCTTAAGCCTAACTAAAAAGGGCTCAGGTGCTCATTTATGGCAGTATTTATTTTAGAAATTAATAATTCTATCCTGAATTATGGATTTTCCTCCTAAATCTTTTTCACAATATTTAAACAAAGCTCTGCATATGTAAATATATCCAAAAGAAATAAAATCAGCATTAGCATTTAGTTTTTCCTGATGCTGAATCACACTAATATGCCACAAGTAAATTGGACTTACGTAATATTACTTTTTCTGATACCCAGTGTTATTTACATTGTATTTTTTAAACACTGTTTGACTCCTGGGAGTATAAAATTAAATCTTAATTGTTTTCATATTGTGCTGAAACTATATGTGCAAGAAGATGCCAAGTCTACATGCCAACTGGTTTATGAATTAATAATTGGCAGGATTAGTTTGCTTCATAGTCAACCCTTGGAATGCATATTTGGTCTTAAAAATAATTTGTCACTTTCCTCAGTTGGTTTTCCTTCTGACAAGATTGTAGATACTTATTAGAACCTAAAACTAAGATTCTTTCAAGAATGTATAACTTGCTGTTGAAATGGAATACTCAGGATGAAACAGTTAAATCAGCTATGATTAAATGGGCACAGGACATAGGTCATAACATTTTGTTTGCTGACTGGGAAAAGTTGTGGACCACCGGTATGAAATTTACGGCATGTAATGCCTTAAGAGAGAATATTATGAAAATGATTTATAGGTGGTACATGACCCCAATGAAGCTTGCTAAAATTTATCACCTGCCTGATAATAAATGTTGGAAATGTAAAGAAACTGAGGGTACATTCTTTCACCTTTGGTGGACGTGCCCGAAGATTAAGGCTTTCTGGGAGATGATATATAATGAACTGAAAAAGGTATTTAAATATACCTTCCTTAAGAAACCAGAGGCCTTTCTCTTGGGCATAGTCGGCCAATTGGTGTTAAAGAAAGATAGAACGTTTTTTATGTATGCGACAATAGCAGCAAGAATACTCATCGCAAAGTACTGGAAGACACAAGATTTGCCCACCTTGGAAGAATGGCAGATGCAAGTAATAGACTATATGGAATTGGCAGAAATGACTGGCAGAATCCGAGACCTGGGAGAAGAAGCGGTGGAAGAGGACTGGAAGAAGTTTAAGACTTATCTGCAGAAATACTGCAAGGTTTATGAATGCTAAAATGATGTTGGATATGAAAATAATATGGCATTGGTGATACAGTGTTTAAAAAGTATGCAAAAACGTAATAGAAAAAGGGTGAAAGATTAAAGTTATATTATGCCAAAAGTAAACAATATGTTAAAGGTGTTTAAACATAAGGAGGAAAGATCGGAGACATAACAGAAGTGATTTTAATAATTAGAAATGAGTTTTGAAAGAGGGTAAGGATTTGCTGTATCTGATTGGACAAAGAGGAACACAAAAAAGGGAGGCGTGAGGAAGTCAAGAAAGAAAGCTTTGTAAATATGAATTTAAAAATTGGAGTTTTTATTTTTAATTTGTTTTTTGTATGTTGATGTATGTTTGTGACTGGTTTTGTTGTTTTGAACTTCTTTTGTTTTTCTGTAAAATCAAATAAATATATTTTTTAAAAAACAAGATTGTAGATAGTTATTTCTTGTCCATTGATTCACAACAGGTTCTAGTTCTCCAGTGTGCTGTGTTCTGACCGCAGTTTAACAACATACCGTTCTTGTTCCTCTACAAGTCTAAGAGGTGACCTCACAGATTTTAGGGGGATTAGCTATGGATGTGGTTCCTTTGTTAACTAGCAGCTTTCATTGCTAAATCCTTATCCTTCTACTGCAAAAGCCAGTGTGTAAGGGTATTGCAGTTTGGTCCATAACAATGCAAGTGCTTAATTTTATTTTAGCAGAACATGCTGCTTTTGCTGGCTCATGGTGCAATCCTATACATATCTACTAAGAAGTAAACGCAGTTGAGTTCCCATGTATATTTGTGTAGGATTGCTGCCTTGAAATGATATCTGCTTCTACCACTTCATTCAGTTTCGAAATGTTACTAATTCTTGTATACATTGCCAAATGCTCCTTCGTGTTTATTTAGAATAGAATTTCAAAAAGAATGCTATATTCAACATCAAGTACTAAGATAATTTAAATGTATTCCTGAAATAATTAGTGAGTGTTTTAAAGGATTGTAGATAAATGACTAGTAAATGTTTCTATATTTTATTCACAATAATTCTTTGTCTGGTACTTCAGCAGCCATCCTTTCATTTTTAGTGTTCTCACAAAAAAGGTTAAGAGTTATCATCGCCAAAAACCTCGCTTTGGAATGCTGAATTCAAATTACTGAGTCCCAACTGTTGTTCCTGTTAAGTTGTGGGTGAACATATCAGACGACACAGCGATTCTTCAAACAGCTCTTGTTTATTCACAGGCCAGAACAGAACAGGGCTGAAGGGTTCAGCCAACCTGCTTATATACAGCTCAACTACAAAGCAACAGTAGCAACTCTCTGTACATATCCAATCATTGAACGTCACTTCCAATTCCTTATTTGCATATGCGGACCTGAGTGAAAACTATCTGTAGTATCCCCCTGCTGGCCCAGGGTGAGAACTTCAGTACATAACAGTTCCTGCAGTCTTATTCCTAGATGCTCCTTTGTTTCTGACTTACAGCATGGAAATGTGCTGAGCAAGGTGAGGTAGTTCATGCTGCAGCCCTTGTCTTCCCCCTACATTGGGACTAAGTGTTAATCTGATTCCGGAGAAAGGGTCCTGGGTTCAGCAAAAGCTTGTACCCAAGTCCCTAAAAGGCTCAAAAGGGTGCTACTGCAGATCAATACCTCCTTAAACTTCAGTTGGAACTTGTAGGAGCTGTTAGCTTGATTCCCTGCTTCTACTTTCTCTGAAGTGCTTTTTCAAGCAGCAGAGCCAGTGTAACACAAAACAGGTCTTCACTTTCTGGCAGGACGCCATGGGGGGGCAAGGCCCCCCAAATTTTGAAGCAGGGGGCTTGGACCCCTCAATATTGCACAGCCTGTGACAGGCCCTGTCAGGCCTAAATGCAGCCACAGCGGACCCTGCCGGGCGTCCTCCCGGCGCATGACATCACACACATGTGCCAGGCTCCCCAAAGTTGGGCAGAACCCGGTGCGTAAGTTGTCTGGGCATGCCCTGATGTTGTCCAGAGTGGACTGGCTTGATGTAGATGTTTGCTTTTCAGACTAAGGGCTTATTCATACTCCTCTGCCCACTTCCCTGCTGCCCCAGGGAATATCACTCCTTAGTGCTCAGAGGAGTACAAAGATGTTAAAAAATATATATTTTTATAAGTGTGTACCCTTGTTTCTCAACACACACACACACACACACACACACAGAGGCCAACATAAGGTAAGAGTACCTACATACAGAAGTAAGGTAAAGGTAAAGGGACCCCTGACCATTAGGTCCAGTCGTGACCGACTCTGGGGTTGCGGCGCTCATCTCGCTTTACTGGCTGAGGGAGCCAGCGTACAGCTCATGTGGCCAGCAAGACTAAGCCGCTTCTGGCGAACCAGAGCAGTGCACAGAAACGCCGTTTACCTTCCCACCGGAGCAGTACCTATTTACCTACTTGCACTTTGGGCATGCTTTTGAACTGCTAGGTTGGCAGGAGCAGGGACTGAGCAACGGGAGCTCACCCTGTCGCGGGGATTCAAACCGCCAACCTTCTGATCAGCAGTCCTAGGCTCTGAGGTTTAACCCACAGCGCCACCTGCATCCCTACATACAGAAGTAGAGCATGCTAAATAGGCAATAGGGCAACTGTAGAAGTAGGGAGTACACATACTCATTCTCTCAACTACAATAGACCAGCATAAGATAAAAATATATAAAGCACCTAAATCATGCGGCATGGTTTTGTGGTATTTGTCATTTTGTAAGTTTTTGTGGTATTTTATGGACTGACTTGCCGTTACTTTTATTGATTATAGTTCAGTAATTCTGTATTGTCATTGTTAAGTGTAAACTGTTTAATTATTATTTGCTGATATTTAATGTTACTGTTTACTACTACTACTACTACTATTATTTATTGAATATTGTTTTATTTGATATAAATTATTTATTTCAAAGTTATGTTTTTATTATCATAGAATCATAGAATCATAGAATCATAGAGTTGGAAGAGAGACCACAAGGGCCATCGAGTCCAACCCCCTGCCAAGCAGGAAACACCATCAGAGCACTCCTGACATATGGTTGTCAAGCCTCTGCTTAAAGACCTCCAAAGAAGGAGACTCCACCACACTCCTTGGCAGCAAATTCCACTGTCGAACAGCTCTTACTGTCAGGAAGTTCTTCCTAATGTTTAGGTGGAATCTTTTTTCTTGTAGTGACTTTTTGTATTGGATAAGATTGTTATTAAGTGTCTGATCTTTGCTCTCTATGTAGTTGTTTCTTCAGCTTGTAAACCACCTTGTGTATAGTAATATAGAAAGGCGGTATACAAATTAAAAGAAATGAAATGGAGCAAACGGCAATTCTGATTTTCTCTGGATTGATGTTTGCTCTGATTTAGCATTGTAGAATGAGTTTTCCCTGGGAAAGGAATGGGGCAAGGGGGACCCATGCCTAAAAACAGCAGGTCAAATGAAAAACCTCTCAGACCCATGATTTCTAGTCATGGGACAAGCAGAAGTATGAATATATCCTGTTGATTTCTTTTTTAGTCAGCTTGAGGCTGAACAGGCAGTGTGTTCCGTGTTGCAGATTTGCTATTCTTTCCCCTTCTGCGTTGGACATTACATGATGAGGGATGGTTCAGTTGATAGAGCATGAGACTCTTAATCTCAGTTTGTGAGTTCAGGCCCCACGAAAGATTTCTGCATTTGGAGGGGGTTAGAATAGATCAGGGGTCTGCAACCCACGGCTCCGGAGCCGCATGTGGCTCTTTTACACCTTTGCTGCGGCTCCGGGGCGGATACTAGCGAGGGGAGGAGGCGCATTGTGCGCCCCGACACTCCCCACTGTGGCGGGCGCTGTACTGGCTGTGACGTCGCATGGGGGCGGTGCGTGCGTTAGTCGCGCACCGTCCCGACGTCACCTTCCCGCCCGCCCGCCACATTGTAAGGGGCATGTACGCTGGTCACTGCATTGAAAGGGGGCATGTACGCTGGTCACTGTTTTGAAGGGGAGTGAAGAACACACACACACAAAAAGGTAACTTGTTAATTTAACGTTTATTTCTATCAGGAGGAGTAATTCTGAGGGGTCAAACAAAGAAATAATAAAAAAGTGACAAAAAAGTTATTTTTATAATGACGAGTTTTGCGGCTCCCAGTTCCCCCCCCCCTTCGGAAACGGGTCCAAGTGGCTCTTTTTGTCTTAAAGGTTGCAGACCCCTGGAATAGATGATCCATTTGGTCCCTTCCAGCTCTACAGTTCTATGATTCTATCACATTTTTGTATCTCCCTTTTCTCTTCAGGTTTGAAAATGACATTGTAGAGGCATTATTGACTCCAGCATGTACACTCATCCCACGGGTGTCTCTGATTATAGGCTTTCCATGTTTGTAATGCTTTAAAACAGCAAGTCTCTTAGCACATTCACATGCTGACGGTTTCTTCCTTTCTAAATTCTATTTTAAGGCATTGTCTTGAACATGAGCCACAATTGGTCACACCAGCACTTTGTAAGAAGACCATCCTGTCACATGTATTATTTCTTGTGGATGAAAGCTTCAGCTTTTGTTAGTATGCTTTCCCCCTCAAAGTCTGCAAAAGAAAACATCTTTGTAGACCCATAAAGCATTTCTGCAGCACCTGTAAACAAATTGTAGCCATGAAGTAATAGAGGACAAATTGAGACTGTCTCCTGTGATTTGAATCAGTTGCAAGCAATTTCCCCAGGTTTCCCTAGGTTAACAAGTAAAGAGAACAATAAACAAATAGTGGGGGGAAATCCCCATATTCTGATACTTTTAAAAACAATCACGTAGTATGAGTGCTTACTTGTTTGCATAAGAATTTTTTATGCATACCTGTCATCCTTCAAACAGGACTAAACCTCCACACTTTCTCTATAGAGGTCTTCAGTTCTTAACATTGAATGAATTCATTTATTTTTTTATCAGTTTAGCAATTACACAAACAGCAGCAGCAGATCTGGATGCTTCTGGTACTTAAAGGTGTCTCCTTGCATGCATTTAGCCCAAGGGGATGGCTCAGCTTGTCTTTTGTTGTTCACTCACTAGCAGAATCAGTAATAGGATGCTTTTAAACAGCAACAAAATTTCCAAGCTTTATCATCTCACATTTTGAAAAGGATTTCCATGTGGTACAGTGCTGAGGTCTTTGGAAACAGCAAAAAAGAGGTCCCTCAATTTTTTGAAAACTATCTCCATGTTGAGAATTATTAGAAAGTACTCCAAAGTACTTTTACAGTGAAACTTCATATTGAGAGTGGTCTATGAAAAAGTGGAAGACACAGAATTCTATTTAGTCTCCCTTGTCCACATAGCTTTTAATCATTCTTTCATAAATATAGAGAAATTCCTTACCCCGCACCACCAAAAGCTGAATAAAGCCCAGAATCTATTGTGGCAAATTCAGAGAGGAGGGAGTATATCTCTTAGTCTGCTGTGTGTTTTCTACTGTATTGTACATACCCAAGTGACTAATCACATGAGGCAATTAATAAATATAAAATATTAATAAATATAAAATATTTTATTTTATAAAATATTTTATAAAATATTAATAAATATAAAAGCAATGAAGAGTTTTGTGGTACATTAAAAACTAAGAGATTTGTTTTGGTATGAATTTTTGTGGGCTGCAGCCCACTTCACTATGTACTATGCACCTGTGTTTTGATTTGTTGGTTATCTTCTTTGGGCTCCCCATAAATGCCAACTCTTTGGGGCCGAGGTCCCTTCAACCCCTCCCAATAAAAGATTTGAGGGGGTTGCCCCCCCCCAGCTGATCAGCATCATCATTCAAATGTGTGTGTGTGTGTGTGTGTGTGTGTGTGTGTGTGTGTGTGTTGCATCATGTGATCCATTATGTGGAGGAGGGCTTACCTGGGCCCCCAAATATTTTATTCAAGTTGGCACTCCTGGTGCTCACTTCAATGTGTGAATTATTTTAGAAACTTACCCTGATTAAATTTAGACCTCTTAAGTGAAACTGAGAATGTATTAATATTGTCTTCCCCATGTCATTGCATGGGGTTCAACTGCCATGGCTATTTCAATACTACCAGTAATCACTTTGTTGCATTTCCCCACATATTAATGGCTCTTTATTTGAATTGAAGCCTTTCCTTCCACATTCATGCTGAGAATAGCTGCATTATTTTGTGCAGGACATTTAGGAGCTACTGAGTCAATGGCCATGGTCAGTTTTCAGCTATGCCATTGACTGAGCAGCTCTTGACATCAGTGGGCAGGTGCCCCAACTAGACAAATTTGGAACCATAGAATCTGTAATTCTCCAGAGAATGCTGAAGTCTTGCAGTACAAGAAGTCTGAAGATTCTCAGCACCAAATTTCAGCTGTTGGTTTGTTGTTGTTGTTGTTTAGTCGTTTAGTCGTGTCCAACTCTTCGTGACCCCATGGACCAGAGAACGCCAGGCACTCCTGTCCTCCACTGCCCCCCGCAGCTTGGTCAGACTCATGCTGGTAACCTCGAAAACACTATCCAACCATCTCGTCCTCTGTCGCCCCCTTCTCCTTGTGCCCTCCATCTTTCCCAACATCAGGGTCTTCTCCAGGGAGTCTTCTCTTCTCATGAGGTGGCCAAAGTACTGGAGCCTCAGCTTCAGGATCTGTCCTTCCAGTGAGCACTCAGGGCTGATTTCCTTCAGAATGGAGAGGTTTGATCTTCTTGCAGTCCATGGGACTCTCAAGAGTCTCCTCCAGCACCATAATTCAAAAGCATCAATTCTTCGGCGATCAGCCTTCTTTATGGTCCAGCTCTCACTTCCATACATCACTACTGGGAAAACCATAGCTTTAACTATACGGACCTTTGTTGGCAAGGTGATGTCTCTACTTCTCAAGATGCTGTCTAGGCCTGTCATTGCCCTTCTCCCAAGAAGCAGGCGTCTTTTAATTTCGTGGCTGCTGTCACCATCTGCAGTGATCATGGAGCCCAAGAAAGTAAAATCTCTCACTGCCTCCATTTCTTCCCCTTCTATTTGCCAGGAGGTGATGGGACCAGTAGCCATGATCTTCGTTTTTTTGATGTTGAGCTTCAGACCATATTTTGCACTCTCCTCTTTCACCCTCAATAAAAGGTTCTTTAATTCCTCCTCACTTTCTGCCATCAAGGTTGTGTCATCTGCATATCTGAGGTTGTTGATATTTCTTCCGGCAATCTTAATTCCGGCTAGGGATTCATCCAGCCCAGCCTTTCGCATGATGAATTCTGCATATAAGTTAAATAAGCAGGGAGACAAAATGCAGCCTTGTCGTACTCCTTTCCCAATTTTGAACCAGTCAGTTGTTCCATATCCAGTTCTAACTGTAGCTTCTTGTCCCACATAGAGATTTCTCAGGAGACAGATGAGGTGACCAGGCACTCCCATTTCTTTAAGAACTTGCCATAGTTTGCCATGGTCGACACAGTCAAAGGCTTTTGCATAGTCAATGAAGCAGAAGTAAATGTCTTCCTGGAACTCTCTAGCTTTCTCCATAATCCAGCGCATGTTTGCAATTTGGTCTCTGGTTCCTCTGCCTCTTCTAAATCCAGCTTGCACTTCTGGGAGTTCTCGGTCCACATACTGCTTGAGCCTTCCTTGTAGAATTTTAAGCATAACCTTGCTAGCGTGAGAAATTAGTGCAATTGTGCGATAGTTGGAGCATTCTTTGGCACTGCCCTTCTTTGGGATTGGGATGTAGACTGATCTTCTCCAATCTTCTGGCCACTGCTGAGTTTTCCAAACTTGCTGGCATATTGAGTGTAGCACCTTAACAGCATCATCTTTTAAAATTTTAAATAGTTCAGCTGGAATACCATCACTTCCACTGGCCTTGTTATTTGCAGTGCTTTCTAAGGCCCATTTGACTTCACTCTCCAGGATGTCTGGCTCAAGGTCAGCAACCACACTACCTGGGGTATATGAGACATCCGTTTCTTTCTGGTATAATTCCTCTGTGTATTCTTGCCACCTCTTCTTGATGTCTTCTGCTTCTGTTAGGTCCTTTCCACTTTTGTCCTTTATTATGGAAATCTTTGTACGAAATGTTCCTTTCATATCTCCAATTTTATTGAACAGATCTCTGGTTCTTCCCATTCTATTGCTTTCCTCTATTTCTTTGCATTGCTTGTTTAAGAAGGTCTTCTTGTCTCTCCTTGCTATTCTTTGGAAATCTGCATTCAATTTCCTGTATGTTTCACGATCTCCCTTGCATTTTGCTTGCCTTCTCTCCCCCGCTATTTGTAAGGCCTCATTAGACAGCCACTTTGCTTTCTTGCATTTCCTTTTCATTGGGATGGTTTTCGTTGCTGCCTCCTGTATAATGTTACGAGCCTCCATCCATAGTTCTTCAGGCACTCTGTCCACCAAATCTAAATCCTTAAACCTGTTCCTCACTTCCACTGTGTATTTATAAGGGATTTGACTTAGATTGTATCTTACCGGCCCAGTGGTTTTTCCTACTTTCTTCAGTTTAAGCTTGAATTTTGCTATAAGAAGCTGATAATCTGAGCCACAGTCAGCTCCAGGTCTTGTTTTTGCTGACTGTATAGAGCTTCTCCATCTTTGGCTGCAGAGAATATAATCAATCTGATTTCGATGCTGCCCATCTGGTGATGTCCATGTGTAGAGTCGTCTCTTGTGTTGTTGGAAAAGCGTGTTTGTGATGACCAGCTTGTTCTCTTGACAGAACTCTATTAGCCTTTGCCCTGCTTCGTTTTGATCTCCAAGGCCAAACTTGCCAGTTGTTCCTTTTATCTCTTGACTCCCTACTTTAGCATTCCAATCCCCTATAATGAGAAGAACATCCTTCTTTGGTGTCACTTCTATAAGGTGTTGTAAGCCTTCATAGAATTGGTCAATTTCAGTTTCTTCAGCACCAGTAGTTAGTGCATAAACTTGGATTACTGTGATGTTAAAAGGTCTGCCTTGGATTCGTATCGAGATCATTCTATCATTTTTGAGATTGCATCCCAGTACAGCTTTTGCCACTCTTTTGTTGACTATGAGGGCCACTCCATTTCTTTTACGGGTTTCTTGCCCCCAGTAGTAGATATGATGGTCATCCGAACTGAATTCACCCATTCCCGTCCATTTTAGTTCACTGATGCCCAGGATGTCAATATTTATTCTTGCCATCTCATTTTTGACCACCTCCAACTTACCCATGTTCATGGTTCTTACATTCCAGGTTCCTATGCAATATTTTTCTTTACAGCATTGGACTTTCCTTTCGCTTCCAGCTGTTGGTTTAGTGAGAGCTTATCCATGCTTCCTTATGTGCCGTGTTTCTAGGCTCAGGCCTGCACTTTAAAGCTCTATATCCAAGCACTTATTCTTTTGCCCCAGAGCTTTCCCTGCAAAAACCTGCTCTTTACTGCTGAATTAGCGCAAACAGCAATCTGCGAAAAACCCAAATTGTTGTTTATTCTGATTTAGCTTTAAAGAACGGCTTTTCCTGTGGAAAGTTGCGGAGCAAAAAAAGGGGGGAAAGCAGTCAGAAATGGAGCTTTAGAACATGGGCCTATGCCTAGAAAGCATGGGGCAAAAGGTACATGTGGACGAGCCCTCAGAGAAAATGTTATTTCCAGCAGATTCCTTTAGGGGAATTGGAAACAACTTTCTTTCCATGTCGTTATCCCCTCTCTTCCTTTTCCCCCGCCCCACTGCACACACTCTGAATCTTAACTGAGAGCTAATCAAGGAAAAATAGGGTATCTTTCAGACACTTCTTTCAGGTATCAGAAAGAACCTCTATTCTGTCAAGACTGCAAGTTTAGAAGAGATTATTGTGAGTGCACCAGAATAACAAATCTTTTGTGTAAGTTTGTGGCACTTTTTAGAGTACAATTCATTTTTAACTCACCATGCCATCTGCTGTAGCCCCCATAAATAATTTATCCCCCTGTCTAGAGATTTTAGAGTGAGTTACAGCTCTTGAATAACAATTTGCACTTAGGATAGCCACAAAAGCATATGGTATTACATTTTGTTGTATAGAGGCCAGGTGGTAATAAACTGATTTTATTCTTCTTCAGCTTTTTCTGCACCAGGAAATGGATCCACAGTAAAACAAAATGAGTATACCAACTCTTTGTGAGATTATAGTTGAAAACTTTTTGGGAAGGTATTAAAAAACTCTGAAAGAAGTGCAAGTGCAGGCACATTTCAACAGGGTTTCTGGATTTGTCTTGGGTGTGTTTGCGTTTGTTTGCTTGTTTATTTGTGTATGTGTATGTGTGATGGTTGGAGGTCAAGGTAGTTCAGTATTAAACTGAAATTTAAATTCAAAAGGATCTCACCTGAAAAGAAACAATTCATGAATACTGTAGAATTATTGGAAAATTAGAAACAATGTTCTGGGCTTAGCCTGTTCACTCCCAAATTCATCCATCCATCTTCCCCCGGCCCTAGTCACATCTGCACCATACATTTAAAGCACATAATGTCTCTGAAAGAATCCTGGGAACTGAAGTTTGTTAGAGGTACTGGGAACTGTAGCTCTATGAGGGTAAACTACAATTCACAGGGTTATGTAGCTTGAGCTTAAGCCATGAGCTTAAATGTATGGTGTGGATATTATCTCTCCACTTAAATTAGCTCTTGGCTCCATTCAGCTTTGGTCCCTTCCCACTGCAGCAAATCTCTGCTACAGCAAGCAAATTGATTACTGGATCCTAGAAAATGGGCAGCATCTCTCACCCTTATTTATGAAATAAACTTAGCTACAGCAGCTGTTTTTTAAAATCTGATTTTCCTACAGGAGTTTTCCAGCACCCTCCCCACTCAGCTCATGTTCACCCCTTACAGGATCCTTGTATTTCTGCAAGAAATGGGTTTTAGAATTGCCCAGCATTTTTTGTTTGGCACCCCAGACAGAGGCTCAAGGAAATAGTGTCCTTATACCTCTAGTGGCACACCTCAACTAGCGGCTTTGCAGGTTTTTGAAGGATATTGAAATGTAGTTGTCCCAAGAATACCTTTGAGACTCTGGTATGGGGCCAGGCATGCAGCTCAGTCTTCAACTGGGAAGAAAGTTTAAAATGAAATCAGTCATTACTGCAGATGTGTTTGGATATAAACAAGAACTCAGAATGACAAACAGGATGGGGATCATTATTGACGCAGGGTCCCATGGAGTGTGGTTTCCTTTCTTTCTAAAAATATTTCTGGGAGCCAATCAGCCTCAGCTCTCAATCCTGCAATAGCCAATTGCATTTTCCAAACCAACTGCTGTTAATTGCCTCACTGAATTGTTACTAGGGTAATTCCTTCACCTACCTCCAATACTGGTTGGGATTCAGACTGCTGGCTATGTGAGGACATTATTGCTTGTCTGTTCCTACTTCTGAACAGCTTTATGAGAAATGGCAGGTCCACATTCTTCTATATTAGCTGTATTTTTTTGATATTTGTGTCTTGATCAGGCCACTCTTATACAAAAACTAGTAGCCTGGGAGATATCTCTGATACAACTGCCAGCAAATCATTAATTGTTTATAAATGTGTTTACCAGTTTATTTTGGTACTAATAAACAAACACTTCTTATACAGTGGTACCTCGGGTTACACACACTTCAGGTTACAGACTCTTCAGGTTACAGACTCCGCTAATCCAGAAATAGTACCTCGGGTTAAAAACTTTGCTTCAGGATGAGAACAGAAATCGGGCTCCGGCGGCGCAGCGGCAACTGGAGGCCCCGTTAGCTAAAGTGGTGCTTCAGGTTAAGAACAGATTCAGGTTAAGAACAGACCTCCGGAAAGAATTAAGTATTTAAGCTGAGGTACCACTGTAATTTTATTGAGATCATTAGGGTGAACATAGAAACTCACACTTAGTGTTATTAAGTTTCATCTGTCTCAAGAACCCTTTTATAGACTCATTAATATTTCTGTTGCAAGAATATATAGGAAGGTTTTGAAAAGACTTTAAGAAGTGGTGCAGTTAAAATTTCATTTTAGTACATAGTGTGTGAGCCCACTGGTAAAATAACTGTGTGTGCGTGATGAACACACACTAAACAATCTAGTGCTTGCTTACATTTTCTTATGAAATATATTTAGTTTTTTAAATAAATATAAGTTGGAAGCTAAACCCCACCGATGTCAACAGGAGCATCTCTAGTCATGCATAAGGAATGCTACCAATTCTTTACACATACACTCAGTATAGTTCCTCATATACTCCAAAAAGTCTCTTGGGAGAGTTAAGGTACTCTCAAGTGGTGTATGATGTGGCATGAGGAACTACAGTCTCAGAATAGTATTTCATTTATTTAACATAAGTTTGTTGTTGTTTAGTCGTTTAGTCATGTCCGACTCTTTGTGACCCCCTGGACCAGAGCACACCAGGCACTCCTGTCTTCCACTGCCCCCCACAGTTTGGTCTAACTCATGCTGGTAGCTTTGAGAACACTGTCCAACCATCTTGTCCTCTGTCGTCCCCTTCTCCTTGTGCTCTCCATCTTTCCCAGCATCAGGGTCTTTTCTTCTCATGAGGTGGCCAAAGTATTGGCGCCTCGGCTTCAGGATCTGTCCTTCCAGTGAGCACTCAGGGCTGATTTCCTTCAGAATTGATAGGTTTGATCTTCTTGCAGTCCATGGGATTCTCAAGAGTCTCCTCCAGCACCAGAATTCAAAAGCATCAATTCTTCAGCGATCAGCCTTCTTGATGGTCCAGCTCTCACTTCCATACATCACTACTGGGAAAACCATAGCTTTGACTATACAGGCCTTTGTTGGCAAGGTGATGTCTCTGCTTTTTAAGATGCTGTCTAGGTTTGTCATTGCTTTGTAAGTTACATACTGCTTAATCACAGTGTAAAATAAACATTAAAAATACTGATAAAGTCAGATGTTAAAAACAAGTGGGCTATAAAATATAAGTAAAATCCATGGTGGGTGGGTGGGTGGGTGGGTGTACACACACACACACACACACACACACACACACACACACGTTAAAGTACATGCCAGAATTACATGTCTGAGTAAGATTGGTCAAATAGAACGTGTTTAGGCAGTCTAAGTAATACAGCAAAGGTGCCTGCCTAATATTGACAGGGAAACAAGTCACGGAGTGATTGAATTTGCATTACAACAAAATTACTGACAAAGGAGGAGGATAGGGACTTATGTGCCACCTGCGTGACCTCCTAGGCACCTAACCAGGTCTAGGTTCCAGGAGCCATCACTGCTGCCGCCTTACTGAAATTTTAGCCTTGCCTCCTAATGGCATTTCACCTAGTACTTCTGTCCGTAATGCTGAAGAAGGATGGCAACATCTGCTCAATTTTACACCTTGGAGGTGGCAATTACTATCTAACAACCAAAGTGTTCAGGATAATTTATTTGACCAACATCCTCCTCTTCGTATGTTTGTGAAGCTAAATGATGCTTATTCCCATGTTTCTGTTCAGCCTCAGTACAGAATGTTTCTGAGCTTTGCAGCTGGTGCTGCCTGCTTCTGATACTGGATACTGTGATTTAGATTCACCCCAGCACCTCACATATTTACCAGATGTATGCCAGTGGTGGCCATGTAATGGCCATAACTAGGCATTTTTGCCTTTTCATTTATATCTGACTGCCTCTTTGCACACAGTACCAAACAAGCCCCCCTGAAGGGTTTCATATGTCACCTTAACTGTGCTCACTTCAGCTGTTTATTAATGTCGAGAAATTATGTTGCGTTTCCATTCAGTAACATCAATTCATTGGAACAATCTTGGCCTTTTTTTCCTTGCCATGTATGCCTTTCCTGCAATTGTGTAGATGCCATTGTTCCTCTTACCTTGCCATTTGGGCAGAACGGCATTTACTTGACTGCATGCCAGCCTTTGTTATCTGCCAGACACTGTTCTGGATACATCTGCTTCAGCTGATGATACCCCGTATATTCAGTCAGTCCAGGTATGTCACACAAGATTTCCAGCAGAATACTTGTCACTCATTTGTGGACTCGTCAACCTTGGTTCACTAAACCTTTACAGTTGGCCAATTACGCATGCTGTTTTCTGCTGCGAGAATCAGACATCAGTGCTGCATGGCCCAGAGTGCACACCCAGATTGCTTGCTCTCTTAAGAGGCTTTCTCTTCTTCCTCAGGGATGTGATCAGGATGCTGTGTGGGGGACTGATCAAGGGATGACTGCTGTTCTGTCCCTCTGCTTGTTTTCATGCAGTCTGCACCCAAAGCATACTGGCTGTACTAATATAGGAAAAAATGTTAGCTGCTACAGATTGATTTTTTTGACTGCCCTTTTATAAATAGTCTCACCTATGAAATATAGTTGAGGGGAAAATATTCTTCCCCTTCTGGACAACTTTATGTAAAAGAAAACCCAAACCTCTCAATCCTTTGGAAGCCTTCTATAGTTGCATGGAAGGCTTTGACTGTTTTTTCTTTCTTAAAAAAATGTTCCTCCCAATTTGAGTAGGAGGAGGAAAAGATTTAAAGACAATCAAGGGTGGAATTCAAAGTAGTGATATTCTGTCACCTATCTCCTTTTCTCCCCCTGTGTGCTGTTCTGGAGGTGAGGGAGTAGGAACACACAGGCAAAGGGGTGGGGTGGGGAATCCTGTTGAGCTAATGGGACTCATTTCACTGGTTTCCACTAGCACAGCATCTTTGTTGGATCTGACCTTAAGACTCCACCAAATGCAGCATATGGCATTTGTATGGATTGATAGGAAAACAGTGGGTGCCAATAGGTCTATTAAAGTGTAGTACCTTCATATAGATGGAACCATATCAGTCATAATAAAATCTGGCATTGTAAAAAATCTACTCCACTACCACTTCAAGCGTTCAACATGTAGCAGGCCTACAATTCTAGATAATTATTATATATCTACATAATAATGAGGCACCTGAAAGCAATTTCACAATACAAGAAAACACACTGGTAGTTTTCAACTTCGTTTTATTCAGAGCAGACCCACTGAAATTAATAAACACGATGAAGTAAGGTCTTTTGGGTCTATTAGGAGTAAAATATAGTTGAATATCACCTACATAAAACAATTACATATATAAAAATAATTTCAAATCTACTACTGATAGCAACTGGGGTAAATAAATGTCCACTTAGAAGTTTTGCTGAAATAAGAAAGTGTTCAACAAGTGTCAAAAAGACAGTAAAAGGGCCTGAAATGCAATGAAATTGAGCTCAAAGGGGTAAGGTCCTGATTGTTACAACAGGTGGAATGGCTCTCCGGATAAGATAGTATCTGCAGGACGTCCTCTCCGGTAGAGTGCAGTGATTGATTGGGATGCAACAATCTTTCAGGTATTCTGGTCCCAAGCTGCATAGGACTTCTGGACATCTGTACCATCTCCTTGAACATAGCCTGTTAGCTACTTGGCAGTCAGTCCAATTCTTACAACAGCAACATTCTGTGATGGGGATGTTCTGTCCCAACAAGCAGTCCATCTCCTACATTCCGCAGTAGCTGCAGCTTCCAAGCAGAGAAAGAGGGGGGGCAGGGGGAGCACATCACCCCTGGCACCACGATCCCGGTGGGCTGCCATTGCGTCTGCCCCCCCCCACTGGGCGCCATGCCCCCGCAGACAGCGTGTCACACCTCCAGGACGCACACCATGCTCCAGGCAGGGCACTATGCCCCCAGGACGTTCGCCATGCCCCTGGGACACGCACCACACCCCTGGGATGTGTGCCACGCCCCCGGGATGCACACCAGCAACGCTCCCGCCTGCTTTCTGCCCCCAGTGCTGGAGCAAGAATCTCGGCCACTGCTTCCAAGTGAAGCTCAAGAGCAGCCTCACATAGAGCACATTGCAGTAATGGAGGTTACCAGCACATGGGCAACAGAAATTGCCAGCTGCTTTGGCATTTACTTTTACTTACTGAGCCAAGAGAAACCTAGTATTAAGCTACTAATTCAGAACTCTGCAGGAATGGGCTTCCCAACCGATGGTGTTCTTGACACCATAGTGAATACGAAGGCACTTTTTGAAGCTTCATCTGTGCATAGGGGGCTCCTACTTATTTCAGACGTAGGAAAGGGGGTGCAATCCTTTCATCTTTAAGACTAATCTCATTGATTCAAATGTAATGGCATGTAATGACATACCAATAAACAATAATGATTCTAATAATGAGTATTGTAAATTAGCCTTATGCATATAAGATTTCTTACAAAACATTGTCACATCTGATCTTATTCCTCGATTTCCTGTGTCTGTTGTGTCATAAAAAATATTCAAACTGCTATAATAATAGAAAATTACCATTTGGAAAGGTCATCAGAATTTATTTGACATACTTTTTAGAGTATGATGTCTTGTGAGATGTTTCCTGGCATTGTTCATGTGGCTTCAGATTGGGAGATTATGTCAAGCAGAAAAGAAACAGCTGTAGCTGTAGCACATTTTGCTTCTCATTTCATCTCTGCAGAATAAGCAGCAGCTGAAGAAAGTTTCACTTGCTTTAACAGACCTTTAAAACAGGGACTGTGTCAGGAGCAGTTTCAGTTTTCATTTTACTGTTGGCATTATTACTCAAGCTTTGTATGAACAGTTGGATGAGCACAGTTGTCATTGTCTATGAAGTTACTGCAGTTTTACAATGGCTTTTTTAATTAATCTAACTTTTACTATCTACTGCATATTATCTTTATGTTTATTAAAAAAGAAAGAAAAGAAAAGCTGTCAGGGTTATAAAGTTGAATAAGGTGGATTTATGTAGCCACAGCCTTTGTGGATGATTTTTATGAGTTTTATTAGCAAGCTAAGCAAGGTGTAGTATATAATAAAGTTTTTACTGTGCTCTTTTTTCTGCAGTGATTTTCAACTTTCCCCTGATATTTCAGATGTTTATAAAATAATTGCACTCATGGTTAAATCACATTGCACTACAAAGTGTCTGCAAGAAGTATTGTAGAACCTTTTAAATGAGATTTTTTTTTTTTTTGTATTCAAAAGTATTTCTATGGGGCTTCCCTTCACAGCTACCTTTTTTTAACAATGGCAACACATAATATTGAAGTATCATATCCATGCTTTATATTGACCCAAGTTGAAAATGAAGAATAAGGCTTAGAGGATAGCACTTCTAACAATCAAACACACTTTCTGCATGTTGAAGATGTTTTCAGCTCTATGGCTGCATTCATATTGAGCATGAACCACAGTAAGCCCCCCGATTTGTATGCTCATCCCCTTCCCATTCTTCCTCTGATGTGGCCACAAGGAGATTGGAATCTTCCACTTCCATTTTAAATTAGCCACTGTTTAGCATGCCATTCAAATCCTAAACCAGAGGTCTTCAGCTATTTTGGCTTATGCTCATACTTTTGGATGAGCACAAAAATTCGCAACCAGAAAAATGCACACCCACAAATCACCACACATTTGTGTGTGAGGTTTAAAAAGGTAAAGGTAAAGGACCCCTGACAGTTAAGTCCAGTCCCGGATGACTCTGGGTTTGTGGCGCTCATCTCGCTTTACAGGCCGAGGGAGCCGGCGTTTGTCCATAGACAGTTTTTCCGGGTCATGTGGCCAGCATGACTAAGCCACTTCTGGCTCAACAGAGTACCAAAACCAGAGCAGTGCATGGAAACGCCGTTTACCTTCCCGCCGGAGCGGTACCTATTTATCTACTTGCACTTTTTTTTTGCCACGCTTTCGAACTGCTAGGTTGGCAGGAGCTGGGACCGAGCAACAGGAGCTCACCCCGTCACGTGAGGTTTATTAGGAAGCTAATGTAACATTATCATCATCACCATCAGTATTATAAAAGAATTTAAATGTATGCTTTAGTTGAGATTCCTGCACTGCAAGGGATTGAACTAGATTACCCTAAGGGCTCCTTCCAACTCTATTCAATTCTGTGATTCAATGAAAGGGAAGAAACTTGAGAGCAGAGCTGGTTTTCATTGGGTCAGAGCTGTTCTCTGGCTAACCTTCCACTTTCTCTCTCTCTCTCCTCCTTCCAAGGGAGAGAATTTAGCATTGAGATGAACACTAAGTGTCCCAATCTGGAAGATTAGGTAATGAGCACATTTGGAATCTTGAGAGAGTGCCTTGGAAGCTGTCATAAAATGGCTGCCATGGGGAGGGTGGGGGGCCCATTCACAAAAATGGCTGAAATACTGTGTGTGAGAGAGAGAAAGAGAGAGAAAAACAAACTACCCGGAGAAAGAAACATGCCACTTGAAACCACACAAGTGGTAATGAACATTATTTTAAATTACTTCATATATTCTCTTTCTACACAAGCATGGACGATGCAGTATAAAAAGTGAGAGTGGAGACCTCATTTCTTGTTCAGAAGGTCGGAGCCTTCACCTGGACCTCAGCCTGCTGGGTATAACAGCATGATTGATAATTTAATGATTCATTAACCTTTCAATGTGAAAGAGGTACCTGTAAATTTATCATTGGCCTTAACTTAAATGGGAAAGGTTTCAATCCCAAATCAGCATTTGCATTTTTCAAAGGTGCATTTTCTTGCCTATTGGTATGAATCCACTGTTATCTTTTCATTTTTAAAGACATATTATATATTGACTCTGCTAACACAGGCAGAATATAATTTTAGTATACAGTGGTACCTCGGGTTACAGATGCTTCAGGTTACAGACTCCGCTAACCCAGAAATACTACCTTGGGTTAAGAACCTTGCTTCAGAAATTGCATGGCGGCAGTGTGGCAGCAGCAGAAGGCCCCATTAGTTAAAGTGGTGCTTCAGGTTAAGAACAGTTTCAGGTTAAGAACAGACCTCCAGAACGAATTAAGTTCTTAACCCGAGTTACCACTGTAAGTGATATGAAAGAAAGAAAGAAAGAAAGAAAGAGAAAGAAAGAATCAAATTCTGGCATTGAATGAATCAATTAATTTTGGAGCCTTTAATAGCGTTAAACAACCCATCAAAGAAAAAAATTATTTGGACTCTAAATGGAGGAACCTTCATTCACTTTCCCAGATGGCATACTCATGCTGGTATCCAATATATGAAACATCTTTTGGGCTGGAGCAGTACTTTATTAATCTCACACTGGTACCACTTAGAAAAGCATTTACAGCTTTGCCTATTCAGTGTATGCCCTCCGCATATCTAATGGGAAGATTCAATAGCACCCCTGTGTACCAAAGTCTCTGTATCTGTGAGTCGGGAGACGTGGAGGACATTCAACACTATTTGTTACGATGCCCTTTATATATACCCCCTAGATGTGCTAAAGTGTTTAGTAAATGTTTAGTACAGTCCCCAAATGTTTTCAAATCATTCTGTTGATGAGTACTTTGAATTCAGCCTGTCTTCCCCTTCCCCTCCTTCTTGGACAATAATATACAGTGGTGCCTCGCAAGACGAAAAGAATCCGTTCCGCGAGTCTCTTCGTCTTGCGGTTTTTTCATCTTGCGAAGCAACCCTATTAGCGGCTTAGCGGATTAGCACTATTAGCGGCAAAGCGGCTATTAGCGGCAAAGCGGCTAAGCGGCTATTAGCGGCTTAGAAAAAGGGGGGGGAGCGAAAAAAATCGCAAGACTCGCAAGACGTTTTCGTCTTGCGAAGCAAGCCCATAGGGAAATTCGTCTTGCGAAGCACCTCGAAAAATGGAAAACCCTTTCGTCTATGGGTTTTTCGTCTTGCGAGGCATTTGTCTTGCAGGGCACCACTGTAATTGTAGATGTAATATAGATCTTTTAGTGAGCAACAGAAAATCCTGTGGCTTTCTCACATATCGTACATTGGAAGGGCAGACACTGTAAAGCTGGAGACTTGAGTCCAGTCATGGTAACAGGAGAACTTTATTGATATTCAAGAACCCCTAAGGCCAGAGGCAGAGAGTGAAAGCTAGCATTACATGTTTATCTTTTTCCTTGGGGATGCAAAATTATCCAAGTCCTCTAAGTGAATTTCCACTTCAGTGATTCAAGAATAACCACAAACAAGGGAAGGTGCACTTTATGAGGTCCAGAGAGGCCTAGGCCACTTCCATCTTTTGAGGACCGTAGCTATAATAAAAAATATTTAAAAATGTCAATACATGAACACAAAATAAGGTGCATGCACACACACATATGTGAGAGGTTTGTTAATATAATCAGCTGATCTGAGAAGACACATCCACCATCTCATCTTGTACCATCAGAGCCAATATATTTTAATGAATATTTATTGACATTTTATGCTCTTTAATATGATAACCTCTATATCAGTTACCAAAAAAGTAAGCCTTTTACCAGATAACTTTTCTTATTTTCTTAAATTTGAAGCTTAAAGCTGAGAGTGTGTCACATTTTTGTCCAATGTGCATAAAAAGAAAGAAAGAAAGAAAGAAAGAGAGAGAGAGTGTTTGGACTTGATATCCCGCCTTTCACTCCCCTTAAGGAGTCTCAAAGCAGCTAACAATCTCCTTTCCCTTCCTCCCAACACAAGAAGAAGAAGAGGAGTTTGGATTTGATATCCCGCCTTTCACTCCCTTTAAGGAGTCTCAAAGCGGCTAACATTCTCCTTTCCCTTCCTCCCCCACAACAAACACTCTGTGAGGTGAGTGGGGCTGAGAGACTTCAGAGAAGTGTGACTGGCCCAAGGTCACCCAGCAGCTGCATGTGGAGGAGTGGGGAAGCAAACCCAGTTCCCCAGATTACGAGTCCACCGCTCTTAACCACAACACCACACAAGTTGCAGACCTTATCAAATACCCCAAATCAACAAGTGTCTGAAGTTGAGGTCCCCTTTGAGTTTGAGGCCCAGGTTGAATCACCCTCTTGGCTTCCCCCTGATTGGCCATGGTCCCATGATTAGGTAATCTGGAAGAGGAGGCAAAAGAAAGACCCTGCCTATCCAGTCCAGTGGGAGAAGTCATCCTATTGAGTAAATGTCCTGCAGTCCATCCTTCCAACAGAAATGCATGGTCAAACCAAGGTCCATTTTTTTAAAAGCTACAGCTAACTTGTGAAATAACCATTATAGTTATGCACCTCAAAAATTGTACCGTATGTCCAAATAGTTCTGTTATATAAGGAAAAAGCAGGGACAGAATGAGGAAATGGAACAAGAATGTTATAATCCTCTTTCATTTTCCCCCAGTTTTGTGAAATTTTATTTTGCGCTTTCTGATCCTTTGAAGACGTAGAATATGAATTGAGGGTTTAAGTTATAGCTTCCTCATATTTTGCAGTTGTAGAATGTGATCGCTTTAGGTGTATTCCTTGTGTTTAATCATAAAATTGAACAACTACCAGAAGGGTTTCAGAATGAAATGGCTACAAATGAGCATCTTTGTTATGCATGGAGATTCAGATACTGATTTTTAAAATTTTTTTTGGTATTTTTAATCTCCAGGGGTGATAGTAGTTTGAGAAGAACTTGTATGTTATCTTTTTTAAATGATATCACTATTTAACAATGTAGAGTGATAATTTTGCAAACATTATTGAGTTTCGAAACCCTCTAATCCTCTCTTTTTATTGCTTAAGGTATACTATATAAGGTCAAATTCTCTCCTGACATTGTTAAATTACAATCAGTTTTTAATAAAGCCTATTTAGCCTGGTTAATTAGAGTTAATAGTAAATTTTCTAGCCTGCTGACTTATCTTTAGAAAATATTTGACCACACTGTTCAATGAAATTGACTCCACATGTATTTCTTACTTATGTGAATCTCATTATGTAAGAAAAAAAGCATTGGTTCCAGCTTGTTGTGTTTACCATCTCTGGTTAAATTGTAAATACAAGTATTGTTCAGAACCTATATAAGCACTGAGGGTTACTTATATGCTTGCTTATTTGTGTATTTGTTCTAGGATTCAGAGTTTCCTGAAGATATTCAAGTGAATCCCTACCTTGCTCGTGCAAAAGAATGTTTGCGCCCTCTAAAGTCTGGAATATATAGGTTGAGCAACACCTTGAAAGTACATGATCTGGCAGTGAGCTGGTAGGAACTACCTTCTAAAATTGCTTATTTATGTATTTGATTTTTAAAACTAACATAGAGAAAAATTAACAATAATTTGGCTAGTTGCCAAATACTTACTCGTAACAATGCAACCATTTCTATATGCAGTGAAATAAAAGAAATGGATGGGTAGGGACCCCGTGAATAAATGGTACAGCGGGAGGTGAAAATGACCATGGAGAAGGTAGGTTCTTTGAGGCCCTTTTGTGTAGAGGTATTTCCCCTTGCATCTGAAATAACCCCCACTCCCAAATATTATATGCATTTATTTCTTTTGATATACACAGACACACACACATACGCCAGCTAGTCAGCAAGAGATTTAGAGTGATCTCTGACACTGGTCCTATTGAGAATGGCTGCCAGACTTTGACTCTCTGCACTTTTCTCGAGGAAAAAGTTCCTGGGCCTGGAGGCAGCTCAGACAAAAACTGCTTCTGGAAATGTTACAAGATTTGAAATCAAATTCTGATTCTGATTCTAAAAATTTGGAAACCCCGAAATGCAAATATAATATGAACGAAGGAGCTGTGGTTCTCAGGAAACGGGTAGCAAAAATAATTTCATTTGGAAACAGAGACTTAGTGCTACTGTTCTGATTGCTTGAAGGCTGAAAGGCAGAAGGGCTTTCTGTATAAGGTTGCTAGTGAGAAAGCAAAGAAGAGGAGCTTTTGTTTCTTTAGCTGTGGATATCTGCAACTAGTTCAAAAAGCAGAAGACAGCTAGCGAGCTCCAGACACATAGTGAAGATATGAGTTCTTCAGCAATCATGCAAGTAGCACCAAATGTGTCTGCTTTAAAAGAGGCAGAAAATATCCAGCAATAGACAGGGGCAGGGCACCAGAACATCCCAACTGAAAATACTCAGGAAGCTACCGGTACTTTTCCAACCTGAACAACAGGAAAAGCTGAATATGGCAAACTACATATCCAAAGCAACTCCTCCACCAGGTGTGTTAAAACACAATGCTGGACCCCTACAGAAAGCTATAATAATTATTATTTATCAAATTTGTCTTTCATCCTTAGATCTCAAGGTGGTTTACAGCATAAAAATACAAGATAAAAACACAAAATACATAATACAAAACAAAACAATAGCCCCCTCCACCTCCCTCCCTCCCTCCCTCCCTCCCTCCCACAAACACATTTGAAAGGACGCAGGTGGCGCTGTGGGTTAAAGCCTCAGCGCCTAGGGCTTCCCGATCAAAAGGTCGGCGGTTCGAATCCCTGCGGCGGGGTGCGCTCCCGCTGCTCGGTCCCAGCGCCTGCCAACCTAGCAGTTCGAAAGCACCTCCGGGTGCAAGTAGATAAATAGGGACCGCTTACCAGCGGGAAGGTAAACGGCGTTTCCGTGTGCGGCTCTGGCTCTGGCCAGAGGAGCGATGTCACGCTGGCCACGTGACCCGGAAGTGTCTCCGGACAGCGCTGGCCCCTGGCCTCTTAAGTGAGATGGGCGCACAACCCCAGAGTCTGTCAAGACTGGCCCGTATGGGCAGGGGTACCTTTACCTTTACCTTTAGGATACCTGGTTGAAAAGGAATGTTTTTGCCTGGTGCCTAAAGGTGCATAATAAAGGTGCCAGCTGAAACTAATCAGAAACTAATTGGCATTCAGTGCAGTCAGACCAGGATCAGTGTAATATGCTCGAACCGTGCTTACAGCCCTACATATAGCATGTTGCAGTAATCTAACCTAGAGCTTACCGGAGCATAGATAACAGTAGTTGGGATATCCCTGTCCAGATAGGGGCGCAACTGGACCACTAGCCAAAGCTCAGAGAAGGCACTCCGCACGACTGAGGCACCTGAGCCTCAAGCAACAGCAAAGGATCCACAAGTACTCCCAAGCTATGTACCTGTTCCTTCAGAGGGAGTGGAAGCCCATTAAGAGCAGGCAACCTTCCATCCGTCTGGTCTAGGGAACCGCCCACAAACAGTGCCTCAGTCTTATCTGGATTGAGTTTCAGTTTGTTGATTTTCATCCCATTATTGTTGCAAGACAATGGTCAAGCACATCCACTGCCACACCTGCAGATGTAAATGACAAGTATAGATTGCTAGCAATGTACTCAGAAACTCTGAATAACCCCACTCAGTGGTTTCATGCAGATGTTAAACAGCATAGGGGATAAAATCAAACCCTGAGGAATCCCACATTGAAGACTCCCCAGGACCAAAGAACACTCCTCAAGCACCATCCTATGGAAATGTTCATCCAAGTAGGACTGGAACTACGACAAAGCGGTGCCAACTATCACTAACTTAGCTGCTCCAGAAGGATACCATGGCTGATGGTATTGAAAGCCAGTGAGAAGTCAAGGAGAAATAACAGGGACACATTTCCCCTGTTTTCCTCTGACACATGTCATCATAAAGGGTACCCAAAGCAGTTTCTATGCCTAACCCAGGCCTAAACCCCAATTGAAATGACACAAGTACTATATCACAACTCAAGCAACACCAAGATAAGATAGCTTTTGTACCAGTTGTTGTGCACCTCTTGCACATCAGCTTTTATTGTTTGTCTTGTGATCTTAAGCAAAAATTCTTGAATGCTAGAGCCAGTCACCCAAGCTCTGCAGTTTGTGAAATTAGATGTAAGGGAACTTAGTGAGAAGACCTTCAGCTCAATAAAAGAGATGTACACAGAACTGGCAGATGACATGGATGTAGAGCTTTAAGCAGCTAGAGAAACCACACAGCTAGTAATACTAATCACCATCACCATCGCATATACAAATAAAGTTTTTGAACTTTTTTTTACAAAAATGCCCCCCAAAAGTGCTTGACTTGCCTAAGATCCAGGACAAAGCTCTGCCTTTCATAACTGCCCCCCCATGTCAATTCTGCCTTTGAAATCTAGGTAATGATGGCTGGCCTAACAAATAGTTATCTCAGTTCTCCTGGGTACAGGGTTACTAAATTAACATAACCTTGGCTTTCTTGGCTTCCTTGTCTCAGCTCTCAACACTTCTATGCACAAAAACATGCCATTTTGTGGGGAAGTCCGATTCAGTATCTTTGAGACCTTGGTGTATTTAGGTTTCTCAGCCTTCAGGTAGAATCAGGGTCTGGGAACTTTGATTTATCCACTCTTTTTGATCTTCTTAAAACCTTAACTATTAGAATTTTGTTTCAAAGGTGAGCAAAAGTTTAATTCAAGAAATGCAGTTTGCTATCAGTTTGCTAACCTATCAGATGTTTTGTTATACTGAGTTAGAATTTTTACAGTTAGGTTTAACAAAGCACTAAAATGCAGATACTTGTTTTTCCTTTAAAACACTGTTTCTACAGATCAGAAAGCCCTACAGATTTTCAAGATGCTGTGCCTCTAAGCAGCATGATAGCTGATATATAATTGCATTTTGAATTCACAGGATCATTCTTTGCAATTCTATGAATATATCAATGTGTTTTCATGTAAGAAGACAGTTGAAGTGTGTGTATATCTGCCTGGAGTGACTTAATAATGTGGGATTGCATTGTTACCTCTTGCAGTAAAGACGTAACAATAAAATATATGACACCTTTTGTTATTCCAAATGACTCCCTGGACAGCAGGATAACACATGCTTTTTAAAAACCACAAAATAATTTATTTATTCTCTGATCTTTTTTATCTGTCAGAAAATCAGTGTTTGTGCGTTTAGAGTCCTTGCCTTCTATATTTTATTTTACATTTCTACTTACATTTCATGTTAAACGTTGGCGGTGAATTCCTGGAGTAGCACATGTTTCCATTTTACTTCAGCTCATATAAGCTTTTTCCAGGAACTCTGGAAGCATGTTCATTTATTGATGCTATGTCACATAACATTGGAGCAGTTACTTAAAGTTGTGTGGTGATACAATTTTATTGAAATGTTTCTTTTCTGTGATTCAGTTACAGATAGGTAGCCGTGTTGGTCTGCCATAGTCAAAACAAAATAAAAAAAATCCTTCCAATAGCACCTTAAAGACCAACTAAGTTAGTTCTTGGTATGAGCTTTCGTGTGCATGCACACTTCTTCAGATACACTGAAACAGAAGTCACCAGACCCTTCTATATAGTGAGACGGTGGGGAGGGGTATTACTCAGAAGGGTGGTGGGATTGGGTGATTGGCAGATAGCTGTGATGAGCCTGTTGACGACTCTTAACGACTGCAATAGGTCTTACAGGAAAAAGCAAGGGGTGAGAAGGTGAAAAATGGCTTTGTCATGTATAATGAGATAAGAATCCAATGTCTTTGTTCAGACCAGGTCTCTCCATGGTTTTAAGTTTGGTAATAAGTTGCAATTCAGCAGCTTCTCTTTCCAGTCTATTTCTGAAATTCCTTTGTAATAGAACAGCTACTTTGAGAAGGTCCATTAATTTATTGTTTTCATTTATGAAATGATTTTATATAGCTGACCATAATGACGTCCACCTAGTGCAGCAAACTATTTCTCCACAGTGGTTAACAGGATGTCAGGACATGAAGAAAACTTCATAAACCTTTCACATTTTTTACCCCTAGCAACAGGTATTTAGTAGTATTTTGCTTCTGAATAGGGAGACTCCAGTTGTTTCCCATGGTTAATAACTGCTCATAACCCTCTCCTCTATGATTTGTCCAGTACCCTCTTAAAGCCATCTGAGCTAGCGACCATTACTAGATCTTGTAACAGTGGATTCCATGAAGTAATTCTGCCTTGTTGAGAAAGTGTCTTGTTTTGTCTTTCCTAAATCTACTGCAAACAATTGAACTGGATGATCTTTAGTTCCATTAATATAGGAGAGAGCAAAATCTCCTTCCACATCATGCATTTCCCACTAAAACTCTGTAATATAGTGTGTGTTTTTCTAAATTTAAAAGTCCAATACAGTTGACGTTGCCACAGTTTGAAAATAACTAAATGTTCAAAATAGGAATTTTCTTAGTTTGGAATAGTAGTGCGAATCAGCCATCTTTTTGCTGAAACTTTAAAATTGAAATTATTTATTGCATTTGTTAGTCACTTTATACAAAACAAATGTCTCACAGATGTATTACGAGCTTAGATGCCAATTTTCCATTCAGCAGACTAGGCAGCATCAGCATGGGGAGAATTGGTTTGTCCTTCTCAAATGAACCTGTCCTTGATTGCTGAAATTTGCTTCACATTTTCAAATCATAATGTATTTTTAAAGCAATCACTAGTCTGGTACTGTCTGTATTTGTTGGGGTGAGGAGTGAAGCATTTCATTCATGCTTGGAACCTAGGTTTCCCTGGTATGTACCACAACGCTTCTTATGTGTTTCATGATTTTTTAAATTTTTTATTTATTATAATTATTTATATCTTGCCTATCCAGATAGAAATCCTGTTAAGGCAACTTGCAAGTAGCATTCAATTACACATGTTAAGAACACAGTAACCAATATTAACGTATTTAAGCACAGGGTTTTAGGTGGTCTTTGCTTGCTGCCCTCTGGAATTCTCTCTTTGATAGTGGGCTGTGGGTGGTGGGGTGGTTGGGAAAAGGTATAAAAGCCTCTTGAACTGCTCATAGCTTGAGGCTTTGGTCCAGGATTGTTTAATTCAAGTAAATTCTTATCACATTGCTAATATTATTTTCCTTTTCAGGTTCCACATTAACATTGCTTTTCTTTCCTAGGTTGTTTCAGCTTAACCAATTGTTTTTTCTTACCTTTTGACCTTGCTATGGCTACTAATGGTTGCCGTATTTGGAGCCTGAAAGGAATTTACCTGTAGACAAATTGGCCGGTCAGGAGGTTTTGCCTTCCCCATGGCAAAATGTCACAACTTTGGGTGGTTAAGGCATTGGGTGGACTCCTAGTCTTTGAGTGTTGGGTGAAGTGTTGTATTACCCAGTATGGAACCAGCGGTGTTTTCAGGGTTCCCCATTAAAGGGGTCTCAATGGGTGTCCCTATCCAGAAGCTTGTGTGGTGCAGATGGTCCACAGGGCTTCCAGTGGTGGCCTTAGGATGGCCACCTCAGTAGATCGATGTCTTGGGGAGGCCATAATCCATGGCATGACCCCGAAGCAGTTCTATCCCTCCAGTAGGATGTTGGAATGGATATACACTCAATGCCTGAGCCAATGTTCCACCTATACCTCTAATCAATAAACTTGTGGCTATTTTTAAATCTCAGACTGTTGTCCACTTGTGTTTGTACCCTCTCACTTCACCATAGAATGAGAGCAGGGGATGGGCTGGGGAGGTAGTGTGACTGGGATCACAAAGTTCTAGCTGTGTTTGCAGTCTCACCTGTATGTGTGTGTCTCTTCTGATCCCACATTTTATTTTAAGTAAGAGGTTATTTCTATTTATAGTATTCTTAGTTGTTATGCAGAAATACCAGAATGTGGAAGAAATATAGATTTTAGAAGTCCCACAGGTTGACCAAACAGTTGTGTGATTACAAGACCATATTCTCCAGTTTAGGAATGTCAACTTTAAAAAATGACAGAACAACAAACACAACCTAAACAGGAAGAAAGCGAATTCCTTTGGGTTTGCCTGAAACTAATTTTCTTGAGCACATTTCACCTGCTGGATATTTCCCAATAGAATGCTTTTCTAGTTTGTCATCTTGAGAATGTCATTCTTAAACCTTTGAATAATCTCCCTAGAGATTATGGCTTGAATTGTCTAAGCATCCTAGGAAAGTAAGTGAGAGAATTTTTTTTATTCATCTTGTGGATAGTTTATTAACCTTTTTTGAATTAGAAATCTGCCATACAAAATAATAATAATAATAATAATAATAATAATAATAATAATAATAATAATAATAATTTATTTATACCCCGCCCATCTGGCTGGGCTTCCCGAGCCACTCTGGGTGTCTTCCAACCAAATATTAAAATACAGTAATACATCAAACATTAAAAGCTTCCCTAAACAGGGCTGCCTTCAGATGTCTTCTAAAAGTTTGGTAGTTGTTGTTCTCTTTGACATCTGGTGGGAGGGCGTTCCACAGGGACGGCACCACTACCGAGAAGGCCCTCTGCCTGGTTCCTTGTAACTTGGCTTCTCGCAGTGAGGGAACCGCCAGAAGGCCCTCGGAGCTGGACCTCAGTGTCTGGGCAGAACGATGGGGGTGGAGACGCCACGCTCTGAGCCCGGCCTTGGCTGGGGAGGGCGGGGTATAAATAATAATAATAATAATAATAATAATAATAATAATAATATGTGGATGCCACATATTTCTTGTATAGGTGTCAGAGCTTGCCACTTTTAAAACACATAGATACTTTTTAAAGCATATTTTAACAATAAATTAAAGCTGGAAAATAACCCTCCTTCTTGAAACTTGTTATCTTAAAATCTAAGCTGTAGAAGAATTTGGGGGTTGTAATGTTTGCCTTGTATGACTAAGCCAGGAAAGTCTTGGTTAAGTTACACCACATTGTTTCTTCTTTTTCTTCTTTTCTTCTAGTAACCCGGTCGAGGCTCAGCTGAGGGTCTTTTGTACATGCTAATCAATAGGATATTTCCTAGTAAATAGAAATAGCATAAAGGCTTAAACTGAATAGTAAACAGGCAGCTTCATGTTCACAGAGGAATCCAGGATGGACCTGGGTTATTTAGCGATGCTTTTGACAAAGAATGTTTAATAGAAATACATCAGGGACAGAAAACTTTTTGCGTAAGAAGGCAATTTTTTGTATTGACAGAGCTCCTTTAAAGGCTGAGAGCAGAGTGAATTAGAGCTGTTTGTGAACTGCAAAATCAAACCAGACCTTCCTTGCAGTAGTTTGCTCTCACATAGTCTGTTCTGCTGCTGGTTTTAACTCTTAAGAGGAATGGATACTTAATGCTGTATGATTTGTGTTTCCCCTCCCCCATCTTTTTACTTTTCAGTTTTGCAAATTGCCAGAGGCTAAGTGAGCCTCAGCAGACATTTTAGAATATGTAAATGACTGCAAGCAACAGCTACTTCCCCCAGGGTACTCATTTGCTTTTAGAGCTGCAATTCTATACATATTTACGTGGGAGGAAGGGCCCTTGAATTTACCAGCCCTTACTCGTGAATAGGATTGCACTACACGTGTACCCTATTCAAAAATAGATTTAGTAAATGTAACATATTACAAACACAGTTCTCAATTAAGCATCCTCATTTATCATATTTTAAATAGTTTATTAATCCTTTATGGGCTACTAGAAGGAATGTGGAACTGTTACCTTTAGATTCTGTTGGACTCCCAATTACCATCTGCCTCAATCAGCATGGCCAGTGGTGATAGAAGTTGTAGTCCCATGACTGGGGGGGGGGGCATAAGTTGCACCTCCCTGAACTGCAGCATGTTGGCTAGGCCTAATGGAAGCTTTAGTGCAAAACATCTAGAGAACACCAACTTGGGGAAGCCTGATCTAAAGGTGCCCTGAAAATTCTTGAAAATGAAACTCCCTGTCAGCAGTGCATTGAAATTTCGTTGCTGCTTTTAGAAGAAAAAAACTGCCACAACTTGCTCCTGGGTCAAAAGTATTGTCCCACACCAGCCCAATCTCCAAGTGTTGTGTGATTATAGGGGTCTAGGCGCCTTATCCAGGATTCATGTTTCCTTTGGAAATGAGGCACAGCAGAGACTGTGGTGTCTTTATGATATATGGTTTATTTACCAAACATACAATCTGAGCCTACAATGGAGGGGTTCACAGCATTTATGCTCCGAGAGGGTATTGCTTCTCTCATAGCCAAAGCCTTGGATACCAGCAGAAATCAGCCATAGCCTCTGTGGCTCTGCTCTAGCTTGCTGCCTTTAACAGACTGCAACTACTTTTACCTAGCCCACATCACCCCCAACTGCAACCCTAAAACAAACTGCTCTCCTCAAAAGCTTTTGTCTCTCTAGCTCAGTTGGTTAGAGCACGGTGCTGATAATACCAAGGTTGAAGGTTCGATCCCCTTATGGGATAGCTGCATACTGTATTCGTGCATTGCAGCGGGGTTGGACTAGATAATCCTCAGGGTCCCTTCCAACTCAACAATCCTATGATTTTATGAGAGACGGGACCCTCTAATTTGCCGTCTTGCACAGATCCATTCCCTTTGTCCCCCTGTAGTAATCGGGCGCCCAGCTGCTTGCCCCCTCCCTCACCTGTCTTCGCTCTCCAGCCAGATCAGGTCTCTTGAGCAAGGCTGACAAACCCGTTTACTTTTCAGAAACAGGACAAAATAGAACTGGTAGGGCTGCCACCATTCCCTCGACCCAGGGTTACCAGAAGCCACAGCTCAAGGGAGTCAGCTGTGCTCCTTTGTTACCGGCTAATCTCAAACTACAAGTTGCTTCTACAAACTTGCAGGCAGAAATCCTTTGATACAGCGCAACCAGGAAGTCTAGGCGTTGGAATTAGCCATTCCCCCGGATAGGCACACACAATACACGAGAAAAATTCCATAATTTGCACGTGGAATCAGAAACCCCTAAACCCAATTAGAACCCTTGATTACATTTGAATTCTCCAATTCTCCAATTAGCTTGTGGGCTAATAATTCTAACTTGTGGCGGTTGAACCAATTAAGCCTTCAGAACCTACCGTATTTTTTGCACCATAACACTCACTTTTTTCCTCCTAGAAAGTAAGGGGAAATGTCTGTGCGTGTTATGGAGGGAATGCCTACGGGTGGCATGCCTACGGATTTTCCTCCTCTAAAAACTATGTGCGTGTTATGGACGGGTGTGTGTTATAGAGTGAAAAATACGGTAGATCAAGGTGTTTCCTCCCTTTCCAATGGAGACTAGTGGAGCTTAGGCAGATGCACATTCCCAAGCAATCAAGGATAGATAACATTACAGAGGGTATGGTCTCATAGCTTGGAACACAGGTGTTAAACCTTCAATTTAGCCTGACAATTCCTTTCCCATGGTAGTCCTCTCACGCCCTTGGAGCCAACGGGCCTACAGATTAAAGCAACAGCTACTAGGGAAGTACTAACTTTACTACACCCCCTAACAAATCTTTAGTGGGTCATTACCAGGCTAGCACCTGACTTTAATTTTAACATACTAATTCCAGAGTCTGGCACCCAGGAATTAGAAGGAGGGTCCAGGAATTGGAAAGGGAGTCCAGGCACTCCAGAAACTCATAACCCTATACTGCAAACCTGTTCTGAGTTGCATTGCTTAGCTTCTGTTGGCTTGAGGTTTATGGAGATTGTGTGCAGGATTGCAGCCATTCTTTGGAATTGGGGTCAGTGAGGTCACGGGTGAGGGCTACTCAATACATTACATTGTTATAGAAATTTAAAGTGTGTATCTAAAAATATAACAACAAGCATCCCGCATACTTTGACACTTGTGTTTCCTACAAGTGCATTCTGTGGAGCCAAGATGGGCTGCAACTTAGAGTGTATACTCAGTGGCAAACCTGAGTGTTCTGCTGTACAATGAGAAACAGCTCACAGTCTCACATTTCTTATTCCTTGGCACATCACATAAAATGAGAATTCATTTTTAATTACAGTTGTCATAAGAGATGCCCAGCAATGACTAATCAGCCTTACACCATGGTGCACCTAAGGGTTCCATTTTACTGCTAGCATAACTAATGCCCTTTGAACTTTATTTGATGGGAAGGAGCTTGGAACCCTAGTAGTGCAGCAGAGCTTGTGGCTCAGAGGATACTGAATTATGGAAGCAACCAGTTATGTGCTCCTTTATTGTTGAAGATCTCAGGTATAGACTGTTGACAGTCCTCTTTTTTCCCCTTTTTTTTAAGTCAGCCCATTAGCAGTTGTTTGACGGAAGGTGAATGCAGTAAGCCTTTTGAAGATGTCTGGGATTCCAAGTAGTATTCTACCAAGAAAGGTCATACTCTCTTTATTAACAAACCCCCGAAATTTGAGTCAAACAGTCACTCCAGTGCTGATGGATCTACTACTCAAGAAAGTTTGCTCAAACTAAGACAGAACTTACTACTACTAATACTACTAATACTTCTTCCCATCTGACTGGGTTGCCCCAGCCACTCTGGGTTGCCCCAGCCCAACAGAATATTAAAAACACGACCAAACATCAGTCATTAAGAACTTCCCCAAACAGGACTGCCTTCCTATGTCTTCTATAAGACAGATAGTTGTTTATTTCCTTGACATCTGATGGGAGGGCATTCCGCAAAGCTGGGTTTTTCACACAGGCACCATAGTATGCCTGAGCAGCATGTCCCCTGTGCCTCTCTTGCAACAACACCCCCCCCCTTCAAGCAAGAGTGCCCCAGCTTCACCAGCTGCAGCTCACCAGAGAAGAATCATTGCTGCCTCTTAGAAAGGTGACATGGGGGGGAGGTGTGTGTGTGTGTGTGTGTGTGTGTGTGTGTCTCCATCTGTCAGTCAAAGGAGGGGCTAGAAATGCTAAGAAACAGTTAAACAGTTCACTTAGACTTTTCCTCTTACTTGGGAGTAAATCTCATTGCATCTTGAAGATGTATAGGATCATAGTTGCAGCCACAGGAAGATGACTCTAGGAGGAAAAGGTTGGGTGGATGAAAACTTCACCAATAAGAATTGGGGTGGGTGAAGGGGTGAAAAACTGAGGACAGACAATGGGTGAAGTGGGAACACATGAGACTGTGATGATGTGTACCAGGATTTGCAAAATTAAACTTGAAATGCAGCAAGAAAAAACAGCATCACTGTGTTTTAAGCCTGTAATGTGTACAAATCTCACTGGCTGTCCTGAGCTATTCTTTCCTGCACAGCACTCCTGAAAATATGGTGGCACTTTTTCATTTAAAAGAGTCAATCCAGTTCCATTTTTTATATTTTAAAAATACATATTTACCAAAACAAAGAAGTAAATTGTTTATAATGTAACTTCAGACAAAAGAAGTCTCTTTTTGCATTTTGGAATTATTAAATGATGCTAACAAAATGTTACCAGTGTGGTTGCAACATGCTGTTTAGTTTCAGATCAAATAATATTTGTAAATTAAACGTTTAACCACAGCTAGATAGATAATGCTTGCCATATCTAATCTACCATGTGTATGCATGTGTCAGCACTTGATTTTAGAAGTCTTGCTCTGGTCAAAGTCTTTACAAGGTTGTGAGCATCTTCGTGGTTTGCATATTCTTAATCATGCAAGTTAATGGACTGCAGCACAGAAACCACCGTTTTCAATCTCTCTCCAGGCTATTTGCAGCCAGGGCAGCTTCAGCAGTGAAATGAAACCAAAACCTGCACACACGATTCTATGTGCACCATGTCCACAAAATAGACTAATATACACCCTACTTTAAAGTTGCTCATAATATCAATTGAATTCTAATCATATTTGGCTGGCAATTTAAAAACAAACAAACAAATAACTAAAGATAATTCATTCTATATTGGTAGATTATGTTTATGATTTTATATGACTTGATGGCTGAATTTAGTACAAAATAAAGCTATGCTTGGAAGTCCTGGTTGACTGGCTGAAGTAAAATTCAGAGACACTAGTGGTTATGCTGGTGGGTGAGTGGGACTGCACCAGGTAACCCCACTGCACGCAGTAAAAGGCGTGAAGTCAAGGGTGGTTTTTGGGTCTCTCATTTTCCATGAAGCAGATGTCATGACCCAGATAGTTACCTACTGGTAACTGAGCAGCTGTGTCTTACCTCAAAGGATATGAGAAGTATCCTCAGGCTCTGCGATGCCTTGGCTTAGTTGCTATAATCCACTCTATTACCAACAATAATAGCTGTCTATGCAAGTTGTTTTTATGTCCAATTCAAGGTACTGGTTTTAACTTCTAAAGCCCTATGCAGCTAGATTATCTTAGAGACTATATGTTTCAATAATAGCATTTCCTCTAGTTGAAATGAGGTGGGTGGGAGCTTTGCTTAGAGTCTTAAGCAGGGGCGGAGAAAGGTGCCTCAGGTGTCATCCCTAAGGGGGGGTGACATCGCCGTGGGTGGCGCTGCCCCTGGGACGCTCTCTGCCGCTGGCGCACCCCCACAGGCGGCTAGCCACATCCCTGTGGGTTGCTCCAGGTGCCAGACCAGCTAGCTCCGCCTCTGGTGTTAAGTAGGGACATTTCAGTGGGCAAAGTGAAATTAAGATATATCCCGAGAAGAGGTTTCATAGACTCATATCCTGGAGTCGGTTGCCTATAGAGACTTACTCCACCTAACCCTGGAGATATTTAGAACTCAGGCATTTAATTGACCGAGTATAGCCACCTGCACATAATCAAAGGGGTAGTGGGGCTGCAGACTTGGCCCTTTCTGTGAGGTTGCCAGGATTCTCCTGGCCATATCTTTGATGTCCATATGTTGGGTGTAAACATCTCAATTGTATGTAAAGCTCATTCATGTAGTTAACCAGGAGTTGAAACACTATACATGATTTCAGCTCCTGAAGAAGCCTATGGTGCCTAGGTTTTCTTCCTTCATGTGTCCATGCTTATTATGTAGACATCAAGGGCAGAGACGAGGAAGCTTTGCACCACCACTGATGCTTGATCTCGTGAGCCTCCTTTCATACATAAACCATGTGAAGTGGCCTTATTATCTTTTAGATACCTCTATCATCCCTGTTTTATGTCTCAAACTATTATCCCATGGTGACAATTGGTTTTTTGTTGTTTTTTTAGTATAGCCTGATGTTTTGTATGTCTCATGGGTGTCTGATTGGAACTTCTTTGTGTGTGTGTACCTGCCACATACATCTTGTCCCAAACACATACACCCCTAGAGAGAAGCGAGATATTTTCTGAGAGATGAACTGAGCACTGTTTTGGGACAGAGCCTGAGTATTGTTTCAGTAACCCAAGAATGTAGATCCACACCAGACTTAAGCAAAGCTTTCTTTTATTGCAAGAAAAGAGATGACTGGAGAGACACAAAATTATTGGATGCATGGCAACTTTAATTTTTATCCTAGTATATTCATACTTCTAAACTAAAGAGATAAAAGCTATCTACTGCTATAAGAAATAACAGGTGGCATAAATCTCCTATAGAAGTGCAAATGTTTAGTGGCTTTGTCTATTTAAGACTTAAAATAGTTATGTCAAGTGTGTGAAAATGTTTGCATTTCTACATCATACTCTACTGCTTTGGGAATTTTGCTCTCCATTACTCATGTTCCTGTCTGGGGACACGTCCCCCACATGCCCTGTTTCTCTTAATTCCTTGCATACTTTGCTGTCATGCCTTCTTTTCCCTCCCTCGGTATCCAGTTCTCTGGCCGTTTCCCCAAACCTTACTGTTCAGCAACCACAACTTTTAACTCTGTCACCACTTAGTGAAACTCCAGGAGTAGAAGAGTAAGTCAGTGACACATATACTACTAGAAAATGGTATCTGATGAACAAATTGGCATTCCATTTTAAATATTGCTGTCTGTCACTTTGAGCTGCAGCCATAGAACCATTTGTCTGGCATTGTTTCATTGACTTTTAGGTACTTTAGGTCAATGAAATGGAAGTCCTTGGGAGACAATGGAGACTCAAAAATGTTGCAGAAGACTACAGCTGAAATAAATTAGTTCTTCCATTAAGTCTTATCTACTTTACCTATTTCCAATGTATTTATAATCATTTGGCGGAAGTGTATACCACACAAGTGAATTACGTTATCTAAATGGGCAGATGTACCATGCATCAACTTAAAGGGTTGTCCATTTACCTATTAAAATATTCAGGACCCATTAAAGATGTCAGGTAGTGAATAATAAGGGGACCCAATCTAAATTGTTGCATTGTAACTTATAATGAGTTATGTAACTGGATGCTTTTCAGTTCATTTAGATTAGTTAATGTGTCTGAACAATTTTGTACTGAATTGATTCTTTAGAAGTGAATTTTACATCTCAGTTCATTCTGTTTTACCTTTCCCCACAGAATTACTTTTAATTAAGAAAACTTAAAATAGCTATCATCTCTCTTATTTATTTTTGAGACATCTGTTATTCATGTTACAAGGAAGAGTTCTTGCATTTAAAGAAAAAGCAAATAACATAATGTAAAGACTTCAACAAGCATGACTGATAAATTGTAAATGCAAACTGCTATTGTTTCCCCATGTATTAGAGGCGAAGCATTTTCAGCACTGGGGTCCAACCTAATGCTATTTCCTGTGCTAGAGTGCTATTTTGTGTTTTTTGAATGAAATGTGGAGTTCATAGAAGAGCAGCCCCCACAAGTTAAAAGTATTTGCTAAAGAAATATTAATAATAATTTAGGAGAATTAGTTGCTGTTGCATGGCACGAGTGTTGTATTCCACACTTCATCATCTATATATCTAGTTTACATTTTCAAAACTTTTCACTGAGCTCCTGAAGTACTTTATATATTACTTAGTATATTACTATGCAGCTCTGCCAATAGCCACATTTTAACATGTGCATGTTTAAAAGCTTGTCCTTTGGGAATGTGCTTTTTAATGAAGATTGCTGGCAAATGCAATATTAGAAGATGGTTGATCTAAACGGCCTCGGTCCTGTATACTTGAAGGAGTGTCTCCACCCCCATCGTTCAGCCCGGACACTGAGATCCAGCGCCGAGGGCCTTCTGGTGGTTCCCTCACTGCGAGAAGCCAAGTTACAGGGAACCAGACAGAGGGCCTTCTCGGTAGTGGCACCCACCCTGTGGAACGCCCTCCCTTCAGATGTGAAGGAAATAAGCAGCTATCCTATCTTTAAAAGACATCTGAAGGCAGCCCTGTTTAGGGAAGCTTTTAATATTTACTGCTGTACTGTTTCTAACATTTGATTGGGAGCCACCCAGAGTGGCTGGGGAAACTCAGCCAGATGGGCGGGGTATAAATAATTAATAATAATAATAATGATGATGATGATGATGATGATGATGATGCAACTCAGTGGGAATAAATATGTTGTCCAAGCCTATTTGGAATATAAATGAGCTTCAAATTCTAAAATCTCTTCTGTTGTTTGGTAGGATTTAGGAGCATTATTAGTATATTATATGAAAGCAAATCATAACATTTATTTACTGGACACTCTTAAAACTTTTATATTAACCACATTCAATTTTCGCTAACTGGGCAGCCTGTAGTTTGCATTATTATGTTCAGCTATATCTGAAGAGCCACTTTTAAAGTATGCCCAATGGTGATTCTAGGCAGGTAGGAGTGGGGCAAGGCATGTGGAAGTGTTTAGTCCTTTGAAATTAGCCTTTCCCTGCCTCATGTTTCTAGGATCCTGATCCTAGTAGGCCCTTCTTGTGGGGTCTTATTTGTCTCCAAGCCTGTGATGTGAAGGGCTATGACTAACAACACTTGGTTGTTGCATGGCCCACACAATATTTAAGTGATCTTATAGGCAGGGCCATCTTTACCTGGGGGTGCAAGGGGTGCGGGGCACCTGGGTGCTGAATTCTGGGGTGTGCCAGGTGCCCGCTGCTGAAGCCACCTAAGGCGAAGGTGGCAGGCAAGAGGACAGAGGAGCAAGCGGAGGATGAGGCAGCCTTTGGCAAGCCTGAGGTGGCGGCGCGGGGAAGCGCGCACAGGTGCCGCGGGGTTGCTGCCACCACCCCGCTCCCTGCCAAGCAGCCATCACTAGGCGCATCATGTGGCGCCCTCTTGGTGCTGGAATGGTGGTCATAGCCGTAGCAACAACTTGACGTAGTTGCAGAGAGAGTACGAGGTCCGGCTGGCTGTGTGTGCGGGAGATGGTGGGTGGTGGGAAGGAGGGGGAAGCAGCAGCAGCAGCAGCTTTGGGTTTCTCATGACCTCCTCCCCTTAGCGGCCACCACAGAGCATGCCGTATACTTAAGTGTATTGTAAATAAATGAGCAAATAAAAAAGTTTCTTTCTTTTTCCTCCCTTCTTTCGCAAACAAGAGATAAGGCGTAAGCATGGTGTCTGACATAAACATAATAAAAGTTAATTTGGGGGCTAAACTAAATTTGGGGGCGCTGGGCGGATCTTTGCACCCCGGCGGCGCAATGCTAAGACAGCCCTGCTTCTAGGTCTCAGCTTTCATTTTGTTTTTTGTGCATACAGAATAGCTAATGTGTTATGAATTCAACTAAACACCAGAGGTCAGCAGAAGGACTGGATTTTGTGGATGACTCAGACAGCACATTCTCTTAGCAAGTCATAATTCAAAACTATAAATCCCAAAGATCCATAAGACATTTTTGTGGTGATAGGCTCTACCCCCCCCCGCCCCCAATGTTGGCATGCAACCAGTTCATTCTGTAGAATTTGTCTAAAATTCCTACAGAAGTTATTTAATGTTGCATAGATAGTTTTATTTTAAAGGTTACTTTATATACAAAATAGTACAGGCTGACTTGGATTTTGTAAATTACTTGATTCATTTTATTAATGTGACCCATTGGGACCTCGCTTCCCTGTTCTCAATTCTGAAGAGCCATTCCAAGATAAACAATCAAAACCACTTGAGAACTTGCAATAATGTTGAAACTAACTTTCTTTCAATTTACACAAAGGCTTACAAGATAAAAGATGATTAATTAGTGACTGAAAAGCAAAACTCCACCAGGTGCACCAGAAGGATAGCACCTCTCGATATGTATTAATTGGCTTCCTTATCTGTCTTGCTTTTTCAGAAGAAAGAAATAGGTAAATTTGCATTATTGAGCAAAATATGGAAGTTGTCCAAGCAAATGAATAAGGACCCACATAAATGTTATAAGAGATGTGTGATCTGCCAACCTGCATTTTCCTCACTTGTCTCTTGGTAATGTCAAGTAAAAGAAACCCTAGTATAAAAGTACCGAGTGCTTCTGTATCGCTGCTGCTCCCCAGGGGCAGGAAACACTTATCAAGATGATGTCATAACCTGACTCTCTTTTCTGGAGGTTAACAGGAAGAGGCATGATGGAAACTTGGGTATGTTTCAGCTACATATCCCCTGTAGTTTGTATTTAGAACTTCAATAAGGGTTAATGGCTGTTCTCAGTGAGCTTGTAGTCCATTGGTTCCATGTTTGCTTAGAATAGCAATTCAGGGATGTTGTAATGTATTGGAATAAGAGATGCAGTGGTCATTATAAGTAGCAGTTCTTATTTCAGATGGTGTTCATTCAGTTATTAAGCACATTCAGTAGCATTGACACTTCACTGCATAATAGTTCTATATTTTATGCATATGTTATTCTTCATAGCCTAAGCACTTAGGAAAGTTAAAGGGTTTCCCCCCACCTTCATCTTTGGCAGTCTATATAACACAATTTTGTTTATTTTAAAGTATATAATGGGATTTAACAAAACCAAAGCCTCCACAGTGGCTGTAAAACCAGATGAATGAGAAATCCTTGCTTGTCCCTTTAAGCTGTCCAACATCATCATTGTAAATATTTGAATATATATCCTGAGAGGTTACTGTAATATTTTAATTTGTGCTTTGAATTAGTCAGTAGATCAGCACTTTACCAGCCTACTCAGGAGCAGGAGCAGGGCAGGTTTGTTCCAACTTAAAATAGTCCTTCTCAGTCTGCTACCTTATCAGCCACCATGTCATTTTCCTTTGTGGCTTGGTGAAGGGTGGTGGTGATGAGCTGAAAGAGGAACTAGAGGGGAACAGGATCATCCATTCCTCTCCACATACCTTCTACCACTTAGCCTTTCAGCCTGCCCAGCCTGCTTTAAATCTCATTTCAGGATTCTGATGCACATATATTGTAAAAGTGAACAGTTGCTTTTAAAAAATAGTAATACTTGGCATAACTTATTTTTATGAATGATAAAACATGAAAGATTCAAAGGCAGACAGTATTTTTATTCCCAAAACAGAGCAGTGGTAAGTAGGTGTTTTAGTGTCTCTTAATCCCAGTGAAAAAGGGTGGTGAATTGGATCATAGTTCGATATTGGTGGGTGTTTGATTTCAGTGTCTCAGAAAAGTATTTAACACCTCAGTGCAATCTTTCCCATTGAATCAATATTTTATGTGGAAGATCATACAAATGACTTTTAGCCAAGGAAGTATATTATCTCAATAGATTATCCATGAATGCATGGTGCCAAAAGAAGTCCAAACTGTCACTTGCTTAAGAGGTTGAAGTTATGTTTTCTGATTACATTATGACTTGTTCTGAATCAGCAGCACCATTCTGCTTATTTAAGCCCAGTCAGCTTTAGTTATTTTAAGGTTCATAGAATCCCAGAGTTGGAAGGGACTATGGTGAGGATCATCTAGTTCAACCCCCTGCAGGGCAGGAATCTTTTTGCCCAACCTGGGGCTCAAACCCGGGACCCGGAGATTTTGAGTCTCCTGCTGGACTGACGGAGCTGTCCCATAGGCTCAGAGAAACATGAATTTATTAGGTGACTTTTTTCTGAAATCAGTTTATATGTTTGGAATCTTCCAAAGCATGCTACCTTGAGTGAGTTTAGGAAGGATAGAAGAAAAACAAGGTGGATTAATTAAATGCAGAAAGGAAATAATGTCTTCTGTGTGATTCCAAACCCATAACACAATTTCTTTATTTTTTTAGCTTATTTCATACACATTATATACTAAAGGTAAAGGTAAAGGTACCCCTGCCCATACGGGCCAGTCTTGACAGACTCTGGGGTTGTGCGCCCATCTCACTCAAGAGGCCAGGGGCCAGCGCTGTCCGGAGACACTTCCGGGTCACGTGGCCAGCGTGACATCGCTGCTCTGGCGAGCCAGAGCCGCACACGGAAACGCCGTTTACCTTCCCGCTGGTAAGCGGTCCCTATTTATCTACTTGCACCCGGAGGTGCTTTCGAACTGCTAGGTTGGCAGGCGCTGGGACCGAGCAGTGGGAGCGCACCCCGCCGCAGGGATTCGAACCGCCGACCTTTCGATCGGCAAGTCCTAGGCGCTGAGGCTTTAACCCACAGCGCCACCTGCGTCCCCACATTATATACTGCTTCATTGTAAAAAAAGACCCCATAGTTGCACAGGGAACACTCCTATATGATCTAATCAAACAAGATTGATTCCCAAGAACTTTCTCATGAACTTGACTTACACAAAATACTGCCAGACTATAATTCTCACTGCATAGAAATGTTTTTTTCTTCCCCCAGTGCTGACTTGGTGTGTACCTTTCAGTGTTGATTCTGGCAATTAAGCCATTAAGCCCAGGACAAATTGCAATCATTTAAAAATGCAAATAGTATTGCATTTTAATTAGAAAACAGAGCTACAGTATACATGCCAAACCCGGCAATATACTATATATTATAGTATATTATCACCAAAGACATACAGAAACCTGTCATCCCTAAGGGAAGCATTGATTTTTCCCAGCCAGCAAAGGATTCAGCTTGGCTCCAACTACAGGCTGCGTACAGGATGCCACTCAAACTCTTTGCATTGGTGGAGGACACTGATTGATTATATTTCATGTAAAACTTCGGGCCAGCTGTATTCAAATACAGTCTCCTAATAAGGCAAAAATGAGAGGTTATAGTCTACAGAATCAATGACAAACTGTTCAATGTGGGTAAAGGATGCCTTTGTTGCTAACATCCAGTCTATTGGATGGTTCATGGTATAGAACAGCTCAATCTAAGAGCACATTGTAGACATAAAATGACAGCATGAAGGAATCTTTCTCATTAGTTCTGTTGTATGTTAATAATATTAAAAAGATGTATGCTGTAGTCTTGGGGGGGGGCATGTGTTGAACTCACTTGTAAATGTGAACAGCTGAAGGACAGTAATTGGCATGTAAAACTTCCTTTGGAGAATGTAATCAAACACAAGAAATCGTCACTCCCAGTAGAACTGCTTTGCTGAAACTGGGACAGCTTCATCTTGAGAAAAGGTGGTGTGGCCATGGTATAGGACAGGCACATCCAACTTCCAAAAGACAGTGATCTACTCCCAGTACAAAAAAAACTGGCAGTGATCTACCCATTGTCAGCTTTTTGGGGGGAGGAGTGACCAGAGTTGTTGAGCTTAGTAATTCTTACTAAGGTCTATTTGCTTGTTTGATTAAATTTCTATACCACCCTTCATCCAAGGATCACAGGGTGGTTTATGCCTGGGCTGAACCAACTCAAACCTGCTGACCTGGCCGCACATGATGGACTGCTCCATAGATGAAGAAGTGTCCTGCACACAGAAAGGCAGCATGTCATTTTTCTCCCCTGTCCCATTTCATTTGTTTTCTCTTTCTTCATAGGAAACAAGGGTGTTTGATATATTGCCGTTTTGGTAAGAAATTGTAATAATATAGCATTAAAAAAATATTTTGAAAGAAAGAAAGGTATCATGTCAAAGAAAAGGCTGTGCTAGTAATCTTCTCCCTGACATAGGGCCGGCGCTAAATAAATCTCATGGGACTCTTGCCACAGAGTCATCAACGAGGCCCACGCCTTCCAACCCCACCCCATGGTCATCCTTTTCCCACAGAAGCAGCAAGCACAAAACAATTCACCCCTTCCAAGCGGCATTTTAATCGTAGGCAGGCAGGGGACAATTCACCAGGCTCAGTTTTCAGTTGTGGTGGCTGGCTGTCTTCTTATATGTGCCCAAAATGCAGTACTGTGGCCTATAGAATTTTTAGATCCATAGGCCAGGGCATTGTATTTTGGGTAAATTAAGATGGTGAGCAGCTTCTGCAGCTGTGAACTGAGCTTTGCTGCCATACAAAAGTGGCACTGCCCCCTGCCCCCCACCAGAGTACATAGGGCCTGCAGGGGAGGGTGGTGAGTAGCAGGGCAGACGGAAGAGGGCCCTTCTGAGACCCTGGGGCCCTTGGCCAGTGCCTGACCGGCTGATTGCAGACCACTCAAATGTCCCAATTTGAGCGAGACCAGTGCTTTTTTTTAGAAAAATAGGTGCCAATCCTCACCATGAAGTTGTTACAGTAAGTAACAACTCTAACAACAAAAAAGAGGTGCTGTTACTTCGTACCCTTGAATACCCCCTGAAAAAAGCACTGAGCAGGACACCCCAGATATACAGAAGCCGCCCCAGCTTCTGTTAGAAAACCAGGATGTCCCTCTTTTGCAGCCGCCTCTGGCGCAGCATTCAGGCATGCAAGACACATTGGCACCACAGAGAGGACTAAGCTGCTGCCTGTCTGTGGATAGACTGCAATATATAGTAGTGTTTTGCTGGGTAGGGCACAGTAATATGTAAGAAAAGGTTTTACATTGAAAGTTTTCCTAGTTAATACATATACAGGAACATACAGAAGAAAAACATATTGGGTTCCTGTTTGGGGGGTGGGGGAGATGATTTCAAAAGCTCTTGTTTGATGAGGCTTTTATGCACATTTGCTGACACAAATGACAGTGGTTCTGTGAAAAAATAGGACATATTAATCCCCTCTTACATTGTATCCCTTCCCATTATCAGTCTTTTTATACTAACACCATGACATTTTTGCCTATAACAGTTATTCTCAGCCCTCAGGAAACACAAAATAAAAATAATTAGAGCTTCCCATTAGCACAGTGTATTTAGTACACGACAGACTGAATGAAAGGAGAGCCATTAATGGAGTTTCAAGCGCAAACCCCAAAGCAATCATGACTCTGTGATATTAAATTTAAAAGGGGCATTGAGATGTTGGGCTTCCTGTTGTAAACGCTCGTCTCCCACAACATTCTCTTTTGTTCTAACAGTGCTGCCTGTGTGACACTTGTTTAGCAGCTCTGAAAGCACTTCTCAGTGTTTCAAATGTGTGATTATTTGTTATTAATGTTGATAATGTGATAGTGTTAAATTAGAATATCCTGGCAAAGAACGTCTAGAACTTAAAACTCTGGCATTCTGTGGAATAGGTTGAATACTTTGGGACACAAACCATTAAGGCAATATAGCATAGATGGATTCTAAAAATACATCAGGAATACAGTGTTTCTGACTTTGCATTACTGTTTGTCACATTGTACGAAAGTAATAGATACCACGCTTTTACTGAAAAAATGAAACTGCATTTGTTGCTTATGCCTGATAGTATTGAATAGATGATAGCTGCTCTAATGAGAGCTGTGTATATAGTGTCTAAAAGAATGCCCAATGAACCAGGCAGCTACTGGTTAAAATCTTGCATCTGCCATGCAATCACTATAGGCGGCCTGATGCAAGACATTCTCAGCTCCAGCTCCTTCTCCCATTCATCTACAATATGAGGATGATAATGCTGAACTACTTCATGTGATTACTGTAAATATTATTGTGCTAATGTAGGAGGTGCAGCAAGCTGAGCTGAACACTTGAAATTGCAAATATTACTGTTCACCTGAAACTTAGATGGGGGTTACATTCCAGAGGTCTGCGCACAAGGTCAAAAATTGCACAAAGTCAGGAATACCCCTGGAACCACCCACCCACATGACCATCCCTACTTACTGGGATTTGGGAAGGTTGTATGAGGCCTCTGGAAGACTGTGGGTAGTTTCCACAAGACCTTTCTGGAGCCACCCACAGCCTTCCAGAGGCCTCATGCAAACTTCCCAGAGCCTAGTAAGCAAGGTGGTAGGCTTATAAAACCCTTTTCATGGCAGGAAAACCCAACATGGAAAGAGCTTTTTAAGCCCTTCACCTTGCTTAACAGGCTCTGGGAAGGTTGCACGAGATCTCAGACAGCCCCTTCCATCTGTTTCCCCTTGTGTTCCATTTATTTGTTTTCCCACTACCTGCTCAAAGCTGCAAACATTCAAGTTGTGGGTCTACTGTACTCATATTCACTTGAGTGTTTTCCATCCCTGACCTCTAATGAACATGCACACTGTGGCAATTCCCCCCCCCCCCCCCCCCCGTTTCCACTTCTGGCAGAATTCACCAACATCCCTATTTGGGACACTTGACTGTATGTATGTCTAAACCTATTTCTGCATTAGGAAAGTAAGTCCTTCAGGAACAATGGATGAAACTTGGTCTGTTGCTAGAAGGGCTCAAATGGGTGCCTAACTAGGTGACTTTTGGTCTTTGCTTGGATAGCATTTGCATAAATTTTCTCTGAGGGGATTGTTAATTTGAATATCTAATCTAGATTCCAATACCAATCCCTTCATTAGAATTACTGGTGATACGGAATGGGTCATTAGAATTACTGGTGATACGGAATGGGTCAAATGAATTGGAGAAATAATTGATTCTATATTGTTGCAGTTTGGATTACTGAATACACACTACATGAGGTTGCTTTTGAAAAGTGCTCCGAAACTTCAACTGGCCCGGAAAGCTGTAGCCAAACTGTTGACCAGGGCTGGTTATATGACTCCCTTGTTACAAGGGCTCCACTGGCTACCAGTTTGTTTCTGGGAACAATTCAAAGGGCTGGTTCTGAGCTATGAAGTCCTATACGGCTTAGGCCCAGGCTATCTGAAGGACTCTGTACTCCCTTACGGCCCTGCATGGGCTCAGAGACCTTCAGAGGATGCCCTTCTCTCACTCTCACCACCTACACAGGCATGTTTCCTGGGGATGTGGGCAAAGGACTCCTCAGTGGCTGCTCCCAGACTTTGGAACTCCCGTCCTAGGGAGGTTAGACCGAGATTCCCTCCTTATTGTCCTTCTGCCAGCAGGTGAAAACGGTTTTATTCTGGCAGGCTTTGGGGAACTGACCGCTTTTAAGGAAATGACTTTTAATAGCACTGTGCTGTATTTATTACCTGTTTTCTTCTATCAGTATTTTAATTAAATTTGTTTTTACATGGTTTTAATTCCATTGTAGTTCAATCACTTTTTAATTATTATCTTTTATATGTTTTTAGTCTTCTGTGTTTTATCTTTATTAGTTTTTATTTTTGTAAACTTCCTTGAATCCTGGTTCGGGGGGAAAGGCAGGGTATAAAAAAACCAAACAAAAATAAATAAAGTATATTTTATTGATAATACAGTGATGAAGTTAAATCAAAGGGCTTTTTTGATGTTAACATGTGAAAATGGCCTATATTTTTATTTTAAAATATTCTAAATTCTGAATAGATAACAATATATATTAAACTATAAAGACGCAGCTAAGAATTCAAAACCCCCAGTGAATAAATTCCCTGAATAAAGTGGTTCTAATTAAAAGAATGAGAAGACAGACTTATGGATGAAGCTTCCTTCAAAAATAGGCCCATTAATCAGTAATAGTTCTATGAAGGTCATTGCTATTAAAAAGGAAGCTACACACATAGCAAAGTGCTTCCAGATCATTGAACTAAGGACAAGGTCAGCTGAGTAATAAAAGTTTGTTCTTAAAGGTGCTATTTGTACTAGGAAGTGTTTAAAATGCGATCTTTCAGGCTTATCCTGATTATATAAATACATTAGAAACTACTGTTTCAGAGTTAATGTTCTATAAAGTTAGTATATTTGTATCATATTTAATTATGTGGTGTTCAAACATTAGGCTTTTTGAAAATAATATTCCATGTATTCCAATTTTCCTGATTTATACAATATAGCAATAGCTTTCTGAATTACCCAGAGGCACAGAAACTCACTTTGGAGGGTGACAGTAGAGAAGGCTTTCACCTCTAAGCGGTGACTATACAAGGCTTTGCTGTATAGTTTGGGGAAGGGAAACAATAACTTATGTATCTGTACTGTTATATCCTTTTTTGTATTGGTTTTTTTTATTTTCGTCTGTTTTTGTATAACTTCAATAAAAATGTATTTTTTTAAAAAAAAGAGAGAGTAGGTGTCAGCCTCTCATATTAACCAGCCACTATTCTCCACTCTCTTCATGTACTTATCTGATAGCTGTTCACTAGTTTCACCTCCTATGCTGGTTAAAAGTGTAGTGATTACCATATTATGTAATACAGGACTTGGGAGAAATAGGGTGGCATTCAGCTATGCTGTGCTCAGTGTATACCCATTGAAATTAATGAACATGACTAAGTTTGGTCTACTAATTTTAATTGGTCTACTCTGAGTAAAGCTTTATTGACTACTACCCCAGGTTCAAATCCTCTCATAGCCTTGAAGAGCATTGGGAAGTGAGGAAAAAATGGTATACTGCCCAGAGTTCTTAGACAGAATGGAATAAAAATGGAATCAGTCAATCTGGCACCAACTCTTGTTGTATTTCTATATATTAATTGGGTTGCACTCAAAGGTTTTGCACTCAGTTTTTTTATATATATATGAATTGAGGTCGAGTAAAGTGAAGGAAAAAATGGACTCCTGACTTGGCTACTTCAGCTGAGGCCAGACTGAACTCGCAAACCGCAATCCACTTAAAATAAATAACAATCAAAGATCCCTCAGTAGATTCGTCCCTGGAGGCCTACAGTAATCTCATTGATCACCTGCAGGATGTTGTCTCTATCAATGTAAGTTCGGGCAGTAAGCCCCATATTAGTAAAGGTTTGACCAAGAGTGCCACATGAAGAAGAAAGCCTTACAGGATTCTTACTTGGCCTATAAAAATGCTGGTCTAAACTATTTACCTCCAACCTATCTCAAAATAAAAAAGGAGTATAAAACCTTATTGGCTGCGAAAAAAGGCAGTTTGAACACAACTCTTGGTCCCTGTTACTGAACGCTTCACTAAATAATGAAGTCAAACTTTTTTGGCAACTGGTTTCTGGTCTGCTAAGAAGTAACCCCCCAGCCCCTAGCTGCTCTATCACAGCCCGTGTATAGGAGAACCATTTTAAAACAATATTTACTGACAATTCTAATTCCCCTCCCCCCATTTGCGACAATTATTTTCCAGAACTGACAAAGCTCCCACTTGGGAACCCAGTTACAGCAGAAGAAGTCTGTGTGCTAATTAGGAATCTGAAAAGCAGTAAGACACCAGGAAATTCCAGCTGAGTTGATCACATCAAACCAGTAATGGTGGGTCCCTCTTTTAGCAGTGCTCTTTACAACAGTTAATAACTCGGGCAAAGTGCCGACCAGTTGGAAACACCCAATTTTTAAGAAAGGACAATCTAATGTGCCTTCAAATTATAGGCCAATTAGTCTGCTTTCTATAATGGGAAAGCTTTACGCTCGTTTCCTCGCTATAAAACTGACAACTTTTAAAAATGCTAATAATACAACATATGAAGCCCAGGCTGTCTTTTGTGAGAACCTTTCAACAGATCACTGCCTCGTGCTGTACAACTTAGCAGAGAAATACACCAGACCTCTGCAGGGAAAACTATCTGTGGCCTTTATGGACATGAAATCTGCTTTTGACTGTATTCCCAGATCGAAACTATAGACCAAATTACCTCTCTTACTGCAGGATAAATGACTCTTCTTCCTTATTAAATCTCTGTAGAGTGATAGCAAATTGTGGGTTGCAGGGCCAACATTCAGATTGTATTGAGATAGCATGTGGAGTGAGACAGGGCTGTATTTTGGCCTCCACATTTTTTAGCCTTTTCCCAAATGATTTAGAGGAAAGTCTAATGGACCCAGATGGTCATATCCCAAAAATAGGAATCAGAAAGATCCCTCCATTGTTATATGCGGACAATGTGGCCATCCTCTCTCGCTCCAGACCTGGCTTGAAATACTAACTAAGGAAGTTGTCAGATTACTATTCTGTAAATGGGTTGTTCATCATCTATGAGAAGTCAAAAAATTTAGTCTTCAGGAAAAGATATTCCCCTGGTAAATAGGTACTAGATGGTCATAATCTAGAGCTGACTAAATGCTTCCGGTGCCTAGGGCTGTTGTTTCACTACACAAAGTCCTGGAATTGCCGCTGGCAGACCCTTGAAATGCTGGCTAAAGATTTCATGCAGCAACCTTTGCTCTAGATCATATGTAACCTGTGGACCGTTTGCATCTGAAATCCACTATGGCCATGATTTTCAGTTACCATCATATTTCATGAATCTGTCTGTACCTAACTATTGTCGATTATTCACCAAAGCCAGACTAAACGTATTTCCATCAGAAGTACTAACTGGTATATCCTATCAGAATAGGCTCTGCTTATGCTCTCTATGAAGCATATCCTACTATACTTGTGAGCAGTTCAAACAAGCCAGGGATCAATTAATAAAAAACCCCTATTGGTAAATTTAACTGGAAAATCTGAAACCATTCACCTTAGGTAAAGGTAAATGTAAAGGTAAAGGGACCGCTGACAGTTAGGTCCAGATGTGGACGACTCTGGGGTTTTGGCGCGCATCTTGCTTTACTGGCCAAGGGAGCCGGCGTACAGCTTCCGGGTCTTGTGGCCAGTATGACTAAGCCGCTTCTGGTGAACCAGAGCAGCGCACGGAAATGCTGTTTACCTTCCCGCCGGAGCGGTACCCATTTATCTACTTGCACTTTACGTGCTTTCAAACTGCTAGATGGGCAGGAGCAGGGACTGAACAACGGGAGCTCATAGCATTGTGGGGATTTGAACCACCGACCTTCTGATCAGCAAGCCCTAGGCTTAGTGGTTTAAACCACAGCGCTACCTGCTCCCCACTCCACCTTAAGTACCTCCTTGGATACACAGTCGTACCTTGTTTTGCGACCGGGATCCGTTCTGGAGCCCCAGCCACTAGCCGAAAAAGACACAGGGCAAAATGCCACCCCTGCACATGCGCACGGAGCGATTTGTGCTTCTGTGCATGTGCGAGTGGCAAACCTGGAAGTAACCCATTCCAGTACTTTCAGATTTGCCACGGACGTTCGCCAGAATGGACGCTAGACAAGGCAGACATTCGCGGAGGTATTACTGTATGTCAAATGATACTACCCTGACCGTGGCTAAGTTCCTCTTGGAAGTAATAAGAAATAGAAACCTACATGCTCTGGACATAGTGACTGCCTTGGAATCCTTTCCCTCTATTTCTGTTTGATTTTTATTTTGATAATTTTGATATTTTTGTGGGTCTTCGGGCCGAAATAAAGAATGAAATGAAATGATATGAGTTGAAGCATCCTCTCACAAAAGATGTAGCAGAAGAACCCAAAGATTTCAGTAGTACAGAAATTGCGGGAGGGGTACCAAAAACAGCTCAACTTTGCATCCAGTAGCAAGCAGTAAATTCTGCTGGTGGGATGGGAAACAAAGGACAAAGAGGAAGAAATAGAGTATCCTGGAATAGGGCACGACTAGCTGGCCAGAATCCTGCCCAGAAGGACTCCACCCAGAAACATTTTGTGTTACAGACCTCACTTGCCCATCCTAGGACTCCAGTTAGATCCCCCCCCCCCCGGATATATTTCCAGCTGCTGAAAATACTAAAGCATCAGAAACATGAATTCATCCACATTATAAACATAAAGGTTAGAAATGAAAAAGTATTGCAAATAAAAAATAAATATATATGTTATAGTGATGCCAGTGTATATGCTGCTTTGGAAAATGCCACCAATAAGCAAGTTCTTTTTTAAAATTTTATTTAGTTTTTCAGATTTTTAAAAATTTACAAACAATTATCAAACAGCCAACATAGAAAGAGAATTCTGAAGAATCTCCTGAGCTTCCCTCCTCACCAGTTCTTCCCAAGTGTAAAATAATTGGAAACATAGTCACTTAGATTTTTGCAGTATTTATTCTGATGTGCTTGCATATGGGCACATGAATTACCAGGTAAGCAACTCTGTTTGTAAGTATTAGTTATAAAGGTAATCTAAATCTCATAGTAAAGCGAATTACATTTATTTTGGCTTTGTTAGGTTGGTGGCATTTTCTGAAATGAAGTGTCAAGAAAAGCAAGCATGTCTGCTTTGGGGTCAGGGCTTAAGTGAAATGAAAATGTACAGAAAGTGTTCAGTGATGTGTTAAGTAGGCTCAGGCACTAAATTACATTTCATTGCTTTAAAAATTATAATTGTGAACAAATTGCCTTTTTCTTACAAATTTTTGACAAAAGGATAATGACCCTAACTCAGTGCAGAACATCTGGTTTATCCTCTGTTGACTGAAAATCAATTAGGATCTTTGATCATTATTCAGATGCTGCACAAGAGTAAAATGAAATCTTTGTGATGTTAGAGAACAGGAAAACCTTTTCTGGCAATAGCAAGTACATTATTAAATTTAGGTAGCTTTGCTGGCTGAATTTTGAAAAACATTTTCTTGAATACTAGGTAAAGGTAAAGGTATCCCTGACAGTTAAGTCCAGTCGCAGACGACTCTGGAGTTGCGGCGCTCATCTCGCTTTACTGGCCGAGGTAGCCGGCGTTTGTCCGCAGACAGTTTTTCCGGGTCATGTGGCCGGCATGAGTAAGCCACTTCTGGCAAAGCCAGAGCAGCACACGGAAATGCCGTTTACCTTCCCGCTGGAAGGAGGTACTTAAGGTGGAGTGGGGAGCAGGTGGCGCTGTGGTTTAAACCACTAAGCCTAGGGCTTGCTGATCAGAAGGTCAGTGGTTCAAATCCCCACAATGGTATGAGCTCCTATTGATCTACTTGCACTTTGAGGTGCTTTTGAACTGCTAGGTGGGCAGGAGCAGGGACCGAGCAACGGGAGCTCACCCCATTGCAGGGCCTCGAACTGCTGACCTTCTGATCAGCAAATCCAAGCGGCACAGTGGTTTAAACCATAGCGCCACCTGCGTCCCTCTTGAATACTAGAGTCATGGCTAAAAACACGACACATTAGTTTCTCTACAAAACTATTCAAACCTGAGAACTAAGATCTTCTAGCGTCTTGGTTCTGTCCTTTTGCTAGTAGGGTATGTGCATAGAGCTGAGCCTTTCTGTCTCTCAAGTAAGTGAAGCAGGAAGCAAACTAAATTTGTATTTAGATGTAATTTGTATTTAGATATATTGCCCAATCCTGCTATAGTTAAGCATTTAAGTTTCATTGTTTTTAGTGTGAGAAACATAACTCTTCAGCTGAAAGCAATTGGACAAAGTGAGCAAATTTCAGCTTGATCAGGTCCACAATCGGATAGAATACAGATACTATTTTACTAAAATATATATTATTATTTAGCTAAAATGTATACATTACTAGCCCAGGTTGTACACACAGTTTCAAATCAAGCTGTCTGAAAGTCAGGTAGGAGGTGCATAGGGCACCTAGTGAGGGGGATTATATTGGTGGCACTGTCATGAAAACCCTGCTTTCTATCATAGTGGCCCTCACATCCTGAATTGTGGAATTCCAAGGTAGGCTTCTTGAGAATGAACTCAACCAGTGGGGGAGCTCAGAAGGAAAATAAATGAATATAAAATAGTTTTGAATATCTGTTTAATCACTGAGGGATTTCTCAATAATTATAAAATACAATTTTAAATCTGTAAAATGTTGATGCCATGTAAATACAGCTCAGTGTGTGTGTGTGTGTGTGTGTGTGTGAGAGAGAGAGAGAGAGAGAGAGAGAGAGAGAGGGAGAGAGAGAGACATTTGTGACATGACCCTTAGTTTGTCACACGTCCTGAGCTTCAGCCTTCAGGGCAAAATCTGGGTTTTAAATGCAGGGGTCAATGTTCCCCAATGCAAGCTACATGGCTGGAAACTGGTCTATAGCAGAAGAGTTTTCCAGGTGGGCATTTTAGTACACATGTTTCATTCTGGCATCACTCTTGGCACAGAAAAGTTTACTTTCGGTACAGCTTCTTGAGGCTGCCATGCCATTTTCAATACAGCTCTGGTGATTGTGAATAAAGCAGTTGTCCAAGTAAGTTAGGTACTTTGGTGTGTAAGAAAATTTGCTAGTCTAGCAATATATCTATTGCTATTGGATTTTTAGATGGGGTATATTTAGATAATCTTTTATGCTCCATGATTTTTTCTTTCAATCATGAGAACAGTCAGAGAGGAATAGAGCCTATTCAACTGAGAAATTTGTTTTAAAACATGAACTGTGTCTACTGTATGAAGTAAAATGTTTTAAAGTAAGTGCCATACTGAAGACATAAAAATGGTACACAGGTGACTAAAAAAAGACTTCAGTTACTTAACTTTCTTTTTATCCTTTATCACATATATGTATTCCATTGTCATCAATATGATGAATTCTTTATAGAAAAATAATGCTTATTTTAACAGGAAATTTAATATAAACCATCAGAATGTAGACTTAATGTTTATTAGCTGTGCTTCTTGGAAAGATAATGTGGTGGTTTTTTTTAAAGATGTGCTGTCCTTAGTACGTTAATGAATACTGGATATCTACAATGAAAGCCATAAGTTTGATAATGCTCTACATCCATTTTTCTTTGATTCAGTTTTGAAGGCTATACATGCAAAATGACTGCCCACAAAACTGACATTAAAAGAAATGTTATTACATAAGTAAAAGTTGGAAGTAAAATACAAATTATCTGACAGAGCAGACATAAAACGAGACCTCTTTGGACATAAAGGCTCTATACTGAGATCCAAAGAGCCACCATAGGTATGTCTAAAGACTGGATTTTTTTGCTCCCTCCCTTTGAAGAGGCCCTTCTTATTATAAGCTGTTTTTGAAAAATTCAATCCGTTTCAAAAGAGACTTACTTTGTGTGGCCTGGGAATGCATTGCTGGTAAAAAGACAACAACTTAAAATTCCAAATGTGAATTAGTTAGACAGTGAATGTGCACAGTAAACAAAGGCAAAAGCAAAGTGGAACAACAAAACAAGGTTGTATCTAAATTCATACCCTGCCTTTTATATCTGAGGATACTGAAGGTGGCAAATATAAATAATCAACTGAATATATAAAATCACAAATAATACAAGCTTAAAACAGACAGGATAGTAGACAAAAATGCAGTCAGATCAAGCAGGTAGAAGTTCTTTCAAAGATGGTGAAAGCTCATTAAAGACAATGCCAGACAGATGTCTTGGGGCAGCAAATTCTGCAGTGTGCATGGAACCACAGAAAAGAAGGCTTTACGTTACCATCAAATGTGTCTGAAATAGGTATGTCATGTAGGTCAGCCCCCCATCATTACTGACCATTCCCCCTGGTGGTTGAAGCTAATGAGAGTCCAACAATATCAGGAAGACCACAGGTTCTCCATCATTTATCTAGATCTTTATCATATTTAAATCCCATTAAATTCAGAAGCACAACTATATGGAGCTATAAAAGAAAGGTAGAAGACAGATCAGAGTTAAAACAAATAATTCATGTCCCCCCCCTCTTGAATTTCAAGTGAAATACAATTAGTAATTGGTTGCTCGTACCAAACTATTTTAAAACGGTCATTTTCTGTAGCAAAGTATAATGAGAGAGGCCGTAGATCAATAGGGAAGAAGATCCTTGCATGCAGAAGACCTTAGGTTCAGTTCCTCACACATTCAGGTAAATGGTCTGATGTAACATATCTAGAAAACACCTCTCTATGCCTGAACCTTTTGAGGACTAATCGCATATAAGTCAACTTTAAATGGTCAGCTTGTTTATAATTAAAGTGAACTCAGTCTATGCAGTTCAGGTATTCTTTCGCAATGCTGGGAGACCCATTGCTTTCACATGGACAATAACATACAAAATAAAATATAAAATATATATAAAGAAATATACCAAGAGTGTTCATCCACAAAATTCACTCAACAACATCATATAGCTATCCCTCCTACCCACCTAAGAATTAATACAAAAAATAAACCACCAAAGCGTGGCCATTAGTGTTGTCCAGTTGTCCATTAAAAACTTATTTGCCTTATGCCAGAAAGGTGTTGACACCAGTTGAATCATGCTGAGGAAAACATTCTACTGTTGGTGGAGGGGCACAGAAAAAGCCTGTTCTCTTGTCATTCTTTGAACATCTGTTGTGGGAGGCCTACAGAGAAGTGATGTATATGCCCAGGGGAAAAAATGGATGGTTGAATTGAAAATCCCAAGGCCCTGACCAGAAATGTGAGGTTTGCTGAGGTACTCTGCTGCAGCATGCTCATCATATCTGTGGTGTTGTGAACCCTTTTCAGTGACAGGAAATGTTTTATTGAACAGTGTCTAGGATGGCCCCAAGATGTTGCAGGTGTTGGATTGGAACGAACTGACCATTTCCCGACTCACCAGGAACCCATGATCCCCCAGGACATTGAGAGTTTTCTGAACATAACTGAGAATCTAATTTAGAATCTCAGCTCTGACCAAAATAGCTCCTAGATATGGGTAGATGGATATTATTAGAAGTGAAGATGTGTCACTGGGATAACTATAACCTTCATGAAAACGCTCAGTGTTGAGTAGAGGCCAAACTAGATAGCAAGGTATTGAAAGTGGTATGGATCATAGGCAAACAGAAGAACCATCTGTGGTGAGGCAGAATAGGAACATTATTTATTTATTTAGAGCATTTGTACCCAACTCATCTTTCTTTTTTCCTTCAGTCAACCTTTCTGCTCTTCTCCTGAAGCCTTTTTAAACATAAGAGCTATGTTGTTAATTGGAGTTCATTGGATGTCTGTAAAGAAAAGTTTTAACATCACGTACATGCTCTCATTAGTAATATCATTGTCTTTTGTCAAGTTTAGTAGTGATTGCGTTTATCCAGGCGGAAAAAGTTAGACAAAGATAGATAGACAGGCAAGTCTGTTTACTGTCAATTAACTTAAGAAGAAAGGCAGCCTTTCATTTTTGATAGATCAAATCTGACATTCTTGTTACTTTTTAAGAGTAATTTAAGAAAGTTTATAGATAAGATGTCATCAGAGTGACTCATATTAAAAAGCAGCTGTAGAAGACAATACCTTTCTAAGAAGGAATAGATGTTGGTGCTTATTTCTCATTATGAGAATAAATATTGCAGCAGCCCATGATTGTTACAAACTGATAGAAAAATAAAAATTGCTGCTAATCTTGGGAAGAAGGTTTAAATGGAAACTCTCCCCCACTAAATGCCTGCCTCATTCTTCTTGTTGAACTAATAGTTTTGTATAAAATATGAATGCTAAAAGCTTGAAATATGATACTAATTAGTATTGTAAAAGTATAGCAGCTTCTGTACTTTAAGCAATCTTGAAATTTGCCAACATTAGTTCAGCATTCCTTGTTTTTCTCAAGAAGAATACTTTCTGAGCTATTACTGGAAAATGAATGGAGGATTAAATACTAAATAACCAGACAGAAACAATAATTATTCACTATATATAATGAGGAACTTTCATTCTATTGAAAATCCTGGCTCAACTTGTTTTCTTTTTTGGAATTGTGTTTCAAGTTGTTCTAACTGTAATTGTTCCATGATATGATTTTGGAATGTTCATTGTAACTACTGTATTTTTTTTAACTCAATCTGTTTGCTTTTGGGCTTCATCCGTGAATGAGGGACTGGAATTTGACAATTATCAGGTGTCAATCTCCATAAGATGTGTCTTACCATTAATTACTGGATCACATAGTATTCAAATTATTCCTATTACCTGTTTCCATCATTATTGTAATGAATTAACTTAAACTATATCCTTCATTGTAAATAGACAGATTGGTTATGATCAAAAGAATACCATGCCCATCTGGATTCTCCAGATTTCCTTTTTTCAATGGCACCTCATTATTCTAGAGGCCCCTTAACTTTCTAGAGTGGTTTTTCAAAGTGCACATGGGACCAAGAAACGAAGGAGTGGCTAAAGTTCTAGTGTGCACACAGAAGCCTGTAATTTTTTTGAATCCTACCTCTAGTAATCACATTAGTAGCAAGAAGCTACTAAATGGCCTCGTCCCAGTATGCCTGAAGTAGTGTGTCCACCCCCATCGTTCAGCCTGGACACCTCTGGGGGTCTTCTGGGGGTTCCCTCGCTGCAAGAAGTGAAGTTACAGGGAACCAGGCAGAGGACCTTCTCAGCAGTGGCACCTCCCTGTGGAATGCCCTCCCATCAGATGTAAGTGAGATAAAGAACTACATAACTTTTAGAAGACTTCTGAAGGCAGCCCTGCATCAGGAAGTTTATAATGTTTTATTTTTATATATTTTGCTGGAAGCTGCCCAGAGCGACTGGGAAACCCAGCCAGATGGACAGGGTATAAATAATAAAATTATTATGAATTATTGTTATTGTTATTGTTATTGTTATTGTTATTGTTATTGTTATTGTTATTGTTGTTATTATTATTATTATTATTATTAAGCTTTCTAGCAAATGCTTAATGTTGCATTACAGCTTTTACTGTAGGAATGTGCATAGAACTAGGGTATCTTGTAAATATGGACAAAATCTGCTAGCACAAGACTCTGTTCTTAACCTGAAACTATTCTTAACCTGAGGTACCACTTTAGCTAATGGGGCCTCCCACTGCTGCTGCACCACTGCCACGCAACCTTTCTTTTCTCATCCTGAAGCAAAGTTCTTAACCCGAGGTACTATTTCTGGGTTAGCGGAATCTGTAACCTGAAGCGTCTGTAACCTGAAGTGTCTGTAACCCAAGGCACCACTGTATAAGTATCATCTATCTAGCTGCTGTGGTTTTATGTTTTTATAACCATTATCTAGAGCAGAGAAAGTTGAGTTATGAAAACAGTCACTGCCCCAAAGCAAGCTTGACACCTGTCACTACATGTTCTGAATTAGAGGGCATTAGTAGTTCAAATTCTTACAAATGATCTTCATCAAACATAATTTTGCAAAAGGGCAAAAGTGGCAGACTCCCCAATGATACTTTATTGTTAGGCATAGAATAGTTTTCATATGTTTAGTTGCAACAAGATTAATCTTTATTAATGATATGTCAGATTTAAATGCTCTGGATAAGGATGCAAAGACTGCCAGATGTCTGATTCAGTGGAGTATAAAATTTTGACTGCTCTTTATTGATATTTGCTAGAAGAAATGCCAAACAAATGAATTACATTATCCTAGTAGTGATGTATAGCAGAGTCTTTGTTTAAAAGTTTAGAAGCCCTGCCCAAACCGGGACATATTTTCCCTTTTTATTCCTTTCTAATATATGACCATGTGATTGCTGTGCAAAGTAAGCTTTCCTGCTGTAAAGGTACATAATACAATTGGTGTTGTAAATTAAGCTAGCTCCTTGTCAGGGATTGAACTCAGGAGGGCAAGATGGAGGAGGAATGGTGGAGGTCGCCCCCCTCCCCCATCTGACACTGCAGGAGAGGAGGGATGCAGCTTTGATTTACAGCAGGGGTTTGAGGATGGTCACAGCTCAGAGACAGACGAACAGAAGAGTTTGGGAGTGTTAGAAGGCAGAGCAACCAGCTGACACATTGTCACTGGAGAGTATTTCTGACCCCCCTTCTCCCAGAACTCAATGTTCATTGAGAGTGCAGGAACAACAGAATCAGAGACATTTGACCACCAGTGGCCACCGTAAGGGCAGATGCTCTTGCTAGGAAGAGGGAGGAGAAGCCAGTTGGAGCAATGCCATTGTCATGCTTGCTGTGTCTCTTGCTATTATGAATGACTAAATTCATTAAAAAGGACTCAATCTTGTTTTCTCTCCTCTTGCTGCAACTGGAGGAGGAACAGCTTTCCTGAAGCCTTTACACCCCTGAGGAACTTTTCTGTCCAGCCCTTAACCTGGGTTTCACTTTTTTAAAATCTACCTTACATCTGTAGAAAGGTATTTTGACAGGCTATGCCTAAAGCACTAGAAACAAGGAAGCAACCCTAAATTAGTCCAAATTACTAATCAAATGTAGGCTCCATTAGTGGAGTAGGTACATTAAGCTGCTTCCTCTCGTAGTCCTGTGCTGCCAGCCATGGCAGGGCTCAATGGAAGGAGAAGCCAGCCAACCAACCAAGTCTCAGGAGGTTGCCTGGAGGCAGAGTCCCTATGCAAGGTCCAGTCCAGTGCTAAGGTCAGAAGTATCTCAGTTCATGTGGTCAGACAATCCAGGGATCAAGAAAGCCGAAGGTCCAAAGTCACAAGAAGCAAGAAGTAGAAAGGTCTGGTCAGGAATGACAAATGTTGTTTCCAGCAACTGTTCGAGGCTGGAAAGCCTGCTTAAGAAAGCTGGATCCAGTTGGTTCTCATCCAGAGCAAGAAGGCTGATAACCAGCAGGTGGAGTCACTTCGCCTTCTGCTCCTTCAGGCTGCTGCTCAGCAGGTGAAGCCGACTCCTGGCCCATGACCCCTCTGGAGACAAGGGTTGTGTAAAAATAAGATGTACGATGTAAAGAGGCCCAACCTTGTTGATCACAGCAAGGGAAGCAGCTTTGGAGTGGAATTGTGGTACCTTGATGTTCAAAAATACCTAACCTATACCAGCACAGCTACTGAGGAATGTTCATGAGAGGTGACCAGTGCAGAGGACCCAACTTGAGGATAGTGACATCAAACTGTCCCTACCTGAGCTAATGAAGGAGTGGCGTGTTACCTTAGGACTCCATGTTTGAGAGCCCGCTCAATACCAATTCTGCCACAAGAGTGGGTGCATATCTTTTCTTTTTTTAAAATAATATTTATTAAGTTTCAAATAAACACATATAAACACAAATACAAACAACAATAAAAACATACAAAAACCAACAAACAAAACAAAAACAAAACAAGTAAATTCAAACCTTATTTTCAAAACCTAATTTCACCGACCTCCTCACACCTCTCCCTTCTGCATTCTAATCTCATTTATCTTGTCAGCAAATCCATTCCCATATTTCCCATAGTTTTTAATGATTCTATTTTTTTTCCTTAATCAACGCCCCTGCAAACCACTAATTTTTAAACCCATATCTTTTTAAACTTCATTAATTTTATAATATTTATCAAGATAGTCTTTAAACTTCTTCCAATCTTCTTCCACTGTCTCTTTGTCCTGGTCTCGGATTCTGCCCGTCATCTCTGCCAGTCCCATGTAGTCTGTCATCTTCATCTGCCATTCTTCCAGAGTGGGTAGATCTGGTGAAGAGGGGTGCATATCAGACCATTCGCCACCAACTCTACTGTTGCAACCGGTGTTGTAGGCTTGAGCACAAGGATTCTAGGCAAACACCATTGCCAGTCTCTAGCTGAAGCTGCATCTGTTGCATAGGTCCTTCTCGCCCAAGTGTATAGTCAATAGGTCTGGAGGGCCGAAGTATACCACTCTTCTCACGCAGGCTGGCTTCAGTTCATCCCATTTCCTGCCATCCCTATGAACCAAAACTGCTGAATGGTGGTAGGCATGCTGAAAAGTGCCTGGTCCTCATCCAATGTTCAGTGCTGTGACCTCATATCCACACAGTCTTTTGGATTGAAGAAATAAGCATGAGAAACATGGTATATCCTCTGTGAGTGGATATACACTTTAAGACACTGGGTCAGTGGTGTCCTATGGCTTTGATTTGCAGATTCTGGAACCTACAATTGGCTGTGGAGGTTTCAGCTTCTATCCTGAAGGAGTAAGTACTATTCTTGCCTAAAGGTAGTCCTAACTTGTCTAGGCATAGCTTCAGGACACCCACAAATTGGTGTCTGGTTAGAGGGAAGGAATCCTGGTGTATAAATAATTGCCCCCCTCCCCAGTAATTGGCTGTACTTTCAAATATGGGTAGCAAGTTTGGCTAGTAATTTTATTGTGGGCTATGCTGTACTAAGTGTAAGCTAAGGCAGTGACTAATGAGAATGGGAGCTGGGTAGTGGCAGTGGCAGAGCTTCATGCTCCAGCACCAGGGGGCGGAGAGCAGGTGTGGCGCACATCCTGGGGGCGTGGCGCCCAGAGTGGGCGGGGGAGCAGCTGTGATGGCATCCCACTGGGATTGCACTGCCGGGGGTGATGCGCTCCCCCCGCACTCCTCTTCCTCCGCCAGTGGGTAGTGGATGCCAAGAGAAGCTGATCTGGTCACAGAATAAAAAGGAAGGCCACTGGCAGAATATCCAGAACTACTTAGGCCAGACTGGGAGCCAGTGAGGGCTATAGAAGCAGCTATGGCTATTAGAGAAGGTTGTAACCCTTGTCCAGGGATTACCGTTAGTCTTAGGATAGCTAACAGGAAATACTTTTGCCTGTGTCTCAGCAAATTCATCTGCCATGTTTCCAGAATCGAAAACTCTATTTTTTAAGATGTAGGGCATAATGATTTAATGAGAGCGACGTGGCAGTGTCACATGGTTGCCATGTCAATTAAAAAAAACCTGATACGTGGTTTGGCCTGAGAGCATGGCTTAGTGGTAAAGTAGTGGAGCTGAGTGGTAAAAGCAGAACTAAACATGTTAAAACCTGGAAACAGTGGGGGAAATGGGGAGAGAGGAAGACCTGCCTTTTCCTATATTTGGAGGACCTCCAATTATTCCACTGAAAAGTTTAGAAACTTACAATGAAACTAAAACCTTTTGTTTGAAATTTTCTCTTTCAGCGTAATGCATGGACTACTTTTTAAAGCAGTACTTTAAAAAATGTCAGTGCTGGCTGTACTGTTGCAAAATGTCTAGATCCAAGATTCAAAGGTGGTAAAGTTAGTAATGATGTAATTTCTGCTGTGTTTCTCTGAATTATTAAGCAACACTGCTGGGATTTGATGCTAGAGATGTTATTTCAACAGCTTCAGAATACAGAGGATCTTATTTGCTCCTATAAAATGGTAACTGTGGCTTTGTACCGCTCAGTCTCTGATTCCTCTTGTTTCTCACTTACTAAGGGGATAAATTAGTTTGCATTTAAAGGTAAGCCTGTCAAAGTCATATTCACATTTTTTTTTGGGGGGGGGGATAAGTGAACCGAAAAACAGCCATCATTCAGAAATTGTCTTTAAAATTTGCAATGTATTTCCCCAGCCACGTTATGCATACAGGAATGCACATACTAGGATAAAATGTGCACCAGAATGCATATATTGGTGGGAATAGCATACAAAAATGCTGTACATTAGAGGAAATTCTGGAAATCTTACATCTCTGAGCCTAGCAGTAAAGAGCTGGTAACACACAATTAATTTAACTTGTGCAGCTACTGCATATGCCCACGAATCGCCTGCCTTTAGGCTGCACTTGGTGCCCTGAGAACAGATCCTAAAACCCGAGTCTCAGCACCAGAGCTTGAGACCTGGCAACAGGTGGGAATGGTAAGGCTGGTGTGGGTTGTTCAGGAATGGAAATAGCGGGTGTCAGAGCTGCCCAAGGTCCCAGCTCACAGAGGACCAACGCCAGGTCGTCGTTATATACAAAAGTCTTTATTGAAGTTCAGTTTCCATTCCAAAGCCGTAGCGCGCAGCTCTACGTCTTAAACCCTAGACCGCCGAAGTTCCGTCTGAATCTCCTCCCCCCTGACACCAGTTTAAGATTCTAGCCCTGCTCCACCTCTTCCTCTGCTCTCTTCTCCTCTGGGTCCTCCTGTCCGCTGGGGCATTCCCCTTTCTGGACTCTTCTGACGCTGAGTCCCCTGACTCCTCCCCCTGCCTCCGGCAGGCTTTAGGACCCGGTTCCCAATCCTCGTTCTCTGCTGCCCTGCGCGCCTGTACTTTTGAACTTGGCTCTCGCGCCAACCCAGTGACCATCCTCCTGACCGTTACACTGCTTCTGTCACTGCTTCCCTCTTCCGGGATGCTAGCTGGACCTGACCTCCCCTCCGTTGCCTGACTCTCCGATGGAGGCATGGTCAGCCCTGACTCCTCTTCTCTCCCTGCTGGGGGAGACGCTACCCCCGATACCTGGGACTCTTCCCCCCCACTATGCTCAGGTGGGGAAGCTGGTCCTGATCTCCAACTGTTGCTCTGGGAGTCCCCGCTGACCCCTTGCTTCTGGAGTGTCCCCCTTGGGACCCCCCTTGCCCTGGCCACCGGCGCCCCCTTCTGTGAATCTTCTGATTCGCTGGAGAGGCTCATGGAATCTCTCGGGCCACTGTCATCTTCTCCTACGCTGCCCTCAGATTCTTCCCCTTCGCTCTCCATCTCCCCTCTTCCCTGTGCTTCTGCTCCTGAGCCCCTGACAGCGGGTCTTGAGGGGGGATGTTAAGGAGGAGAAAGGAGAAGCTTGTGCAGAATGTACCAAGAGTGTGCGGAGGAGAGAAAGGAGAGAGCACCAGGAAAGAAGCTGTGCGCATCATGGGGCATGAAAGACCACAAGCATCTAGGTTAAATATAGGAAGGGGGACTGCAGCGCTTTATAATTTTGTGTACATGCACAGCTCTGAACATACGTAAGCTGGGAATGGAATTGTTTTCTATACAATCTTCAATCCGCCATAGAGGTAGATTTACTCCGTTCTCATTAATTTGCAAGTCAGTTTTAAATCCTGAATACTGGTCTCGTCCGTGAGTTTCCTGAAGGACATCTTGAAAGAACAGTTTGTTTTCTGGTTGAATTCTGCAGCTGGCTCTGCTTCTCTTACTCTTTGAGGTACGCTCTTCTATTCCCAGGCACTGTTGAATCAACACCGTTAGGTGCTTCGCCCTGCTTGTGATTGACAAGAGCTGCAGATTTTCTCAGTTAGCTCACCACTGGCGTGCAGTCAAATTAACAGTAACAGTGTCAGAGACAGCAGAAGCCCCTGGGCCTTTCCAATTTCAACTTAGAGTACAAAACAATAGGCCGCAAGGGATGGAGGCAGGCATGAAAGGGGGAAATAGTATGGTTTCAGAAAAGAATTGAGCTTTTTTCTTTGCTATTGAGCTCATCCCAAAATTGCCTACCAGCCAGTAAAAGCAATCTTGGTTTCTGGGAATTTAGCAGTTGGAAACTGAATTCTGACTCAATCCAACATGCTATGCTTTGAAATAGTGTCTCAATTGTAGCAGGCCTTGCTCACCAATAAACTTTTATAGTTCTCTTTTTTCATTTTGCATTTAATAACACTAGATACAGTGCACTTTGCCACTTAATGTATTGGTTCTGTTTATCAGGTTTCACAGAGCAGTGATTTTGATGTTAGAAAACTGGATTACAGCAGATGTTTCAAGCATAAGTCTGTTAACTATAGCATGTCACCAGCCTTTCTCTCATTTGAGGACATGACATGCTGCCCATCTGTTTGTAACACATATTTTCTTAGGTTTGGGTTTTTTTTGTAGTAAAAAATGAATAATATACAGGCAGGCCAACATGAAATTTTTATGTTTTTCATTTGTGCAGTGTTCAGTGTGGTGAGTTGGTGAAGAAGCTGTTACATGTTGAAAGGTGGGGTACAAAATATAGAGGGTTGGGTTTTTCATGAAGAGAGAAATTATTTTGGTTAACACAAAGGAGAATGAGATAGGAATGCACTTGATTGCAGTCTTATCAAGGGTAGTGCTCCAACTTTTTCTTGTATTGATTAAGAGGCCAGAAAATGACTACCTGTCCTAGGGCCTTATGAATAAATATGCACAATGGGGGGGGGGCAATGAGAAACCCCATGGAGAGCCCATCTTCCTCTTGTACCTGAAGACAGGAACAAGCAGAAACAGAACCTCAGTGGTGAGAAATCTCTCTTGCCAATTTCTCTTCTTGCCTCTTAAGGGTTAAGTATAAGGTGGTTATGGCCATGCTGCCTTTAGGCCCCCATGGGGAAGCATGGAGCTACGGCAGTGCTCTCCAATGGGTAACGAGGTTTCTAGTCGAGGAGCTGACCAAGGCACTCCTTCATTTCACTAAAAGTTCTAAATTTACCAAAGGGTAGTTCATACCATCCAACAATTCTAGACCTGTCAGCAGCCTTCGACATGGTCGATCACGAACTCCTGGACCACCGCCTTGCCGACGTGAGGATCCAGGGCACAGTCCTTCAATGGCTGCGCTCGTTTCTCTCTGGTCGGGGACAGAGGGTGGCGCTTGGGGGGAATTGTCATCCCGCCACTCCTTGGTGTGTGGTGTGCCTCAGGGTGCAATACTCTCCCCGATGCTTTTTAACATCTTTATGCGCCCCCTCGCCCAGCTTGTCCGGAGTTTTGGGCTGGGCTGCCATCAGTATGCTGATGACACCCAACTCTATTTGTTGATGGACGGCCACCCTGACTCGGCCCCAGACACACTGATCAGATGCTTGGAGGCTGTGGCTGGATGGTTACGTGGGAGCCGGCTGAAGTTAAATCCTTCGAAGACAGAGGTCCTCTGGCTGGGACGGGACGACATGGGACTGAGGGGGCAACTCCCATCTCTTGCGGGGGTGCAATTAGTGCCAGCACCGTCCGTTAAGAGTTTGGGTGTAATCTTCGATACCTCCCTCTCCATGGAGGCGCAGATTGCAGCTATAACAAAGGCGGCATTTTTTCATCTCTGCCAAGCTAAGCAGTTGGCTCCTTACCTCTCTCGCCCTGACCTAGCCACTGTGATCCACGCGACGGTCACCTCCAGACTGGATTATTGTAACTCGCTCTATGTGGGGCTGCCCTTGAGACTGACCCAGAAACTCCCGCGGGTGCAGAATGCCGCAGCGAGACTCCTTGCGGGGTCCTCGCTGCGAGATCACATTCATCCGGTGCTATACCAGCTGCACTCGCTCCCGGTGGAGTACAGGATCAGGTTTAAGGTGCTGGTTTTAACCTTCAAAGCCCTATACGGCCTAGGGCCCTCGTGCCTACGGGACCGCCTCTCCTGGTATGCCCCACAGAGGAACTTACGATCTTCAAATAAAAACACCTTGAGGGTCCCAGGCCTCAGAGAGGTTAGGCTGGCCTCAACTAGAGCCAGGGCAGACAGAAAACCACACAGTATACAGAAATTCTACTGGAGTAGAATTTGATTACACTGTGTGTATATTTTAAAATGTTGTTTTTACAAGCATGAGCATTAGAAGCTTTGAATGAAATATGGGATTTCTCAGGAAGATACCTTTTTTGTGTAAGATGACAGGGACTAGAATTCAGCTCAGTTATCTAAGAGAGCCAGTCTAGTAGTTCAAGCAAACTATGTTTTAGTAGTTTTGTAAAGCTGTATTCATTAGACTCTGAATAATCATTTCCCTTTATCTACTGATTTCCTTGACTTCCTATGAATTCAGGGTTGGTACAGTCTCTCCTTAAGCAGTCTCTCCTTAAATTGGGGTTCACATTGGGCTGCTTCATGTCAATCCCTCTGCACTTTCCAGAGGAAGAAACACCTAACATTGGGGAAGAAGGAGGAAGTGCCAGGTATTTCTAATCCCCTCCCCAAGGATTTTCCTGTTTAGGGAAGGGAAGGGGGAGCAGTAGGTGTGGCACAGACCTACCTTGCACTTGTCTATCCCATTAAGATACCAAAGTTCTCTAGTCCTCCATCATGTCAAAGTAGAGAGGTCACATCTCCCCCTCTGATACACTAGCTGAGGAAAGGTGGCTGTCTAGTTGGGAAGTTAGACAACATTGTCAGAAGTTAATACTTTGACAGCTCCATCTCCCAATTTCCCAAAGTTTTCAAGCTCACTTCCTTGGAGTATATGCAATATTCTGGGCTTAGCAACATGTCACTCAAAGCCACTTGGGCACAAAAGACTATAACTATTAATCCGGCACTTGTATGCCCATGTCCCTCATTGTCCCCTTGTCCTGCAATCAACTCGAGAAACCCCATGTCAGGAGTGAACATTTTAGTAAATTTTGCTATGTATGGTATTAGCTATACAAATATTCATGTTTTATTTTCCTGTTGATTGTGCCTACTGTTGTATCTACTTGATTTCCCCCCCTCAACCCCATTTTTCTATAAGCATCTACCTCCAATTCAATTTCAGTTTCACAAATGCCTTTACTGCCAAGAAAAGACAAAGCAATTCAAGAGGGCAGAATTTATTAGTTCAGATATGCTTCCAATGTTTGAATGAAAGGCTTATGTCAGAGGGGTGAGGAAAAAAACAAAAAACTGTCTCTTCTCAATTTTTAGAACTTTAGCAGTGTTGCTGAGTATAGTCCTGGCTCCTGGTATCCTGTTGATGTCCCAGCACATTTCTGGGACATGCATGCTAATTAAATTCTTCTGTTCATTGAGTGAAGCTTTCTAGAAATTCAGAGGAACATGAAAGGCAGGCTACTGGTTTGAATAAGCGTATGAGTGTGCTTTGACATTTCCCCCTGAGAATGGCTGTTTTGCCAATCTCTGCAATACTTATCTGTATTGAGAATGCAAATGAAATCCAGTCACATTCAGATTAGACATGTGCCTTGAGAGGATGTCACTCTTCTTGGAAATATGAATACTCAGATGACTGGAACCTTCACAAAGTATTACCTCCTCTTTGCAGACTTATTCAAAACCACTTCCAGCTTCTCCTAGCTGTCCTAAAACTATGTTATGTGCTCCAGGTGACTAACTGTAGAGAAACTTCTATGAAGACCATCTGAGAGACTTCTACTAAGTGAAGTTGAAAGCCATTGAATTGACTAACTAGTTGAAATAGTTTCAGGATTATGTGTATCTCATTCAATTTACTAGAGTGGCTGCTGATTGCCTTTTGGTTAAGGGCTGATTTGGATGTCATCATCAGTTCTGGAAATAATAACTCTGTTGCCATATCCTATTATTGTTCTGATAGACACTACATAAATAGATCATTTAGGAATGGGATAAGCCTGTCCCTTTATTCCCATGGAATTTTCTGCTTTTCTATTCCATGGTCTTGCATATTAAAAAATAAATAAAAATCCCTGGGATATCCTTGGTTTAGGAACTGTAAAGTGAATATACATCTAAACACAGATACTGTCCATTGCTTTCAGTGGGACACACATCCAAATACAGAATCTATCCTTGGGATACACATTGTGATGGGCATCCTCCTGTTTAAAATTCCAGCTAGCTTACAGTTTAGAAGTCCAGCACCCAAACATTCCCCCCCTTAACATAAAAGGAAATGTAGGATAATTTTAAATTGCAAAAAGTCAAAGCTTGAAATTCCAATGATATAAAATTCCGGGGCGGGGGGGGGGGGAGAATCATTTCATCTCTAGCTGCCCTAAAAACAACATTCACCTGTTCATAGATCAGCAAGATGAGTATGTTCTATTTTAAGATTAGGTATGGAAATTGCCATGGCAGTTCAGGAAGCTCAATGTCCAGACCAGGAATTATGTAGACCTTTATCCCAAAATCCCTATTTAGCCCAAACTGTCCTATTGTATCAATTGCTTTGTATACTTTTTTAAAAATGGAATATTTTTGATAAGAATTTTTTAAGAAAAATAATGTTGCCCAGTTTAGAACTGATACATCTTGTGTGTCCCCCTAAAATGGTAAATTGCACAATATTCCTTAGAAGATGATGAATTCAACTTTTTCAAGCAGGTCAAAGGTTTGCACGGTATAGTGCCTAGAAGCAACAAGCATTTTAACAAGGAATATCTACGCAACATACGAGAATGAAAAACTGATGTTGAACGGGTAGAGCTGAATCTTCTAATGAGGGTTTAACATTATTCAGTGCCCTGCTTAGCTTGGCACCTATGTTTAAGTGGGAAAGTTTTTTCACATTACAAATGTAATTGCTGCCATATACAATGTTGAACTTGATGGAACTTTGGTAGTAAGTTCAACTCTCCATGCTGTGACAATATTTCTGTATGTGTAATATTCTGTAGTATTTGTGACAGTTTACAGCAGCTTGACTGGAGCACAGATCCCTTCCCTGCCCAGTGCCTCTTATTCCCTGTTGCTGTGAACTTACCAACAACTCTTTGTCCTTGTGTTTTTTTGCTGCTATTTTCACACTCTCCTGCCCCCACCTGCTGTCATTTGCTCACTTTGCTTTCACAGCATGCCTTTCTGCTCTCTACAACAACAGCCTTGCAAACTAATCAAGAAGTGTACTATAGGTGAGACCACCCCCACCACTTGATGGGGGGGGGGAGACCATTGGGCAGGGATTTGACAATGCATTAACAGAATCCACACTCTCCCTTGGAATCACCATCAGGTGCAATTAAATAAACAAATACCTGGAAACTGAAATCTTCATGTGCTGAGTTTCAAGTTTTGACCCTTCTTTCAATCCCCTTGACTTGCCCCAGTTCTGCCTTGGCCAGGGTCTGACTAGAGAGCCGGCCAACATGGTGCCTCCAGCTGTTTTGGACTATAACTTTTTTTCATCCCAGGCAGCATGAAAGATGGTCAGGGATGATTGGCACTCTAGAACATCTGGAGGGCACCATGTTGGCTACCTTTGCTCTCAAACCAGGCAAAGGAAGATACTACCATAAGTGAATTTCTAATATAGCAGGTTTGCAGAAATGTTTTTGTTTTACCTAGTGATGTGTATGAGTTAGTTTTTTAAAAAAATGTTCAGCACCTTGCTGCTTTTTTAATGTCACAAATAATTTAGACATACTTGAATGCTCATTTTACTATCCAAATCACAGCAAACTATTGGCACCGAAATGTATCTGTGTCAGGGTTGCATTAGCATACCAAAATGTCTGTGCCTTGTACTTGAACAAACTACATTATGATAATTTCTCCATTTGAAGAAGGGATAGCTATTTTGAAGCTTAATTCAAGCAATTTATCATAATCTTTGTAAAGGTAAAATAACAATATAACCTTTTAAAAGACCCATCAATCTTGTGCTCTGGCCACACTCAAAGGAATTGTACTTTAGCAAATATTTTGAATGTATTTGCTATGAATTTGGCAAATGGGGCTGAAGTTAAAACAAAGATACATGCTGGAAGATTAATTTAAAAAGCAATTAAAATACTGTGGTTGAATTATATAGTGGCATTTTATATTACTTCTTTATTTCATGAAAAAGTGTCTATAATTATTTAAGACAGTTAATTTGGTGCATAACTACTTCTCAGTTTCTTCATACACAATACAAATATAGAACAAGCAATTCTGTTTGCCACATTTTGAAGGCCTGGACATTCTACCTCTTCTAATTAGTTGCTGTTTGCAACTTGAAATTTCCAGATATTTCACTCTCAAATGTATCTTTAATATATTTGGTGCTATAAATAGTATTAAATAGCATCTTGGGAAAATATTTTCATTATGGTACCGTGATTTAGTTTCTTCTTGCTCACCATACAGTTTTTAATCCACATGAAATTACATGCCTACAGCATATTTATGTTATGTTAATATGTCTGGAAAGTTATATTTTGGGGGGCTTTGGGAATGAGATCCCTTTCACTGGTGGCACCAGTCTTGTAGAATGCCCTGTTTGCTGAAGTACAAAATGCCACCAGTGTTGGCATTCTGCCAGCTCCTGAAGATACACATGTTTAAGTAAATGATCTCGGGGTCTTGTTGGACCACAAGCTTAACATGAGTCAACAGTGTGATGCAGCAGCAAAAAAAGCTAATGCTATTCTAGGCTGCATCAACAGAAGTCTAGTGTCCAGATCAAGGGAAGTAATAGTCCCACTCTCTTCTGCCTTAGTTAGGCCACACCCAGAGCTTTCTGACAGTAAGAGCTATTCAGCAGTGGAACAGACTCCGAAGAGAGGCGAGGGAACTCTCCTTCCATGGAGGTTTTTAAGCAGAGGCTGGATGGCCATCTGTCCCGGATGCTTTAGCTGAGATTCCTGCATTGTAGGGGGTTGGACTAGATGACGCTTGGGGTCCCTTCCAAGTCACTATGATTCTTGTTAAGTTGTAGCTTCATGACAAATCACTCCTCCCAGCAGCTTTCAAATACTGTTGGAATCACACCAGAGTTTCTGTTTAGGTGTTAGTCAAGTACTATTGATTAAAGCACTCTGTGAGCTGTTTTGGACAAAGAGAGGGGTAAATTGCGTTAAATAAATACATATGATTTGATAAGAAACTTCATAGAGACAGCCTGAAGACTGTTTTTCACTAGCAGAAAGTACATTGAAAGTTTATGAAGCTTATGAAAGTTTATGAATGCAATATGGTTTATGCATTCTAGTATTACCGAAACTGAAACTGTGTGATGGTGTCAAGGAAGACTTGGAGAAAACCAGTCAGGAATCTAGGCAAGAACTTTATTATTACTCTTGAGTAAAAACAGAACAGCAACTGGAAACTTCTGATCCTACCTTGATACTGGATACTAAGTCCAGTGCCACCTAAGTGATTAAACTATATAATGACACTATTCACACAAGTAGATTCCTAAGACTCAGGGTGCTTGAGCATGAACTATGCCAAACTTACCTGTTTTGCAGTTCCTTTTCAGCTTCATTTTGAAAGGGGAATTCATAAAGGGGTTAAACGGCACTGTATTTTGTGTTTCTGATCATAATGCAGGATAGAATTCAAAAGGATTGGATAGGCTTTGGTTCTACAGCTGTATAAATATCATAATTATATATATATTGAAGCAGTGCTATTAGGCATGATCTGATTGTAAATTTCATGTAAACAAAGACGACATTTCAGCAGTATAAAATATGTTAACAGAAAAGAAGTTATTTTTAAAAATGTATCCCCCAGTTATTTGATTACTAAGATATTCAAGTTACAGATAGGTAGCCGTGTTGGTCTGCCATAGTCAAAACAAAATAAAAGAAAAAAATTCCTTCCAGTAGCACCTTAAAGACCAACTAAGTTCTAGGTATGAGCTTTCGTGTGCATCTGAAGCAGTGTGCATGCACACGAAAGCTCATACCTATAACTAACTTAGTTGGTCTTTAAGGTGCTACTGGAAGGAATTTTTTTCTTTTATTTTGTTAAGATATTCAAAACTGTCCTTAATAGAAAAGAATTGCAGCTTTGCCAAATACAGGGAACTAAATAAAGTCACAAGAGTGAAGGATTAGGGGGGCAGTCCTATAAGCATTTCTCAGTGTTATGTGCAGTTTTATCTCTTCAGGTACACAATATTATCCATTAATGGATTAAAAGAGATACAAAGATATCCTAGATCTTTCTGTTGCAATTAATTACAAGTAGTTGTCTTGCTGTCATGGCAGTGACCAGACCCAATGATGTTGTGTGAGTTCTCAGAAGCTAGGAAGGAAGCTGCTGGCTCTTTCCTGGTGATGTTCATTCCTTTATTTCCTAAATTTATACGTGTTTGCTACAATATAGCATACATGGCTTTATTTTATTTCCACAAAAACAGGACATTACTTCCTTTTATATATATATATATATATATATAAAAACATATAAATTATAAAATGTACCACAAAACTTATCACTTATACAATCTTTTTAGACTTCCATCAGCAGGATGATCCACCGTTTTAACCACTTCTTATGCATTTCTTAACTTTATATTGCCTTTACATCTCTTAACAAATCATCCTTCCCCTTCTCCACTTTTGCAATATTTCCAATAATACTCCTCACAAAACTTCTTGCAAACCTACAAACGTCGTCTGATCTTCACAAATACTTTTCAATGAGTCATAAATTTACTCCAGTCTTCCGTGAATTTATGGTCCCGCCGATTTCGAATCCTTCCTGTTAGTTTATCTGGTTCTGCATAGTCCATTAACTTCATTCTCCATTCTTCGATCATTCTCCATTCTCCAATTACTTCCTATCTGGATGCACTCATCAACTCTTTCTTTATTTCTATAACAGTGCTTAGAATCATAGAATCGTAGACTTGTCATCTACATAGAATTGTAGAGGGTCATCTAGTCCAATACCTGTAATGCAAGAATCTCAGTTAAGTATCCATGACACAGCCTCTGCTTAAAAACCTCCAAGGAAGGAGAGTCCACAAAATCCTGAGGGAGTCCATTCTACTGTCAAACAGCTCTTAATGTCAGAAAGTTTTTCCTTTCTTGATTCAAGGTATGAGTCCTACCTTCCAGAGCAGGTGAAAATATGCTTGCTCCATCTTTCATGTAACAGCCCTTGAGATCTTTGAAGATGTCTATCACATCTCCTCTCAGTCTCCTCTTCTCTAGGTTAAACATACCCAGCTCCTTCAAGCACTCCTCCTAAGACATAGTTTCCAGACCCTTGATCATCTTGGTTGCCATCCTCTGCACATGTTCCAGCTTGTCAACATCTTTCTTAAATTGTGGTGCCCAGAACTGGACAGTGTGGTCTGACCAAGGCAGAATAGAGTGGCATTATGATTTCCTTTGATGCAGCATAGAATAGCAATTTTTTTGCTGCTGCATCACACTGTTGACATGTTTAGCTTGTGGTCTACTAAGACCCCTAGATCTTTTTCACATGTACAACTGGCAAGCCAGGTATCCCCCATCTTATATTTGTGCAGCTGGTTATAAGTGATGACTTACCAGTCATGACTCCGAAGAGTGCATAACACCTTTCCCCCACTTGCAAAAATCTACCCAATTCATAAACATATCTGTTAACACTGAAAAATAAAGCCACATTTAGGAGCTATGTTTGGACATAGGAGTTTGAACTTCAGACATAAATTACTTTTTAAAATAAGAGGAAATGAAGACTTAAATCAATGGAGGATGTGTTGTATTGAAGTAAATATACTAAAGCAGCTCTTTCTAAGAATAAAGTCATTAAAGGTAAAGGACCTATGACAGTTAAGTCCAGTTGCAGACGACTCTGGGGTTGCGGTGCTCATCTCGCTTTGCAGGCCGAGGGAGCAGGCATTTGTCTGCAGACAGCTTCCGGGTCATGTGGCCAGCATGACTAAGCTGCTTCTGGCACAACGGAACACCGAAACCAGAGTAGCACACAGAAACACCCTTTACCTTCCCATTGGAGCAGTACCTATTTATCTACTTGCACTTTTTGGCGTGCTTTCGAACTGCTAGGTTGGCAGGAGCTGGGACAGAGCAACGGGAGCTCACCCCATCACAGGGATTTGAACCACCAACCTTCTGATCGGCAAGCCCAAGAGGCTCAGTGGTTTAGACCACAGCGCCACTCACTTCAAACAAGCAACGAGCAATCATTTGTACAATGAAACTTTTATCTTTGAACTAGCCTCTCATGTTGTCCCCCAAAAACTCTGTTTCCAGAAGAGAAGAGGAATAATAATAATAATAATATATTTTTACTCTGGCCATCTGGCTGGGTTGGTGTCTCTGTGCAAGAGAGAATCTGCTGCTTTTGTATTTCCCATGGAAACCATGCTTATGGGACACATGTATGAGAAACAGAAAACCCAAATGCTCATGTAAGAGCATGCACATTCATTAAGACTGAAGCTTTAGTAATGTGATTCCCAAACATGGCAAGGACTCTCCTCCCTGGAAGAGAGGGGAGTGGTTGTGGGCGGGAGCCCGAGCACCGCCCCCTGCCTCCACCTCACCTGGCTGGCGCCCACGCCCCTTGGCAGGCACCCAACCAGGTGCCTCCAAGGGGGCGGGTTCAGCAGCCTTTTGCTGCGGCGCCAGCTTCTCCCCGGCCTCATTCTTTGCTGTCGTCTCGTCGCGAGTCACCCACCCTCCACTCCCTTTGAGATAGGGCTTAGGTCATTGGCCTTGCTATGGACCTTAGGTTGGTCACCCTGGTTGTCCAGGGGGCCTGGTAGGAGTTTTTCCATTTGGCATTAGGCTTTTTGGTTTTTTCGCCTACCTCGTAGCAATCGTCACAACTTTTGTGGTATTGGTGGGTAGGTTAGGCATTGGAATAATGTGTTGTGGTGTGTCGAAGGGCTAGATGTGGCCATCGCCTATGCCTTCAATTTTTGGATATTCCGTTAAAGGAATCTGGCGATCGTGTATTCTGTCCAATGCCTGCTTGGCGGGAGGCCATGGCACGACCCTCGGTGACATCAGGGGAGAGCCTATAGTTGGATTAGCATCAACAGGCTCCACCTACTGGTGAATAAACCCACTTGTTTTAGAGATCCAATGCCTAAGCCAATACCTTTTCACTGCTGTAATCAATAAAGTTGCGGCCTTTCCTTGCCCATTAACCTTATATCACGTGTCCTTGTGTCTTCTTTTCACATTGCGGGGGTCGGGTCCTCGAACCACAATGTTCTTCTCTCACTTTAGCTAAAAATTAAATTTGCACATCATAATTGTGAAAACATTAGACCGTTAGAATCTTCAATGCAGAAGTTTTCATTTTTGTTGAGAACTTTTGGTTATATTTCTTCACCCCTAAACCAACCAATTTCTTTTTTTAAAAAAACCTAAAATGAATAGATGTAATAGCTAAATGTTCTTTTAAAGAAAGTTGAAAACCTTGGTCTTTTTATTCTAGTTTGATAGTTAACTTGCTGTACTGCCTATGTGCTCAAAATAATAATGAGATGATTATGGCCTAGAATAAGTCTTTCTTAATTTAAAAATAATTTAGTGAAGCAACATCATTGTGGTAATTATAGTCATCACTAGCAGGAATTAGTCTATAATCAGGGAATCAAGCTTTAGAAGTAGGGAGTTGAAATGTTTTTGGGTTTAAAAAGTTTTATGCTAATAAATGTGGAGGTACAAGTACCCTTAGGACAGGTCTAGTTTCAGAGAACTCTTTGAGGGCAAGATTACATGATATGTGGGGTTGCTGTTACTGTACTGCTTGATATTTCCATGTTTTCGTTAAAGCTTTGCTGGTTTTGACTGGAACAGTGGTTGTTGCTAGCCCAAATTAGAGGAAAACCTGCTGTGGTGCAAATAACGACTGGGGTGTTTTGTTGTAATCTGCCATGTGACTTTGTGGTGAAGGGCTGGTAAGAAATCTATTTAAAAAAACAACAACATTGTTATTATTTTTTAAATAGATTTCTTACCAGCCCTTCACCACAAAGTCACATGGCAGATTACAACAAAATACACTATTATAAAACAAGTAAGACAGCTACAACCATGAAACAAGTGTAAAAATAATTAAAAACAATTCCATATATAAAAATAATGGGATTCCACATATAGAATCAGGTGAAAATAGTTCTAATACAGATGTGGATTGGGATAAAGATCTCCACTTAAAAGTTTTGTTGAAAGTAGAAGGTCTTCAGCATGCACCAAAAAAGACAACAGAGACCACATATGTGATGGGAGGAAATTCTAAAGGGTAGGTATCACCGTACTAAAGGCCTGGTTCTTATATCACATGGAATAGACCTCCTGATAAGATTGCATCTTCAAGAGGCCCTCTCCTGGAGAGAACAGTAATCATCTCACTTTTCATATCCGATGTATCTTGCTCCCAAGCTGTATATGTGCATCGGTACCCTCCCCTTGAACTTAGCTCAGTAGGTAACTGGCAGCCACTGCAATTTTTTCAGCAGCAACACAATATAGTGGCAACAGTCTGCCCCACTGAGCAGCTGTAGCTTCCAGGCCAACCTCAAGGGCAGCCCCACATAGAGTGCATTGCAATAATCAAATCAGATGTTATTAGAAATGGTCCATAGCCATCATGGAACAATGGGTTAATTCCTGCTGCCTTCATGGCAGATGCCTCCATGGATGCAACCCAATCTGTTGATCGAGCTACAGTTACGTAAAAAGTCTCAACTCCAGACTGAGCCATCATGGAACAATGGGTTAATTCCTGCTGCCTTCATGGCAGATGCCTCCATGGATGCAACCCAATCTGTTGATCGAGCTACAGTTACGTAAAGAGTCTCAACTCCAGACTGGTCCTAACAACAGATCTATTTGATGGAAGAAGCCATCTTCTCATTTCTGAAATTCCGCAAGTATCAGCCAAGCTGTACTTGCGTCAATTGGTTGAGTTCCAGATCCTCAGTCTCATCCAGTCTAGATTGATCTACAGCTACTTTGTGGGCAGGAAGGTAATAGAGAGGAGGCTAAAAAGATAGAAAGCAAAAACCAAACGGGGCATTATTTCAACGTAGCCTCCTCAGTAACAGCAATTTTCGCCCTTCAGTTTGTTTAAAATATCAAAGGAATTTTAAAAGATTTTAAAAGATTAAAAGGTTTTGAAAGTTAGAAGTCCTTAAAATAAATTTAAAAAACGTGGAGATACAGCCAACAGGAAACCAGGGCGGTGGCTGCAAGGCTGTTAGGTTTCATTAAGACTAATTTACAATGCTGGTTTCACAAAGTTCTATGGTGCAAATTCCTGGGGTTGCCGGAATGCATAAAACAACCTTGCCTTCAATAAGTGGAATTTTAAAAAGAACAAAGGAGTTGGGAGAGAAGCCAGCAAAGCAAACCCCCGCCATGTAATTGAAAGGGAATATGTGGAGCTCTGATAAGCACATCTTACCTCGGCGCCATCTTGCCCCATCTCCCACGTTTCCGTGCTTTTATTTATGTTTCTCAGTTTGTAAAGGTGAACCCATTTCTGTGTTTATTTTGCTGTGCTGTCATAATGCATTATAACAGCAGGATGACACTAGTAACTTCTCATAAAACTTGAATTTTATAAACTGTGTATTTGACCTACTCATTTTCCTGGTTCACACCATTAATTTTATTCTATCAGTGCTGCAGTTTTAAGGCAGTTTTTTTCTCTTGAAGCTTATCTTCCTCTCCATTCCTTCTTGATTGAAACCAAAATCATAATACTTAGTTCCATAGAAAAGTAATCAGCCTCAATGGGGGTGTTTTTGCTTCCAAAACCACCTCTGGGTTGAGAACTACTCAGAACAATTTGCAGTGCATAGAAGTAAACAAGCAGAAAAGTAGATTTTTGTTGTGTCCTAATAACAATATGAGAGTTTGAATCATAGAATTGTAGTGCTGGGAGGGACCCCAAGGCTCATCTAGTCTAATCTGCAGCACTTGATATGCTGGGTAGATGTGTGGTAGTACAGTACATATTCTGAAATATTTCAGTAAGAGGATTTAATTTTTCTCTTATCTTATTTTCCTGCCTACTAAATTTGTTACAGTTGCTGCAATACACATACTGTTTTGTTCTAACTAGTTCAATATATCAATGAAATAAACTGAATTTTCATGGGCAGCCTATGGTGTGTCTTGTACTTGCAACACACATAGTTCATTGGTTCCATTTCTGAGGCTCTGGCATGGCTACAATCTTTGCTGCTACCTGACACCTCTTTCAAATTGGAGACTCTTGAGAGTCCCATGGACTGCAAGAAGACCAAACCTATCCATTCTGAAGGAAATCAGCCCTGAGTGCTCACTGGAAGGACAGATCCTGAAGCTCCGATACTTTGGCCACCTCATGAGAAGAGAAGACTCCCTGGAAAAGACCCTGATGTTGGCACAAGGAGAAGGGGACGACAGAGGACGAGATGGTTGGACAGTGTTCTCGAAGCTACCAGCATGAGTTTGACCAAACTGCGGGAGGCAGTGGAAGACAGGAGTGCCTGGCGTGCTCTGGTCCAGGGGGTCACAAAGAGTCAGACACGACTAAATGACTAAACAACAACAGTGTACAAGCCATGTACACTGTGCAATAATGTGCATTCAGTGTTCAATGCATGTTCCTTTTTGGGGTGCTATACACACGATGTCAGCCCCATATTGTCCCTGTCCCACACAGTCAATCTAAAATATGTTTTACTGGAATGGTTATCATAATCCATTTTGTGCCAAGAACATACTTCACAAGTTCTTGCTGCATACATGTTTACACAGATGGCACTTTCACCTGTCATCTCCTATTGCGGCAGACCTACTGGCATTGCAGGGCTCTTTCACTCCCTCTTGCTATTGTCTATGAATGAAAAGGGCAAAATAAGAAGCTGTAGAGTAACGTGGCTGCTTCTGTATACCAATATCTTTTCTCTTTATATCAGTATGTCAATAAACCAGTGTCAGGGGCTCAGGAGCAGAGGCACAGGGAAGAGAGGAGATGGAGAGCGAAGGGGAAGAATCCGAGGGGAGCGTAGGAGAAGAGGACAGTGGACCGAGGGATTCCATGAGCCTCTCCAGCGAATCGGAAGATTCACAGAAGGGGGTGCCAGTGGCCAGGGGTAGGGGGTTCCCAAGGGGAACGCCCCAGGAGCAAGGGGGCAGCAGGGACTCCCAGAGCAGTAGCTGGAAATCAGGACCAGCTTTCCCACCAGAGCAGAGTGGGGGGGAAGAGTCCCAAGGATCGGGGCCAGTGCATTCCCCACCAGGGAGAGAAGATGAGGCAGGGCTGACCATGCCTCCATCAGAAAGTCGGACAACGGAGGGGAGGTCAGATCCGGCCAGTATCCCGGAAGAGGGAAGCAGTGACCGAAGTAGTGTAACGGTTAGGAGAAAGGTCACTGGGTTGGCACGAGAGGCAAGTTCAAATGTACAGGAGCGCGGGACAGCAGAGAATGAGGATTGGGAACCGGGTCCTAAAGCCCGCAGGAGGCAGGGGGAGGAGCTAAGCGACTCAGCGTCGGAAGAGTCCAGAAAGGGCAATGCCCCAGCGGGCAGGAGGACCCAGAAGAGGAGAGAGCAGCGGAAAAGGTGGAGCAGGGCTAGGATCTTAAACTGGTGTCAGAGGGGAGGAGACTCAGACGGGACTTCGCCGATCTAGGGTTTAAGATGTAGGGCTGCGCGCTGCGGCTTTGAAATGGAAATTGAACTTCAATAAAGACTTTTGTACATTACGACAGCCTAGCGTTGGTCCTCTGTGAGCTGGGACCTAGAGGCAGCTCTGACAACCAGTTTCCAGCTCCTCTCTTTTGAAAGACTTTGATGACACCAATGGTTTTCCTTGCTTAGTCAGGAAAGCTTTGTAGCTTTTCAGCTTTGCAGATGGAGGGTCTTCCATTTCCTCTGGGACATTTTCATTTTCTGGTTAAAATATTCAGTGGCATCCATTCTGTCTCATTTTTGTAGTATACATCTTCCCAAACTCATAAGTTTTCTACAAAGATCTACCAGATTTTCTTTTTTTGGTCTTACCTTAATAGGGCAGGAAGGAAGTCGACTTAGTTTACCGCATAACCACAGCAACCACCTGTAGTGAAAAGAATCCTTTTTTAAAAAGGTTAATGACTCATTACACACCCCCACACCCCTCATGAAGTTGGCTGTTCAGATGTTGCTGGACTAAACTTTCCATAATTTCTTACCATTGACCATGCTGGCCGAGCAAGATGGGAATTGGGTCCAGCAACATGTATTGGGCCTCAGGTTTCTCATCCCTGCTTTAATGCTGGCAGCATAATAACACCCAATATATGTGCTTTGGTTGACCACACATCAAAAGAGTAGAATTGTCAGTTGATACATTTCCCTGTGTGCTCTTACATATCCACATCTGAAAACTACTTTATTTTAAACAAGTTTTTTGTTCTATACTTCCTTACTTATGTGCTTCATTTGCAATAAGAATCTTGGTTTGAAAACAGTGTTGCCAGACAAATCATCTATGTGCTGGTTAGGTTAAGGTCTAAGAGTGACTTAGGAATATAGAAAACTACCTTATGCCGCATTAAACCTTTGGTCCGTCTAGTTCAGTTTTGTGTACTACACTGACTAAACCAGCTCTCCAGGGTTTCAGACATGAGAACAATGAAATGCAATGTGGAAAACGGCAAACAAGAATAAAAATCTTCCTGCTCCCTTACTGCAAGTGTCTGGATTTGTCAAAATGAAAAATGTAGTGGAATAGATTGACGGTGCTGGCATAGTTATGGTAACATAGGAAAGCATTTGCGCTGAATAACCAACAGCATCTGGTTTGGTGTTCTGTTCTTTTTTAAAAAAAAATAAAATAAACTAGGACTTTTGTTAGCAATAACATTGAATTTAATTGCTTTATTGTTTGAAGTCTCTGGGTGTATCTTCTTTCAAGCAAGTTTTAAAATGCTCAGACAGCTGACTGCTCAAACTGAGATTTTATATAACAAAAGCAGACATATTAACTGACAGCAGCATATTAAAATATTTATCCAATTTGCCACATTTTCTGGCACTTGGCAATGGGTTTTTATATAGTGAGGGTCTAAGAATACATTTTGTCTCAGTCTAAGGTTGTTCCCTTGTTTTCTGACAGGACTCCTGTTTGATAGGAAGTGGTTCATTATGTGAAGAAAATGCAGTCACGGCAGATAGCCTAACCTGTTTAATTTCTGCCTGTCATGCAGCTGTTAAAAGATAGCATCTCTGTCACACACAATAGAGCTTTGAATGTATTATCTATCATAGAAACTCCATTGCTGTTTTTTTTCCTTTTTTGAATCGTTTTAAAATGGCTTTTTCCCATTGCTGTGGATAAATCTTGAAAACCTATGGATGCTGAAGCAGGCAAAAGTTGAGTGGGGTCTTCTGTACTCTTTTGTTATTTTAACATTCCGTTCAGTGTTTTGGCGGCCTTGGGGGTGAAAAGTGGTATATAAAGAATTCAGGAAGAGTTTCTGGCCCCTTCCATATCAGCCAAGACTGGACATCATATTGGCAATGCCATTTTTTTGTTTCTTTTTGGGTGCTCAGTATTGCTTTTTTAGAAGCTTCCCCTCATTAATGTGCTTGTGAACCACTTTCCCCACCCAGCCTCTCTTGCTCCCCACCCTCACCAATATCTACCTGCAGTTCAGCCACTCCAGTACGCCACCCTCTTCCCTCCCCAACCCATGGGCAATTCCAGACTGTTGCTATTTTCATGTGGTATTCATTGTAGAGTGGAAAATTCAGATGGTGCAATATGAGTTGATCTGGAGCTCTTCCCTGCCAAAACAGACTTTCTGCGATAAGCAAAGTGATGGGGAAATGCATCAGAAAATGTTGCACTGGATAAAATTTGCATGATGCAGTGTTATCCAACACTTGCCCCCATCCGAAAGAATGCTCAGTAAATAGATAACATTATCTGCGTTCAAACAAAATGAATGATCAATCAACAGGTTGTCTGGAAACAACTTATGTCAAATACCTGCAGTCAACCTGCTCTTCTGTTTCATTGCCATTGCTGGTAAATTACTGTATTCAAGAGCAACAACAAAATTGTGGCTTTTTGAGTAGGGCTATTGAAACAAAGGGAATGGGTGGGGGGACCAGGCATGGGATTTTATATGGAGTAAGAGAACTATGGATTTAGTTCTAGTACTGAAAACAGATTCCTTGGCTTCAGAGACACATTGTTCCTTGTTTTACCTATGACAAGTAAAGAAGAGAGGGAGAGGGAGATTTATGAAAGCTATTGTTTTTCCGAATATTCTCTGCAAGGAAAGGAAAGTGAAAAACAAAGAGTGGATTTTTGTGTGGAGTAGCACATAATATATGCAACCTCCTTGTAAATCTTACTTATTTTGAATGATATGAGAAGGCAACAGATTGTAGTTGCCCATTTAAAAAGATGGGGAGGGAACAGGCTGCCATTTCATAGCAGAATGCATTATGTTGTAGAAATTCAATCTCTTTCTTACTCTTTTTGTTTCTTTGCCTCCATTTTCCATCTCCTGGGCTGTCTCTTTCCCACACAAGGATTCATGGATCAGCTTCTCTGTTCTCCTATGTGGAAGGTTGGGAGGACTGCAGTTGTCTCTGATGCTGTCTACAATCTGTCCCAGACTCCATCTTCTCCCACTGTGCCATAAATGCTCCTGCATTCTCCTGCCACTGCTTACCCATCTCCCACCTTTTCAAGCAGGGCTGCTGCTTCTTTTTTTGCTCTGCTGTTCATTTCTCCTCAGAATGAGCAATCCTAATAACTAGTTACAGTGAACTTTTAGCTGATTTCTAGTCTGCATACGTGCAATTTTTACACTGATACTAGAACATTCTCTTTTCCTATATTTTTTGGCTCTGGAGACACTCACTAAACATGCTAAATTCTATTATAACTAATTGAAAGGATCGCCCATGCATGGAGTAATTATCATTGTAAGCACCCAAGGAAAATTAGTGTATAACATCTTAATTAAGAAAGGGCAATATGATTTCAGTTACAGATTGAAATTATAAGATCTCTCCACCCCCCCAACCCCCTGCATTCAATACTAAGATTTCCATGTTGGTTTTGCTGTGTTGATAGCAGATAGAATAATTAATGGATATTGTGCAGAAAGGGGCAGAAATGTATAAATCAAAAAATAAGGAGAGTAATCAATTTTAAGGTATGCTAGTGAACACTCAGATCTGGGCCTTGGGTCCACCACTTTGCCACTGACAGTCTTCCAGCTCCAAGGTAGCGGTGAAGCTGGTACTCTCAACAGGACAGAATACCATAATGTATCAATTCTGCTTAAAGGACACATCTTGCAAGGGCATGGCCCTTAACCACTGTAATTTCCCGGCATTTCAGAGCTCGGGTGAACATGGAAAACCCATAAAAACATGTTTAAACCAAAAAAAAAAAAAAATTTTGTTAATCGGATTGATTATATAAAACAGCTATAATGTTCGTTGTGGCTAGAATATTTCTGTCAGCAACCAGGCTGTTGCTATTTCTTCTCCAAGGTTTACATTGGAGAGGGAAAGCCCCAGCTAATTGCTTGGCACCCTCACTGAAAATGTTATTGCCGTTATTGATATTGGATATATCAGAAGCAATTAATGAAATTTTGTTCCATTTTGTTTTGGAAAGTCTCTAATAGTGTATTATGGCACCCTCACTGCTGCTGGTGCTTTGTCTAGAATTCTTTCAGTGCTGGTGGCAGGAGACTAATGGGAGGCAGCAGGCATAGTAGAAACAGCTGTGACAGCTGCCAACCTCACTAGGAAGGAAGAAGGAGGAGCTGGATTGGAGGGGGTAATTGTAGCTGTTGACTAAGAAGAAGGGCATTCTTAGACTGAGCTGAACTATTTGACGCCGTTATTAGATGTATGCAGAGAATAATGTATGCATAAGTTGATCAATCACATAAGGGTAGGATTCTTCCTCCCTTAAGTGGGGGGGGGGAGTCATGGAAACGTAAAAAACCCAGCATTATATTGAGTCTGGCCATCAGTCCACCCTGTTCAGTCTGGTCTATGCTAGCTGGCACCCATTTTCCATGATTTGAGGCAGGAATATTTCCCAGCCCTGCCTCTTTACCCACCACCTTGCAATGACATGTGCAGAGTCTCTGAATCAAATGCTGTCATCTTCACACAACCCTCCCATATTTCTGACAAGCTATTTGCTAAGTTTTACCACCCCTGACCCTAGCTTGTTATCTGCTCACACTTTTTATTTTCGGTATGTATTTATTTGTCGTGAGTGCACCTCTGCACTGGCTTTCCATTCATGATTTGTATAGCTCTATTCACCTTTAAAAATCTTTGGACATTTAACTTAAACCCAAGAAGTGGTCAAATTTAGGTGGTAAAGAATGCACACATCTGAACTAGAGATACCACATCTCTAGTGGGGATCATGTTTCTTGGAAACTATGTTCATGTTGCCCGGATAATGCACAAAACGGAGTCTAGATGTGCACATTCCTAAAGGCCGTTTGGAAATTACAGTGGTACCTCGGATTAAGTACCGTATTTTTCGCCCTATAGGACGCACTTTTCCCCCTCCAAAAATGAAGGGGAAATCTGTGTGCGTCCTATGGGGCGAATACAGGCTTTCGCTGAAGCCTGGAGAGCGAGAGGCAAGGGTGCGCACCGACCCCTCTCACTCTCCAGGCTTCAGGAAGCTATCAGCAAGCCTGGAGAGCCCACGGGAGTTCCCGCAGGGCTCCCTAGGCTGCGGATAGTAGCCTGCCGCCCGGCACGAGGGGCGCTCTGAAGCAGAGCGCCCCTCACACCGGGCAGACATCCACAGCATGGGGATCCCTGCGGGAGTTCCCGCAGGGCTCCCCACACTGCGGATAGCAGCCTGCCGCCCTGCGCATGGGCCGCCCTGAAGCAGAGCGCCCTGGGCAGACATCGGCCAGCCCCACAAGCTCGGGGGACAGCTGGGAGGTGCAGCGCCGCCATACCGCTGTTCCCCGACCTGGTTTTTTGGGGGGGGAAATAAAGGAAAAATTTTTTTCCTTTATCTCCCCCCCAAAAAACTTGGTGCATTCTATGGGACGGAGTGTCCTATGGGACGAAAAATACGGTACTTAATTCGTTCCGGAGGTCCGTTCTTAACCTGAAACTGTTCTTAACCTGAGGTACCACTTTAGCTAATAGGGCCTCCTGCCACCACCACACAATTTCTGTTCTCATCCTGAAGCAAAGTTCTTAACCCAAGGTACTATTTCTGGGTTAGCGAAGTCTGTAACCTGAAGCGTATGTAACCCAAGGTACCACTGTATGTATATTGGTTGGGAAACAAGGCCGGCTCAACCATTAGGAAAGGTAAGGCTACTGCCTCAGGTGACAGAAGCTCCCAAGGCTGCACCCCCGCAGGTGCCCCACCTGACCATTTCTGCCAATGGCTCTGATTTTGGGAGAGATAGCATCCATTTTAGGTGAGATTTTACCCCAAATCAGCACTGATGGCCCTTCTCCGCCAGAGGTGCATGCAGCAGAGTGCCCTGTTTAGGTGGTGGCGGTGGAGCGGGCAGTGCAGGGGGCAGAAGCGGTAGTACTTGTCGTTCCCCTCATGCGGATTATCTGCACATTTCCCATAAGGCCTGGAGAGGATACTATCATGCATAAGCCAGTCAAGCAGGGGAGCCCTCCTCCCCAGTCTCCTATCCCCCTCCCTCCATGAACACCCTCACCTTTCTAACTGAGAGTCCCTTCCATACCAATCTAATCTTGGAACAACAAAATATTTGATTTGGCTGCAATATTTAAATGCAAAAATATTTAGTGTTGCTGTGAGGGTCTCTTTACTTCACTAACCCTGCAGGCAGTGCTTTTCTCTGAGGGAACGCAGGGGTACGCATACATGTACTTTTGTCCCTTTATTTTATTTATTTCCCCCGATTTGAACTATAAAATTGTGATTTTCTTGAGTCAAATTGAGAGTACCCCTAAACATTTTTTTAAAGAAAAAAACACTGCCTGCAGGTGTTTAAATAAAACTAGAAAGTCCTTGCCGTCTTTTGCTTTGTGGCTCCAAACTTTTTCTATGTCATTAATGTCCAGCCCTGAAACAGCAGCTCAATCTTTTTTGCTTGTTACATCATGGGTTTTTCTACCATAATGATATAGTTCTTTCTCTTCCCTCTGGATGCCAATTGCCACTCACGCAGGAGCCTGTGAAATTTTCTCCAGGGACATTTGCCTGAATGTGTCTAGTTCTGCTTGTGTGTTGTTGCAAGTCTTGAGAAATTAAGCATTGGCCTGTAATTATAATCATAATAATAACAATAATTTATTATTTATACCCCGCCCATCCAGCTGAGTTTCCCCAGCCACTCTGGGCGGCTTCCAATCAAATATTAAAAACAGTACAGCATTAAATATTAAAAACTTCCCTAAACAGGGCTGCTTTCAGATGTCTTTTAAAGAGAAGATAGCTGCTTATTTCCTTCACATATGAAGGGAGGGCGTTTCATAGGGCGGGCGCCACTACCAAGAAGGCCCTCTGTCTGGTTCGCTGTAACCTCACTTCTCGCAATGAGGGAACCGCCAGAAGGCCCTCGGCGTTGGATCTCAGTGTCCGGGCTGTACGATGGGGGTGGAGATGCTCCTTCGGGTATACTGGACTGAGGCCGTTTAGGGCTTTAAAGGTCAGCACCAACACTTTGAATTGTGCTCGGAAAAGTACTGGGAGCCAATGCAGATCTCTCAGATTTCTGTTATGTGGTCCCGGCGGCCACTCCCAGTCACCAGTCTAGCTGCCGAATTCTGGATTAATTACAGTTTCCGGGTCACCTTTAAAGGTAGCCCCACACAGAGCGCATTGCAGTAGTCCAAGCGGGAGATAACTAGAGTATGCACCACTCTGGTGAGACAGTCTGCGGGCAGGTAGGGTCTTAGCCTGCGTACCAGATGGATCTGGTAGACAGCCGCCCTGGACACAGAATTGACCTGCGCCTCCATGGACAGCTGTGAGTCCAAAATGACTCCCAGGCTGTGCACCTTCAGGGGCACAGTTACCCCATTCAGGACCAGGAAGTCCCCCACATCCACCCGCCCCCTGTCTCCCCAAAACAGTACTTCTGTCTTGTCAGGCTTCAACCTCAATCTGTTAGCCGCCATCCATCCTCCAACCGCCTCCAGGCACCCACACAGGACCTTCACCGCCTTCACTGGTTCTGATTTAAAGGAGAGGTAGAGCTGGGTGTCATCTGCATACTGCTGAACACCCAGCCCCAACCCCCTGATGATCTCTCCCAGCAGCTTCATATAGATATTAAAAAGCATGGGGAAGAGGACGGAACCCTGAGGCACCCCACGCGTGAGAGCCCAGGGGTCTGAACACTCATCCCCCAACACCACTTTCTGGACACAGCCCAGGAGAAAGGAGCGGAACCACCGTATAACAGTGCCCCCAGCTCCCAGCTATTGGAGAGCATTGTAAAATTTGCAACATAGAGCATAATGCTGGCTGGAGAACTTGGAGATTGGTTTCATGCTTCAGTGCTGAATGGGAAGCATATAAATATATTTGAAAATGCACCATTTTTGAAAGAGATGGGATTGGTGAGAGGTGTTTATATATTAGCTGTACGGGATAGACCTTTCCAGAAGGTCCTACAGCTTTCATCTTTTCCCATTGGTGGAACCGCAACATCTGCAGGTATTCTTGGTCTTCCTGGCCTGAGGAAAAACAGCTTCTAGGGTGTCTCTTATATAGAAGAGAAATTCTGCCACCAGTCCTCCCATGTTAAGGAATTCACCAAATTTCTAGTGGGAAGGAAAAGAAGTTCATAGGAAGAGCCGTCTTCCCAGTTTGGTTATAAGCTATGAACATACTACAAGAAGCATGTATTTTACTCATTTCCACTTGTATTGTAGTTGGGAAAAGAAAAAAGGAATTATAATTTCAGCTACAGAGGGAAAGAATGTGAATCCCGTCTTGTATGAAATTTGTGTCAGTAACTGATGACATTCAGCATGTTCTCTTGGTGTCAGATGGATAATTTTTTGACTGGTGGAAAGGCACTTCTGTCAGACTCTCTGTCAGATTGTCAGCATAACCAGAGCAAAGTTGTAACAGAAAATGTTATTGCCATTATTGATATTGCATATGTCAGAAACAATTAATGAAATTTTGTTCCATTTTGTTTTGGAAAGTCTGTAATGGTATATATCTGTCTGATGTATGTGATCATGTACCTCATAGATATGTGGACTGTTTTATGCTTCATTTGTTTATGCTTGGTGAGCACTGGGACTGCTTTACCACCTTGTGTTAGTATTGCTGAAGACTTCTAGGCTGTCAATACTCAGTTCAGTTTACTTTCTGATCCCACCCATCTTAAATGCAAATGGGACATGAAATGCTATATTTTGGCTCTTTTCTCTTTTAATCTGCCATATATTTGAGAAAGTGGTTTGTTGGTTCAATATGCATTTTGAAACCTAAGATAGGCATAACCACATTTTGCATTATGGTTCCTGAGATCAAAAAGCATATTTAGATAAAATTGGGCACCATTTTGAATCATGATAGCAGACTGAACCTTTCAAAACTGCACAGATCTTTCAAAACTGCATGTATCTGAGAATTTCTGAGTAACACTGGGTACAAGGCTGCTTGTAAAAGATGTAAAGGAGGATAGGGAAATCATTTCAGCTTATGTGAAGCAACACATGCATCAATCCGAAATCAACAGTAGCACAACATATGTGATATGTCACATATTTCTAACAAAAAGTTTCAAAATGGCATTCATATACTTATAAGTAGTGCAAAATGTAATTTTGAAACTTTTGTCACAAATATGTGAGTTGGGAAGCTGCTGTGGCTTTCAGGTTGCAAGCAATGAGTCCTGTGTAAAATGAGAAGGATGAGCAGATTTCAGATCAGTTTCAAGATGTCACTGTTTGCCTTAACTAGATCTAGAAATAATTATGTAGTTAAATAGTGGCAAGCAGTGCTGTGTTACAATTCTAGTATAAAAGCTGCTCAGGCCATATTAGTTTGCATGGCATAAAAAAGCCATGAAAGTGGCTTTGTGGAGGACAAAAGTAGTTGCAGACAACAGGAAAAATAGTAGGAGAGAATACAGGATTAAGAATTCTTTACTAGTTTACCCTTTTTGGGGCCTCTGAGAGAATGTCATGGGTGCGAATCACAAAATGACCGTCATTGGTGTGTGGCAGGTGGCAAAACAACTTGAAAAGAGGAGGAAATGAGATATGGGCATGAAATGGTGCAGATGTAGAAAACTACAAAAAAGCTGTGAGTTAACAAAACCAGTGATCCATGGGGACCCCCCCCCCCACATTAGCACCACAAACTCAAAACACAGCTTCAACCCCACATCATTCACTTGGGAACCTGACCCAGCCTTCACACTCTCTCACACATGCACACACTCTACCCAGCCCATCCTACCTCACAGAAATGAAGGGCAGAAAATACTTTTCAAGGAACATGCTTATACAACCCCAGGAAAAAGCAGTGTCAGTCAGTCAGCAAGTATTTTTTTTAAAGTTTATATTGTGGGGGAAGCCCTAAATTAACACAGCAGACCAGGGAGACCCACTGTATGGAAAAGGAAGGAATGAAAAAGTCAAATAAAAATTATTTAAAATGCAGATTCTCTTGGGTTTGTGTGGTTTTTACATAGGACCTGCCCAGATCACCATTAAATCACAGATCACTTTTTTCTCCATGGACTGAACAGTAAAAATAGTGGTTCCAGTGTGGATCCACCATTGTACACAACCATGGGTGCAAGGCACAGATTTTACGGTTTTCCTCAAAAGCACCATCAAAACGCAGATCACATCTGTGGAGACAGAGGGGACCTCTGATTTGGTAGTTTTATCAAAATCATGAAGTAAGGACCTGTGCTTCACACCCATGTTTTATGTTCCATCACAGTACTGGTAATCACTAGATCTGTAATTGTTTACAGTTTAATCCCTAGGGGCAGCAGTGGTTTGATTGTGATCTGCAAGTGCAATAGGATTTGTTTTACTGGATCAACTCTTCACTTAGACATTACGTTGGTCCCCCTTCTCCTCTCTCTCTCTGTCAGACGTGGACACATAGAGGCTTCCTGCCTATCAACCATGAGAAACATGGAAATGTGAAAATAAGGTGTATTTAATTAAGCAAGAATCCATGTAGATTTGTCTGGGGAACATTTAAAAAGAGTTGTATACATTAAGCCATGGCATTACAGTGGTGCCCCGCAAGACGAACGCCTCGCAAGACGGAAAACCCGCTAGACGAAAGGGTTTTCCGTTTTGGAGGCGCTTCGCAAAACGAATTTCCCTATGGGCTTGCTTCGCAAGACGAAATGTCTTGCGAGTTCCTGCAGGTTTCCCCCCTTTCCCCCCCCTTTTCCTAAGCCGCTAAACCACTTATCAGCTGATCCGCTGATAAGCCGCTTATCAGCTGATCCGCTAAAAGCCACTAACTGCTAATAGCGCTAATCCACTAAGCTGTCAATGGGCTTGCTTCGCAAGACGAAAAAACCGCTATACGAAGAGCCTCACGAAACGGATTAATTTCGTCTTGCGAGGCACCACTGTATTCAGTGCTATGTCACGTTATTCAGTCATCTGTCAAATATTAATGTGGCATCTAATTAATAAATGGCTCATGAGAACAGCCATTGTGACCTCTATTCTTTTAATTTAGTATTGTCATCCACTGTTAATAGTGGTTCTGCTTTTGCTATTAGCAATCCTATCTGAGGCTTAATGGAAAAGAAGTACTCAACTATTCCCACCCACTGGTGAGAAACAACAGCAACAGATTGCCTTCTTACTGTCAAGACAATTATGGACAGCGATCAAATCAAGATCATCTCTAGTTATTGTATTTTAAAATAAAAACAACCCAATGTTGTGTCAGAGCCTAGTTTACTGCTCTTTTCTTGTGATATTTAGTTCTGTTTCAGTACTCTCACTGACATGCTATGAAACATTTTTTTATATATATATGGCACCATATTTAATTGTTGCCCATGCTCTTTGATGGCTCATTATTCTGCTCTGGTTCTGAGAAGGAGCCCACGCGGCTCAGCAAGGTAAGACAGGGTGATTGGTGAAACAGCACAGATATTTCTGTGTGGCCAACTGGTTGAAGGTGAACTGAGATCATTTGAGGCTCTGCCTCCAATCCACCTTTCCTGTGTTCTGCCCCCTTCACTGGGCAACTGCAGACTCTTAAAACGTCACTCCTCTGGCTTGAAGACAGGCATTGTTTCATGGCCTCCTGCCTGGTGCTGTCTCTTCACCATTGGACTGGTAAGGTCCAATTTGTCAGGTTTGTCAGGTCCAGGAGAAAAGCCCTGTGATGGTCCTGGCTCTGGTATTATGGGTCTTGGTGCTGTGGGCTTACTGCCTGCCAGCCTCATATTACTTGGGCTCCTGACCACCATGATCAGACACAAAGCCAGGAACCTGGTCCAGCTCCTCAGCCTTGCAGATTTGGTGCTCTGGTCATTTCTAGATTCCAGGGTCATGACACACAAAAACATCAGATCAATTTTACATCCAGTTTGTATAGCTGAATTTGTATTAAGCCTAAAGAACTTATTTGTGAGGCATCTAACTCACATAAATAGTAAGTGCCAAACAAATGCATATAGAGCATGGAGCTGATAAACTTTCAGAATTCTGTACCTTTTGACTGACCTGCTCCTCTAAAGAGAAACTTTTGGAGAATTCAACTTTTACTCTGAGACATCAGACACATTAACTACATTTAAGATTCCCTGAGCAAATAGGGGTGACGAAGAGTGTAAGCAACATGTTCAGATAACAATTGTTTCTCCAGAGTAATGTAATTTATTCTGTTTGGACGAAGTACAGATAGTAGCAATTCTAAATTAAATTGACATGTCTATGCCCCCCCCCCCGGGTTTTAGTTATTGTTCAGAGGGATAATTTAATTTATTATTATGAGTACACTCAGATTTTCTAAAAGACAAGGAGTACCTGGAATAATTTTTTTTATTATGTCTGATGAAATTACATTACCTTTCCTAAAATAACAAGTACAAAGTTTTCAAAGAATGCTGAGTTTACTGTAAGGGGATTTACAAACACAACATTCTTATAAACAATTCCACCATTTGGTGTGTAGCAGAAAAAGTTTTTTGGTTTGTTTTTACTCATATTTATATTAGTAAGAATCCTGAATGTTTAGGGACATTAGAGTAGGCATAGATTCGGCCTTTTTGTGTGGAGACACCATGAAAAGGTGTCTGCTGGATTTCTGCTTTTTATGCTGCTGTTACAGTTGTTGTAATTCTGTTAATGACATGGGCCTAATACTTCCGCCAATAGAACATTCACACAAGAAATTAATGCAAACAATTTCAAAGAAAGAAAAATAACTAGGTGTTTTCCAACTTTAGATGTCATTTTTGGAAGCTAATTACCTTGACCCATTTCAGAACTAGTTTCAGCACTTAAACAGTTTTGGTCACACCTGATGAGGAATGGCTTTTGATACCACCATACTTGGTATTCTGCTGGACCTACTTTGTAGACTGGGAGTTGGATGCATTGGGAGTGTTTTGATGGTTCCTCTCCCACCTGAAGGGTTGGCTCCAGAGAGCAGCAGTAAAAAGCACTTGCTCCTGCTTTTGTGTGTGTATATGAATCTGTTGAGAGTGGTCATTAGAAGATTTGAGGCAAGATACTATCAATATGCGGATGATACTTAGCTCTATTTCTTCTGGGGTCTGCTGAAGCTGGACAGGTGCTGTATCTATGTCTGGAGACAATAATGAATAAGACTTAAGCAGAGGCTTGACAACCATATGTCAGGAGTGCTCTGATGGTGTTTCCTGCTTGGCAGGGGGTTGGACTCGATGGCCCTTGTGGTCTCTTCCAACTCTATGATTCTATGATTCTAAGACTGGAGCTCAGCTGGGGAAACTCTTCTGGTGATGCCATTGTTGAGGGAGGTCAGGAGAACTACAACTTGCCCGAGGGTCTTCTCAGCAATCGTATCCTGATTACTAGGGGTGGCCAAGACCGGCTCCTGAGGTGCAGGCCCATGGGGATCCAAAAATCACCTATCAGATTATGGTGTAAATAATGTATATATGTGTGGCATCATGACAGTGATGTTGCAGCAAGATCAAATGCAGGAAAATCTTCTTGTCCTTCTTGCACCGTGGCACAAAGATGTGCAGTTTTTTCCACCCTTCCTCCTTGCTTTGCCCTCACTCCAGATGCTTCAAGTACTTGGGTTGTATAAAATGTAATAATTTATAATGCGGCTATTATGGTAAAGTGATGGGGCGGGGGTTAAAGCTCCTTGCCAAGGGTTCAAGGGACCCTAGGTACACCTCTGCCCAATTACACAACATTCTCCAGTCTGAGATTCCAATGGTGCCTTGTCGATCTTTTGGTCATTTCATTTCTAATATTTAACAGATGGTGACTTTACTTCTTAGTTGTATTTTACTTTTTGTCAGTTTTGGTATTGTATTTTAAACTATTGCTTTATTTAATTTAAATTTGTGTGTGTGCTTTTAAATGGTTTTAAGTGTTTGCAGTGCTGTGTTTTAAGGGGGTTCTTTCATTACTGTTATGTGTGCTGGCGTGGTTGCTCGAGAGCAAACAGGCAAGATTCCCCGTGGGTCTTTTCAAGGCTTTATTATCTGTCCAAAACGTTCACAATGCAGATCGTCTCAATTCCATGTCTTGCTCACTCGCTAGCAGAATCTGGGAGTGGGCGGTCCTTAAACTTTCCCCAGCAGAGTAGTCTTTTGACCCCCACTCTACGCCTCCCCTCTCTGTGCGCAAACCGACTGCGCAGAGAGGGCGTGCACAGAGGGGGACCTGCCTCCCCCCCTCTTTGTTCATGCTCGGTGCTGTGTCTCCCTTGCATCCTCCGAGCCCTGCACCCCTTCCCCACTGGAGGTGTGGCTTTCCTCCTCCACGGAGGAAGTGCTGCTTCTCACAATCTTTGGAGGCTCCCTGTAACCCAACTGCCCTTCCACCTCTCGCCTCTGAGCTGATGGCAGTTCCCTGACAATTACTTTTTAAAGAAATTATATTTAGGGTAAAGAAATTATATTTTAATTTACGCTGTAGGAACACTGGAAGAAAAATGGGAAACTAATTATGACCCATAATTTTATAATAATAAATAGAATAAAAATAAACTTCATGTAGCCAAAGAAGATGCTGTTTTGCCTCCAACCTACTACTTTTTCCATCTGGAATTGTTTGCAAATTGTCTGGAAATGCCATTCCACTAATACATAACATAGTTCACTTGACTGGGAACAGCTAGGCCACAAAAGTGAAAGTTTTTATTCTGTGAATGTTGGTCTTTAGAAGAGTTTGGATTTGATATCCCACCTTTCACTCCCCTTCAGGAGTCTCAAAGTGGCTAACATTCTCCTTTCCCTTCCTCCCCCACAACAAACTCTCTGCAAGGTGAGTGGGGCTGAGAGACTTCAGAGAAGTGTGACTGGCCCAAGGTCACCCAGCAGCTGCATGTGGAGGAGCGGAGACGTGAATCCGGTCCCCCAGATTAGGAGACTACTGCTCTTAACCACTACTCCACATTGGCTCTCTCACTCGCTCACTCATCTGCTCACTCGCTGTCCTTGTTAGGTGCTCCCTAGTAAAATTATGTTTATTCTGGGCTCATTTTCAAGGGCAAACATCTTAATGCAGATTATACACATTCTACTTTTTCACACTTTGTAGATTGTTACAGCTGGCTATTTTGCAATGTGAAGAACATAGCAGACTGTTTATCATGATATTACTCTTCAGTAAAGAACCTTTGGATATGTTTTTTTTAATTATGAAGCATGTTATGCAGATTGTCATTCATTGTATACACTGGCGGAGGAAGAGGAGTGCAGGGGGAGCACACCGCCCCCGGCAGTGTGACCCCCAGGGTGCCATTGCAGCTGCCCCCCACCTGCGCTGGGTGCCCTGCCCCCGCAGGCAGCGCGGTGCACCCCGTCCCCTGGAAGTACACCCCGACCCTGCTGGCGGCCCACCCCGCCCCGGAACGCGCGCCACCCCGACCCTGCCTGCTCTCTGCCCCCGGTGCCAGAGCATGAAGCTCCGCCACAGATTGTATAGCAGCTGTAGCAATGATTTTGCCAAAATACCCTGCCACTTACAATAGAGTTAATGAAGCTTAATGGCCTTCACAAAAGCTGTAGATATGATTTATGTATAAAGTTATAGGTGCTTTGAAGTTGATAACAGACTGCAAAGTGAGCATAAGATTGGTAGCATATGCAAACATGTATAAATGTTTTCATTGTGCAGGACTTTTGCAAAATGGCCATAGGCTGTATTGCACTTTTCTAGCACTGTGAGCCAAATTGACTCTTTGTGCTCTGCCCTTATTCCAGACAAGGAATCAGGAACTGCACTGGAAAAATTGGATCTGCCCCTCCAGCCAAATACACACATACATACGTACATATGTACGTACATACAGCCAGCAGAATATTGTTGTCTACACTACAGTTGGAATTTACAGCAAGCTTATCCAAAGTTGCATAAATATACTTAGGGTAGAATTCAGCTTTGCACTATGATGAACATTCCATCTGCACAAATATTTCAGCTTGCCAGATGGAACAGCCCCCTCTCTTCCCCATGCATGCTGTTCTTGGGGTTCTCCTGATCCCACACCCAATTAATTTTAGGGTGGTGCAGGGGGAGGAGAGGTAAACTGTTGCTCAAGCTTATGTCCTCGTACAGGGGCTTCTTTGGTGACTCCACCCACAATTTGAACAATTGGGCAATCCCCCATTACTGGTAATTATTGGATTGAATGAAGTCCATGATGGAAGCAATCCTGTTGGCTTTTATGTAGCTGGGTTGCACCCAATAATTATTCCATTTGTTGTGACTTCCAGAACCAACTTGACACTTACTTGGAGGGATAAAGTCAGTAGAATCAGGTGTGCCAGTAACACAATCCACAGAAGCATTAGATCTGGACTCTGACCTCTCCAGTCTGGATTCCAGCAACTAGGAACATTCTGAATGAGAGGCCCCTAAAACAGCAGCCCCACTCACTACTGTCCCTGAGCTGGACCCCGAGGTAGCATCCTCACAGTGATTAGAGTCAGTGCATGGTCAGTCTGTGCACGATCATAGGTGCTATATTTTATGAGAGTTAGCATACAGGAAAGATAATGCCAGACTTCAGAGCAGTTCCTTGAGGTTCCTCATTCTCTACCAAAGGGGTGGGTCAAGGAACTACATCAGAACTCTGTAAACATGAAAGAACTTGTCTGTTCTCTGGGACCTGCCCAAGGTTCTAAAGGACCAGTCAGTGGTGCCTGACCTCTTAATTTGCTCTGCTGACTCTTGGTCTTTACATACTCTGGACTGCAACTCAGCTCATTTCCTCCAGGGCAGGACAATGTCTTTTTGAAGCGCAAAAGTTAAGGTGTATTTTTTGTTATTGTTCCACTTCCCCCTCATCCCCCCCCAAAGAGAAGTATGGACGTATAGGTGTTGCAAAGCACAGCCCCAAAACTGGAGGAGAGCTTGTGGGGGTTTGTAAAACTCAGGAGTTCCAAGGAAGGATTCTAAAGGCACCAGAATGGCCACTTCTAAAGCTTTATTGCAGAAAGGTGTAGACTGGTTTTCCCCAGACATGTCCTCTTTTTCAGAGGTGAAATTATCGTCCGGGGAATTTTTAGAAATCACCAAAATGTCCAGGTTTTTAAAGCAGCATTTCTAATAATATATCACCCAACTTTTTGGAGATGGGAAAGCAGGACATCTGTGCAGTCTTTTTTCCACCCACCCCTGACCAATCTGTGCGCTCATTTAACCAGCATCCCTTGCGGTCTGGGGGTTGTGTCTCCTGCTCCCCACAATGCTGCTGCCCACTCTCCTGAGCTGTGGTGTGCGAGTGCACCTCCTGTGCCATTTTGCAAGGCAAGGGCCCTGCGGTGGGCTCCCCCTCGACATTTCCATATGCTCTGCCACTGCATCCAGTGCTTTTTAAATAGGCATACACCTTCCCTGAATAGTGGACTCTCATGCCACATAATAAACAGCTTTTGAAACAGGGAAATTTTCTAAAACCGTTTGCTACCAGTTGTGTCTGCATGCTGAAAGCAGGGTGGGATGCTTTCCCGTTTCATTTTGGTGGTCCTATGCCCACCGCACATCCTTTCGATGAACATAATTGAGTTTGGCCTACCGTAATCTGAAATCCCTCTTGCTTTATTTCTTACTTTGAGTCCTATTGGTCATACAGAAAAAGTTTGGGGATTAAGGCCAGAGGACATTTTTAGAGAAACAAGCACATAGAGGCATAAAAATGTTTAATCTGGACCACAAGGATGGGAATCTGGCTGGGTGGTGTGCTACTTGTGGGTGTCCTGTGGCTCCCTGTTCTAGTTTTAGAATGTTTAATGCTTTCAGTTTTCTCTAAAACTGTGAAAATGAAAAAAATTCATTTCTGTTCCTTTTAGTAAAAGTTCTTATAATAAAATATAAATATTCTCCAGCAACTCTGAAGGATTTGATCCATTATCTTCACTTACCAAGTTTTCTATAAATATCTGTGTTAGTCTTTGACTTTCATTCCCTCTCAGATCACACTGGTATAAATATATAGGGCTGCTAAGGGTCATTTTTTTCACTTACAAGATGCCCCATCATTATGTGGAAATGGAGTTGATTGAAGATAATATGGGAAATATCAGGCCCTTGTCAAAATCAGAGCTTAAAGATAAATGTATAGAAAATGACAGCACTTCCCTTATGGGGAAAATCACAATATTTGGGGTTCTCCTTAGAAGAGACTTTGATAAGGAGGGGGTATGCAAGAGGTATAAATAACTGTGTGGAGTTTTAAAATGGGACATAAGAATCAGGTTGAGAATCAGCAATGTGTTGAAAGCTCAAATTTAAAACAAATGTAATAAAATATTATGTTCATGCAAGTGCATACTAGATCTGGTTGACTTATACTTTATAAGTCATAGCAAGCACTCTGAATTTAACAAACGGATGATTTAAAGTGTTCTTCAGTCTTGTGTCCCTAGATGTTGTTGGGCTAAAAACCCCATCCTTTCTGATCATTGCCTAAGCTTGTTCAGGAAACCAAGAATAACAAGATAATAAAAATGGTGAATAAAACCCACGGTGCAGTATATTGCACCCCTCTCAACTGAACTGAACTGATATCCATTAGGTATCAAAAGCCTGCATAAACCGCCGAGTTGTAAGCTTGTGTCTAAATGGCAGCTGTAGCCATCTGGCATGGAGTTCCAAAGCCAGGGTTCTAGCACAGAGAAGACCCACCTCGGCACCACTGTGTTCCTCCTGGCATGATGCTGAGGAGGCTTTCCTGGTTAACCTTCACTCCCAGGCACACTAGGAGAGGGGCTCCTTCAGGTATATAGGTCCCAAGTCGTTTTTGGCTTTATAGGTCATTTGGAAAATATTGGACATGGACCAGAATTCTATTGGCAGTGAGACTCTGGAGCACTTGTATAATACTTTCCCCATGGTACATTTCTCTCATCATTCTGTATGAATGACACCCTCTGAAAAAAAAAACCTCATAAAAACATTATGGACATTATTGACATTATAGTTTTGATTTTGTTAAACTGGGTATCTGTCTGGATGCAGTGATTTTTCAGTTTTTTCCATTCACGATTTCAGGAAACATTTCTTAGCTTGCTAGCTCCATAGAATGAGGTTGAATATTCTTGATACAGTTATCATAAAAATGTGAGAAACTGGTCCCCAGTGCCATTTTAAGATCTGACCAGATTGTTCTCATCATCTTGAACTTTACACATTTAAATGCTTAAGGTTTCATTTATCACCTAATCTTCAAATTCTTCTTTCAGCCTGACTAGTACCTATTATGCAGGCTGGGCTGACCTACGTTTATTGGTCCCCAAACACATGTTAATTAATTTACACCATCCCCGGCCCACACCAATGAGATTTTCCTAAGATCTCATTCTCTACCCAGCTCTTCAAATATTCACATCTCCTCCATCAAGCATGTCTTTGTATTTCAGTAGAAGTATTTTAGGAGAAGCAGCCATACGTTAGCTGTCTAGCATAAAAACTAAGAGACTGAACTATGAATCTAGAAGTCCCCAATCTCTCTTCTGTCATCAATTCGCTAGGTAGTCAAACGCAGTTTACTTTCTCACAGCCTTAGTACCTCATCTGCAATATGGAGATGAGATAATGCTGTTCTACCAAACAGTGTGGTTGCAAGGATTACAAGAAATACAAATGGTAAAAAATACTGTAAGACACTGAATGCTGTGTCTTAAAGAGATTTTAGCATTAAGTATTTGTCTTTTTTAAAAAATAGCACTCCTAATGTTATAATGCAAGCTCTTACCATTTTGCCTGTGGTAATTTTATTAATACAATCAATAATTTAAGTGAATAATGTACTTTTGAGTGTGATGAATAAATATAGTGAAACAATGGGTTAAAAGATATTACCATGTTGTTGGATATCCTTCAGATCACCTTCCCTCAGCCAGTGTTTTTATTCATCAAGATGGATTGATGACTGCTTTTTGACATAAATATGCCATTGAGTCTGGATCCATACATATTCTCTTCCACAAATTAATTTAGCATTATGAGAGTGAGCTGCAGCAGGTATTGGGCTTGTCTAGCCCCCCCCCCCTTCTCCAGCGTAGCTCTGAGGAGTTTGGACACTCTTGCTTCAGTTTGAGATTAACTGCAGCTTGTTGTGTTGTCCAAATCCTGGCAATCTAAGGCTAATCTAAACTATGGTTAGTGGAAACAAGCCAGCTTCGAGCCATAGTTCATAAATCTGGCTTAATTTCAGTTACCGATAGCTAATATTAACTACAGTTTAGAGTTCAGATGATATTCTAAACTGCTCTTAATCTACACCAGAAGTGGACGCTTCTGATCTTCTCACACCTACAGCAAAGGAGGAGGAAGCATATGAGCCCAATACTGCAAACATTTTCTCCAGCCTCACGTAGAGCCCATAATAATAATCAAGAATGCACCTTTGAAAGTATATTGGTCTATGATCCTGTTACTGTATCATGTACTTCTATATATTAAGAATTTAGAATAATGCCTCTATCGACCAAGGGGCTTCTCTAATTTGTTCTAACATTGCATATATTGAGTTACATTTGAAAATCCTGTATATGACATTACTGCAATTCATTATGCTGAACAACAATACTGTATCACCAGAATAGTATTTCTTCTCTGTCACATACAGAATGAATTGCTTCACTTATGTGGGCTACAGCTGGTGAAAGCATGTAATTTAGGAGTTTAAATGGGATTGATTTACTTAATCTTATTTGTATATATTCTATTGATTATGTGGCTGAAAAGTATATTATTATTAATGTCCCTTTGTTCTTACCCGTTGCCACCATGTCCCCACCCCAATAGTATTTTATTTTCTGTTTCAATCACCTTTTCCTTATAGAGTCATAGTGTAACACCCTGATCTATAGCTAATATATTTCTGTATGAAATATATCATATTTTAATCAATTTAAATACATAATTGATGTCTGAAGCCCAGTTTTCATGTTATTTGTGCTATGTGCCACCACGTTTGGGAAGAGGAAATTGATACTTTGAGTCAGGAGACTAGTCCCTGTTCCTCAACATACTTGAGTTCCTTGCCGCTACTGCCTCACACTCATGGTCCTCCAGTCCGGAAAAGGGAGTGCTATGGCTGAATAGGGCATTGCTTCTAACCTTCCCACTGAACAGCAGGGTTAGGCCACATGTTAAGAGGATCTGAATGGCAAATCTTAACCGGTTAGCAGGATGGAAGTAGTCCTTAAGTTAATTCCTGGCTTGCAAATGGTGGCTAAAAGATCGGAACATTTAGGGCCCATTATCACAGAGTTGGGCTTATGATGTAGTTTTGAAATTATGTGCTCAATAATAATAATAATAATAATAAGGCAGTTGGACCCTTGCATGACAAGGGAGTCAAAGGTATGCTAAAGAAGGATAAGGAGATTACAGAGAAACTGCATGGATTCTTTGCATAAGTCTTCACAACATATAGGGCAGATCCCAACTAACTTGGAATGTATCACACCTAAGTTGATGATGCTTTTTATGCTGTGTACCCAAAAATTAGTACTGAAGTCCATAGTGTCAAGAAGGGGGGGTGTTGCTTGGTTTGTCAGATTGTAACTCACTAACATACAGTTTTGTTTATTTACTTAAGAGTGATTTTTGTTGAAGTTACTAAAGTTACTCATCTTAAACATTTGCAAACGAATGTAGTGTAGCATCTCTATGGTGTTGGTGTAGCTTTCGTGGTAATGGGTTTATGTAGCAGTAAGGTTGTTTCTGATGATGTGCCCCATATTAAAATAGTCAATATTTGCTGGAATAGCCAAGCTTAGGATCAAGCTGCTTGATGTTTTCAATTAGAGAGTATGACAGTTGCTATATTTTCTCTTGTGCTCTTCTCTGTGACACAGCTCTACTAAGGAAGAACACGCCATCTCTGTTTCTCTTACATACTGTGGCAGACTTATGCAGGTAGAGCACAAAGTGCTTGTTCAATGAAAGGATTTTTAGTACTATCTTGTATTTTTTGTTCCTGTAGCTCTCTCAAGAAATTTCTCATTACATTGTAACTAATGATTGTTCCTCAGACAGTCATGCCTTTTCTTTCTTGCTTTAGTCTGCAGAATAAGAAATAGAGGCCAGAGGCCCACAAAGGCAGCATATAAAAGAAAAGACATTACTGAATGATAAAAGAGCTTCCTTGCTGGGAGCATCAAAAGCACTGATATTTTAAATGTGTGTCATAAAGAGGTATGCAGTTAGCATCCATGTTAGGCTTCCCTACATGAAATAAAATACCCATTTTCTTCCCAAGGGAAGATAAAAATGTCTTCTTTTTATTTTAATCTAATTGCTCTGTTTATGGTTTTCCTTGGCTGGGCTTATTAAATCCATGGCCCAAGTCTATTCTAAAGATGTAAACACACAGGAAAAACAAAACCCAGAAGTAACAGAAATTTATATGCTTGAAGGTACAAATTCCATTAATAGGACATATTTATTTTACACAATTCTTCCTTTTGCTTGAGGGATGAAATTCTTTATGTAACTTTGTTTCTTTTTTAATAAGTATAAATATAAAATTTTGGTATTAACTTTATGTAGGGTCTGACAATATATTTTTAATATTTATTGAGAGGTTCACAGTGAGTTTGCAAACCTCTCTTCTAGTGTCAATGTGAAAATATCCCAAGATAATAATTTATAGGATTGCAATTCTATGCATATTTACTAAGTAGCCATTCTGAACTCATTGGGACTTAGGAGTAAACGTTTTTGGAGTAAAGATACATAACTTCTCAAATTTCCCAGAGTGAAAGGGCCAACATTAATGATTAAAACAATAGCTTCTGCTTGGAATTATATGTTTACCGCTTGTTGTAAAAAACAACAACCCTTTGTTAGTATTACCATGTTCTGGGGAATTATTCTGGGAATTTTGTTTGATTATAGCAGTTATTAAACATAATGAGCGAAATGGGTTTCAGCACAAATATTGGAACAGAAACTGTACACCGCAGAGTAGATTCTGCACCTGCATCTCAGATTACAATGACTGTCGCAGTCCTAGGGGTCACCAGCTGAAAGTTGGAAGGGACCCCAAGCGTCATCTAGTCCAACCCCCTGCTATGCGGGAATCTCAGCACCCCGTCCCCCATCCGATTTAAAACCACACTGGACTCTGCCTTGTATTGCAAATGGGCTAAGTAGTTTTATTGCTGCTCCAGTAGGAGCAGGCTGCTGTCCCTTCTCTGACTTCCCATCAGACCAGAGATAGGGAAGGAAACAGATAGCCCATTCAGCCACTTTATTCTATTTCTTTTATCTTCCACCTGTCTTCTTCTGGTTCCTTCTTTCTTGGGCTCTTGCAATGGCTCATAAGCTCTCCGGAGGAGACTGGAGACCATGCTGGCTTTGCATGAGCATACAGCTGGTCTAGCAACTTCTTCTCTGAAATAGGTTGTATCCAGTCGTGTCGCTTAGTTGACAATAAGGGCTTTCGCATGTCGAGGTCCCCAAGACACCCCCCCCCCAAATAAAAGACATATCACACAGAATTTTTGTTTAAGGTTTTTGGCATAATTTTGGCCACAACTTTATTAACATACATGAATGTGAGTGGTTGCTTAGGCATTGGTTAGGACTATCTGTCCCCCCACCTGGGGACAGAACTGACTTCCGGATTCCAGCAAAAGTCAGTAAGGGAAAACAATATTGGGGAGAAACTAGAGCTGCACCACAGGCCCTCACCTTCTCCCCGCATGTTCCCAGGGGCTTGCGCAGCCCAAATCCAATTCCAGGGATAAGGACGAAAGCATGGCAAGCCCCCGAATTCCTTTAACGGAATTCCCTCACAGCAGCAGCATTGGAGGGGCAGGCCCAGCCAATCCTTATCCCTCCACCAACCAATAGTTTAAACAATGCCTAACCACCAATCGAGCCCCTTTATGCTTGCCACCAACCACGCACATACCCAACCACACCTTCAATTTTGCCGCCACCAAATTCAGCCAAACATTATTCCCCAACGAGGAAAGATGCACCCCATCAATTCTGTAAAGGGCAACAGCCTTGAAAGTAATATTCGGGTGAGGAATCTTTTTTTTTAATTTTCCTTCATGGCCACTGCGCTATCCACGTGCTTCCTGGCCCTCTCAGTGGCAGCTGGGCAGTGGCTACCACGCCACACAGGTCGCTGAAGCAATTGCGACCAAAATATTTTGAGTCCAGGGAGAGCTGCCATCAACTCATCCAAGTCCTCATGCATGTGGGACGCAAACTTAAATGCCGGGGGAAGACGGCAAATCATTTTTGCCCAGCTGCACCACCAACGCTGCGGGAGGACCTACACAAGTCACACTTGACCTCACCAAAGGAAGGAATTCCTCCCAAAGCATCCCTGTCTGGACATCCGGGATACATTCACATAGGCAGGAAGGCCGAGATGGCGGCCCCTGTCCAGACTCGTCAGCGCACTCACCAGCTCAGTGCACGATGCTGTGGCCGACAATCCACATGCGCACAGCTGCTCCTATGAAAAAAGGAAATAACAGACAGGCATCAGCACAGGCATCATTGGCGACACTTCCTGATGTAACCTTTGTCAGTGTCAGACTTCCAATGACTCGTATTCACAATTCTGTCTACTGACAGGCCCCAGTGCACAGCCTTTGCAGCAGTACCTATTCGGAAGGAATGAGGCGTGTTCAGCGGTAGGCAAGCCGCAGGCTGCAATAACTGGCGCACAACATGAGCAATTAGATGCCTGTCTAACAGGAACCCATTTCGTGCACTAGGAGTGAGCCTGCCCCCAGGGGAATGAAAAGCCAAATATTTCTGGTATCCGTAACAGGGCAAGGGCCCGCCTCACCTGTGACCAGAAGCCTGATGGTGGCAACCCTGCCCACTAGGTCTGACTTAGAGCTCCAGACACTAATGACAAGCTCCAAAGCAGATAAGGAAAAGTCCTGAGGCTATAAGCCTCCAGACTCACAGCCCCGTACTGGCTCCAACCCGACGGTCCCTGAACTCCTCAGTCCAGATGTGCACTGCCACTACAATGGGGAAAACTCAAGAAAAGTTAGGTCACATGTGATTGCCTTGCCCTCTCAGGCTCAAGGCCAGTGTACATGATGATGAAGGGACCCCGGGCCATCAGACAACCTGGCCAAGCAAGTATGGAAGGGGCAGCCTGGAGCAACCACCCTGCATGCAAAATTTAACTGACCTAGCAATGATAGGATCTGATGAAGCAACACTTGCTTCAGAGGAAGTATTACAAGAATAACTTCCTTCAAGGGAAACGGCTTCTCCACAGGCAAGCAGATGTTTGAGCAATGGTATCTAGCTAGCCCCCAAATACGTTAAAAAGGGGCAGTAGGACCCACTGTCCTGTCCACTGCCAACGGAACACCCAGCTCCTCAGAGGGAATAAAGGGCGTCCATGTTCAGGGTTTTTTGAACCCTCAACACAAGGCACATAGAATCTTTTACTGTACCAGTGACATCCTTGTAGTAATACTAGACGTAAGTGAGATTTTAAATGAACACACCTCATATTGCCCTGTTATGGGCTCCTTGGGGAAGAAGGGTAGGATATAAATTCAAGAATTAATAATACTACCACCAAAATTGAAAAGGAAAAAGCGATAGCAGGCCGGTGTATAAGCATGAGGTGACTATGATGACTGTCCTTGGTGGTAGTCATTATAATTTCAAAAGGCCAGAAACATAGAATGTTAGCTTGAGAAGATAATGATGCAGTTAAGTGCAGACTTTGGTACTCAAGGTTGTTCTCTTGGCACCAATGTGTATTACATCTGCCCTGAGCAGATCATTGACATGAACTCTGCAGAACCTCTAATTATATCACTACCTGAGTTCTAATCCTTAAACTAAAATTCTGTGCATCAAAATCAAATCAAAATTTCACACCTTTAGTCACAGACAGCATCTGTCCGTTTATGCCAAGTTCTGCAGTAATGGGAACGGATGTGGGATTTCATCTTCTTTCTCATTATTTGAGGAACAAATTCTGCTTTGTTCAAGGAAGAGTGGAAAGCAGTTTTGATTGCAAGTGGCGATGTGAGGGTCACACAGGAAGTGTGCAGAAGTAGCACACATAACTGACGTGTTTTGCTGAGTCAGAAAAAGTGATTGGCAGAAGACGAATAGAAACATTGGAAATGATCAAGAAGAGGGGAAAGTAGGACACTGGGAGTTTGAATACAGAATGCTGTACAAGTGTTTAATAGTCTTTGTATTTGTTTAAAAACAATTAAATATTGTGTTGTTTTAAAGCAAGACACAAAACTATGCGCTCAAGGACTTCAGAAAGAAAATGAAAGAGAATGATAGTACAATAAGGATAAAAGATTAGAGGAATGGTTTTTATTTTTTGTTTTTAAAAGAAGGGCAGACTTAACTATGAAGTAACAAGGGCAGACTTAAAGGAAGACATAGAACTAGAAGACAGGGAATAATTGTGAATATGAAACAAGGAAGGTAGAATTGGTGGAACAATGTATTTCAAAAATGAAGACAGGAACAAACCAAGAGGGCCAATAGTTGCATGGAGTAAACAAAAAAACAAACAGAACAAAAATGGATCTCTAAAAGTGATCAGAAAAAAAATGGCAAAAGGAGGAGCATTTTGATATGATGATAATGGAATAAGTAGTATTTGAGAAAAGCAATGTATAGTCATGATAAAGAGCATTTGCCAACGGAATATTTCCTTTAGCAAACTGCCAGCTGCACAGTAGCTAAGGATCTGACCATTGGTGATGTTTCTGAGATTTCCCTGTGCCTGCAGACTGAAGTGTGGGAAAATTTTGAGACTTCTAGCGGGTCTTTTTTTCTTTGTCATTGCCCAGGGCAGGGTGAGGATCAGTACCACACGCATCTTCCCATTCTGAGATGCACAGAATTTTGGCTGCATCCAAAACAGTGGCTTATTATTTCAAGATACCTGTACAACCCAGCACACAGTTAGTAAAATGAAAAGTTACTGAGTACAGATGGCCAAAAACAAAGCTGAAATTGAATTGACTCTCTGTCTAGTATACCACCTGCATGGATCACTCATAACTGTTTTGTTGTATTTTTTCGGTTTTGCCCAATCTAATCAACTAAGAAACAAAAAGAATATAGGCCATTCTGTTTTCATACCTCAGCTCAGACCACTGCTCTTTATTACATTTTTACAGAATGTTTCCTGCTTATGCATTATAAGTGATAATGCAACTGCCCAATCTAGCACAGTCAAGCGTACTGTGCTGTGCCGTGCCAATACTCTACTCTACTCTACTCTGCCTTCCAGTTTTAGAAATGCTGCTTTAACTGTTCTGCAAATGTCTGGTTGCTCTAACTCTAACCGTGATTTAAGGAAGCAACTTGATAAGACTGGACTGACGAAAGATATTTCACTTTCGTGTAGCAAAGCAGAATGACAGTTTCATTTTAACAGTAGCAATAATTCTCTATAATTTCTGAAACAGCCACAACCTTCTAGCTTCCCTCAACCTCTGTTCACTATATTTCTGCTACTTTTAATTTGCTTTTAAACTTCAAAAATCCTATGAAGAAAATTAATTCTGAACCCAGTAAGCTCCTCCTGACTTTATATACATATCATGCTAAGTGATCTCTGCTCCCTTGTAAACACAAGGAACCTTGTACTCTAGATGCGCCAGCTTTGTTTAATTACTTTCACAATCTGCTGACTATAGGACATGCACTTGATATATTACAATGGAGTTTTTTGGGCTTTGAGAAAGTTGTTCCATTAGATTTGATTAGTTTTTCTAGAGAGAGCAGTGAGTGGTTGGCAAAGTATTACATTACAATTACATTGAAAAGACAATGCTGATTTGAATCATAGTCCAGTAACAACAGCTACATGTGGTACACAAATAAAAGTAAATTTCACATTAATTATTCCAGAGTAGAGTCAGCAATGTTACTCCTTGGAATTCATTACATTAAAAGAAACAAAAGGTCCTAGGATATTCAGGTTTTGAACTTGGGCTATACTGACAGATTTTGTGGCTCTGGACTAAGGATGAGCAACTCTGTCAGTTTCACTTTCTCATTTTTCCAATCATGTATTCAGTTCTCCACATTTCCGTATCAGTTTGAAAATTATTTATTCTTTAAATAATCCTTATAAATATTAACAGCAGTTTAATACCATTTTCTCCTAATATATAGCAATTTTTTGTAGTATATGCATTTTGGGACACATTTCTTGGCTGGAGAACGCCACTGAAAAATCTGTTTTGGTAAAGATTAGAATATTTTTACTTCTCGTTGTTGAAGTAACAACTAAAAGTACCTGAATTTAATCTAAATAGAATGGTAAAGGACTGTAGAATATAGAAAGATAGGAAATCCTGCCCTGGGACACAGTGAGGCAAGATACACCACTGTATATCCATTCCTTCAATATTTGACTACTCCTGAAATATATTCTGAAAAGAATAGTTTGAAAGCAGCTAGCCTAGATAAAAAACAACAACTGTGTTCATGCGAATGCTAAATTATTGATACTTTGACCTCATATTCCTTGGAATATTTGGTGTATGAGGCAAAACTGACAGCCTTTTAGGGCAATTGCTGTAGTTTTTTTGTAAGGCACATAAAATCTATACATTCAAATACAAAAGATTTGTTCTAAATGGTGCTAGAAAAGGAACAATGTTCTTTATAGGGCAGCTTGTACAGTCTGCCTTATATTTCTGCCAAGGACTTAACACAAAAAAGCTGGTGTGTATTAAAAATGCAGACAGTTTTACCATTCAGGATGTAAAAGGTGCTAGAAAACAGCATTTACTCTTGTATTCAAAGCACACCATAAGATCCCTAAATGGAATAAGGAATCTCTGAAGAATCCATGTTGTTGATTTCATGTTCAGCACATCAAAATGAGGAAAGGGCATATCTATTACACACAGCAAATCAAATGCAAATTATGGTTTTGGGTTGCATAAAGCCTGGCTCCAAAATGTTCCAGGTGCCCCAGCTGTTTTTGATGCCGATACATTGGCATCAGTAATGTAGAAATAGCTTTCCATTCCCAGCACAAATATTTCAGGGCTCTCAATGTAACAAATTGAATAAGGAAATTGGTTTCTCACTTGATCCTAGCTCCTGCAATTTCTGTTTTAAATTACTTTTGTGAAGCTGGATGAGAAACAAAGGCGTAAAGATATTTCCACTTTACCAAAACACCAATATCACAAAATAAATAGAGTATACCTACTAACAATGGAAACAGGCATTTTAGTTATTGAATTAGTGGCAGTTATTTCCATGTATTCACATGATGTTTTATTCAGATTCTGTTGGAAAAAGGAAGGAACACCACCACTATCATTGAGTTGAATGAAAATAACCCATAGTTTTATCTAAAGTACTGGAATAGCTAAGCTGGCCCTGGGTAGGATTCCCATGCCAATTGTTACTCTTCTACTGCCCATGCTTGGAGTCAAGTCCCCAGCAAGAGACCAATCATCTTTCAGGTATTGGAGCCCTGCCTGCCATTTGGGCTATGTATCTCCACCCAGTGACTTCTAAGTACATTGCAAAGTCACTGAGCTGGCAGAAAAGGATGCTTTGTCCTTGAATATTGCCTCATCAGTTTGGGGTATGTGTGTTAAAATGTGAATTGAGGGATTTACTAATAGAACAAGAAGGAAAGTTAAAATTGAAAGAATATGAAGAGTTAAAGGAGTATGTTCAGACTTGGCTGCATCATAGACAACTAAATGAGATTTTTAAGGAAGATAACAAAAAAGGATTTAGTTACACAATCTCCAGATTTCAAAAAGAAATTATAGAGGAGAACTCTAAATCATTTTATAAAAGCGTATAATATATTATTAGAATGGGAAACTAAAGATGAAGAAGTCAAATCTGTAATGATCAGATGGGCACAAGATTTGGGGCATAATATAAAATTTGAAGATGTATGAAAGAGAATTACATGAAAATGATGTATAGTTGGTATATTACACCAGTAAAAATGGTTAAAATGTATAGAATAGAATAGAATTATTGCTGGAGATGTAAAGAAAAGGAAGGCCCTTTTTAGCATATGTAGTGGGAATGTAGAATTATCAAAAAAAAAAAAAAAAGGAAAATGATATATCATGAATTGAAAAAAAAAATGTTTAAAATGACATTTGTAAAAAAAAACCCAGACGCCTTCTTGATAGGTATCTTAGGCCAAGAATTGCCTAAAGAAAAATGTAAACTATTTATGTATGCTACAACAGTGGCAAGAATTTTAATAGCTCAAAGTTGGAGGACTGGAGAAATACCAGCGAAAGAACAATGGCAAGAAAAACTGATGAACTATTCAGAGTTAGCAAAGTTAACAGACAAACTACATGAAAAAGACAATAGTGACTTTTAAAAAAAATGGGAAATTTTTAAATTTATCTGCAGAAACAACAAAAAGAAATGGACTCATTGGCAGGATCTGAATAAACTTTCACAACTTTAATGAATTAAAATATGTAGGATAACAATGTAACAATATTCAATAGAACATATACATGCAGAATACAACAAACAACGTAATAAACCCAAGGGGAAGATGAGGGAAGTCAGGGTGTAGGGCAGGGATTGTAAAGGTATGTTTGGATTGGATAATGGTATATGACATTTGTTGTTACAGAAAATAAAAATATTTTTTTAAAAAGGTGAATTGAGGGGGGCATTTTCTATTTAAAATTATTGATGATTTTCCTTGAGTCAGCATCTGGATCATGCTTATAAAATATTGTGCACTTGTATGGAAATATTTTCTTATTCTAGCAAGAGGAACATAGTTATTACTGTTTTAATTAGCATACTGATTATCAAATGAGACTTTCAAACACACCACATGTGTTTTGCTGATGCATTTTTTGCATGGATGCCAACCGTTTCTGGATTCTACCATCATTTTTGATGCCTAGAGGAAGTTCCACTTTGCCAGAACCTCAGCTGCAAAATCAAAAGATAAACTTGAGGCTTGGTGATGCATGGCGGCCTGGAGGAAACAGTTAAAGCTGACAAGCTGGAATGTTGCCCAAAGTATTGTAAACATTGACCTTTCCTCTTAGATTAAATGCTTCATTTATATTGTGTGGACTGAAATGAAAGCTGAGTGGTAGGTATTCTTTTAAGTTTGTGAAGTCTATTGAAAGCAAAAATAAAATAACTTAAATAAGCAAAAGTAAATTAAATAACTAACAATGTTTTATGTTTTCCTGTGGTTTCTATAACTTGTTGGAAGCCACCCAGAATGGCTGGGAAACCCAGTCAGATGGGTGGGATATAAATAATAATGAATTATTACTGGTATTAGTATTAGTATTGGTATTATTTATTTCAGTGAGTCTACTCTGAATATGTCAGAGTTAACTATCTAATTTAAAATAACATTATGAACTATTGATCATGTTAGTCTAATGAAATCATTACAATTCCTAAAATTATTTTAAATTGCAGGCTGCACTAAGCATTACTAGATTAAGTCATATACCAATTTACCTGAGAGTAGGGAAGCAGAACTTGCTTCAATTTGCATGTTTGTCTGTGGTCAGAAACAGAACAATATACCATATTTTTCTGTGTATAAGACGCCCCCTACTTTTGAGGACCCCAAATTTAGAAAGTGGGCATATGCACTATCCATGTATGACGCCCCCAGATTTTTAACCTTATTTTAAAAGTAAAAAAAACCTAGTCTTGTACACGGAAAAGTATGGTATAATTAGTAACTTTTTACATTATTTTAGTGTTTCATTTACATTGAAATGAATGTAAGTTATCTAAGTTATAGTTACAGATAGGTAGCCGTGTTGGTCTGCCATAGTCAAAACAAAAAAAATTCCTTCCAGTAGCACCTTAAAGACCAACTAAGTTAGTTCTTGGTATGAGCTTTCGTGTGCATGCACACTTCTTCAGATACACAGAAGTGTGCATGCACACGAAAGCTCATACCAAGAACTAACTTAGTTGGTCTTTAAGGTGCTACTGGAAGGAATTTTTTTTGTTTTATCTAAGTTATGTAATTAGTTGCATAACTTACGTTTAATAGCAGACCATGAAATGGATAACAGTGGTTTGAGCCTTACAGAGTAACCTTAAAAAAGATATCTAAGGCTTTTTTCTTTCTCCTAAGTAGATGGTAGCAGGGAACATTTGGGGGGATTCAAGGGAGATGTAATGAGGGTCATGGGCTGTCCACCTGTTGGGATGGAATATTCTGAAAATCTCAGCGTCAATTGAAGTGGGGTCCCCCCCCTTTGAACCAGATCTACTAAAAATACAAACAATTCTCACATATTATATGCATTATTGTAAATGTGATATTATCCACACATAAGTGCATACATTCCAGCTTACCTAAAGCACTCAGTACAAGGAACAGGTAATGGGCAAAGCTTGCTAAGGTCAGAACTGGTGCCTTCATATACCTTTAAAGGTAAAGGTAAAGGGGCCCCTGACCATTAGGTCCAGTCGTGACCAACTCTGGGGTTGCGGCGCTCATCTCGCGTCATTGGCTGAGGGAGCCGGTGTACAGCTTCCAGGTCATGCGGCCAGCATGACTAAGGCGCTTCTGGCGAACCAGAGCAGCGCACGGAATTGCCATTTACCTTTCCGCTGGAGTGGTACCTATTTATCTACTTGCACTTTGATGTGCTTTCGAACTGCTAGGTTGGCAGGAGCAGGGACCAAGCCACGGGCCAGGCAAAAACGTTCTTCTTTCACCAGGCCTTTGGCTGATTGACATCCAAAGCCTTTTAAAAATGTGTTGTTGAAGGAGGGATTCTTGTGTTGTCTTTATTTTTGTTTTTATTCTGTATTTTCTGTTTTTATATTGTAATTTTATATTGTGAACCACCCTGAGACCTATGGGTATAGGGCGGTTATACAAATTTAAACAACAACAACAACGGTAATAATTTTATTTACACCCCAGCCACTCAGGGTGGCTTCCAACACATAGATAAGCATCATAAAACATCAAACAATAATAATAACAATCTGATCCAATATAAATAAGTCACAATAACCTTAAACAACTTACATCAAATAAAGCAATATTCAACATTCCAGTAGAATCTAATAGTAAACAGTAGAATTAAATATCAGCATATAATAGTTAAATAGTTTATACTTATCAATTACAATAAAGAAATACTAAACTATAATCATTAAAAATAACAAGTCACATTGCATAAAATACCACAAAACATACAAAAACATGTAAAATTATTAAATTAAGAAACAAAGACACACAACTTATAAAATCATTTCAAAAAATATCCCTGAACTCCTCTTCTCTCTTCACAGCTGCTGTTCTGAAGTCCTGGTCTGGGCTGAAGGGGGGGGGGTAAGGCAGGTGGGAAAAGCCATTGCCTGATGCCACTGTCCCTTTCGCTACATTCCCCTGTCTAGGTTTGGCATTGTTTTGCTTTCTGTACTGCACCTAATTTTGAGGTGGAGAAGTAAGATGGGAGAAAAATGTGTTTTGGCACGTCATATTTTCTTATTTCCCTGTTCCAGTGCTAGCCCAAAAGTGTCTTAACCCCCTCCACAAAATGTATTCTGTTCACAGTCATCATATTATTTAATCTACTCATGCATGATTCTGTTTTCAACCATGTATAAAACAACCTGTTGTTGCAATGTTTAGGAAAAGGACATGTAGCAATTAATCTAGTCCTGCTAACTTCTCTTCCACCTGTTATGTATAAAATTCAACTATTCTACATAAAGTAAGCCTTTCATACCAATTATATCTATATGCTCCTAAATTCTCTCCAGCATCTTCTCTTGCTTGACACATCCATTCTAGGAAGCAGCGTAAGTGTGGGCTGGCAGCACTAACAACAAGATTAAAGAAAGTAAAGGACCTGCAGTAGTTTGGCAGTCAGAAAATGGAGACACAAAGGAACGGTCTGAAAAAGACTGAGAGCTGGATGGTAATTTAGAAGAGCAAAGCCTTGGAAAAAAATCTGTGATGTGAAAGAGATGAGAAGGCCCATTTAATGCTTAATCAAAAAGGTTGTTGACCTAGAAAAGAAACCATGGTTGCGGCTCCAATTTGAGATTTTAAAAGGATACTACTGGAGGTCAGTGCATAAAAGGTTTTCCTCAGACAGACTTTCCTCAGTTTTGCTTTCCTCCCCCCGTGCATCTCATTGTTTGTTGAACTCATGTCCTCAGCATAAGAAATAGCGAGGGAGCTAATAATCCATTTCCTTTTTCATTGAAATTTCATACACAGGGTGAATGAATAAATAAATATACTTGCATGCCTTTTCTATTTAAAAATGGCTACAAAGCCAAGAATTTTAGAACATAGATATGAGAGAAGGGAAGGTTTTTTTTAAAAAAAGGTTGTTCACATTCTTTTTCTTTTTACAAAAATCAACACATCTCTTTCATGCAAAATAGTGGAAGCAACATACACGTACAAACACACACTGTATGGTATAATGAATAGAGTGCTAACATTAGCTCAGATTGCCACTAAGCCCTGAAGCAAACTGGATTCACATCTCTTCTCAGTGGCAGCCACTCTGAGGGTTTTTGAGGTGGGGGCGGGGGAAGCAGCCGCGGGAATATTTGGTGGGGGGTGGGCAGAAGGAGCACGGAGATGGGGCAGGAGGCATGGTCATAGAATCATAGAATCATAGAGTTGGAAGAGACCACAAGGGCCATCGAGTCCAACCCCCTGCCAAGCAGGAAACACCATCAGAGCACTCCTGACATATGGTTGTCAAGCCTCTGCTTAAAGACCTCCAAAGAAGGAGACTCCACCACACTCCTTGGCAGCAAATTCCACTGTCGAACAGCTCTTACTGTCAGGAAGTTCTTCCTAATGTTTAGGTGGAATCTTCTTTCTTGTAGTTTGGAGCCATTGCTCCGTGTCCGCTTCTCTGGGACAGCAGAAAACAACCTTTCTCCCTCCTCTATGTGACATCCTTTTATATATTTGAACATGGCTATCATATCACCCCTTAACCTCCTCTTCTCCAGGCTAAACATGCCCAGCTCCCTTAGCCGTTCCTCATAAGGCATCGTTTCCAGGCCTTTGACCATTTTGGTTGCCCTCCTCTGGACACGTTCCAGTTTGTCAGTGTCCTTCTTGAACTGTGGTGCCCAGAACTGGACACAGTACTCCAGGTGAGGTCTGACCAGAGCAGAATACAGTGGCACTATTACTTCCCTTGATCTAGATGCAATACTCCTATTGATGCAGCCCAGAATTGCATTGGCTTTTTAGATGCCGCGTCACACTGTTGGCTCATGTCAAGTTTGCGGTCAACCAAGACTCCTAGATCCTTTTCACATGTACTGCTCTCAAGCCAGGTGTCACCCATCTTGTATTTGTATGGTGTGTTTGTGTGTGCGCTGCTTTGCCCTCCTGAAATGTTGGAGGCTATGATATTGTTGTGCACCACCCTGATACCTTTTGAGATGGTGTGAGGCAGGAAGTTTGTGGTGCTTCCATGCCGCCAACGGAACATCAATGGAAGTGGCTTGTGGTTCATTCAGCAGCTTTGCAGGGACTCTGGTGTGATTGGAGTCACCAAGGGGGGCTTTTCTCCCTCTCACTGGACTCTGAATTTGGCTGGGCCCTGACTTAAGTTTGGATTTAGGTTGCTATATTTGAATAATCTGAATACTTTGGGGTAGATGATAGTCAAATATTTATTTCCTCGTTTTGTCAATAATACCTATGTCCTGTTATTGGGAGGGCAATTCAGGGCACACGCACGCACACACACACACCATTCCGCCAACCCCATCACTTGCCCCCTCCCTGCCATTGACCCTTTCAATAATGGTTCTGTGTTTAATCTCTAAAGAGAGAGATGCTGGGGCTTTAATCTGTTTTGAAGATACAACATCATTATGTAAGCCCTCCGTGGGACACATCCCATTATTGATTGTGTTGTTCAAGCTATTGCACGCTGGGCCATACCACCAGCCTGCTGGACTCTGGTCCTACCCACTTTTCATCATCATTATACTAGTGTTGCCATATTTCAAAAAGTGGAAAATCTGGAAAATCACCAAAAACAAACCGCCGACATGAGTTGCCATACATCCAGATTTTCCCAGACATTTTTGCGATTTCCGCCCAGACACTGTTTCCAACGGCCGAATCCCGGCTATGTCCAGGAAATTCCAGACGTATGGCAGCCCCATGTTGTGCAATTTACCTCTGTGAAATGTTAGAGACTCTGAGTCTATTAAAAGTTATTTAAACGATCAGGGAATGTACCAGTAGGAAGAGGTCCTTTGCCTCAAGAAGGCTTCTTTCTGCTAAAATAATTAAAGATACAGGAAGCGTAAGCTTCAAAAACAAATAAGACGTAACTAATGCTGTCTTTCCATTCATGGAAGTGTCTTTGATCCAGTGGCAGAGGGAGGGAAGCAATAGCCATAAACTCCTCCTTCCCTCTGCCAGCCTCTCCACCTCCAAAAAAACTGCTGCAGAGGGTTCAGGGACTCTCTTGAACACGATGAAAGGTGGCATGGAGGACTTTGAACATGACCCTGAAACAGATTCAGCAAAACAGTTGTTCACAAATATTGTATGGTGTTCTCTTGATATTCCTTCCAGTTTGGATGAACTTGCTCACATATTTATTTAAATCTTTTATAACTTGTCCACACAGTTTTCATCAATTCCTCATGCAGGGATTTCTACATATGCATTCAGAATATGTATTCAGAATATGCAAAACTGAAATAAGCATCATTCCAAAGATTTTCCTTCTGATTATCTGTTTTACCCTGCAGACTTCTACAAGGGAAGACTGTTTGACAAGTTGTTTGCTTGCAAAGTTTATCTGAAATAACAAGATGTCAATGATTACTTTTATCGCTAAAGGGAAGGAAACCAATACCTTGAATTAAAAAAAAAATGGAGCAATGCTTATATACAGCTCTTCTATTCTTTCAGCAGAACATGAAAGGATGAACATATTTTAACCTGTTTATGCGAGCAAAACATGGACGTTTAAAAGGGGGGAAAGTATGTTATTCCATCTGTATATCAGGCCATTGGCAGCCAATCTTGTTCTTCCTGAAGAATAATCATGTTCTCTAAACAGAAAAAGCAGAATGCAGATGCTGCACTTGTGATGTGGATGTTAAGTGAGCAGGGGTGGGGAGGGGAGAGGTGGATTATTATTACCACTGATTTCCTAACATCCATAACCAAAAGGTTTAAGGGAAACTAAATCTGGACTGCAACCAGATCAACACTCATTTAATTTCTCTTTTGTCCTTATTGTTTTGGGGAAAAGGGGGATATTATTTTTATTAGCACATTTCCTATAAAGGAAAGATATAGAAATAGATTAACTATATTGGCCTGGTACTTTCACATATCAAACTCCAAATATTCACTCTCTGTTCCTCTTTCCTATCCTTTTCTTAGAAATACATGGGGGGGGGCGGGGAATCCTCTTAGCAATTGCTACTTGCATTTGTATTCAATAAATTAATAAGGAGCTCTACATACAGAAATAAAAGCTCTAAATATACATTTTTATTAACAAAAACTAAGTTAATTTAAATAGAGTGCATCAGTAATGTTTCTCTGTAAGGAACCATGCTTTTCTCATTGTATTTATTACTAAGTGGTATAAAGGCAAAGAAAAATCTAACATAAAGTTAAGTGAATTACAATATAATTTTCAGCAGTTTTATTTGTATAACTTATTTAAAATGAAAACGCCTGCAGTATTCTCAGCAGTTTCGTTGGATTTTTAAACTTACGTTGACTAATATAAGTTGCAGCACCAAAAATGCAAGCAAAGGCTCTTGTTTGTAAGTAAGAAAGAGATCTTTCTTTAGGCAACTAATGGTACAGGCTGATCAGAAGTCCCAGGGCTCAGGCGTTAGAGTTCAGGAATTCAAGAGCAGGGCAAGAACTGGATGGAAGTGATAAAATCCCAAGAAGTTCCCAAGGCTTCCCCACCAAGCTTTTAAAAATGAGACATGGTAGACTCATGAGACTCACTCACCTTTCTGAAATGTTGGAATTGCAAATGCATGCTCTGCTGTGAAGGGAGCACCTGAGGCAAGGCAAGAAGGCTGCCCTCTCCTGTTTGGGCTCCTGTTCGCTTGCTGCCACCTCCTCCTCAGCCTCCTCCCTTGGCTGTGGGCTCTCCGCTCCACAGGAAAGTTGTGGGAAGGGGAGAGGTGGCGTCCCAGATCTGCCTTCTGAAATGACTGGCAATAAAATTATTATGCAAAGGAAAGTAATTCCACATGTTATTCCCTATTGCTCCTCACACTGATTTGGGCAAATATGACTGAAATGAGAGCTAGGAAGTTGCCAGTTCAAATCATGCTTCATCTATGCACACACTCCTTAAGCAAGGCCTTAATCTCTCAGCCTCACCATATTCATTGTGGAGATAATAACACTGCTCTAATTTACAGTGGGATGTAGGCAGCAAAGCTGCACTCAGCAAAGACCCATAGAAATAAATCACCCTAAGTTAGTCATGCCCATTAACTTCAGTGGCTCTGCTCTGAGTAGAATAAGCATAGGATGCATCATAGGGCATAGCTGTCAAGTGTCCCTTATTTGAAGGGACAGTCCCTTATTCCAGTGCCATGTCCCGCTGCTGCCCCTTATTGATGGATGTCCCTTAAATGTCCCTTAAATGATGTCCCTTAAATTTCAAAGGAAGCAGCTCCCCTCCCTCCCTCCCTCCCTCGGCCAGGGAGGAGGGTGGCTCCAACTGTGTTGCTTGGCTGTGTTGCTCACCCAATAAGAAGTCTAAGAACGACTGGGGGGTGGAGCTTGCATGCCTTGTGTGTGGCTAGTTAATGCAAGCTGAGGGGTTTTTTGAATACTGGACGCCATTTTGTTGCACGTGCTGCTGCAAACCTTGCAGTGCAAAGCCAGGCCGGGGAGCCATCTTAAGTTGAGGCTGCATAGGCCTTGTGGTGCATGTGATTCAGATTCTATTCAGTTGAACATCTGGTTACAAAGTTGGTTGGACAGTGTTCTCGAAGCTACCAGCATGAGTTTGACCAGACTGCATGAGGACAGGAAGACTGGAGTGCCTGGAACAGGTGAGGCTGCAGGTCCCTTATTTTGGCTGCTGGTCCCTTATTTTCAAGGCTGTTGGTCCCTTATTTTCAAATCTGTAAGTTGACAACTATGTCATAGGGATTTTGTAAGGGGTGCTGAGAATTGATATCAAAGAATTTAACTTCTCTGTAGTGTGTTTATTATGAATGCCTATTATCATAAAGTAGTATTCAATTAAGTTTTGCTAAAACTAGACCTACTGAAATTAATGGCCTAACTTAGCCATGTTCATTCATTTTTGTGGGCCAACACTGCGTGAAGCTTAGTTGACTATCTTTTTTTCTTTTTTTAAAAAAATAATATTTATTGAAGTTTCGAAAAGGTTACAAGAATATAAAAGAGAAAAAGAAAAGAGGAACAAAAAATACAAAATACACACAAAAAAGTAAAAATAATATAAAAACAATTAAAAAAAACACATCATCCTTTCCATATCTTAACTTTCCTTTACTTGTTTCCCTGACCTCCTCATACCTCCCTTTTTTGTATTCTAGTTCAATTAGTAATTTCAGCAAATCCTTTCCATTTTTTCTTTTATCTTAATAATTCATCTAAATATATTATAACTTTACATTTTCACCTAATAACACTCAACTTTCAATTAAATAATTTATCTTAAAAAACCTAACCTGTTAATTAAGTCAGCAAATCCTTCCATCTTTCACTACTATATTCTGTCATTCAATTTGCCTTAATTTATTTTAACCTTATCTTACCATAAAATACCTTAAAACTTAAGACTTAATACTTATTTATACATAACTCCATATTATTTCTACTAAAGCCAAATAGTTTCCTTCCAACGTTTTTCCTAATATTCATTAATTTTACAATAATTTCCAAAATAAAACTTTAAAAATTTTCTTCCAATCTTCATCCAGCGTCTCTTTTTCCTGGTCTCGGGTTATGTCAGTCCTTATTGTCCTTTTCTTCTGGACCATCAACCTGGTAATCTTATGTCCGAGGCTCTTAAGTCTCTTCCATGTCCCTTCTGCAGATCTTCTTCTTGTTTATACTTGCACTTTACCTTCCCTTTTGTTGATCTCTTTCTTAGTTTCTTTCCTTTCTCATTGAAGAGTAGATCTCGGGGATGTTCCAACTCGAAAATGTCTCCATCTTTCCTCAAGAGATCAGCCCATTCCTCATAGTTCCATTCCCCACAGTAAACAGCGTAGTCCAGAGGGTATTTAAAGACATGCTTCAAGGACCCTCCAAACTTAAGGGCCCCCACAATTCCAGATCTCCCCTGGCCCGCTCCAGGTTCAACCTTCAACAACAACGGCTTATGCTCCTGTGGGGCCTCTGGCTTCTCCATTTGTATTGCTTGAAGTTCAACAACAATTTCCTCCCCTGTCTTCTGCATTTGCACTTGCTCCATCAAATCAGGTTCTTGAATTGGCTCCTGAGTAATTCCTGTATAAATATTCACTGTTTGTCCAAAATTTTTAACTGCAACAGTCATCAAATCCATTTTCTCATGCAACTGTTCTAACAGGGCACTCGTCTTGCAGAGAGCAAGCACCAGAGTTTCTTCCAGACACATATTTGTTCAAGGTTGCAGTCTGTTCCCAAGATCCTAATCGCCACAGCTGGAAAAACCCCAGATCGACTCCAGCAACAATTTAACAAACTCCCTCTAGAGGAGGCAGTTTCTATTTGTATCCATCTTAAAAGCAAATCCAACAAAAGAAAGTTACTTTCACTTTTTGAATTTTTAATTCCTTTTAAATGCAAAGGGCAACATTGAAGATAATTTGTATCTCTTCTTTAGCTGTCTGTCAGAAGATGTTTCTTTCACGGTCAATGAACTTCACCAAAAGTCTCTGTCTCTGACACCCCGTTCCCAGGTTTGAGACGGTGGAAATTTATCTTTCTTTACTCTCTCTCCTGCAGGTATAAACAATCAAATTTCCCCTCTTTACTCCTGCTTCAAAACAGGAGGAATTTTAAATCCTTATGAACAGCTTTTCAGACTTTAGCTTGCACAATTTTTGCTTCGGATTATTTACAAAAACGGAAGGCGGACTTCCTGTTTAGAGCCTTCCCGCTTGAGTGCCAAATTAAAATGTTTCTTTGCCCAATTTTCCGTTCTACTCACGGGTACTTGTTTTAGAGTCCAATTGTCCACAGGAAAAAGTCAGCACTCTCCGGCAACGGCTGTGCAGCTTCACTCCGTAAAAATAGCGATCGATTCAAGACACCGCACCACTCACCCCCACGTCGCTTGGGACCCCCAAAAAAGGGGTTTCCTTGTGTGTAGGGGGGCGCTCCTGGTGTCAGCTGAATCCCACGTCCCCAGGCTTCCTCCGCCTGGGATTTTTAAGGGGTCTCCGCTGCTGGTCCCTTATTTTCAAGGCTGCTGGTCCCGATTTTTGCGGAGCGGGTTCCTCTGGATCAGAGGAATTCCGCCATTGCCGATGGCGCTAACCCGGAAGTCCCAAAGCTTAGTTGACTATCACCCATAATTATCAATATCATTTGACCATAATACAGCACCACATTACTAATGCTGAAGCCCATTAATATTAATCGGTTAAAGATATCTTCCTCCTCTTTTTAAAATTTAATTTGCTAAAGTTCATTCTACACACACACTCTCTCTAGCATTGCTTCATTAACCTATAATTAATATTATAACATATAATATTATAAATTTCAGAACAGAATACAAATCTCAGAATGATAAATAGAACATTTTTTAAAAAAAATAATATATATTGCTTTTTAAAAAGGAAAAAGAAAGAAAAAAGAGAAACTAAAAAAGAACAAGAACAAGAAAAAATAAAACAATACAATACAATATACAAAACACAACCTCAACACCTCACCCAACATAATAAACAAAACAAAACAAAACAAAAACAATTTAAAAACATACATCATTCCTTTTCCATATTCTAACTTTCATTCCCTTTTATCATCGACCTCCTCTCACCTCCCTCTTTGTATTCCACTTCCATTAATTGTTTTAGCAATTCCTTTCCATCTTTCTCCATTTTCTATCATATAAATGTCTTAACATATTTTTAATCTTATTTCCATTAAAATTGGTATACTTATTTAAACTTAACTCCTTATAGCATTTCTACTAAGGCCATAAAAATTCATTCCAACATTTTCCTGTCACTCATTAATTTTACAATATTTCTATATATAGACTTTAAATCTTCCAATCTTCTTCCACCATCTCCTCTCCCCGGTCTCGGGCTCTGACAGACACTTCTGTCCACTCCATACAGTCCATCAACCTGGAGATCTTATGTCCGAGGCTCTTAACTCTTTTCCACATCCCTTCTGCATTTCTTCTCCTTGTTCTTTGATGCTAAAGAGCAGATCTCGAGGAAACTCCAATCCAACAACACCTCCACTCGCTCTCAACAGGTCAGCCAAATTTCCACAATTAAAGCTGGGATCCATAAAGTATTTCAGGGCATATTTCAAAATTCCTCCAACTTCAAAGGCCCCCTGAACTCCAATCTCCTCCTGACCCAAGTCCATATTCCAAAAGTCAGTTAATCCCTGCATAGAGGGATCTTTCCAACTTTCCTTTTCCAGGCCAGGCCAGGCACCGATCTTCAAAGTCTGACTTTTTCTAGTTTCAATCATAAAGGGCCTCAACTTATAGTCTTCGATTTGCCTCTGTAAGACTAAAGCTCCCCCTTGTATTGCTTTAGGTTCGACAACAGCAACTTTCTCCTTCTCCTTTTCAGCAATTTGTCCTGCTAAAATAGATTCCTGTGTCAAATCCTGAGTAATTTCTGTATTGGTGCTCACTTTTGGTCCCAAAATGTCAGTTTTAGTAATCATAACATCCAATTTTTTATTAAGCTGTTCCAGCAGATAATTTGTCTTGCAAAATGCAGTTACTAAGGCTTCTCCTGTCGACATTCTCGAATGTCCAAGGTCAATCTCTAGTTCCCACACTTCTTATCAAGCAGCTGGAGATTTCCCAGCTCCACTCTTGTAACAGTTTCAAAAGCTCCCTCTAGAGGGAAACAGTCTCCACTTGTATCAATCCTTTCAAAGAAAGTTCAAAAAGTAAAGTTGGTTTCAATTTTCAGTTACTTTTTTTTTTATAAATATTTATTAAGCATTTTTTAAAACAATCAAAGACATAGATAATAACATAATATTTTCAAATATCCATGTTTCATACACCTCCTTGGACTTCCTCACAGCTCTTGCTTCTGCATTCTAGACTTATAAATTTTGCTAGCAAATTATTAAATTAGTTCCATTTATATGATAAAATTTCCCCAAATTAATTCTCAAATTTCGGAATTTAAGATCATACTTATAAAGTACTTAATTATAAAATACTGTTTAACCAAAATTTATCTTTTCTTCCAATTACACTTAAATTTATGTTTTTTATGTTTAATTTGTTGAAGCCATGTTGTTACTAATCTTACATCTTTCTTAACATTCATACAATTTACAATATTTTTGTAAATAGTCCTTAAATTTGTTCCAATCCTCCTCCACCAATTCTTCTCCCAGGTTTCGGATTCTGCCCGTCATTTCCGCCAATTCCATATAGTCCATCAGTTGCATCTGCCATTCTTCAAGTGTGGGCAAGTCTTGAGTTTTCCAGCATTTAGCGATGAGTATCCTTGCTGCTGTCGTAGCATACATAAAAAAAGTTCAATCCTTCTTTTGCACACTCTGGCCGACAATGCCTAAAAGAAAGGCCTCTGGTTTCTTAGGGAAGGTATACTTAAATACCTTTTTCAGCTCATTATATATCATTTCCCAGAAAGCCTTCACTCTAGGGCAAGTCCACCAGAGGTGAAAGAATGTTCCTTCAGCTTCTTTACACTTCCAACATTTATTATCAGACACATGGTATATCTTTGCAAGCTTGACTGGAGTCATGTACCACCTGTATATCATTTTCATAATGTTTTCTTTCAAGGCATTACATGCCGTAAATTTCAAACCTGTGGTCCATAACTTTTCCCAGTCAGCAAACATGATGTTATGCCCTATGTCCTGTGCCCATTTTATCATAGCTGATTTGACCGTTTCATCCTGTGTATTCCATTTTAACAGCAAGTTATACATTCTTGAAAGTGTCTTAGAGCTGGATTCTAACAGTTCTGTTTCTAACTTTGATTTTTCCACCTGGAATCCTATCTTTTTGTCCAACTTGAAAACTTCTTTAATCTGAGCATAATGTAACCAATCTCGCACTTTATCTTTTATTTTCTCCAAACTCTGCAACCTCCAATTATCTCCATCTTTTTCTATTATTTCCCAATATTTCGGCCATTTGGCCTCCATATTGAGTCTTTTCGGGGCCTTAGCCTCCATTGGTGATAACCACCTTGGGGTCTTGTTTTCCAATAAATCTTTATATTTCAACCAGACATTAAACACTGCTTTTCTGACAACATGATTCTTGAAATTCTTATGTATTTTAACCTTGTCGTACCACAGATATGCATGCCAACCAAAAGCATTGTTGAATCCTTCCAAATCCAAAACATCAGTGTTTTCAAGAAGTAGCCAATCCTTCAACCAGCAGAAAGCTGCTGATTCATAGTACTATTTTAAGTCTGGCAGGGCAAAGCCCCCTCTTTCTTTAGCATCAGTTAGTATTTTAAACTTAATTCTGGGCTTTTTGCCCTGCCAGACAAATCTAGAGATATCTCTTTGCCACTTCCGGAAACATTCCATTTTATCCACAATCTGCAAAGTTTGAAACAAAAACAACATTTTTGGCAATACATTCATCTTAATGGCAGCAATACGTCCTGACAAGGAAAATTTCAATCTTGACCAAACATCTAGATCCCTTTTGATTTCAGACCAACATTTTTCATAGTTATCCTTAAACAAGTTTCTGTTCTTCGCTGTTATATTTACCCCTAGATATCTTACTTTTTTGACCACATTTAATTCTGTCTCTTTCTGAAACCTTTCTGATTCTGAAAAAGTCAAGTTTTTTTTTCTAAAACCTTGGTTTTTTGCTTATTAAGTTTAAATGCTTATTAAGTTTAAAGCTCGACCAAACTTATGAATCAATTGCAAAACCCTTTTAGTACTAGGCTCTGGCTCCTGTAAGGTCAATACTAGGTCATCTGCAAATGCTTTCAGTTTATACTGTTTCTCTCCGACCTGAATACCATCTACCAACCGGTCTCCTCTAATCATGTTTAAGAGCACTTCCAGGACCGATATAAATAACAAAGGGGATATAGGGCAACCTTGTCATGTACCTTTTTTAATTCTAAACTCTTCTGTCACCACATTGTTCACTATCAGTTTAGCCTTTTGCTCTGAATAAATTGCCTCTATCCCATGCTGGAACCCCCGCCCCACTCCCATTCCTTCCAAATTCTTCTTCATAAACTTCCAGGAGATATTATCAAAGGCCTTCTCCGCATCTATAAATATCAAAACTGCTTTCGTGTTGATATTTGTTTGCAAGAGTTCCAAAATGTCAATAATGTTCCTTGTATTAGCAAACAAATGTCTACCTGGGAGAAAGCCTGCCTGGTCCTTATGAATTACTTCATTCAAGACTTTTTTAAATCTACTTGCTAAAATGTCTGCAAATATTTTGTAATCCACATTTAAGAGGGAGATGGGGCGGTAATTCTTAAGTTGTGTCTTTTCAGTTTCTAATTTAGGTATCAATGTGATGAAAACTTCTTTCCACGACTCCGGTGCCTTCTTCCCCTCCATGATTTCATTACAAACCTCCATTAGTGGGTGTATCAGATAATCTTTCAATGTCCTATAATATTTGGAGGTAAGCCCGTCTGGCCCTGGAGATTTGCCCAGTTGCATATTCCGAATGGCCTCTTCGATCTCTAATTGTGTTATTTTATGATTCAGGATTGTTCTGTTCCGCAGAGACAGCCTTGGTAAACCATTCTCCTTCAAAAATTGTTCTATCTCTGATTCATTTTGCAGCCCTTGTGTATATAATTGCTTGAAATATCTATGGAAACACTTTCTGATGTCCACTGGGTTCTGAATGTTTCTTCCCTCAATTTCTAAGTTTGTTACTGTATTCAGTTTTTGTCTCTTTTTCAGCTGCCATGCTAGCAGCTTTCCACATTTATTTGCCGATTCAAAAGATCTTTGTTTCATTAACTTGACTTTCCATTCCACTTCTTGATTTATTAATTTTGAATATTGTGCTTGGTAGTATTTGATTTCTCTTAGAATCTCCTTTGATTTCGGTTTCGATCTTAGTTTCTTCTCGCCTTCTTTAATTTTCTCCAAGATCTTATCCTTTTTATCATTCTGTGCTTTTTTCTTAATGGTATTCTGCTGTATCAGAAACCCCCTCATAACCGCCTTGCTTGCGTCCCATACAATTCTTTTTTCCACCGTAGTGTTCAAATTTATTTCAAAATAGTCCTTCAGAGCTTTTTGGGCCTTTTTACTAATCTCCTCATCTCTAAGCAGATTGTCATTCATCCTCCATCTAAAGGAGCCGGTTGGCATTAATTTCATATCCATCTTTACAGCGTTGTGGTCGGAGCAAGTCTTTGGGCAGATTTCCACTTTTTTTATCTTGGGTGCCAGGCCTCTAGTTCAAATTTGGTCGATTCTTGTCCAAGTCAGTTGGGCTTCAGAAAAGAATGTTCCTTCTCTTCCTAGAGGGTTCTTTGTTCTCCAGATGTCAATCAAGTCCATATTGTCAGTCAGTTCAAAAAAGGTTTTAGGTAGTCTGCCTTCTTTTGTTACATTTTGACTATGTGATTTATCCATGTTCGTTGAAACCACCCCATTCATATCTCCCATCATTATGATGTTATCATAGTTCAGATAGTCCAGCATGATCTCGTGCAGCTTCTTATAAAATTCCGATTTTCCTTCATTTGGCGCATAAATTCCTAATATCAAAAACTTTTCTCCTTGAGTTTGAATCTCAATTGCCAGAATACGTCCTTGTTCATCCTTGAATAAAAATTTTGGTGACAGGCTCTCTTTTGCATAAATCACCACGCCTCTTTTCTTTACTCGATCCGAAGAGATAAATTCTTGACCTAATCTTTTATTTATTAATACTTTTCTATGTAGCCTAGTCACGTGCGTTTCTTGTAAGCAAATAATGTCCAATTGTTCTTTTTTCAAAATATGAAATATCCTTCTTCTTTTCTCCGGGATGTTGGCGCCATTTATATTCCAACTGAGAAGTTGCAGAGACATCCTGGTCAAATCTGTTATTGTTCTGATGGTGGTGTCTTTTTGTCCTGGCCTTCAGGCCCCAAAGGTGTAGGTGTAGGTAAAGACTGTGGTCCAGCCCCTGGAAGTGTTTCAATTCCTTTCTGAAGGTCTTCTCCGTAAATATTCAGGAATTTATCTCTGTCTTCAGCTGTTTTGATTTTTACCTTCTTCCCTCTGAACGTAAAAGATAGTCCTTGTGGATATTCCCACCTAAAGACAATTGAATTACTTCTCAACAGCCTGGCTAATTCAAGATAGGTGGATCTAAGGTCCAGAAGTTGTTTAGGAATATCCTTGTAAATCTCTGCTCTTTTATCCGAAATTTGAAGTGACTTTCCGTAGTGCAGTCCTAATATTTTGTCCCTTTCCTCCTTAGATCTCAAAGTAATCAAACAGTCTCTGGGCTTGTCCTTCTTTGTGAATTTCCCAAGCCTAAAGGCAGTCACAGTTTTAAAATCTTTTTCCTCCTCCAAAGGCCACCACTTGGAAAATTCTTTTGTTAAAAACTCAATTTGGTTCCCTTGTTCGGATTCAAATTCTGGTATAAACCTCAATTTTAAATTGTTTTCCCGAGCTCGAAGTTCAGTCATAGACAGATAGGCCTGTTGTTCCCCAACCTGCTTGTGCAGTGGTCTTACCTCCTGCTCCAGTGCCTCAGTTTTCTGAATGGCTTCCTCTGCCAGTTTCCGATTTTCTACAGTGGATTCAGATAAATTGCCAATTGCTTGAGCGTTCGAAGCAACTTGTTCAGTTAACTTGTTAACACAATCTCTAGTCTGGTCAATCTTTGCCGTTTGTTCATCCACTTTTTTATCCAGTCCTTCCAATTTTTCAAGTATTTTGTCTAAGACTGAAGCAGATCCACCTGATGCCATATCTTCTCCCAGCAAGTGTTCACTTTCCTCTAGTTCCAAAACATCAGGAACAGATGATCTGCACTGCTGTGAAAGTAGATTCAAAGTTGTTTGTCTTTTCCCTTTAGCCGCTCTTGTTTGTCTCCCAGTGCCGCTCATTCCACTTCTATCTGCTTAAAAGGTAAAGGTAAAGGTACCCCTGCCCGTACGGGCCAGTCTTGACAGACTCTGGGGTTGTGCGCCCATCTCACTTAAGAGGCCAGGGGCCAGCGCTGTCCGGAGACACTTCCGGGTCACGTGGCCAGCGTGACATCGCTGCTCTAGCCAGAGCCAGAGCCGCACACGGAAACGCCGTTTACCTTCCCGCTGGTAAGCGGTCCCTATTTATCTACTTGCACCCGGAGGTGCTTTCGAACTGCTAGGTTGGCAGGCGCTGGGACCGAGCAGCGGGAGCGCACCCCACCACAGGGATTCGAACCGCCGACCTTTCGATCGGCAAGTCCTAGGCACTGAGGCTTTAACCCACAGCGCCACCTGCGTCCCATATCTGCTTAGTCAAGGTCAAATTGAATATGTTCTCATGGGAATCCACAAGCCCACCAAGTAAACAGGAGGAAAGGAAACCAAAGGGAAAGTCACATATAATTGTAATTCCAAAGTCCTCTAGAGGGAGCCACTTACGTTGCAGGGAAGAAGTCAAGTTGTTAATATCAATTATTTAAAATATTCCAAACTTCAATACTTCAAAAGCTTTAAAAACAATATCCAAACAGCCTTTGCTTCCCTGGAGACCTTCAGCTAAGTTGTATCTGGCAGAGTTGGTCTCAAAGTATAACAATGTCTCAATAAGTGCAGGATGTAGCAGCACAATGCAACAGTTCCAATAAAGCTCAGCAAGTAATAATTCCAACAACAAAGTATCAGAGTCTTGCAATCTGACAGTTCTGTTATTTAGGCAGTCCGACTACCTGGGGTTCTTGTTGATTTGTAAATCCAGCAGGGGAGGTACAGACACAGTTCGTATTTGAAATAAAACTTTTAAAAAGTTGAGTCTTAAATAGCAACTTAAATAGATGTGAGAGTCAATTGCCTTTTAACACCTCTTCAAAGACTTCAAACGTCAAAGTCTTTGCTTTAGATCTTAAGTAGTGACAAGAGACGGACTTCCTGTTTTCGTCTCTCGCTTTTAGCCGAATTAGCCAAAGATTTACCCACCAAATCCTTCTTTCATTTCTTACTCACGAGTTGTTGGTTTCAAGCCGAATGTTTCCAGGAAAAGAGGACAGCGCTCACCGACAGCAGCTACGCGGCTTCACTCCACAGAAAGAGCGATTGACTCACAGCACCGCACCCCCTTCTGCATTCCGGAGCCTCTTACGAGGTCCCTTCTGCGTTTCGGGGAGCGCTCCTGGTGCCCGCCGAGTCCCACGGCCACAGGCTTACGCTGCCTGTGGTTTTCCGATGTGGGTCTCCGCTGCGCTGTAGCGGACGACCCGTTCCTGCGGAGCTCCCTCTTCGCAGTTAGAAGAGGGCAGCCATTGCCGGACGCGCCGCCTCCGGAAGTCTCAATTTTCAGTTACTTTTCCTCCCTTTTAAACGCAGAAGCGGACAATGGAAACAATATATTTCTCTTACTCAACCGACTGTCAACATCCATTCTCTTCGCTGACAATGAACTCCCCCAAAACGTCAATCACTGTCAGTCCGTTCCCAGGTTCAGAGCAGTGGGAATTTAATTCTAATCACTCTCTCCTGCAGGATATACGGTCCAAAATTCCCCCCCTCTTCTCCTGCTTCCAAGGGGGGTCTAATAATTTCAATCGATGGAAGTTTAATCCTTTACATAAGGTTTTCCAAGACCTTAACTTGTAAGCTCTTTGCTTCAGTCTATTTACAAAAGGGGAAGGCGGACTTCCTGTTTTGAACCTTCCCCGTTTGGTGTCAAATTAAGGTATTTAAAGATCCAATTTTCCGTACTACTCACGGGTTGTTGTTTAAAGTCCAATTGTCCACAGAGAAAAGTCAGTGCTCTCCGGCAGCAGCAATGCGGCTTCACTCCATGAAAGAAGCGGTCGATTCAAAGCACCGCGCCGCTCACCCCATGTTGCTCCGGATCCCCATAACAGGGTTTCCCCGCGAGTAGAGGAGGCGCAAAGGATGCCAGCCGAATCCCAAGTTCACAGGCTTCTTCCGCCTGTGATTTCAGTGGGTCTCCGCCTTCGCTGTGGAGGTTCAGACCCTACTTTTCACGGAGCAATTTCTCCCGTTCGGAGGAGCTCCGCCATTGCCGGAGGCGCTAACCCGGAAGTCCGATAAATAGAACATTTTAAATAGATTATAGTTTCTTATATTAATAAACATTAATGAATTCATTGTTTATAAGCCATTAAATGTACAAATACCAGAGTGGGTGAGTCAGAAGTATTTTTCTGCATGTGAAAAATGCTTTCTGCTCATGGAAGAGATTTTGCACGTCATGACAGAGCTCAAGAAAATTGAAATGAAACTTTTCTTTAGTGTGTTCTGTAGAAATATTTATGGGTGAAGGCATTGCTCAGTTAGTGGAGCATGAGACTCTTAATTTCAGGTTTGTTGGTTTGAACCTCACATTGGGCAAAAAGATTCCTGCATTGCATGGGGTGGCTAGATGACCCTTGTGGTACCTTCTAACTGTATGAGTCTATGAGTCTATGATTCTGTCTCAAAAAGTAGAGTTTAATTGATTGTGTTTAAAATTAATGAATTGCCTAAGAGCTTTCTTTGGCCTTTGGCACAAATAAAGCAAACAAACTGCTATAGAGCCTTACTATTATAGCACTGCATGGAGTTTGTGGAATTATGCTAGCATTTATTTTCCTTCTCCCTGCAGTCATTTTGATCTGGTTCATAGATTTTGCATCATTCCTAAAACAGTGCTGCATTGGGCCCACTTTCAAATCTTTATCGAAACAAGTAGAATATGAAGAAAGAAAGAAAGAAAGAAAGAAAGAAAGAAAGAGAAATGTTGTGGGCCCGTGTGCAGTGTGCCCTGAGGGACAGGAAAGGAGGAAGTGGCAGCAGAACAGAAGTAAAAACGTTCTGGAATTGAAAATGACCACAACTTTTTTATTATTACAAATGCCGGTAGGCTTTGGCTTAGGCATTGGGCATGTATCCTGAATTAGCCTCCTGCCTGCAGGCTGATGTTGGACAGGGTCAGGCTTGGGTTAAGGGTCACCTCAAGACACAGGTCAACTAAGCTGTGCCCCCCCCCCCGCCGCCGCCTTTGGAGGTTGTATGGCCCATTTGCTCCCCATTTTGGCTTCTGGACAGAATCTTCTTCTTAAAGGTACCCTGAGATACCGCATCTGCTCAAGGCAGATGATGCACCATCTCACCGGTCCATCCCCCCCCCCCATGCCAGAATAGACTAAAGATTCAATCCAATGCCTTATCTGCTGAAAGTTGTGACAATTGCTATGAGGAAGGCAAAACCCTCAAACAGCCCAACTTGTTCCCGGCTCAAAAAACGATGATTTTCTCCATAGCAAAATCTTCTGAATACAATGCCCATGTGGCTGGTGGATTGATCTGCCGCTGATGACATTGCTGGCACTCAGCGCAACCAGCTTAAATCCCCTTGGCAGCGGACCAGAGTGAAGTCTTGAGCCCTCTGGTCCACTGCCAAAGCACCCTACCCCAAAGGTCTTCATTGGCCAGTTTTGATTTAAATTTTGGCAGGCTATCTCATCATCCTCTGCGGCCGGCCAGAGGCCCAAGCAAAGTGGCCAGCTCTGAAGGAGGAGGCGACTGCCCCTCCCCAAGGGGCCATGCCAGGCCGCAACTGTAAGGGGAAGCAAATTTTGCTGTGGACCCTCATTTCTAACAGTGCTCTTGTTCATGGTTCAGCCAGCTAGCGGTTCTAGGATTTAATAAATTGGGTTTAATAAGTGGTGCTGTGGTCTAAACCACTGAGCCTAGGACTTGCCGATCAGAAGGTCGGCAGTTCGAATTCCCACAACGGGGTGAGCTCCCGTTGCTCGGTCCCTGCTCCTGCCAACCTAGCAGTTCAAAAGCATGCCCAAAATTGCAAGTAGATAAATAGGTGCCATTCCGGCTGAAAGGTAAATGGCGTTTCCATGCGCTGTTCTGGTTTCGCCAGAAGCAGCTCAATCATGCTGGCCTCATGGCCCAGAGAAACTGTCTGTGGACAAATGTTGGCTCCCTTGGCCAGTAAAGCGAGATGAGCGCCGCAACCTCAGAGTCATCTGCGACTAGACTTAACTGCCAGTTACCTTTTCCTTTTTAGGATTTAATAAGCTGTAAGGCACTGAAGCAGGGATTGTGGGGTGCAGGCAGGATTTTCCTGGAGTGGCAACTGACTCCATCGTACAGTTCTGATTTTGGGCAATGCTGAGATGACTTGGTAGGTGAGACTTTGGTAGGGGGTTAGGGAAGTGGGAATGAGAGCAGTAAAGGGAGACAATGATTGGACCAGGGAGGGTGAATCAGGTATGGTTTTTCTCTAAAATGCAGATCAAAATAAATTTCCCATTCCCAGTTGCTACAGACCTTTGCGCATTTCACACTAGGGGGCAGAGCTGCATGGTGCACCCCCATTCCTGGCTCCCATGCTATGAAAATGAGAGTATTAATTCCCAAATAGGGCAATGGTTGGGGGAAAATAAATATTTATGCATGTTAGTTTCAGTACTTTTTAGATTCATGTATGTTATATATTTTTAATGCCCACAGTATTCCTTTCCTGAGGTACAATGCAATCACATTTTTTACAGAAAGCTTTGAGGTAATGTTTACTTTCTTGACAGTATATAACACCAAGGTTACAACTACTGACAAGAGGAGATTTTAACAAAGAGAATGTCCTGTTAAAAAAGAGGAGGCTGGGGTGTGTTTGTTTAGAATCTATAGCTAGTTGAGCACAATAACAGCTGGAAATGACAGTATTTGTGTATTCTGAGAAAGAGATATTGGGGTGCTCAGCCTCTTCAGTCAGAAATGAGCTATAAAAAGCCTGTAATCTAAAACTGGCAACATCAGATCCTTGAGTGTAAAAGGGATTTTGTTGTTGTTTTCTCCTGGGATCAATCTAAAGGAGTAAAAAACCCAAGATGGTTTATTGTTCATTTTCTTTTCTTTGTATTCTGCAGGAGTACTAAAATGAGTTGGGAAGTTGGTGGGGTTCGCTCTTCCTGCTCAGCTTTGTCCAGGGGCGGGGGGGGGGGGATGGAATATGTCACTGGAGGCTTTTGAACAATAGATGTGAAGCAGCATACTTGAGCAGGAATGCGCAGAACTGTATGTATGTAAATCTTAGTGTTACTGCTTCTGCTAGTATGTTTTATCCCACCTGGCCTCCCCCATTCTATGATATTTTACCACAGCACTCCAAGGTGTGTTAGGGTGAGAGATAGTAACTGTCCTAAGGTCACCCCATGAGCTTATGACTGAGCAGGGCCTTGGACCTTGTTCTCCCTGATCCTGGTGTGACGTGATAACTGCTGTATCATGTTATCCTGGTCCACTTGGGCCTCAAATGGCAGCGTGGCGGTGAGAGGCACACCCCAGACCATGAGCCTGTTCTCTCGGGGAAAGTGCTAGGCTGCCTCCCTGATTTCCATGCACACATACATACCATCTTATCAGGATCAGCCTTAGTTTATTGGCCTTCATCTGGCCCATCTGGCTCAGTACTTGCACAGCCTTTCCTGATTCATGGGGAATGGAGAGAGAGGCAGGGTTCACTCACTTACTTATTTGTTTTTATAGTTATATCAGAGACTTTGCATTCCCAGTCCCTCCTAGTGGTTTCATATAGATATTAAATATTCTGGGGAACAAGGTGGAACTTGATGGCAGACTGCCTACACATTCTGTGTCCATTATTTGTTGAAATGTGCCCTGCTTAGATGCATGTCAAGTGCATAATGATAAGGTTACACAGGAAAGAATGAAAGAAAAAATATGTTGCTTTCACATAGCCGAGTCTGAACATCCTTCTAGTTCATTTTTCAATTAAAGCTAATGTTCTAACATCCCCCTATAGTTTCCTGATATAACTTTATCTGAGTTGGTGGCTATTTAAAACTAAAAATGTAAACCTTCATCTCCACATTTCTTGTCTACTCCCTTACTGAAGTGCATAGTGAAAGTTATTTTTTAATGGTTGCCTTTTTTATTTTAAAGAGAGGATCACAGTCTATTTGTCATAGAAAAAGATCATCAGCATGGTAATTGTAGAATAATGCAATGCACAGTTTAAAGACTAATGTTAGCAAAATAAATAAATATTACTTTACATGGTAAGAAGACTAATGGGGCACATCTTAGATTAGTTTAGTTTATACATAGCTGTGCCAGTAAAAGGAGTATTCACATACATTTATTTAATTGTTAGTGCATTCATCTGGGTGATATTTCTATTCATGAATATCCCTTTCTTAACCACATTTCTGCACCACATCTAAATTAAAACTATTTTTTCCAGAGTACACAGATTTGAAGTTTGTAACATTTTGATATGCCATTAGGTATTATAGACAGTTTTGTTTTTCTGATAGGGCAGGTGATGTATGTATTCTTTTCCTAGCATTTCTGTGTTGTTCAAATATTTAATTAGTGATTTAAATTTGTATCCCCACAGCCAAGAACTAGCATAACAGCAGCATCACAGAACCTGTACTGTGTGTGTGTGTGTGTGTGTGTGTGTTGGGCATCTCTCAGTGCACAATGTGCTCTGCTGCTGAATCCCTAACACTTTGTTCCAGGATACACAGTCTGAGAGCCTGAGGAGAGCATTTGCATGCATGTGTCAGACCCCCCTCTTTTTCTAGGAAGTCTTCCTAGTAAGAATGGGTCATTTCAGGCCAGGGATAGTGGGGCCTGCCCCATTGCTAGGCTTTGGCGAGAAGGTTGGGGGGAACACAGTACCTGCATTTGCTACCACCTCTGCATTTCCCTTCACCTGAGTGGTGGAAGGTTTCTTCACTTTTGGGCAGGGGGAGGATGAGGTTCAACACAGATTTGTTCTATTCTCTCATGGCCGAATGGTGTTCGCCCAGTCTTTTGTCCTTTTTCTGCACTCGGTCAGGGACCCTTCCAAATCCCTACTTGTGTGAAGATTTCCACAGCACAGTGATGCTCCTCTCTTTGCATACAGAAACTTCTGGCCCTGGCATCAGGAAGAAGAGCTAGCAAAGAGCTGGCTTGAGACTCTGAAGTACCACTGCCAGTCACTGCCATGTGGCCAGATGGACCAAAGATCTTACTCAGTCAGAGCCAGTGTCATACGTTTTGGGCCAATTTTATTTACTTTAATATACCAGAGGTTAATATTGTAATATTCTGTGACGGTTATTTCTATTTATAACTCAAGTTCTAATAAAACATTTATCATAACGGGGTGGGTGGGTGTATGAGAGAGACAGAGAGAGAGGGAGATTTTCACATTTGTCAAAGATCAACACTGGCAGCTTCAGCCCTGAGCCTCAGGTCTCTTGACAGATGCATCTTGAGTATAGTAGGTACATGTATTATTATTGTTATTTGTATACTGCTACAAAAAAGCAAACAAAGCTAAATGACAATGGTTTGAGTATCTGCAAATACAAAATTGTCTTCAAATAAATAAAGTGAACAACTTACCAGAATGGAAGCTTTACACATGTGGGGATGGATGTGGGCATATAAGGAACCTAAAATGGAAAACACTATTAGAATAATGTATCTCATGCTATCCGAGGCCCTTCTGGCGGTTCCCTCATTGCGAAAAGCAAAGTTACAGGGAACCAGGCAGAGGGCCTTCTCGGTAGTGGCACCCACCCTGTGGAACACCCTCCCACCAGATGTCAAAGAGATAAACAACTACCTGACATTCAGAAGACATCTGAAGGCAGCCCTGTTCAGGGAAGTTTTTAATGTGTGACATTTTAGTGTATTTTTGGTCTTTGTTGGAAGCTGCCCAGAGTGGCTGGGGAAACCCAGCCAGATGGGCGGGGTACAAATAAATTATCATCATCATCATCATCATCATCATCATCATCCTCCTCCTCCTCCTCCTCCTCCTTGGTCTGCTATCTGGTTTGTTGCCCCCATGCATATATTTTTTTAAACACTGCAATCAGAAGTAAGCCCCACTAAGTACAATGGTATTTCCAGGTAAGTGAGTATAGGATTACAGTTTAAGTTGTCCATTTAAAATACCGTATTTTTTGCTCCATAACACTCACTTTTTTTCTCCTAGAAAGTAAGGGGAAATGTCTGTGCATGTTATGGAGCGAATGCCTACGGATGGCGGGGGGATCTGCTGCAGTCGTGAGCAGAGGATCCATGGTTCCCCTTCCTTCCCTCCTCCGTGGCTCGCTTTGAAACAGCAAAGCGGGAGAAGAGCCACTGAGTGGGGAGGAGAGAGGGACAGAAAGCCTGCTTGCTTTAAAGGAGCAAAGCAGGAAAGGAGAGGAGCTGCTTACACGAGTGTAAGCGGCTCCTGTCCAGTTGGCTCCTTTAAAGCAAGCAGGCTCTCTGTCCCTCTCTCCTCCCCACTCAGCTCGCTAAATAGCAGCAAAGTTTTTCAGCTCGCTAAGCCGGGGAGGTGGGAAAGAAGCAGAGCCTGCTTTCTTTAAAGGAGCAAAGTGGGAGAGGAGAGGAGCCTCCTCCTCTTATACCACTCTTCTGCAATATTAAGTAAAGGTAAAGGTACCCCTGCCCGTACGGGCCAATCTTGACAGACTCTGGGGTTGTGCGCCCATCTCACTTAAGAGGCCAGGGGCCAGCGCTGTCCGGAGACACTTCCGGGTCACGTGGCCAGCGTGACATCGCTGCTCAGGCCAGAGCCAGAGCCGCACACGGAAACGCCGTTTACCTTCCCGCTGGTAAGCGGTCCCTATTTATCTACTTGCACCCGGAGGTGCTTTCGAACTGCTAGGTTGGCAGGCGCTGGGACCGAGCAGCGGGAGCGCACCCCGCCGCAGGGATTCGAACCGCCGACCTTTCGATCGGCAAGTCCTAGGTGCTGAGGCTTTAACCCACAGCGCCACCTGCGTCCCAATATTAGCAGCATCCTTTCTCCACACATTCTGCAATATTAGCAGCATCCTTTCTCCACACACCCCATGCGTGCTCCTTGTCCCTTGAGTGCCCACTTAAAACGTGGTTACAAAGCACGGATCCACATGGATCCTCAGGAATTTTGCACTGGGTCACCCCAAATTCACCATCAGATCACATAGCATGTTCATGGCTACAGCTTGCACCAAAGAAATCACGCACCCACTGTTGCCTGGGGCCGCAGTGGTGCAAAAATGTGGTGACAAAGCATGGATCCACATGGATCCTCAGGATTTTTGCATTGGGCTACCCCAAACTCACCGTCAGATCACATGTCTGTGGCCACAGCATGAACCACAAAAGTCATACATCCACTGTTTCGTTTAGAATTTTTTCCTCCTTGTTTTCCTCCTCTAAAAACCATGTGCGTGTTATGGTCTGGCGCGTGTTATAGAGCGAAAAATACGGGTATATATAGTTGCTACAGGAAACTTTGAGAAGGGGACTATAAATATTTTAATAAATAACATAAGAAAAACAAGTGATTTCAGGGTAATGAATTTTTGCGCTTTTTACTTTGGATAGTCTGAGTGGAGTTCTAGTGAAACCTGGAAACAAATGTGACGAAGAGGCACATATTTATATTTTTGGTGGACACAGTTTTTTCAAAAAGAAATATAGTAATAGAAGAAATTTCAGAATGCCAACTGCATCTACATATTTTCCATAAGGATGAAGAAAATACAATATGTATACAGTCATACCTCGGGTTGAAGTAGCGTCAGGTTAAGTATTTTCGGGTTGCGCTCCGCGGCGACCTGGAAGTGACAGAGAGCATTACTTCTGGGTTTTGCCACTCGCGCATGCGCAGACGCTCAAAATGATGTCATGCACATGCGTGGAAGTGGTGAAACATGACCTGCGCAGATGCGCAGACGTGTGTTACGTTCTACTGAGGATGCGAACGGAGCTCTGGAACAGATGCTGTTCATATCCAGAGGTACCACTGTACATTCATATACAGTAACTTGTGGACTTTGGTAAAATACCCAAATATTGCTCTATATATACAACTACACAGGTAGAAAGTACTGACAATGTTTAAGAAAGAGGGAAATATCTCACTTAATGATTATATAAAACATGTAAGTGTTGGCTGAGTGAGGAGTGTAAGGTAGAGGTTAATACTGCAATGCCAAATTTTGTTTAATGCATTCTATAGAATTATAAAAATATTTTTAAATGTGCATGTCACAGATGTAGCTTGGCCTTCACAGCTGTAGTTTTGAGGCTGGGAAACAGGATTCTGGGTGAGATGTGTGTCATGGGCCAGGAGTCGCCTTCACCTGCTGAGCCTGAAGGAGCGAAGTGACTCCACCTGCTGGTTATCAGCCTTCTTGCTCTGGATGAGAACCAACTGGCTCCAGCTTTCTTAAGCAGGGTTCCCAGCCTCGGTCAGTTGCTGGAAACAACATTTGTCGTTCCTGACCAGACCTTTCTACTTCTTGCTTCTTGTGACTTTGGACCTTTGGCTTTCTTGACCCCTGGATTGTCTGACCACATGAACTGAGATACTTCTGACCTTAGGACTGGACTGGACCTTGCATAGGGACTCTGCCTCCAGGCAACCTCCTGAGACTTGGTTGGTTGGCTGGCTTCTCCTGCCTCTGAGGTCTGTTGTGGCTGGGCAGCAGCAGGTATAATAATAATAATAATAATAATAATAATAATAATAATAATAATAATAAATTTATTATTTATACCCCGCCCATCTAGCTGGGTTTCCCCAGCCACTCTGGGCGGCTTCCAACTGAATGTTAAATACAGTACATGACAATGTTCTGTTTCAGCAGAAATGAAAGGTTTTTAGAAGTGTCTGTAGTGCAGTTTGTTTATTGCCATTTTAATGTGATTTAAAATTTTGTTGGATGCTGCTTTGAACATTGTGAATGAGTGGGATTTAAATATTTTAAATAAGTGTGATAAAAATATAACATAGAACAATGGAGACAAGGCTATTGGGAAATATGTTCATCACATAAGTAGCATCTGTATGGGTAGTGTGAATAGGCATTGTCAGAAATAATAGCACACAGGAGAAATGCACATGCAGTACGAGAGTCCTGTTGAATCTGTGCAATATGGACAATGTCAAATCATTAGGCGATTTATGAGGTAGTTGAAACCCCTTGTTACCTAATGGCTAGAAATACAGAATTTATTATCACTGTAAATGTCAGAAAACTGTAATTCTTTGACCTTAAAAGAAATGTTTTCGATGATATCATACACAACAGTTTTCAGATCTGTAAAATGTCAAACCTCCAACTGAATAAAAGCATAAAAACGTTATTTCATCACCAAAATTAGATTTAAATAAAGGCAGAAATGTTTCAAGCCGAAATGAAACCCATCCATTCATAAAGGCATTGTTAATTATAGGATGTGCCAGTCCTGTTCTGCTTGCTGAGATTTGAAACCCTTCTTTCATATTACTCTTTCTTTATAATTGATTAAACCTTACTGGACAAGGAAGAGAGCCAGTGCGCTTCCCAACTAGTTCTGTGTGCTGAAGGGAACAATTAGTTCTTGAGCAGAAGTCCAGTCACTCAACCCACTTCAGACTCTGACCCCATTTCTCCAGTCCCAGTAAACCAGTAACCCAGTAAACCATAGCTAACACTCTGAACAGGGGCAATTTGCCCCCCCCCAGCATATGGGAGAAACAGTGATCCCTGGCTTATGTCTGATCTGGAGATTGTGACTGTTTTGCTCCAAAGCAGGCTCTGTAACCAACGTTTGTTTGAACTGAATGGCTAACAGCCCCATCTTCTTCTTCTTCTTCCAGCCTGTCATAGTGGGAAGGCCAGGCTGCATAGGAAGAGAGTTTGCACCTATCTTACCCTGACCAGGGATCTTTTATATCATTGCTATCAAAATACTTCCTTTTTATAAATGTTATTTTTGCATTTTTCATTTTACATAAACAAATGAATTAAAAAACATACAATCCCTTTTGACATCTCCCCTCCCCGCATTGTGGATCTTAATGTAATGATTCCCCCCTCTGCATCTCCTTCATAACTATTTTTATAAATCCTTTGTCAATCCATAGTTCGAACTTTTACTACAAGTTTTCGGTCAAGTATCCAAATTAAGGTTTATTGCAGTTTGGACAGTACCTTCTGCTCACAGAGTATGAAGTAGGGACAGGAACGAAAGGGGAGATGTCACACAGGTCTGATGCCCACCCTAATCTCATAATGCATAGGAAGGTGTGTGTGTGTGTGTGTGTGTGTGTGTGTACGTGCACAGAAGCAACATAGGCCATTAAATGCATATACGCAGGATCAGGGCCCCATATATTGAAAATAGGAAGTGATATATCTTTTTCCAATTCTAATGGTGACCTTGAAAAGGGTAATGCCTTAAATTTTCATATTAATTTAGGAATTTGAATTGGCAGGTCAATGCTGTATTTTTTAATCAATTTGGAAATACCTTCTTGTATAAACCTTTGTAATTTAGCAGAACTAGCCAAGTGCCAAGTTTTGTGTCACATTCTTTCTAAGTGTGTACAGAACGCAGCAGTGCTTCTAACCATCTGTGAAAAAGCTGCCATGCAAGAGAAACCTGGGAATTGCTAACAATAATGATGAATGTTAATCTCAAACAAGCTAGAGATAGAAACTGCCTTGTTTCAAGTTGGTCAAGCTAAAATTGCATTTGGGAACAGCTGTTTTCCTTTTATTGAAAAAGAAGACAGTTTAATATTTCTGTGCTCTCAGAAAACATATACATTGAAAAGTGCCAAAGGTCACACAATAAAAATTATTAGCAAGTCAAATAATCATTGTAATTTACCTCACAAAATGTCTGTTTTGTTTCACATTAGAACACTCCAGTTCTATTTAAAATATATATATTCCAGCAGAACCTGATGAATGTTATTAGTAACCGCTGAGGTAACCATTGTTGAAAGCAGACAAAATATAAGTTGTCATGCTTTTTTAACTGGAAGCTAATAGATACCCTTACCTTCAACAGTAAATTGTAGAACGATCATTGGTCACAATATGCTGCACAACCACCACAAAGTACCAAAGTCTAATTATATATTTCAGTGCAAAATCATGAAATAGGAAAAAATGCAGCCTCTCTTGGGACAATGAGACTAAACTTCTGAATGCTCCAGATCAGTGCTTCTGGTTTCGCTTAGTGTGATACTCAAGACAGGTCAATGCACATCAAATCATAATTCAATTTTATAATAATATAAAACCAGATCTCATTACATTTCAAATATTACTAAAATTAGTATAAAACAACAATACCCAGTGTAGTCTTGTGTAGATGTTCAGTGTCAAAGTACATGCGCAGCGGGGAATCACAGTTGTAGAAGCAGGTTTGCGCTGAGGCTTAAACATCTCATTAGGATCACACAATTCATGCCTGCGCACATCTGTATGAGTAGACCTTTATGCAATCTCTCTCAGTGGCCCAAAGTGTTCTGCTGAAATGATGGGAATCGGTGCAATTCCATGTAGCCTTGCGTTGGATATTTCTCATTCACAGATAGCTTAGACATACATGTTACCCATGAAGACAATTCCATTGAATCTGGTGGCGCCGCTTGGGTGTTACTTGAGCCCAAGTAACAGTGATTTTCAATTTGGAGGTGGAAGCGGTTTCAGTTATTGGTATATTTATGCTTCAGAGTTGATAACATATCTTGAATTGTAACATAAACTGAAGCTAGTCCCAGCTTTGTAAACAAAACCACGCCCACATTAGCCACTGTTCTATAGCAGTGAGGCTAACCTGTGTCCCTCCAGCTCTTGGTGGACTCTGACTCCTGCCCTATATCTGACTGTTGGCCAGGCTGCCAAGGATTCATGGGAGTTGGAGTCCCACAACAAGTGGAGGGCTGCAGGTTAGCCACCCCTCTTTTTAAGGAGAGTTAAACAATTCCAAATAATGCAATGGGCATATAAATGCATCAGATGAAAATGACTATGACATCCTCTGCATTGCCACTTTATGTAGGGACTAAGTCCTTCTGCAGTTGGGGGGGGGGGGAAGAATGCTGACATCACATGTGCCAAGGCCTCTTAAAGTACTTTCACTTGAGTTTACAGGGGCTTCTGTACTGGAAATAATTAGATCCCGTGAACAAAAAGAAAGCAAAACTTTTTTACATTGCTGAGCTGCTGAAATAAAAGCAAGGGCACCTAATTAATGTTACGCATATGGCACCCTTTGAGGAATGAATGTGATTCCCTTTGCAAGTGGCAGCCCGACCATACTTGTGTCACCAACCCAGCTGCTAATTAAATGGTATTCACTTCTGGTTGTACGACTCTTGAGCAGCTTTCACATTTTGTAGGAGCCCTGTAATTAAGGCAGAGGGGGGAAACCCTATGAATTCTGCATTGTGCGTTACATTCTAGTGGCAAGAGCTTATTTTCTCTGATATACTATACATGTTATTTTTACCAACCAGTTGCTACAGATTATTACAAAGGCACTTTGAGAAATAGTTGTGGCTTTTTCTTTTTCTAAAAGGTGTTTAAAAGGAAGTCTAGAGAAGGACAGGGAGAAGATAATGTTCCATATACACACAGGCTTATTGAAGACAGTGGAATGTGCGCAAGCTGAAAAAAGGACTTGTGCCATTTTCACTTGGATTCAGAGAAATGAATTAACTGTTTTTAATCTTCTTTAAATAGGAAAATTTAAGAAGGGAAAGGGGGTAAAGAGTAAAGGAAGTTATTACAAATTACAAATGGGACCTTAGAGAAGAGCCCTTTCCTGCAGCACATCACCCAAGTTTGCAATAAGCCAAGGAGTGGGTTGGGTTTGTTTCTCAAGCATTCTCCCCTCCTTGCCTAAGTTAAGGTCACCAGATTTTTTTTCAATGAACCTGGAGACACTTTTCAACTCCAGTGGATTTTGTATGGGGACTGATTTGTAAATTCTGGGACTGTCCTTGGGAAACGGGGATGTCTGGTAACCTTAGCCTAGGTGCCAGTTCAGATTAGAGGATTTGGGGCAGATATCTCCTTCACAGTCTCCCAGGGTAAAGGGCAAGTACCTTTCTCAGAGTACTTGCGACATATATGATGTAGGATGAGGACATCAAGTAAGATTTGATTGTATTTTGAAGTTCTGAATGATTATGCTGGGTTCAGCATTCAAAACATTGACATTAGGAATGAGTTGTTTCCTATTTATTAATATTTGGAACCTTAGCTTTAAAAAAATCTGTAATGTTTCTAGAGTGTTTGTATGGTAGGTATAATGTAGCTGATGGAACTTCCTTCTTGAAGCAAATGCCTTAACAAATTGCTGGGGTACTATGGTTCTTTTGATTTCATTTCTCAACCCCTACTTTCTGCTCCCTACAGTTTGGCTTTACATCCGAGGAAAGACATTGTTGTTACTGGAAGTGATGACCGCCTGTGGAAGATGTGGGCCTTTCCCAATGGGAACATCATCATGAAGGGTGAAGGTCATACTGACTGGCTTTCTGGGTGCTGCTTCCATCCAAGGTCAGTAAAAGCAGCATTGTGAACCAGTGCTTGTTTGCTATGCCTTTTCTAGCCAGTCTGCTCTGATGACTTTCTATTCTGAGTGGATCCTTCTGCTGAATTTCCAAACATGTAGATAAATGTTCCTTTGCCTTTCACTGTGTTGACTTAAGATTGATTGCTTTCAGTATTTTGTACATTTCAGACTTTTGTCCACATGCTTGTGCATCTCACAAAGTGTAATAAGTTTTTCAGATCTCTCCATGCCAGTCTCTCTGCTTATCACAGGGCTGAATTAGATGCATACTTAAAATCACCTATAAGTACTGCAATTGGCTTTTTAAGTGTTTATTTCATTTGTCCAAATGGTATCTATTTTCTCTCCCATGTTACCTAGAGAACAAGTGCATCAACCTTTCCCTAAAACTTCTCCCACCATGACTTAAGAAAAAGAAGCAGTGATTTAAGACACTGAGATAGCCAACAACTCATTGCATTTAATTACCATTAGAAATCAGACAGTTAATGCAGTTTTACTCGGGAAAAGACAGTCTTCATTCCTCTTTCTCTCTCTCTCAGTATAACTAAGGGCAATCTCATAAACCCTTTTGACTGCTTATTTGCACAATTAACTGGGCATGTGAGTGGTTTATTAGCATAAGACTCTATAGTCAGAGAAAGGAGCTCATTCAAAATCTTAAGGACAAGCAGATCTAAGAGTCATCTGAATTGGACATTATTAGTTGCTTAGTCAACTCTCTCTCTCTCTCTCTCTCTCTCTCTCACACACACACACACACACACACCACACACAGTGGTGGGGATGGAGGATCTCTCCTTTCATCTGATACCCTCTCTCCTCTCCTTTGCTACCCTTTCCCTCCTGCTCAGCCCTCCTTCTGCTTCTGCTTGCCTCTTACTTTTCCCCTGCTTCTTCAAAGGTTGCCACTGCTACTTCCTATTGTTTGCCCTGTTCTGGGAAATCCTTGGTTGCACTGGCGACACCTTGACATACACTCCTTTGACTTGCTTGTTCACTGAAACATCAGGCCAAATGGCATCTGCTTCTGCTGCAGACTGTCACTTTACTCGGGAGGTTCCTTGTGTGCAACAGTCTGTCTTCTCTCCAGTTCCACATCTTGGTAGTGGATAGGAGGAACCAATTCTTAGTGTTACTAGACTACCACTGCATCTGGAATCTGGTGGTGATGAGTCCTTCCCAGCTTCATAGTTCTGCCACAGTGCATGTGCTTTGCATGTAGATGCTCCCAACTTAAACCCCCAGCACTTTCCCCAGTGATGGGAAAGATCTCTTCCAAAGACCCCTGGAGAGTAGACAGTACTAGACCAATGATCTTACCCAGTATAAGCAGGATCAAATGTTCCATTGAAAAGGCATCAGGAACACCATTGATGGATTATCTATCAAAGTATCACCCATACATGAAGTTGTGGGCAGGATTTTAAATATAAGCAGTGGATTTAATGATAGTGAAGTTCAGATAATATAAACATATATATTGCAAAACAGTTAATAAAAAGAAGTAAAAAAACAAACATCAGGAAAGATGAGGTGGGAAGTCTAGAAGTACTTTTTCTTCAGAAAATTGTGTATGACATTAAATGTTTGGGAATATTTTTGGAGATTTTTAAAAAATGTTAAGAACAAAATGGCATCTGGACAAATAGCAGGTCACTGCCACTTCTGTACAAACTTAGAGGAAGCAGCTTTTTAGTGTGGCAGCAGCAGTGGGTGGTGGGTTATTCCACTTCTCTAAGGTGTGTACAAGGCAAATTAAAGAAGACGGTAACAAGGCATTCTCCTTCCTTCCCCCCCCCAACATACTAGGCTTCCTCCTCAAGCCATCCTGTAGCTATAGCTGCTGCATCTGTATGTTAACTTTGGCAGTGGGCTGTCCTTCCTGGGGCTTGTAGCTAAAATTTAACTGTTAACTATGGTGGCGCTGTGGGTTAAAGCCTCAGCGCCTAGGGCTTGCCAATCGAAAGGTCGGCGGTTCGAATCCCTGCGGCGGGGTGCGCTCCCGCTGCTCGGTCCCAGCGCCTGCCAACCTAGCAGTTCGAAAGCACCTCCGGGTGCAAGTAGATAAATAGGGACCGCTTACCAGCGGGAAGGTAAACGGCGTTTCCGTGTGTGGCTCTGGCTCTGGCCAGAGCAGCGATGTCACGCTGGCCACGTGACCCGGAAGTGTCTCCGGACAGCGCTGGCCCCTGGCCTCTTAAGTGAGATGGGCGCACAACCCCAGAGTCTGTCAAGACTGGCCCGTACGGGCAGGGGTACCTTTACCTTTTTTACTTGAATTAAGGGAGGCTTAGAGGTGAGGGATTGTTTTGAATTCTCCCCTCATCCCATGATCAGGAGTTACAGCTTGCCTTGTGAGGCAAGATCTCCTGTCCCAATACACCCCACTTCCATTTGTTTGATGCTGTGAACATTGCAGCTTCTATGAAGGAAGGGTATGGTCAATTTGATGGACGGAGTGGGGAGTCTATCATAGGACCTTGGAGCATGAGCCATGGTTCACTGTAGGTAGGAAGGGTGGCAGAGAGGCAGGGAAAGCTTGAATATTGAGTAATGGGCTTACGTTGCATTTTGTATTATTGCATTTTGTAAGTTTTATGAATGACTGAATAATAACATTAAATTAGAAGAATAGTTGGAAGAGGCAGAGCCCAAAGGGAAATGGGAAAAGAGGCAAGGAAAGGAAGAGTAGATAGGAGTTGGTGTTGAGCGACTTCACACATGGCAGAAAGGGTTGGGTTACTGTTGACAAGCTTGAGAGCTAGCTCAGTTGGTACAACATGAGACTCTTAATCTCAGGGACATGGATTCAAGCCCCATGTTGGGCAAAACATTCTTGTGTTACAGGGGATTAGACTAGATGACCCTTGTGGGTCCCTTCCTATTCTGCAGTTCTGTGACTCTGAGACTGAGGGACTTGTAAACACTGAAGCAATGAATCCTAAAATATAGGTGTGTGTGTGTGTGTTAAATTACACATATGAATAACCAGCAAAAACTTTGTCACATTTACTGTTGAGGTATAAATGTTTGTGGGCTCCCCTTAAGGTGGCAGGTAGGGACGTGGGTAGCGCTGTGGTCTAAACCATTGAGCCTAGGGCTTGCCGATTGGAAGGTCAGCGGTTCGAATCCCCGTGACAGGGTGAGCTCCCGTTGTTCGGTCCCTGCTCCTGCCAACCTAGCAGTTTGAAAGCACGTCAAAGTGCAATTGGATAAATAGGCGTTTCCGTGCACTGCTCTGGTTCGCCAGAAACAGCTTTGTCATGCTGGCCACATGACCCAGAAAAACTGTGGACAAACGCTGGCTCCCTCGGCTTGTAAAGCAAGATGAGCCTGCAACCCCAGAGTCGTTTGCGACTGGACTTAACTCTCATGGGTCCTTTACCTTTACCTTTCGGGTCTGTTATGACTGAACATTCTTCCACTTTTTTGCAGGGCGAGGAACCCTTCACATAAAAAACTAGCATCTCAGGTAGAAGGCTAAACTAGAACTCTTCTACATGACACACCAGTTTTCTATGACTGAGTGTTTTAGTATGGAGGAGCTATCCATCATGTGATTCCCACCAGCCGTACTCTTGACAGAGGTTTATACTTCAGTGAAAACTAAGCATTTTAATACATGTCGCTAGTATGTTTGGTTGTTTTGCTTCTGGGAGGGTGGGGCATAGATGCATGTCTGTCAAAATATTCTAGTTGATTATGTAATGTAGTTCCTACTGGACCAGTCTTGAGAACATCAAAGTAATTTATGGAATAAAGGGGCGGGGGCAATTGGAAGAGAACACTACCCCTTGTAGCGCTGCTGGGCATACTAATAAGATTTTGATCCTGTATTGTTGCCATGGCATCCAGTGACTCGGCCTCCAAGGATTTCTCATTAGTCTTTGACCAACACACTTTTCAAAAGGCTTTCCTCTTTTTCACTCAGTTATTAAAATTAAAATAAGCCAGTCTGAATTTATTTTCACCGCATGGTATTGAAAGAATAGGAAAAAAGCTGCTGTTATTTTTGTACGTCGTTGAAGTCATTCAATATATGAATATGGAATTCACACATTTCTTCCAATTTAGGGTTTTACTAAGAATGCAGCATTTAATAGGATTTAAATTCTAACTTTATGTTTGGTTTCTAAGTGTATCCTTGTAAGTGACTGAGCAGCAACCTGGTGGGCTTTTCTAGCAAGGACTGAAGGGAAATAAAGACACATGACTCAATTATTAAGGTTAATGGGCTAAATAAGGCCACAACTTTATTGGTTACAGGTGATGAGTGGTATTGGCTTAGCCTCAATTGTTATTTCAGGACGAGGAAGGCAGAACTTTAGGTGTAGAAATACTAACAAAAGAAGGAAATATAGTGGTGGGAATATACGCCCTGAACAATAGAAAGGATGAATTTTTTAGGAATTTAGAAGAGAGACTATGGGGCTATGTGGGCGAAAATATAGTAATCAGGGGGATTTAAACGGGGTGACATCTATAGAAATGGATAGAACACAAAGAGACAGAACATATAATTCAGGTAGACTACCACTCTCCTTCTTTCATTTAACTGAAAATTTTAATTTATATGATGCCTGGAGAACAAAAAACCCAAGTGTTAAGGATATAACTTACTATTCATAGGCAAAAAAATATGGGGGACGAATCAATGCAATTTGGTTATCAAAGAAATTGATGTTGAATTTAGATAAAGCGGAAATATTGAACAGATCTATATCAGATCATAATCCAGTATCAGCTCACATGAAATTTAAAAGTCATACTAAGGGGAGGTGAAGAATGAATGATGAGGTATGGAGAGACGAACAAAGGGTATTAAAAGCAAAAGAAACATTGAAAGAATTTTTTGAAATAAATGAAAATCATGGTACAGACAAGAAAATAATCTGGGAGGCAAGTAAAGCTTACATGAGAGGATATGCAATACAACAAATGGGGAAAATAAAGAAAATAATATTATGGAGATAAATAAACAAATAAGAGAGAAAGAAAAAGAACTAGTAAAAAATCCAAAAATGAAGACACACTCCAGCACATAAAGAATCTACAAACTCATTTATCCAATTTAATCAATAGAGAAGTTGAAAAAAAAATTATCTGGACAAAACAAAGATACTTTGAACAGGCAAATAAACCCGGCAGAATGTTGGCATGGCTTATTAAAGAAAGGCAAATAGAAAGAGTAATAAATAGAATTATAGATGAAGAAAAAGAAATTATTGAATTGGAACAGATTAAAGACAGATTTATAAAATATTATTAAAAAATTTATAAAGCGGAACAGAAGGAAGAAAAGAAAATTCAAAAATATCTGTTAGAGAACAGTTTACCAGAAATTAATGAAATGGAATATGCCAGCTTAAATTCAAATATTGAATTAGAAAAAATAAAAAGTGATAAAAAATATGAAAGAAGGGAAATCACCAGGACCAGACGGAGTCTCAGTGACATACTATAAAAAACTAGAAGAAATAATTGCACCAAAATTAAAATTAATTATGAATGAAATACTAGAGAAAGGAGAAATACCAGATTCTTGGCAAGAAGCATTAATAACTAATAACTCCCAAAACTAGGTGCAGATTCAAAATTAATTAAAAATTATAGACCAATCTCCCTATTAAATATAGATTATAAAATTTTCACAGGTGTTTTAGCAAACAGAATGAAAATTTTGTTAATAATAATAATAAAGAAAGACCAAGCCGGGTTTCTACCAGAGAGGCAAATTAAACATAATACGAGAGTAATCATAGATTTACTAGAATATGTGGAAATGAGACCAAGTAAGAAAATAGCAATGCTGCTGGTAGACGCCGAAAAGGCATTTGATAGTGTTTCATGGACTTTTTAATTAAAACTTGTAAAAGTTTGAGAATAGGAAAGAGTATTATGAATGGAATTCAGGTAATTTATAAAAAACAAAAAGCTAAATTAATTATAAATAATGAAATTACGGAGGAATTTGATATTGAAAGAGGGACAAGACAAGGATGCCCCCATCACCACTTCTATTCATTACAGTATTGGAAACATTACTAATAGCATTAAGGAAAGATAAAGAAATAAGGGGTATAAATTTGGAAACACAATGTTACAAAGTTAAAGCTTTTGCAGATGATGTAACAACCGAAACTCCAGTAGAAAGCATTCAGAAAGCACTAATAAAAATGAAAGAATTTGGTGAAGTCTCAGGATTTAAACTGAATAAAGACAAGTCAAAATTGTTAACAAAAAATATGGGAGAGAAAGATAGAATTGAATTAGAGAGAACAACAGGATTAAAAATAGAGAACAAGGTAAATTACTTAGGGGTATGGATCACAAATAAAAATACGAATTTGTTTAACGACAATTATATTAAAAAAATGGAAGGAAATCTTTTTTAGTCTGCATTCTGGAAAACTGTGTAGACAAAATGTTTTTATGTATGGTTATGTATTGTTTTTATTTCTTCTATTCATTTAATAAAATTTAATAAAAAATTAATTAAAAAATAAAATAAAAAGGTGCATAAGACTGGACTTAGTGAAGACAAACATATTTGCTTTAATGGTTAAAATGCCACACTGTCACCTAATAGGCGTCCTTGCCTTCAAATACAACTGCTGACCTTAAATTGCTAAAATTACTATGCACTGAAAAATACTTACCAAATCTTAACTATACCCTGCAATTTCCCCTTCTGTATCTACCCAATGCTTCCAAATAAAAGTGTGCTGGTTTTAGTGGTTTTTGAGACACATTATCACTTAACAATATACCGGTAATTCTTCATCTTTAGTCGCAGCTTCTTGCTTGAAAATTGTGAAAATTGCCATGCACTGCAGGCTACAAGCTTACAATAGTGCTGTGTGATCCTCCCATCTATCTAGAACAATATCACAGGGGAGTCTTAAGGTCACCATCTCAAGCCAGACATAAGGTGCTTAGCTTACTTTGCCACTGCAGGATGCACATCGTTATAAATAGATTTATAAATAAATTACAGATTTAAGTAGGTTTCACAGGAAAAATATGTTACAAAGAAGCAAATAACATTGCTGTATCAATAGTCTCAATAACAGCCTTTAAATCAACAAAGGAGGCAAGCAAGATGTCTTACACACTGTCACATACTTGTGTAAATGTGAGTGATAAAACATTGCCCATGGTGACATAGCCAGTTCTCAAATAATCAGTCTGTTATTTGACAGAGACAGCAAAAGCTGCCCAGATTTCTAATTTAAGTAGTAGAATTTAGCCCCAATACAAATTAAGCTGTGTTAGGTCTATAGAATTTAGGCAGAACACCTATTAAGCTAATTTGTCTGTGCTTTGAAGAACTGTTTATATCCCCCTTGTGGAATATATGGACTACACTGCTTAATTTTCAGTCATTACAAATAACCATAAATAAAAATGCTTCCTAATAACTGAGACTTAATAATCATTTTAAATATATATATATATATATATATATATATATATATATATATATATATATATATATCTATCTATCTATCTATCTATCTCACTGGGAATGCTTTATTTTCATTCACAATCAGCTCAGCCAATTCATTCCTCATGTCCAGGGTCATGAAAACTAGCTGAATCATTATGAATGTCTTTGGATCAAGATACTGAAAAGTTTTGTTAGAAATAGCAGCAAAGTGCTGTTCTCAGACAGAATTAGAAATGTTAGTTATCAAGTAATTAGAATCGCTAGCTAATTAGAGTGGCTGCCTTGGAGTTCTTAGTCTTCCCAGGGTTGTAAAACAGCATTAAGGGTCTGATGGTATTGGTAGGTGATCCTGCCAATCAAGGAGGCACAGAGGTCTGCCTGCTTTCTTCTTTCTTCTGGGACTTGCAAGTCTCTGGCCATCTCTGGTCCTGAGATACTTGCCTGGGTGGAAGGGCCAAGCCAGGAGCAATGAAATGTCATTAAGATAACTAGAGTAGCCACTTCAGAGTTCTCTGGAGGTGTAAAACCAGGCATGGCATTTACAAATCAAGGGCAGGTTTTCTGATATCGCTCCTCCCTTTTAAAATCAAATGTCATAATTTATCAGGTGCATATCTGGTTATTATGCCGCTTTAAAAAGTGACCACAACAAATGCCCTTTAAATGCATATGATTTTTATTTTGCAAAGTAGTCTTGAATAAGTGCAAGGTTGTGAACATTGTGCTATGATTACAAGCTCTTTGCTCTTCCTCCACCCTAACCCCAAACCTAGAACTAAAATATGAAATCATACTTCTGTTTGTCACCATACTGGCCTCACAAAAGGAGAGAAATAAACTGAGAAATAGCCCTATTCAGACAAACCACTGAACGTGTAGAGGCAGGAGGTGGGTGGAGAAGTCAGTGCCTTCTCTCTCTGCTTTCAGACTTGGTGTGTTCCTCTGCTCTTTTATATACACCTGTATATATTATATAGGCCTGTATACTATATGATTTTTTACATAGGCCTGTGAACGTTAACTGGGCCAGTTAATTTTGGCCTGACATTGAAATGTGTACATTGTTCTTAGAACATCATTAGCCAAAAACAAAAATGAATGAATGTCCTTGGTGTGAGAAATGGGAGAAGGTTGAGCAACCACTTGCAAAGTAAATGTCTTAAGAAAAAAGTAGACTTTAGTTTAAATCTCCAAGACCCTCATGTTCCCAATCCTTATTTTTATATCACATTATTACATTACAAGTGAATCATGTAGGAATTTTAAGTCATAGCCATTATTCTGGCAGTAGTTTGAAATTATGGATTATGGACAGCGAATGACAATATTCACCTGCCACATTATGGCTGAACCTTCAAAAGAGCTAACCTCCATTCTGATTTGGGCTCTGGGATCAGCTGAATACTAAGCCAGTGTTAAAAACTACCTCAGTCTCCCCACAAGGTCTGTGGGCCCTACGATATTTGTAAAGAAGAGCTGAACAAGTTCCCTGCAGTTAAGTAGACCGGATGTCTATACTGTGATCCCTTGTGCAGCTCTGAGAATGGAATTTTGCCTTGAGCTTTATAAAGGAAAAGAAAACTTCAAACAGAGTTAATAATTTGCAGAGTATAGTAGCTGAAAAAAATTGGGAGGTGGAGGGATACCTTTTCCTTTCTTGTTGAATTTCAGGTAACAAATGGTCAGACTTCAAAGGGAGACCTCAGTATTGTGTTCTCCATATTTCTATGTTGCGCTTTCCAAGAAGAGAAGCTTCGAAGCTTTTATTTTGATTTAAACAATTTAGGGCTGGAAATTGACCCTTCCTATGTGGCTATCTCAAGATTATGTTCCATTCCAATTCTCTGTTTAGTGATGTCAGGGATGGGAATCACCAATCCATGAGCCAAACTAGCTAGGGGCCAGCAACTAGCTGAAGATAATGAAGATACTTGCAGATGTGGGTGATGTAATTGGTAGGCAGTGCCGGGGGGTGGGGTGGAGTATCCATTGTTCTCCTGGCTTACCAACACTGCAGGTCACAACCACTTACCAAGAGGGAGAAGGGTGAGGCATAGGGAGCTTGGTGCTATGCAGCGCATGGCAGCAGAGCCAAGCCTGTTCTCCAGCCACCACATGCTACATCCTTCCATGTTCCCTGTGCCTTGTCCCTCTCCTCCTTCTCTCAGGAACTGGCAGCAACTGGGAGAGCAATGGAGTCCCACCCACACGGCCGCCCCATTGCTCATGTTAGTAAGGATGGGGGGAGAAATTCAATTTTGTTTGCATTTTACTGAAAAACTACCTAATTTGCACTTCTCAAATTAATACACAAACCAAAATAGCCATCTTTTGAAACTGACATTTGTCAGAATGTTGCACTACAGTTCTGCAACTAATCAAGGTTTACAAAAATGAAGAATAATAGGGGAGAAATGTGTTTAAAAACGTTACCCACAAAGAACATAAAAAATCCACTATATATAGGCTAATGGCTTGTAAAAATGTGTACTTTAGTCAAAGCTGCATTAAAAAAATGTGCTTATTAAAATAAAAAACAGTTCTGCAAATTGTTGAAAAGTGTGCAGGATTAAATTTAAGATTGGAAAAATGAATAAAAGCAGACAACCATAACTCACAGATTCTTTCTTCTCTAGTAAATGTAAAAGAGAACAATTGACTAGGGGCAAGTCTCCACTGGAGCTCAGAAGATCCACATTACAGCCATATGGTTGTTAAAGCTTCTGGGAATTGAAGCTGTGTGAGGGGTAAACTATTTTTTAGGGGAAGCCATGTGTTTTAAATTTATGGTATGGCTGTAATCCCAGAGACCTGATTTGCTCCCTGAGCTGGGTCCAAAGCTATGACTTTGGGGGGGGGGCTCTTTCTTGCAAGATTTGTTGGAATGTTAATGCTGTGTTCCCTTCCATTTTAGGCTTAGGGCTGTATACATGTGTAAATAAAACCATATTCTACAAAGATACTTCCATCTCAGTTACCAAGGAAACAAAGCCCAAAATATATGCAGACACCCCTGAAATCTCTCAGCACTTGGAGGGTGGAGTGCATATAGCAATATGGAAAGAGACCCATATTTCGTCTTGCGAAGCAAGCCCATAGGGAAATTCGTCTTGCGAAGCCGCTAAAAAATCGGAAAACCCTTTCGTCTTGCGGGTTTTTCGTTTAGCGAGGCACTCGTCTTGCGGGGCACCACTGTAGTACACTAATCTGATAAAATCTGTACACTCCTGAAATTTTTGAAAATCCATGGTCTGTTTCCTGTTCCTACTTATGTATAGGAAGATGTGTGGTGTTGAAAATTAAAATACAGCATTTCCTTCCTTCCTTCCAACCACAAGCTGTAGAGCTGTAAAATTTATCTACTCGAACAGTAAGCTTGGTTATATTTTTAACAGGTATCCCAAAAGCACACTAAATCAATCTTCTTGACAATGATAATGCCCTCATAAATCAATGTCAGGTGAGGAAAAAAATCTTTTGAGAGCTCAAAAAGTTAAGCTGATGCCAAAAATATATAAGCTTTTTTTTTGTTTGTTTATATGAAGTGTAAGGCAGCACAATTCTTGGCAGCCACTCTAGTTGCCCATGGCATGAAGATAATCCCCAAGATTAAAGTGGTGGAGGACCCCAAAACATCCCAATGAGCGCTGAACTTGCTTAAGTAAAGGTAAAGGGACCCCTGACCATTAGGTCCAGTCGTGGACAACTCTGGGGTTGCTGTGCTCATCTCCCTTTACTGTCCGAGGGAGCCGGCGTTTGTCCACAGACAGTTTCTCTGGGCCATGAGGCCAGCATAATTGAGCCACTTCTGGCGAAACCAGAACAGCGCATGGAAACACCATTTACCTTTCCACCGGAGTGGCACCTATTTATCTATTTGCAATTTTGGGCGTGATTTCGAACTGCTAGGTTGGCAGGAGCAGGGACCGAGCAACGGGTGCTCACCCCGTTGCGGGAATTCGAACCGCCGACCTTCTGATTGGCAAGTCCTAGGCTCTGTGGTTTAGACCACAGCACCACTTATTAAATCCCATGGCAGTCATCCCATCAGCACAAACATTTCACCTTGCCAGATGGAACTATCCACCCTCTTTCTGCCGCATACCGTTCTGGGTAAATATATGGACCTCCTAAGCAAATTTCAGGGGGATTGTATGGGAGGGGGGAAGCACAGCTACACTACTGGAAGTCCTTAGTAGAACCCGACCCTGTCTATTGACAGAGGAAAAGCTGAAAACCAAGTAGGATGGAATGGGATCCCTGAAAAAGGAGGAGAGTGTAGGGGTGAACCAGTTATAAATACACTTGCTGTCTTGCTAGCTGTCACTTGCCCGTTTGGAAAGCTTCCTGCATTACAAGAACAAGAACTGCAGACACGTCGGTGGCAGAGTATAGATTTTGCATGCAAAAGGTCCCAGAATTCAGTTTCCTGCATTTACTTGCATCAAAAAGCAGCTGACTGAGTCCTGGGAGAACTGACAGTCACCATAAACCAGGGTTGAATCTATTGGCCAGATATGGTCCTCAACTGGATTTCACCTGTCACTCTGTGTCCCCTCCTATCCAAAAGCTTTTCAGCTGAAAGCAGCTGTTGGGAGGGGAGAGATTGTGTGGAGCAAAAAGTAAAATTCAGGAATAGAGTTACTAACAATGAAATCTATACCTCTGTTTCTATGGGAAATAGCCTTGGTATTTGGCATTAGTATTAAGGGTGTGCATGGTATTACGACGGCAAAGTGGTTTTCAGGCAAAAATGGCTCCCTTCTCCTGAAGAAGACAATACTGAGCTAGATGGATCAGTGATTCAGGCTCATGAAAGAGAGCTTCCTGTATTTAAAGAGATCAGCCCCTCCTTAATATATGCATAATTTCTAATGTTTTATGAGATTATTCTATTTGCTTGGAAGAATACTGCAATATCCTAATACTTTGTCTTTTCCTTGACTTCATAAGAGAGACTTTAAGCTTAGTGTATCATTTACATTTGAAAGCATTTTTTGCAGCTTAGGAGGTTTAGTGGTCAAAATTGCCCTGTCAGATTCATGACTCAAGAACCTCCTAAAAAGACAATCTAAGTACCATTTTAAAGCCCTAGTTAAGTAGAGCACTTTTATCCATTCTGAAACTGTGAAAAAAGCATTAGCTTATGTGATTTGACCTTGCTGTTCTTAATGGCAGTTATTCCACAGGGTCTCTGGTAAATTTGTTAGATATGGAGACAACAGTGAGTTCCAAAGTCCTGTTGTACAGCAGATTAGATTACCTTGTTCTGTCTAATAACGCACTTGACCGTGGAGGCTGCACTAAGTACCACACTGCCTGTGTGCTTAATTCCTAAGTATTAAAGATGTATCTTCATGGAACAACTAAGTTCCTATAAACATGTAACATTTTGGGTGTTAAGTGCTTTTTTTCCCTTAATTTTTTTTTTTAGGGGTATTCTCATTTTCCTATTCATATTGAAATACTGCCCCTCAAATGAGACCAAACTTAGATTCACAAAATGTTTAGGGGTGTGCGTCCCCCTGCGTCTTCCCAGAAAAAAAGCACTGGGTGTTAACCATCAAGTACCTATCTTCAGATCAGTCTGGATTCACTGCCTCATTTACAAAATAAATGGTTGTGGCCTTCCCTAGCCTGGTGCCCTCCAGCTATATTAAGCTGGGATAGCTCAGTCGGTAGAACATGAGATTCTTAATCTCAGGTTTGTGGGTTCGAACCTCATCTTTGGCAAAGGATTCCTGCACTGCAGGGGGTTGGACTAGATGATCTTCATGGTCCTCCAAACCTCTACAATTCTATGATTCTAATTTCTTAGCTGCCCTCCAGCATGAGGGCAGGTTGCAACAAGTTAAAAATACATTAAAATCAGTTAAAAGAAACTGCAGTCCAGAGAATGGACTACGGTGCCCATTGGCTGATGATGAAGGTTATTAGAGGTAATAATCTGAACCATTTATATCTGGAGAGCACCCAAGTTGGGAAAGGCAAGTTGAATATTGCTATCACTATTGAGGCATTTTGTGAGAAAGTCGTTAAGAAAGACATTGATTTAGGTCTTGTTTCTTGGTTCCACACAAAGTGACAAATTCTGCTATGAAAGACTAGTGCTTGCAACCATATTGACCTCACAGATTAGGAAATGAAGACTCTCCGGAAATAAATCATTTTGGCTAACCAGTTCAACCTGCATACTTAAATAAGGATAACAACTTTATTTAATTTTGAAGATTTTTCTGTATATCCCAAGTATATCTGTCCCCTCTTGTTTGGTTCTACAGAGAGACGAGGCAAAAATTACTGACTGGGTGGGGCTATTCAAAAGACCTATTTGGCCTGGGCTAAGACAACCGCAATAAAAATGGTTTCAAATATGTCTGTTTCCACTCTCATGGCACACTTAGCAACAGGGAAGTTTTACAAACACTTTCTCAAGGGTGCCAACTTGAATAAAATATTGGGTGGGCAGGTAAGCCCCGCCCCACATAATCAATCACAAAACACAGCACACGGACACCATTTGAATGGCAATGCCCATCAACTTTGGGGCAACTACCTCCTCAAATACTTTATTGCAGTTGGCTCCTATGCTCTTTCTGGAATAGAACTGAATGTATAAAAACAACCAGCAATTTCCAAACATCAAACAGAAAGCATGGCTATATTGTGAAAAATCTGTAAAGCTTTTTGAAACAATAAAAAAATTCTATTTCAGGACCAAAGGAATAATAATAAAAACCAGTTTTGCTCTTACAGCTTGATCAGAGGTACCCAACATGTGCCCTCCAGATGTTGTGGAGTACAACTCAAATCTGCCTCAGTCAGCATGGCTTATGGTCAGGGATGATGGGAGCTGAGGTCCACAATGTCTGGAGAGCACATGTTGGTTGTTCCTGAGCTGTATTGATCTGCTCTCCTTTTGGTGTCCTTAACATCTTTTTTAAAAATGAGTCCTTTCCTCAGCCAAAGTAACAAATCACTCCTGAACAGAAGCTGAAGTGGGACTGTTTTCTTTCAAAGTAGGCTAGATATTCATTGAAAAGAAGTGGGGTGGTTTGGGACCTAAAGTTTAGGTAAAGGTAAAGATACCCCTGCCCGTACGGGCCAGTCTTGACAGACTCTGGGGTTGTGCGCCCATCTCACTTAAGAGGCCAGGGGCCAGCGCTGTCCGGAGACACTTCCGGGTCACGTGGCCAGCGTGACATCGCTGCTCTGGCCAGAGCCAGAGCCGCACACGGAAACGCCGTTTACCTTCCCGCTGGTAAGCGGTCCCTACTTATCTACTTGCACCCGGAGGTGCTTTCGAACTGCTAGGTTGGCAGGCGCTGGGACCGAGCAGCGGGAGCGCACCCCGCCGCAGGGATTCGAACCGCCGACCTTTCGATCGGCAAGCCCTAGGCGCTGAGGCTTTAACCCACAGCGCCACCTGTGTCACCTAAAGTTTAGGTCCACCTAAAATGTAGTAGTGTGGTATCTCACTTCATTCCATCACACTTGAACAATGATCCATAGTGAAATTTGAGAAATTGTAAGAGAAGTTAATTTTTTTACTCAGACTAATCTAGTATCTTTGGCCAAATGGTTCAATGTCACATGCTATATAAATTTTCTGCAGGACCTGCCTGGCAAAGAGAAATCAATAAGTAGGTAATGGATTTGATTAAAATGTTTATTTTTCCCTCCTCCTGCTCAAACTAAAATGCTAAATGTCCCTTCCCATCCACATTCATCTGTGGGTTGGCTTCTGCTTTTAATGAGTTTATTGAAATATTGTTTTTGGTAGTACCTAGGCAGTTTCAAAAATCCTGGCTGGTGTTTGTGGGAAGTTAGTTATTGTTTTGCTATTACGATTGTCAGGTCGACTCTGAGAGAACCTTTGCACTTTTCCAAAGCTGCAAAGGAAGGAGAATTTTATCAAATGTTTTATTCCTTATGTTAACATTTTTTCTATGCTACTCTTAAAGCTGCAGAAGTCATGTCAGGATCTGGATTCGCAACCCTATGTGCTGTGCTTTCAACAAAAATGGTCATACTTCCCTACTACTGTGAATGTTCTTTTTCCCTTCCCTGCTGTGTGATACCAGAGTGCTTTTGTGCTTAAGGTAGCATGCTAAAGCTGGGGCATGCTGACTTTGGAACACAGCTATGGTGTACCCCTGAGCAAGTTAGCCAGCGGCACTGTAAATAGAGATCTAGTAGCATAATTTAATACATATCAAGTAAACCTTTCTTTCCAAAGACTTGGTGAGCTCTCAGGAAGAAAGCATTAATTGGTTTTTATCTTAATGAAAAATTGTCTTTGTATTTTTGATTTGGAAATAATATTGAATGGCTGAACTATTTTTCCTGTTGCTAACTACATTTCACATACCTCACTTACTTTTGGGTTGATTTTTCTGTGTTGAAAATAGGATCATGCATTTCGTGGGTGCACATTGCCAGCTTACCATGAAATCCTGAAGGCTGTGCGAGTAAGGCAGCCATTCTTGCACAAAGTACTCTAGCGATGGTCACTTTTCATTACAAGCCCCACTTTTTTCTCCGTATCTGCCATTATGGCAGCTCTTCCCACTTTCAGCTTAGCTCCTGATGTGTAGCAGCAGATACAGCCTTGCAGTAGGCATGCACATGATTCATGGATATATTTATCCTTCACTCAAAATGTGACCTGACATCCCCCAAAACAGATGTGCAGTGTACACAAAGCTAAGTGTTTCCATATTGACATTTTGCATGTCCTGCTTGCATTATGACATGTGATTTTATCTATAATGGCTCCTGAGAGTTGGCTTGATGGTGCATGATTTATTTATTGTCTGTTAACTCTATATACCACTTTTCCATGTGCAGTGCATAAACTGGCTTGCAGTAAAGGTACCCCTGACCATTAGGTCCAGTCGCGGACGGCTCTGGAATTGCAGAGGGAGCTGGCGTACAGCTTCCGGGTCATGTGGCCAGCATGACTAAGCCGCTTCTGGCGAGCCAGAGCAGCACACGGAAATGCCGTCTACCTTCCCGCCGGAGCGGTACCTATTTATCTACTTGCATTCTGATATGCTTTCGAACTGCTGGGTTGGCAGGAGCAGGGACTGAGCAACGGGAGCTCACCCCGTCGCGGGGATTCAAACCACCGACCTTCTGATCGTCAAGTCCTAGGCTCTGTGGTTTAACCCACAGCGCCACCCCTGCTGTAAACACACACAAAAATAAAAACACACAAAAATAACACACACACAAAATAACACACACAAAAATAAACACACACAAAAATAACAACCTATTAACGTAACCATAAATAGGGGTTGCATCCAACTAAGTCATGCTCAGAGGAGACCCATTGAAATTAATTGAAATTAATAACACAACTAAAGTCCATTGATCCAGAGAAAACAGTAATGTAGAAAAACAAGGTAACAGTTAAATAAGAGCAGATAAAACATCAACAATGACAGCTGGTTGAAAACATACTGAGCTGTGATTTAAAAACCACCATTGGAATATAGTTCCATAGCTTGGGTACAGCCGACGTCCTGTCTCAAGTTCCTGCCAAATGTACATCATATAGAGGAGGGCATTATTGGAAAATCTCAAAACCTAGGCAGGTTCATACGGGAGAAATGTAACTTGATCCCAAACTGTTTAGAGCTTTTATAGGTTATGGCTAGTAGGGATGGGGCAGACACTAGTTGGATCTGCATTTTTTCACACACATATATGGAAAATTATTTGTGTGTTGAGGTGCCCAAGCCACCCCTCAAATAACTCACAACACACATGTAATTTTTGTTTAAGGTGTTTGGCATAATTTTGGCCACAACTTTATTAACATACATGATTGTTAGGCATTGGTTAAGACTATCTGGGGACAGAACTGACTTCCGGGCACCACCGAAAGCAAGTAAGGGAAAACAATATTGGGGAGAAATGGAGCTGAGGCACAGACCCTCACCTTTCCCCGCATGCTCCCCAGGGCTTGCCGGCCCTAGCCCCTTTCCAGGGATTTGGACGAAAGCATGGCAAGCCCCTGGATTCCTTTAGTGGAATTCCCTTTCCGCAGCAGCGCTGGAGGGGCAGGCCCAGCCAATCCTTGCCCCTCCTCCAACCAGTTTATAACCAATGCCTAACCGCAACTTGTGATGATTTGCTACGCAAAAACCAAATGGCCCAGCCAATCAGCTAGATGGACAAAATTCCTACCAGGCCCCTGCCCCCAAAGCAGATGACCCCCATGACAGGTATAGCAAGGTCAACACAAAAAAACCCTAATTACAGGACAGGTGGGCGGGTGTTCTGATGCACACAGCAAAAGAGAAAGTTCCAAAGCTGCGTGCACAGAATATAAAGCCTTAAATCCCTCCCACCAAATTGCAACACACAAATTGCCCCAGCAACCATCCAATCATTGCCACAGGCCAACCTTCCAATCCTGCCTGGCAACAGAGGGGCGGCCTGCCAGACCCCACCGCAACCCGCGTTCTCTATTAAGGAGAACACTCTATGCTATCATCCCCTTAGCTCTTTTTATCTTGAATGGAATTTTAAACCTTCTCTCTCTCTCAATAAAGACTAACATGGGAGTAACAAACAGATTTCGCTTCAGATATTGCTTCTAGCAGCAGCCAGTAAAGCCATCATAATCGGCAGTTGATTAGTTGACAATGGCAGCTTTTTTCTTTTCTTTTTTTACAATCCTAGGATGAGTGGATTGCTTAGACCAGGAGTAGCAATTTAAATTTTTTTGGATAATATGTTAATGTGTTAGAGAGCTTTCAGTTAGATTCTTCAAAACACGAAGCAGAGCAAGTCCTATATGGGGCTTAATGCCATGTTGATGTCCTGCATTCTATAAAACTTCCAGGTTGAGTACAGGGGCACCGACTTGGGCCCCACACTGTGGGTGCCCAATGTCAGCACACACTGCACCATAATGACGTCATGGCATGATGTGACATCACCATGTCATGGTGCACCATCATTATGGCGCAACACACTTCCTCTGGCACCACGCTGGCAACAGGACTGGGGTCTGTGCCTCTCCCGCGGGGCCCCATAGCAGAGGCGCAGGCCCCCAGTCAGTCGCTGTGGCACCAAAATTAAGGTGGTGCTCGGCTGCGGTGGATGGAAGCGGCAGCCGTGGCGCACCATGGCAGCACTTGCAGGGCGCACTGAGGCCATGGGGGGGGGGCAGATGCTGGGCAGCAAACTTTTTGTGGGTGACTGGGCTCCTGGGCCCCCCTGATGGCACCAGTGGTTGAGTATATTTTTAGCTACAGATAGGATAAGGAGAATAACAAATGTTAGGGCTTTTCGGTTCTGCCATGGTTATTTCCTTGTATCAGAATCACCAGTCTTGGTGTTAGAATCCCCCCCCCCAAAAAAAACCCCAATTCTTTAACATAAAAGCATTGAATTGTAGAGTTGGAAGGGACCATGAGGGTCATCTAGTCCACCCCTGCAATGCAGGAATCTTTTGCCCAACGTGGGGCTCAAACCCACAGACCTGAGATTCAGATTGTCATGCTCTGCCGACTGAGCTATCCCAGCTCTAATGCAAACCTTTTCCAAAAAGCATTTTGTAAACAGAAAATATATTTGTTTTGTTTATAGCAGTTTTCACATGCCCACTATAATTCACTAAAATGTATTTGTGTGTGTCTCAGGGGTGGTGATTCATGGTGCATGAATATATTTGCAAACGGATACTCTTGGTTCAACTAGCTTTCTTTTCATGATTGCAATTCTGCAATCTTTGCATCTCTTGCAGATTAAGTATCTCAGTCAGAATCTGGAAATTCTATTCTATTTGGTGTAAAGCTACTGGTAATTGGTTTGTGGAAATTTTTTTACTGACTTAATTGAGAAAAGTATGGACTAAAAATTAGGCGGGAGTTCTGAATTGGTGAGGGCAATGGCTCATTTCTGACTCAGAAATTTAAAATGGACAATCCTAAAATATTTCTATTCTACTAACTTGAAAATCACCTTCATAATTTTTCAGCAAACATTGGGAATAGTTGGATATTTAAGATTATAAATATCTTTATATTATGTATGAACAAAAGAAAATCCACCCTGTAAAGTATGAAGGGGCTTACACATTTAATGGGATCTCTATTAAGATAATATGTGAAGCAGTGCTGTTAATGCAGATAAAGTATATTGCATTCTTAATAAAGCTTTTCAGTTATGAGGTACTGGAGGGAAGATTGAACAAGAATATTTTAGATTTTTAATGGTCATATTAAATAAATTAATAAAGTAATAATTCAAACAGATGAATAAATTGAGTCAATAATAATAATAATAATAAATTGAGTCAATAATAATAATAATAATAATACCACCCCTCCCCCATCTGGCTGCATTGCCCCAGCACACCTCTGAAAATGCCAGTGACATGTGATTCTCTGGACTGAAATCAGATACCAAACTGCGATGAAAGCTTTGCAAGCAGTCAGTGTTTGTGTCTCATGCATATTAGGTTCCCCTGCCGCAGTGCACAGCTCAAGGGCGCAGTGGCAGAGGGCAGGCAGGAGGTGCGTGGGCATCAGATGGAGCAATGGGATGACCATATGGGATGAGTTTGGGTAGTGAAAGGTCTGGAGGCAGATGAAGAAGTCTCTCTGCTTCTGGAAACTTGAACTTCAGCAGATAAAAGCCGTTTCAGTCAGTTTCTCGGGAGAGGGAGGAGGAAGCTAGATTTCTTTAAGGAAAGTGTGTTCTCCCTCATGGAGAGCACAGGTTGCAGGCGGGGCTGACAAGGCACCTCACTGTCACTAGGCAAATGGTTTGGCCATCCTTTAAGCAGGGGAAATCTAGATGTTGCCATTTGTTGACTGACAGCCCTATTTGTTAAATACAAGGCTCGCAGCGAGGAACTTCCTCTTTTCGCTGCTTACTTTGGATCACCCGCCCTCCCTTCCCTAATTTTAGGCTGTCTGCTTTGGGGCAGGGGCCTGGTAGGAATTTTGTCCATTTGGCTGATTAGTGTGTGCCACTTGGTTTTCGCCTACCGTGTAGCAAATCGTCACAACTTGTAAGGTTTGCCGTTAGGCATTGGTCTTGGAATTAGTTGGTGGAGGGGTATGGATTCGGCTGTGCCTGCCCCCCAAAATGCTGCTGCAGCTGCTGCTTCAAGGGTTTTCCATTAAAGGAACCCAGGGGCTCCCCATGCTTTTGTCCGAAACCCCCTGGCAAGGGGCTAGGGCCACGCAAGCCCCTGGGAGCATTCTGGGGAGAGGTGAGGCATGGTTCCCAGTCCCGTCTCTCTCCCCAGGTGACTTACCCTTGCTGACTTCGCGGGGGGTGCGAATGTCAGAGCTGTCCCCGTGCGGGGTCAGTTAGTGCTACCAATGCCTAAGCAACCACTCACATTGCTGTAATTTGAATAAAGTTGTGGCCAAAATTATGCCAAAACCCTTAAACAAAAATTAAGTGTCAATTGTGTTTTTCTTTGGGGGGGGGTGTCTTGCGGACCTCGACGTGCAACACATCTTTACAAGACAACAGAGAACTTACTTCCTTACGTTGGCATCAACCTGCAGACATTTCTTCCCTCCTAGCAATGTCTTGCTGTGGCAGCTGAGGTCAGCACTTTTACTCTCACTTCATAGACTTTTCATGCTAACCCTTGTAAAGTGGTTCAGAAGTTCTAATCTCTGGGAAAAACTCCCTCCACCTTCAGAGCCAGAGATTATCAACCTTTAATGCAGAGTTCTTTGCTCCCCTCAGGTATGTTTGATTTAGGAAAATATCAGAAGGAATATTTCAGGCACTTGTCCGCATTTGAAAAAGTAATTTGACATGTTTTGCATTTTATGCATTTGTCCAAACACCTTCTTGTTACCTCCTGCATTTTAAATATAAGTGAATAAACCCAGTCAGACTGAAGTATTCTTTGACTGGTATGGCCTTTATCTATGATCTTACGCCTCAGTCTTTTATGCAAGTAGCATGCAGGTAGAACATGGAGTGCTGACACTGTGCCAGTGCTGTGATAGTGTGGGGATAGGTTAGCATTCTCTGGCAAGGAGCTAGTAACTGTTGTCCCCTAAATAATTTGTCATTTTAGAAAGCAGCAGTTCTATGATATGTTTGCCTTAAATAACTGAGGTCCTTTCACGTTTCCCCCATACTTTCAGGGAGTAACAGCCCTGTTTCTACTTCAGTTGCAGGCCGATCAACAAAAGATTGCAATCCTAGCTCCATTTACCTGGGAATTCAATAGGACATACTTGTTAGTAGACTTGGGGTGGTATTTCAACATGTTGATTGACTAAGTTAGGATACTTAATTTCAATAAGTATATTCTGAGTAAAAATGTAGTTGGTTAGGATTTTAATTAATTGAACACAGTCAATTTCAGGAGTCCATGGTTAGGACTGTGCTGTTAATGAGAAGTCCACTGCCCATTTATCTGGGAAAGCTATATTGAACACTGGGACTTCATTCCAAATATATATGCCTAAGACTGCATTGCACTGCATGTGTGGCCTTGAGACACTGTACTCTATGAATGACATTTTCTCTCCAGACAGTTATATAATTAATTGATGTAATTTATTACATAATCCTAATAAAACCTCCCTGTCAGAGGAACAGAGAACTGTCTGCAAAGTTGTAATTTTTTTGAATAACATTAAGTTACTTTGGATAATGTTTCATGTCTTATAACGGCAACCCTACTTTATATATCCAAGTTTTTCAGTGCAATGAAAATAAATGAAGGTATTTCAAAGTCTGTTTCAACCGGTCTTTATCTGTGGCTTTTATACACTGACATATTGTTGTCATTTATGATGGATCAAAAGGCACCTTTATGTTGTGAACCACACTGTGATCTTTGGATGAAGGATGGTATACATATTTAATAAAAATAAATACAATTATTAAGTTTAAATTAATCTTCCCTTCACCTTTTCTAAAATGTAACCATGGGCAGCCATCATATGAGACTGGATGAGGCGCGCAGAAGGAATGGGGGGCACTTCTAATTAATTTATCAACTTTTGTTAAATCAATAATACTTTTATCAAATACTGTACATAAAGACTTCTATTAAACACACAATATACTAATACATGAAGATGTATTACATGGAGAATATCTAACTAGAGATGGGACTTTCTTTCTTTCATTCATAAGGAATTATTATTTTGACTGCCTTGGCAGACTTTTTAATATTGTATTTTTTCATTTTTTTATTAACTTTCCAAATTTATAACAAATAAGACACCCAAATAAAGAAAAAAAGAGAACAGAAAGCAACAAAAACAAACATATATATATACTTAATACTTTAAAGCCTAATTTATATTTCATTGTTAACTGACTTCCTCGAATCCCTCCTTACTGAATTTCATTGAAACACTTTTTAACAGCTTTCCAATATCCTCTTTCTAATCAAATTAACACCTTTAGTTTACAATGTTCTTCTCTTTTCATAATTATCCAAATCCATAGTATTTTACAATTAATTCTTAATCTAGTCCTAGACCCATTTGGTACTTTCAAATAATTTCTACTTATTGTATGTTACAATATTTAGCTAAATAGTCTTTAAATTTCTTCCACTCTTCTTGGTATTCCTCTTCTTTCTGATCACGGATTCTTCCAGTCAGGTCGGCCAGCTCCAAAAAGTCTAACATTTTTCTACCGTTGGTATTTCTTGTGATTTCCAATTTTTGGCCAATAAAAGTCTTGCCGCTGTAGTGGCATACAAAAATAATTTAACATCTTTTGGGGGCAATTCCAAACCTATTATGCCAAGCAGAAAGGCTTCTGGTTTCTTAATAAATGTATTTTTCAACATTTTTTTCAACTCATTATAAATCTGTTCCCAGAAATCTTTCACCTTGGGACACGTCCACTACACATGATATAAGGTGCCTTCTTTTTCTTTACACTTCCAACATAAATTATCATTCATATGGTATATCTTTGCTAATTTTACTGGGGTTAAATACCATCTATACTTCATTTTCATGATGTTTTCTTTTAATACAGTACTTGCAGTAAATTTAACCCCTTTCTTCCACAACCTTTCCCAATCCTCCAACATTATATTGTGTCCAACTTTTAAATATTGTAATGGAAATTCCTTTAAAATATTGCTCACATTTAATTTGTACAAATTTGAATATGTGGCTGACGCCAACAAACACAACAGCAGAGGAATGTAACTTCTGCCACCACAGCCTCCCCAACCCAATTCCAAAATTTGGACCCTGTCATGCTCTAGCAGCGAGGAATCTCCACTCACCTGGGGCTCTGGAGGAGCAGCATTTGCTTCATGGTGCAGCCGTGGCTGGTCCTGGGAGGCTACCATCTTCCTGTGTGGCTGGGGAAGGGGATGACCACTTGGTACCCCCCGACCTCTGGGTGCTGTGCAGGAGTCCCTTCTGAACTCCATTTGTACCTGAAAAACAGATTTCAAAGGAGCTCTCTCTTAGTTTCCATCAGCTGATGGGCACAGAGGAGAGCCTTTGAAGAAGCTGGCTTTCAACGCTGATCGGTTTATGAGTTCTGAGAGGGAACTCCTTTGAAGTCTGTTTATGCCTGCAAATGGGGAGTCCCTCCCAAGCTCCCTATCTACAGTATGGATATAATGTTTGTGACCTCTTCCAGAATTGTTTTAAGACTTATAGCAGCATAATATATCTTGTTGGTGTGTGTTAGGGGAGGGGAGGGGCAGTGCCTCTGGTGGGTGACATCTTGTGCTCCTTCTCATGTAGTTTGTCCACCTTTGGACCCATCCTGCTCTTAGCTGTCACTTGTGGCTTCTAGAAGCTGTCGGCATGCGACAGTGGCTACACCCTTTGACTGGCTGGCTAAACTAGGTGAGAGTCGTCAATGGGTCTCAAGCCCTCGATGATTTAGGAACTTCCCCTGCATGAGAAGACAGAAGAATCTGGTGGATTGAGTGGACAAGACTTGTAATGTGTCCAACAGTCAAGAAGGTGGTTTTTTCATGCTCCATAGAGGAAACTGAATGGCAGATAGAGCTTGTCAACCTGGGAAGAAGGAAAACTCTGTGCCTTGTGCAATATCTTCACAAGGAGAAAAGGCTAAGAAGTAAAACCTACACAAATCCGGAGTCCCTAAGATGGTTGGATGGCGCCTTGCACACCTTCTTCCAGCAACTCCTGCAGCCAAGCTGGTGCCACATATATTACTCTGCTTTCCTTCGGACCACATCAGCAAGGCTGAGAGGGAGGTCTCCTCGTCTGGGCAGCCCAGGATCTCCGTATACACTGCCCAGGCTTGTGCCCCAGGGAGGTCACTTAGGGGCTGCAATTTGACTACACCCCTGGGGGCACACTCCATTCTCTCTCACGACCGATGGATGACAACAACAAATGTAACTTGTTGCTTTGAATACCATAAAGCACTATTATTTTCATACTTGGACATAAACTTTAGGTTCATAGTCAAGAAACATTGCTTAGCCTGTCAGTCCTCTTGGAGATTTGAAGGCAAGTGAACCAAGTTTTATAATTCCACAAAATGCTACTGTATTCCACCCCCACCCCCCGCTCACTTCTGTGCTCCTTCATGTGCTCCAAACCAGTGCTAAAGGATCTCCCAGCCTTCCAGAGCAGATTTAGGGGGCCCAGGGACATGGAAAGTCCCATTGCATGAGCATATCTCAATTTGAACATGCAAAAACTTGGGTGAATTCCACTCAGTGAAATTAATGAACATCACTTAATGAACATCACATTAATTTCACTGGGTCATCTTTGAGTAAAGCTTTGTAGAATATCACCCATGGATGTCATCATATTGACCTGAGAGTGTTACCTGAAATGTTGCCCATGTGTGATCCAGATTTCTTATTTTCAACAGTGGAACAAAACTGGTCACTTCCAGCGGAGATGCAACTGTTCGGATATGGGACTTTGCAAAGGGCGGCTGCATTTTGACCTTGGAAGGTCACAGCTATGCAGCCTGGGACTGCTCCTGGCATTCATGTGGAGATTTTGTGGCTTCTGCCTCTATGGATAAAACTAGCAAAATATGGGACCTGAACAGGTATGTGATAATTTATAATCATTTGTATGTTGAAACAGATTCTAGATGTTGGTGGGGGGGGGGAAGGTTGGCTCAGGAAAATGACAAATGATCTTTTAAAATTTTCAGATGCTTTCAAAAACACCAAAATAATATTGCACTATATTAAACATAATCTACTCAATATAAATAAAACGAATAATCATAACAAATTTATGTCACATTCTATGAAGTGTGCATGTGCATACCTATTTCATTCAGTATGAAGGCCTATTGGATTCAGTGTCACGATTGTTGCAGATCACAGATTTGTGTCATGATTACACCCGATTTTTCTGGTTGTAAGTTATTTTTACATCCATGGGGTTTTTAGGATTTCCCTTTATATCAGTTCTGGTAGAGCGGAGCAGTGTGTAGGTATGTCTCGTGAACACTCCCTGTGATCCTCCTGGGGCTGGAAAGGGGTTAGTTTAACCTCCAATTTTCTAGTAGAACTGAATTACTGTGTTGCGAAATGATGCATGTCTAAAACGTGTGTCACCAATATGAAAAGTTAGGAAAGCTCTGTGGTAGAGTATGGAATAGGTGATTTATAGCAAGTGGCAGGAAACCTATGGCTCTATTGGTGTTGCTGGGTCTAAATTTCTCATCATCCCCGACTATTGACCATAATGGCTGGGACTGATGAAAGTTGTAGTCAAACAATAAGAGCTGTTGGACAGTGGAACGGACTCCCTTGCGAGGTTGGAGACCATCTTTTTTTTTTTTTTTTTTTTAAAAATAATTTTTATTAACAGGCCAATCAAATCAAATCACATTAATTCCAAATTACAGAGCCAAATTTTAAATTTTTGTTGGGGGTACCCATACTTCAAGTTCTGAAAGGGATCCAATCATCTTGTTGCTGCTGCTTTAATATCCACAATTCTGTCCAAATGATGTTCACAATTCTATCCAATCCTTTCTTGTTGTTTTCCACATCTCTTCTTGTTATTTTCATATATTTTTCCTTTCTCTTTGTGGCCTCTGATAGTCTCTGCAAGCGAGTTGAAGACAAATGTTTTTGTAATCCTGTGTGGGTTTTTCCATTCATCCAAGAGTCATATTCAGACGGCTGCTGCCTTTCATCACTTCCATAGAGAAAACAATTTTACCGTCCGTTCGTTAATCTTCACAGGCCTGTCACTCCCTTTCTCGATCTTCCGAGGAGGTTCTGCCAGGAGTCCAATATGATAACAACCATAGCTTCCTCCTCCTCGATCATCAATGATTGTTGACCTGCCTTGGCCTGCCAACCATGCCAACCTTGACCTGCCAATATGGCAACTCTCTTTTTATAGCTGCGCCATTCCAAAAGCCCTTATTCTTTTCCAAGTCTCCATAAGCCAAACCTTTGGTTAATAATTAATTTCCACACAGTTTTTTAATCATCCCACTTATAGTCAACTGTGCAATGGTTCTTTCTTGGGGAGGGGTTATTAGGTAATCACATAGAGAGAAAAAGAAAAGCTTTCCCCCCCCCTTCCAGTCCTGTTCCGACATACCGACCTGTAATGGTTCTAGGGGTTGCTCATGCGTAAAATCGGCGCCACACCTGGCTGGGTTGCCTGAGTGAACCCTTTCTGTCCGGACAGCCACTTACCCGTGGCTTTCTCAATCACTGGCAGAATCCGTCAGTGGGTGTTTCTTGAACTTCTTCCAGCAAAGAAGCTCTTTGACGCCTAGTCTCCGCCTACTCTCCCTGCGCGGAAGCCTTCTGCGCATGGAGGGTGTGGGCAGTGGAGGACCCGTGCTCTCCCCGCTGGTCTCTGGCGAGGAGTCATGGAGCCACCTCGCCGATTCCCCCATCTGCCCCCCTTCTCCACTGGTGCTACGCTGATTTCCTTCCCCAGAAGATGGGCTGCTTCTCTCCCTCCCGGGACGCTTTCCGGAATCCCTCTGGAGCCCTCCCTCTCCCTCTGGCTCCGATGGCAGTTCCCTGACACGACCCTTTGATGTATCTTCTTGATTTATTGTCCTGTTGAATCCAACCCGTCGCTCTACTTCACAGAGGTCACTTCAATTAGCAGTCTTAACTCCCGTTCTTCACTTGAAATATGTGCATTTGCTTCTCTCTAATTGTTATTTTGAGCTCCTGCAACCAGTTCGCGCGATCAGAGACAGCTTCAGGGAGAGCTGTCTCATACGAGGGCTGTGTGCCTAGTGCCTTCACCCCCTTTCGAACTCGGGGGTGATTTATGGCAACAGCAGGCGAGGCAGTGTTTCCCCATTCCCTGGGGTAACAAGGGAGGCTGCATACTCCCATATCAGCCTCTTAATTACCCCGTGTGAGACGGAGAGATGGTATTGTCGGCCATCTTCCAATGCGCCCCTGGCGGCCCCCCAAGGTTGGAGGCCATCTGTCATGGATGCTTTAGTTGAGATTCCTGCATTGCAGGGGGTTGGACTAGATGACCCTCAGGGTCACTTCCATCTCGTCAATTCTGTGATAATATCATGAGTTCATCTCTGGTTCTACAACTTCCAGTTCTTTTTTGTCCATTTCTGAGCTATGTAATGACTTGCACCATCTGGCGATAACAGCGTAATAGTACCAGTCATGTAATTGTAAGATAAAGGTACCCCTGCCCGTACGGGCCAGTCGTGTCTGACTCTAGGGTTGTGCGCCCATCTCACTTAAGAGCCCGGGGGCCAGCGCTGTCCGCAGACACTTCCGGGTCATGTGGCCAGCGTGACGAAGCTGCTCTGGCGAGCTGGCACCAGCGCAGCACACGGAAATGCCGTTTACCTTCCCGCTATAAAGCGGTACCTATTTATCTACTTGCACTTAGGGGTGCTTTCGAACTGCTAGGTGGGCAGGAGCTGGGACCGAAAGATGGGAGCTCACCCCGCCACGGGGACTCGAACCGCCGACCATACGATCGGCAAGTCCTAGGCACTGAGGTTTTACCCACAGCACCACACGCGTCCCTTCATGTAATTGTACCGACATGATATTTTGGATTTCTTTATTCTTTGCTGCTGCAGTGACTTATGGGATTAGGTCTTAAAAGTACTCTTTTGTTTCTTGGTGATTGTTATGGAAATGACACCATGTGTGTTCTTACGGCTAGGAAGAAAGTATCTTCATTTTTTTCCAAATCCTACTTCTAATGGATACTTGACAAAGAGAATTAAGCCATTATCTTGGCCTAGAGCAGGCATGTCCAAAGTCCATTTTGGGGGTCTAATCTGGCCCACTGGTTGGTTTAATCTGGCCCCTGTGGCAATTTATTTCCTGGGGTAAAATCCTAAAAAAACCTCAACAACCTCAGGATTTATAAATGCTTTGGTTTTATATCTACTTGTTCTTTCTTGAAAGAGCCCTCAGGGTCAAAGAGTCTTCAATGGAAATTCAGAGTGACTGAATAATAAAAGTATTTCATTCCTTTTCCAGTAATAAACTTTCATTTTATCATTAAAATAAATTTTGAGCTGTTTGCTGTATTGCATATGTTCTTCATATTTACAAAGAATTTCCTAGCTCGTATTTCTTCTGATGCATGTAATCATCCCCACAATTCTTCACAACATAAATTTGATTATGGAATTGGAATATGATCAAGCAATCATTTATCATTTATTTGTAGAGTCATGTATTTGCGTAAATAGGCATAGTTCAGAAGATTGTTTAATGTTTCGGTTTGGTATGTGTTCAGGATTGTGCCGTACAGATTGTACTCTATGTTGTTATCTGGACAGTGATACGTGATCTGCATTTTTGTGGCCTAGCCTTGTCAGGGCAATGCTGATCAACTAAACAGTTTCTTAGAGACGGCCCAATACTATCAAAGTTTACTTTGCATTAGGCTCCAGCTAATAGAAACAGCAGTAAAATTGTTACTGGACTTGTACACCTTAGTCAGCAGGTGAGGCCAGTTGCATTTTTGAATATACCCATCTGTACACAGAGTGCATTTGGATGTAAAGTCAAATCATGGTTTATCATTAAAAGCACGAGAGCCACGTACCTTTGTCTTGCTCTGTCTTCTCTCCTCCCCCTTCTGGTGTTGGCACTTTTTATATTTTTTATCAATAGAAACTATATCACAAATCAGGTAACTATTGTGGACAGATGTATTCTTAATTGCCTGTATATGCCTGGCAGAATAGGGGGGGGGGGAATCAGCAATTGTTTAAAGTCTGAAATAAAAAGTGCCTGCTGAATCTGTATGGAACTTAGCAAATCAAGTGATGTCCATGGTATGAGTCACTGTAGGAGGGATTGCAGTGGATGCCCCATGCAGAGCTTGAGATAATTGTATGCCATGGATGTTCCTTGGGCTTCCAGCTAGATCAGTCTAGTAGTATCCTTGAGCTGTGAAGCTGAACTAGGGTGAGCACAACCCCATTCATAAAAGGCTCAGCATCTTGTTGATCAGTGAAAGCTTTCTTTCACAGGACCTCCATATTATCTGGGTTTATCCTCAGTTTATAGGCCTTCATCTATTACTGCTTCCAGACACTGATTCAGTAGTTTTGCCTTCTCACCTGAATCTCATGAAAAGGAGAAATAGAGCTGGGTATCATCAGTGTCCTGATGGCATCTCATTCCAGATGTCTAGACGACCTCTTTCATGTATACTTGGTTTAGGGGTTCAGTGGTTCAGCCTGTTTCCCGGTGTGAGAACGACCCAAAGACACAGGGCATAGTCCATCCACGGTAAGCACTTGACAGTTCTGTTGATTTCAGTGGTAGTTAAACCTTACATTAACTTTGGCTGGATCCAGCTTTCAGAGGTTTCACACAATATCATCATTTATGTGGCATTGTTCCAAAGGGGTTGGACTTGAATGGATTCTCTGCAATCTATGAAATGGAATTCTATCAGTGGTTTAAGCTAGATTTTAAACTAAATAAATAATGCTTATAATGGTATTTCTTCACTGTGGGGACATGTTTCATTATGTTTGTTTGTACAATAGCTTGCTACTGCAGTATGGGCAATAAAATTAGTTTGCAAATGCAATCAGAAGCCCAGATGGTGGAGAATATAACTTTTTCTGACATAAATTCATTGGGGAAAGTGTCCTAGGTATTGAACCAAGTGTTGCTGAGTTGAGCAGAACTCAACAGGGAATGTGCTTTCTGGTTTCTGCATTATCTTCACCATCGCTCTTGACAGTCCCAATCTGACAGTGTTGGCACTTTCAATTTTCACTTTCTTGTTTTTGTTACTTCATGTTACATGGTACTCAGGTTGAAACAGTTCAACTTTCTTTCAGGAAGAAAGCACATTAAATTTCACTAGGGAAGGAGCTGCTTTTCCATTCAGTCTGAGCTGCCAGGCCATCATTTCTTTAGTAGCTCATCAGCAGATGGTTGATTTAAAGATATGTTTTACTTTTGAAAGGGCTGGATCTGATTATCAGAAAGCTCCAAATGCAGCCTTATAGAGAACATGAGTGGATGCTGAAGAAGGACTGCACAATGTAGGACGTACTCTGAGATTTCAGACAAAAGCAATGCAATCAGATGGACTTGGTCATTATGCTCAACCGTAATGGCATTAGCAGGGATCCCAGACAGAATTGAGTTGCATGATACAGACTCAGGAGAGATAAAATTGCAACATTGCCAATAAATTCCAACCAGGTTTAAAGCTAATTGCACTCTCATGTGATGTCATTTCAAATATTGAAAGAGAAAGCAATATATACAAAGGAAAGGCAGGAGGCTCTAGTGAAACAATGTGATTTCTGTTGAATAGATTTATAAAGTAACTCAGTACAGTATAAAACTTTTTCTTGTGATGAAATGAATGCTCTAGAAAAGCAAAAGTTTGTCAGATTACTATCAGGCAACCTTCCAATGGTAGCACAGAGAAAGTAGGCTAACAAACCTACATATGGCTTCCATATTAATTATACAATTTTCAATTAGGGAAAAATCCTCAAATCAGTCTACTTTGAAAATATTTGAGCATACACAACATATACTAGGAATGAGATATTACTCCTTGGGATGTATCTGAAGAACTGTGAATGGGTGGAAAATAGTTGCTAGCACTGTTGCACAGGTGCCTAAACAACAGTGATGAAGCAAGCCCACTCTCCTAATTTGCATCTTAGAGTTGTATAATGACTTTATGAAGTTGACAGTTTTACTTCAGTTCCTTTCCTCTTGGACTTTCTCTTCTCTAAGGCATGTTACTGTTGTATTTCTATTTTATTTTATTTCTACAGCTGCATTTAGAGATAGTTTGTGAGTATTTATTTGTTTGGTGGCCAAGGCTGTGTTGTGCAATGCAGGAATTTATTTTCATCACCTAGTTGTTTGTGTTGCATTGGTTTTAACAGCTGAATTATATATTGGATTTTTAATATTTGTAAGTAGTCTGAGACTATTCATTTATTTGCTCATTTATATAATTAAATAAATTGCCTTTTTTTGAGCTGTTGCACACTGGGTCATTTTCATTGAGCTGCCCATCACATCTCCAATGTCTCTTCCCTGAACAGGCACTGTGAGTTTGGATCCCATATATATGAAGTTAGGATCCTCTCATCCATAATGTGCATCACATTACATTTGCTTACATCGAACAGCACCTGCCATTTTACTGCCCGCTCACTCGGTTTTGAGGGATCCTTTTAGAGCTTCTTGCAATGGCTTTTTTGTTCTTGTCACCTTCAACAACTTGGCCACTGTGCTGCTCACCCTTTAACACTTTAAAAAGGACAGGTTCCCCCCAAAAACCAACCCTGTCCATTTATTTGTACTTTCTTCATCCTGTTCTTTAATCAGTTGCTGATCTATAAGAGGATCTGTCCTCTCATCCCATGGCTGCAAACCTTACGCAGGAGACTTTGGTGAAGGACTTAGTATAGAAACCATTTTTTGAAAGTCTAAATTCAGAGTGACTATTGGACTTGTACACCTATTAAGACTTTCAAAGTACTATAAGATGTTATTGAGCCAGGACTTACACTTGTGGAAGCCATGCCAGTACATCTTCAGCAAGACTTGTGCTTGGTAATTGTATCTTTAATAATGCTTTCCACCACTTTTCATAGAACCTACATTAGGCTAGCTCACTTGTCATTTCCCAGACCTCTCCTGAATCCCTCTTTAAAAAGCAGTGTTGCATTGATCACTTTCCAATTCTCAGGCATGGTGGCCAGTCTTAGAGACAAGTTGCATAAGTTTATTAGAAGATCCGTATTTCACATTTCAGTTCTGTAATAACTCTCTGGTGGATGCCACTCAGACCTGGTTACTTGGTTACTTGCTTTTTAAAAACTGTCAATAAGGCCCAGAAATTTGTCTCTTGTCAGCACTGTTTGCCTCAATTGATCAGACTCCCTTTTTGAGAAAGTTAGTTCAGGCACTGCAGTCTGCCCTACATCTTCCACAGTGAAGATAAATACGAATAAATCATTCATCTTTGCTGCAGTATCCTCCATTAGCAAAAATTTGATTCCCTTGTCCAAAAGTCCAGAAGCCTCCCTTTCCTGCTTCTAATGCATTAATAATAATAATAATAATAATAATAATAATAATAATAGTTCAATTACAGTGACAGGGAAGGAGAAGCTTAAGACTACAGAATCATAGAATTGTTGGTTGGAAGGTGTCTCGAGGGTCATCTAGTCCAGCCTTTCTGTTAGCATCCAGACTTTGGAACACTTTTCTCTGCACTAATAACCAGGCATTGTCCTTGTTAGCTTTTGAGTGCTTTTGGCTTGTTTTTTAAGCACATTTTATTTGCCTGAGACAGAGGTAGCCAGAGGCACCTACAGGGTGCTACAGATTTTGCTGAATTACAACTCTCATCAGCCTCAACCAGCATGGCTATGATGGGAGCTGTACTTCAACAATGTTGTTGGGTATATTGGCTATCCATGACGTAAGCTTTTGCAATGATTTGACTGAACTTGGTTTTCTTTGTCTGGTTGTTATCATTCACTGGTGGATTTGCCTGTTTTATTTGTTGTTGTTGTTTTAATTGTTTTTAACTATTTGTTATGAACTGCATCGGAGGCCCATATTTGGCAAAAAGATGGGATGGAAGGTTTAGAATAAGTAATTTAGATGTATGAATTTCTTCTACCCCTGGGCTTAGACTGCAACCATCTATTTCATATGTAATGTGTAGTGTTCCCATCATAGAAAGAATATAGGGGGAACAATTTGTGCATAGCAGCCCACTGAATGAATGGGGAAACTAGACTGATTTTTCCATGGTTATTCACAGACTTGTTGCTCTCAGTCTAGCAACTGGAGCATACAGGCTCTCAGACTGGGAAGCGTGCCATATACCCACTCTAAAGGAGAAGACATCCGCCTTATTTCACCCTCTAAAATTGACAGTGATGTCATATTCAGCAATAACCAGAACCCTGCGAAATGGACATCTCTCACGAATAACCACAGAAAAAAAGCTTTGTGAAAAGGATGGGTGGGAACAGTAATCACCATTTTATTATTCATAAGTGTAACAAAGATTGAAAAGATACAGCTATGCATATTAATAGATCTGCAAACAGTTTGAGGATTGGGTTGCCTGACCATAAATCCAGGGCTGTCATAGTCATTATGGCAAGATTAATTGCAATTATAAATCTCTTCAGAGATGAAGGGACTTATCTGAGAAATGCAAATCAATCTTAGCTTACTCCTGACAATGACCGTCAGTTATCTTGTTCAGTAGCACATACTGCACACAGTGAATAAAAAGCAAAGTGACATTTTAAAATGTTCAATCTGAGGTTGTTTTGCCTCTAAGTCACAGTATTTAGAGTTTAGGAATTCAACAGATCGTATTGAGCAGTAAAAATGTTGTTTTAATTATCTTTGTTGGTTTATCTCTCAATAGCCATTCTGCCCCTCACCCATGCAGCTAAATATAATAAAACCATGTCTTAGTTTGCAACCATCAGCTTTAAACAGTTACTAGTTCTAAACCAAATAATTAATTAAACCAGCTCCAGCTCCATGCCTTGTTTCTATCACAATGAAGAATGTAATAAACTGGACCTCTGCTACTATGGCTTGTGAATGGTGTTAGAGTTAATACTTTTTGTGAATTATTGAAGTACCCTTGCCTATATGGAAATTGTTTATTTAAAAATGACTATGAAGCTGTATAATGTTGAAAATTACCTCCATCTTAATTCTACTGCTACTCTCCTGCCTGTATAATGAAATCTACATTTTAAAAAGCAGTGTAGCTGGATACAGGTCAGTGCTGTGAGGGCATGTAATCAATAACAATGACCTCATATTAATTAGTGTAATGTCTGAGTAAAGTTTGGTATATGATTTAGCAAACTGTGGACAAAACTAGGAGGTTGGAAAAAAGGTTTGCCTCATTTCTTTATTCAAAAAGCAACCTATGAAGCATGTTCAAAGTGTTAAAATTGACATTCTTTACTCTCAGAAACTGACCTGTTTTGCGTGACACTGTAAGTGGAGCTGTGCCTTCCCCAGACCACACTCACTTTGCTTCTTCCTGGTCCCTTTAGCATAGTGGGTGTCATCCAAACCCAGGATTGTGCTCTCTCCTCCTTAATCACAATCTGTAGCCAAGAGCAAACCTTGGCTACAGCTCCTGTTAAGGAGAAGAGAGCTTAACCACAAGCCCAGGTTGGGACAACACACTAAACAAAACCTTGGCTTAACTGCCATGTGTTTGTTGAAAGAACCAGGGTAGAGTAGTTTTCTCCAGAAAACCATGCTTTTACATGAAGCCATGGCTGGATATAGCCTTACATGCAGATATGGCTACTATGTGAAGAAGAGCAGAAGCAGAAGCAGAAGCAGAAGTAGAGTTTGGATTTGATATCCTGCTTTATCACTCCCCTTCAGGAGTCTCAAAGCGGCTAACAATCTCCTTTCCCTTCCTCCCCCACAACAAACACTCTGTGAGGTGAGTGGGGCTGAGAGACTTCAGAGAAGTGTGACTAGCCCAAGGTCACCCAGCAGCTGCAGGTGGAGGAGCGGAGATGCAAAACCGGTTCCCCAGATTACGAGTCTACCACTCTCAACCACTACACCACACTGGCTCTGCAGACAGTTAAGCACATTTTATTTCCTTCAATTTGACTACATCTGAACACTTCAGCACAGTGAGCTTCCATTGAAAAGGGAAAAAGAAATAGCAAAGGAGCACCTCTGGGAGCTCCCTCTTACCTTTTTCATTATCATCATATTTGTTTTCAGTCTTCTGTTCCTACTTATGGTCTCTGTCATCCAGAACCTTCATTAAGAGATCTCTCTCTCTCTTTTGCAAAGTCATTTTTTACTCATACTTTGTCCTACAAATTTATAGAATCCCGTACCTTGTCAGGTTTGGAACTGTTTCACTGCTCTCCCGGACAACACAGGGCCTGTCAGCGCATGTGAGGTTCAGTAATGCCGCAAACAGGCCACTTTGGCTTGGACTCCCGCTTCTAGAATTTCTTGCACTTTATTTTGTCTCATTTTGACTACTGAAATTTATTCCGTACTTGATTTTTCTTGTCTATCTTAAGAGTTTTTCACCTTTTGTTCAAAATCCAATTGCTAAAATTATGTAGCTTTCCTACTGCTTGGATCGTATCATTCCTCTCTTCTGATATCTCTGCTTGTTTCCTCTAATCTTTCATATTTGGAACCATTTTTAGATAGTCTTTGCCAACTCTTTATCAGATGATTGCATTGCAAGCAACAAGGACTAGGAACAATTTGAGCCTATCTTTGTTGATATCAGGGGCATCAAGAAGGGTTAAGCTAATAAAAATGATCCTTTGAATAAAAATATCCTGGCATGGGGTCAGCTTCTAAAGCTGCAATTCATAGATGACTGCAGCAGTACTTGGTACAGCTGAGAAAAGAAAGTTGCAGAGACCTAGATTAGGGTAATTTTATGCACCAAGGAAACAAAGCATATACAATGGAGGCAAGTTGCATTGGGGTTTGAAGAGGAACAAGGAAGACAGGCTAGGGACCCTTGCAGGGGAGAATTTATGTGTGCTTAACCACATTTCCCGTTAGCTGAATTTAATTCTTGTGTTACAGTCCAGCCATGAAAATGATTAAAACTGAGGCTGGGGAGGGGCTAAGGGAAGCCCTCCGGTCAGTTTCCCCTATGGCCCTGCCAAAGCATTCATATTAGAAGGGGAACCCAAGAGTTCCCCTTGTAACATGCAGTTCTGCTCTATATAGTGGGCCACTTTCGGACTTGCTTCCATGCATGAATCCAGTGCCAACTAAAAGCTCCACTTTCAGCAGGAATATTTGTGACCCCAGCATGAATTCAAGCAATGGCTGTAAGGATACCTACTTTGCAGCCGTGGCTTAAATTACAGATAGGGCTGCAAAGGGAAAGGTCCCTTTGAGGTTTAAATCATCAGATGCCGGGTGGGCAGAATCTCATGGCACCAGCATGGTTAATATTTTTAATTGCTTAAGACACCTCTGAGTTACCTGCAGACAATCTAAATGGAAGTTTGAAGGTACAGCTTGTGTGACCCAGGCTTGGAGAATCCCCCCACAGTGGAGATGGGGCAGATACAGTATTAATGAGGGGTTTTTTTATCACCAGCCAGTTTGTGCAAATCTTTTGTGGAGGGAAAAAGCTGGAGAAATCTACCTAATAAATAAAAAAGCAAATAATTGCAAATATTTTGCTGCTCTGTTTTTTTAAAATCTAACTATCAGATTTTTTTAAAGCCTTGAATAATATACGCTTAACCACTGAACTATGAATAGCTAAATAATTATAGCTCGCATGCTCTTTCCAATTAGGTTCAGGTTTTTTAAAGCAGATTCTGGCTATATCCTTTCTAGTTTTATAGCCCTTTATTTTCTTTCCCATTCCTTTTCTTTTAAAGAACATTTGTCGTTCACTGCATTCAAAACTGAAATTGTTGTGGAGAGAGACAGAGACACACGGAGAGAGAGATTTGCAGAGCACCAGGAGTTGTAATATATTCAGTGTAGACAACAGTTCATTAAGATTAAGTATTTCAATCATCGCAGCAATGCTTTGTCAGTACCGCTCAAGTCACGTTTTAGGTACACACCCTTTGTTCTGTCTTCAAGTGGTACTGTTTCATTCAAAAGAAGACAATGTTGCATCAAACACAATTTCAAATGGCTCCTCTGTTTACAGCAGCTGAATGACACAAGCCTCCCATTTCTGATTCAGAAGCTGTACATGGCTAGTGGCAGCAAGCAGACTCCTGAAACCATTGTAAACCGTAATGTATTCCAGCTTGAAATTAGATGAGCTGGTCATTTGCTATCGAAAGATGGTTGTAATGAATGCCTCTCTATTTATCAATTCTTCTTATTTCAATCCTAGTTCTTTTAGCCCCAGGCGCTCCTCAAAGATTGGTCTTTTTTCTCCCTGCTGAGAATTCAGAAAGGAGAAACTTTGCATAAAATTGTATGCTGTCAGATGTTTTTCTCCAGAATAGCTGAAAGTCTTGTCTTTTCTACTTCTTATGTGCCCTACAAAAGCATCCCATGTTAATATTTGATTAGGTGAAATATGAGCAAGAGTCCCACAGCTGCCCTCAGACAGTTTACTATTAAGACAAAAAAGTTCTTCCAAGAGGTTGCAAAGCTAGGAGATAATATATTGATTTTTACACTTCCTGAGAATGTGATAAGAATCATTTTGTATAAGAATATATTCTAGCCTCATGCATACAATTTCCATTCAAACTGCTCCCCACTCTCTCAAGCCACCACTGCCCTGCATTTTGAAGTGAACAAGCAACCACATTTCTATGCTTTTGTAGCCTGGCTGGCATTATTCCTATTCACAGTACTTCTGTATAAATTTTTCCTTAGCAAGAATTTTCCACAGAAATTCATATATAAAAATCAAAGCCAGACTATTTAATGAAATGCTGATTTATATGTACTGCATACTACCCAATGAGAAAATGTGTTGATTTGTCTTGACGTCACATTCTGGCCTTGAGCGCTACATGAATTCAGTTAACTAAATCCAGTGCTTTTTTCTTTTTTAAAAAATGTTTAGGGGTATGCGTCCCCCCAGAAAAAAGCACTGTCTAAATCCCAAACATAGGCCAGGGGTGGTGTTTTGTACAAAACTTTAGGCCTTTATTCAGCTGGATTACGGAAATGGAACCTTATGTATAATTATTCATAAATAAAATCATTATGCCAGGGATAGGATAGTAGAAACGAGCAAATTCCAGAGCTTTCAAACCAAATTTCTGTCATTTTTACAAGAACTAGAAGGGGTCTTAAGAGGAATTACTGTACATACATGAAGCATGGGGTTAAACTCTGTGGAGATAGTAAGGAAGCAATTAAAGATAACTGTTTCCAACAAAATTCTAGAAATAACTCTGAAATGGTTTTTAATGGAAGCAGACCACTCGCTCATAGTCAGGGGAATATTATTTTGAGTGGTGGGAAAGAGATAGTAAGAACGTTTTGTAAAGCAAATAAGTATTTTAAGATAGGAGTCCTTTACATTGTGTGTGGCTTTTTAATGTTGCATGGAAGGTTCAGTGAGGTGGGGCAATAAATAATATGTTATTTATATGGTGACAACCACCATGATACTGTATTTAAGAAGTGGTGACTGACAGTCACATCATCTATTAAAAAATGGATTGATAAAATTGAGTCGCCTTCATTCGGGTGTTCGGCTGATTAACATTAAATGCCTTTTTAAATGTTTTTGTGGGAGGGGGCTTATTGGTTTGTTTTTATATTATTATGAATTTTGTATTTTCATTTTGTATTTTTCTATTGTGAATATGGGATCTTCGGAGGAAGGGTGGTATACAAATTTGCTAAATAGTAATACTAGGTTCTTTGGTGTTAATCGCTGCTGCTGCATCGTGAGTGTTTGGAGTGTAAGGCCTCTCCCTCCTCAGGCTAATTCCATCTGGCCTAGGGGGCGGGGCCCAGGCTCACCTCCGTGATAGTTTTAAGGACACTGGTGCTGCTGCAGCAAATGCTAAAGATGTTTTTATATATTTTAAGGTGTTTTAAACGTGTTTTTATTGTTTCTTTTGTTGTACCACCTTGAATGGTGGTTTTTATCTATGTATTTTTGTTTTGTTCCATCTTGTTTTGTTTTGGGGTGGGATATTGAGTGGGGTGGGGATTGGCTTTTGTTTGGGCATAATATTTTTTTGGTTGTTTTGTTTTTCTATTTTGTAAATGGAGGTTAGTATGAGGCTTGGGATTGCTACCGTGGAGGGGCGAGGGAGGTATGGCGGTGGGGGCAGATGTTATAGGCGAAGGGGATCGAGATACGGACATGCTCGTACCCCTTCCAATCTGCGCCCCATCCCGAGAGATGAGGGTAGGGTGAGCAAGGATTACTCACCTCCTTCACTGGTGTTGTGCAATGCCAGGTCTATAGGCAACAAAACCGCCACCCTGCGAGATTTCTTTACCTCTCAGGGGGTCGACCTGGCTTGTGTGACGGAGACCTGGGTGCGTGAAGGGGTAACTGTTACCTTACGAGAGATGGCGCCCCCGGGTTTCTCCGTCCTCCACCAGTCACAGACTGTGGGCCGGGGGGGAGGGGTGGCGTTATTAATCCGGGAAGATTGTTCTTTCAGGGCTCTACCATCGCCATCGATCCCCGGCATTGAATGTGTTGGCCTAGTGTGGGGCTCCGAGGAGAGCTTGGCTGTCTGGCTGGTGTACCGGCCACCTAGCGCACCAGCAGCCACCCTGTCAGGCCTGCTGGAGGCGGTGGCCGGCTGGGCCTTGGAGTTCCCTAACCTATTGGTATTGGGAGACTTCAACTTCCATGCTGATGCCACTCCCTCCTCACAGGCTCTGGACCTGGTGTCTTCCATGGCGACACTAGGGCTCTCCCAGTTTGTTTCGGGCCCCACACATCAAGCAGGCCACACGCTGGATTTGATCTTTGGCGCCGGTATAGATGTGATCATGCCTCCTTCAATGAAGGTGCCATGGTCTGATCCCTACGCTCTGAAAGCCAGGATTGACTTTCCACCCCCACCCTGCTTAGGTGGCGAGCCGATTTGGGCTCGCCCGCAGAGGCTGATGGACCCTGATAGATTCCGTCAAGCCTTGCGGGACCTTGCTCCCCCTGGCGACTCATTGACTGAGCTTGTTGAGGGCTGGAATACCCAGCTCCTGGCAGCCATCAATGAGATCGCACCTAAGCGCCCTCTGCGACCCCGCAGAAACCGGGCTCCCTGGTTTACCGAGGAGCTTCGGAAAATGAAGCGAGACCTCAGAAGGCTAGAGCGAGTATGGTGCCCGTGACGGAGCCTCAAGAACATCTTATAGGGTTTTTATGAAAACCTATGAGATGGCAGTGAAGGCCGCTAAAAAGTCTTACTTCTCGGCCTCCATTGCATCCGCTAGCTCTCGCCCGGCGCAATTATTTAGTATAATTCGGTCTTTAACGTCCCTTGAAGGACAGCCAAATTTAAATAACAATCTGACACACAGCTGTGAGGCATTTGCGAGCTTTTTTGCAGAGAAGGTCCTGTTGCTCCGCCATGACCTCCCTGCCAATTTGGATACAATAAAGGAACTGGAGGCCCCTCGACTGTCCTCGGCTCCAGTATTGGACCACTTTGACCGGATATCTCCAGCCGATGTGGACAGACTCCTCCGAGCTGGAAAGCCCACCACCTGTCCTCTTGACCCGTGCCTTTCATGGATGATTAGAGCGTGTCCAGACGAGGTGCGGGCCCCCCTGGGGGAACTGAAGGAGGCAGTGGTGCGTCCGCTCTTAAAGAAAACTTCATTAGATCCCTTAGATCTATCCAATTACCGCCCGGTCTCGAATCTTCCATTCCTGGGTAAGGTGATTGAGAGAGTGGTTGCTGAACAGCTTGGTAGGTTTCTGGATGAAACATCTGCTCTGGATCCATTCCAGTCCGGCTTCCGCGCTGGTCATGGGACCGAGACGGCTCTGGTTGCCCTAACAGATGATCTCCGCAGGCAGCTGGATCGAGGCGGGTCGGGGCTGCTGATTCTTCTAGATCTGTCAGCAGCCTTCGACATGGTCGATCACGAACTCCTGGACCACCGCCTTGCCGACGTAGGGATCCAGGGCACAGTCCTTCAATGGCTGCGCTCGTTTCTCTCTGGTCGGGGACAGAGGGTGGCGCTTGGGGGGGAATTGTCATCGCGCCACTCCTTGGTGTGTAGAGTGCCTCAGGGTGCGATTCTCTCCCCGATGCTTTTTAACATCTTTATGCGCCCCCTCGCCCAGCTTGTCCGGAGTTTTGGGCTGGGTTGCCATCAGTATTGTGATGGGACAATGAGCTACTTGTGCGTAAAAAGATTAGTCCCTCGGAGTTTGCTTAACGTAGCAAAGCTCTGCCTTGAGCGGAGCCCTTGGACATGGCTCCGTTAGTCACTGGTAGAATCCGACAGTGGGCGCTTGCGGAAACGTTTCCAGCATAAAAGCTGCTTGACGGAAACGCGTCTCCTAGATTCCCTGCGTGACAGCTTCCGGCGAGGGGTGGGGGTCGCTAAAGGGAGCCTTGATACCTCCTCACTGTTCTCGCTGGAAGTGTCCCAGAGCCTCCCCTCCGACTTCCTGTCCCTGGAAGCTCCTGCTCCCCCCCTACTGGTTCCCTCTTCTGCTGCTGAATCTCTTCTATCCTCCTGGAGCCCTCCCACCACCTGTTCTTCCGATGGCAGTTCCCTGACAAGTATGCTGATGACACCCAACTCTATCTGTTGATGGATGGCCATCCTGACTCGGCCCCAGACACACTGGCGAGATGTCTGGAGGCTGTGGCTGGATGGTTACGTGGGAGCCGGTTGAAGTTAAATCCTTCGAAGACAGAGGTCCTCTGGCTGGGGCGGGACGATATGGGATTGAGGGGGCAACTCCCATCTCTTGCGGGGGTGCAATTAGTGCCAGCACTGTCCGTTAAGAGTTTGGGTGTAATCTTCGATACCTCCCTCTCTATGGAGGCGCAGATTACAGCTATAACAAAGGCGGCATTTTTTCATCTCCGCCAAGCTAAGCAGTTGGCCCCTTATCTCTCTCGCCCTGACCTAGCCACTGTGATCCATGCGACGGTCACCTCCAGACTGGATTATTGTAACTCGCTCTACGTGGGGCTGCCCTTGAGACTGACCCAGAAACTCCAGCGGGTGCAGAATGCCGCGGCGAGACTCCTTATGGGGTCTTCGCTGCGAGATCACATTCATCCGGTACTATACCAGCTGCACTGGCTCCCGGTGAAGTACAGGATCAGGTTTAAAGTGCTGGTTTTAACCTTTAAAGCCCTATATGGCCTAGGACCCTCATACATACGGGACCGCCTCTCCTGGTATGCCCCACAGAGAAACCTACAAATAATCTGCAAATAATAACATCCTCAAGGTCCCAGGCCTCAGAGAGGTTAGGCTGGCCTCAACTAGAGCCTGGGCCTTAGAATCATAGAATCATAGAGTTGGAAGAGACCACAAGGGCCATCGAGTCCAACCCCCTGCCAAGCAGGAAACACCATCAGAGCACTCCTGACATATGGTTGTCAAGCCTCTGCTTAAAGACCACAAGGGCCATCGAGTCCAACCCCCTGCCAAGCAGGAAACACCATCAGAGCACTCCTGACATATGGTTGTCAAGCCTCTGCTTAAAGACCTCCAAAGAAGGAGACTCCACCACACACCTTGGCAGCAAATTCCACTGTCGAACAGCTCTTACTGTCAGGAAGTTCTTCCTAATGTTTAGGTGGAATCTTTTTTCTTGTAGTTTGGAACCATTGCTCCGTGTCCGCTTCTCTGGAGCAGCAGAAAACAACCTTTCTCCCTCCTCTGTGTGACATCCTTTTATATATTTGAACATGGCTATCATATCACCCCTTAACCTCCTCTTCTCCAGGCTAAACATGCCCAGCTCCCTTAGCCGTTCCTCATAAGGCATCGTTTCCAGGCCTTTGACCATTTTGGTTGCCCTCCTCTGGACACGTTCCAGTTTGTCCGTGTCCTTCTTGAACTGTGGTGCCCAGAACTGGACACAGTACTCCAGGTGAGGTCTGACCAGAGCAGAATACAGTGGCACTATTACTTCCCTTGATCTAGATGCTATACTCCTATTGATGCAGCCCAGAATTGCATTGGCTTTTTTAGCTGCCGCGTCACACTGTTGGCTCATGTCAAGTTTGTGGTCAACCAAGACTCCTAGATCCTTTTCACAGAGGATCGCTTTCTATTCTATTGTGACATCAATAGGACTCCCAAGCAGGATATAAAGATCACGTGAGTAAACCCACTCTAGTAGTTTCTTGCCTTGTGGGTTCATTTTCTTGTCCAGAGAATAATGAGATAATGTGAAGATTTCTTCCAAGTCTATTCCCGCAGGGAGTAAAATTCCCTCCATTGCAGGTGTTGAAGTCCACATAAGATATCTAAATAGAGATCTAAATAGAGACTATTATTTGTGGTGCAGCATCCCTTTACGTGTATTTACTTTTGATTCAGATTTGTCATGGCCAACAACTAGTACAATAAAGTTATTTACCTACTACTACTACTAATAATAATAATAACAACTGATAATAATGATAATAAATTTATTATTTGTACCCCACCTATCTGACTGGGTTGCCCCAGCTACTCTGGGCAGCTTAAAGCATATACAAAAACATAATAATACATTAAACTTTAAAAACTCCCCTATCCAGGGCTGCCTTCAGGTGTCTTCCAATAGCTGCATAGTTCTTTTTTTATTTTATTTAATTTTTATTGATTTTCAATACAAGTTGAAAAAACAAAACAACTCACACATATAAACCAACGCACGCATATCAACCAACCAAAACGAAAATCAACAAACAAACAAACAAAAAAGAAAAGAAAGAAAAAACAAAACACACCAATAAACCCATACATATATCCATTTACAACATTACATTAAGGACTTCCCTCCATCACGGTTTGAGCTCTATTTTATCCTTATTTCTCTGCAGTTTGTTTTCACCATCTGTATCAATACCTCTCAGGCTTTATATTATACCTACTGTAATTTTAATATTTCCTATATTTTTTTCTATATATGTAAAGAATTTATTCCAGTCCGTAATAAATTTAGTGTTTTTCTGGTGCCTGATCTTCTGTGTCATCCTTGCTAGCTCTATATATTCGAATAATTTGGATTGCCATTCTCTAATAGTTGGGATATTTGGAGTCTTCCAGTTTTGCGCTAAGAGTAGCCTGGCCGCTGCCGTTGCATATTGGAACATGGTTTGGTCTTCTCGTCTTATTTCCTCCCCTACCATTCCTAAGAGGAAAGCTTCAGGTTTCTTAAGGAAGGTGTATTTCAATATTTTTTTTAGTTCATCATAAATATGTCCCCAAAACCTATTCACTTCTCTACAGGCCCACCACATGTGAAAGAAATCGCCCTCTTTTAATTTGCATTTCCAGCAAGTTTTGTCCCCGGTCTTATACATTTTTTCCAATTTCACAGGGGTTATATACCACCTGTACATCATTTTTTGTAAATTTTCTCGGAGTCCAACACATGCTGTAAATTTCATATCTTTGTTCCAGAGTTTCACCCACCTATCGAATTCTAGATTATATCCGAGGTCTGTGGCCCATTTGATCATAACTTCCTTCACTTCTTCATCCTTGGTGTCCCAATCTAGTAGTTGATTATACATTTTAGAAAGGAGTTTGGAATTTCCTTCTATTATTTCTACCTGGTATCTGGACTTTTTCTCACTCATCCCTATTTTTTTATGCTCGTTCCATAACGCATTAATTTGATAATATTGCAACCAAGTTGTTAATTTGTCTTTAATTTCCTCATAAGGTCTGAGTCTCCATCCTTTATCTGATCTTGTCAATAGCTCCTCATAAGTCCATCTTTGTCCTTCCATGTTAGTTTTTTTAATTATGATGATATCAATTGGTGACAACCACCATGGGGTGTCCTTTTCTATGAGTCTCTTGTTCCTGTTCCATACTTCAAGCAGCGCTCCTCTAAAGATATGGTTGGCAAATCCTCTATGTGCTCTCTCCTTATCCTGCCATAAATATGCATGCCAACCAAATCTCGCATCGAATCCCTCCAAATCTAACAAATCCGTGTTTTTCAACGCAATCCAATCTTTGATCCAACACAAACATGCGGCCTCATAGTATAATTTCAGGTTCGGGACCGCAAACCCTCCCCTGTCTTTACGGTCTGTGAGTAGTTTGAATTTGATTCTTGCTCTTTTACCCTGCCAGATAAATCTGGACAGGGTTTTCTGCCAATCTTTGAACAGCTTCGTGCCTCTAATCACCGGGATGTTCTGAAATAAAAACAGCAGCCTTGGAAGAATACTCATCTTAGTTACTGCCATCCTCCCCGACCAGGAGAGTTTTAGCCGGCTCCATGTCTCTAAATCCTTTTTAACTTCTTTCCAGGTCTTTATATAGTTATCTTCCACTAAATTTATGTTTTTCGTAGAAATCCAAATACCTAAATATTTCACCTTTTTCACAACCTTAATTCCCGTTTTTTGCTCAAGCTGGTTTCTTTGATCTTCAGATATGTTCTTTGTTAACATCTTGGTTTTAGCCTTATTCAATTTAAAGCCAGCCAGTTTCCCAAATTCTTCCAACAACTCTATAACTTTATCGATATGCTCTACGGGGTCTCTCAATGATATTACCAGGTCATCCGCGTAGGCTTTTAATTTGTATTCCTTCTCTCCAATACTAATTCCTTTTATTACCGGGCTTTCCCTTATTTTGTTTGTAATTATTTCTAACACCATAATAAACAAAAGGGGAGACAGGGGGCATCCCTGTCTTGTACCTTTCGAGATCTCAAACGAATTAGTTAAGTTATTATTGATAATCAACTTGGCTTTTTGACCCGAATATATTGCTTTAATACCCTCCATAAATGGCCCCTCCATTCCAATTCTCTGCATACATTTTAGTAGAAACTGCCAGGATACATTATCAAATGCCTTTTCAGCATCGATAAAGATTAAGGCTGCCGGGATGTCAATCTTAAGTTCCAGATACTCGATAACATTTACTATATGTCTTACATTGTCTTTTAAATATCTATTTGGTAAAAAACCAGCTTGATCTTTGTGGATAGATTTGGATAAGTATTTTTTGAGCCTACTAGCCATTATTTCCGCAAAGATCTTGTAATCGTTATTAAGTAATGATATCGGTCTATAGTTTCTGATATCCAACTTATCCGACTCTGGTGTCTTCCAATAGCTGCATAGTTCTTTATCTCTTTGACATCTGATGGGAGGATATTCCACAGGATGGGTGCCACTACCGAGAAGGTCTTCTGCCTCATTCCCTTCTCTTCACTTCTCACAGTGAGGGAGTCACCAGAAGACCCTCAGAGCTGGACCTCAGTGTCCAGGCTGAATAATAGGGGTGGGGACGCCCCTTCAGATATACTGGACTGATGCCATTTAGGGCTTTAAACACTTTGAATTGTGCTCAGAAATGTACTGGGAGCCAGTGTAGGTCTTACAGGACCATAGCTGTCAACTTTTCCCTTTTCTTGCAAGGAATCCTATTCGGAATAAGGGGAATTCCCTTTTTAAAAAGGGAAACGTTGACAGCTATGTTCAGGACTGGTGTTACAGTGGTGCCTCGCAAGACGAAATTAATCCGCTCCGTGAGGCTCTTTGTATAGCGGTTTTTTCGTCTTGCGAAGCAAGCCCATTGACAGTTTAGCGGATTAGCGCTATTAGCGGTTTAGCGGCTTTTAGTGGATCAGCTGATAAGTGGCTTAGGGCTTAGGAAAAGGGGGGGAAAGGGAAATAACCCCGCAGGAACTCGCAAGACATTTTCGTCTTGCGAAGCAAGCCCATAGGGAAATTTGTTTTGCGAAGCGCCTCCAAAACGGAAAACCCTTTCGTCTAGCGGGTTTTACGTCTTGCGAGGCGTTCGTCTTGCGGGGCACCACTGTACTTGGTCCCAGTCGTCGCTCCCAGTCACCAGTCTACTTGCCTTGTTCTGGATTAGTTGTAATTTCTATAATTCCCATTATCCTTGACCATGCTGGCTGAGGCTGATGGGAGTTGTGGTCCTACACAGAACCTTGTATATCATTATTTTAGGCTTAGCAGCAGGCAGACTTTGTAACTCTTAAAAACAACTCTGTGATGGGACCCTAGTCAGGTAAAGTAGAAGCCACTTGAGGAATCATGCTGATCCAAGAATGAAAATAAATCAATGCAAAATTTCTTTAACAAGATAAACCAGTCAAAGGGGTAATTGATTACAGTTGGATTTTCATGAAATAGTTGGCACAAAGAGCCTATTTCAAACAGTTATGTATGACAAGTGCTCCATGAGGTGAACCATTTTGTGTGTTTGTGTTTAGTTTATGGATCATCCCCACTCTCAGAGCAGATGGTTTGTCTCTGTGCCATCACAATCCATTGTTAAAAGTGTTTGACAGCAAATTACACAGTGAGGACCACCAATCATAGCCAAGAACCAATGAATTGCTGAATACACCAGCTGCCACATGTCAGTATTCAGCCTCAATGGAAAACCAAGAATATTAATATAGCACCTATAAAATGACTATTGGTGGGTAATGGAGTCCTCTTATGTGCTGATCTTATGTCCTTTTTGTGTTGATCCAGATCACTGGCACTATCCCCTTCCCTATCAGAGAACGTCTGCTATTTACTCTGTTGGGAATAATAGTACCCCATACTTGGGAACAATGTTACATGGGGGTGAAATCTGTGAATTACCTCCTGAAGTGGAGCAGTTGGACTTGTGGCTTCCTCAATCTCTTGCTACCTCAGCCCTAAAAAACCTAGGCCTCCCCTGTTCTGCTATATACTCTGAATATTAGCCACTACAGCTGTGGTCTTCATTGAGGCAAGGCTCCTGAATGGCAACTAAAAGGTTCCTCCATTTACTACTTTAATAACAGATTTATGTCTGGAAACAGACTTCATACCTTTGGACACAAACAAGGAAACAAAAAATAGTCTCTCCTAAAAATTGTGAGTGGATTCCAACATACTGATTCATTCCTACATTTTCAGCTCTGCTCAACCTCAGATTTACCTCCTTCTTCTTTAAATTTTTAATCTATAAATTCAGTTGCTCAATGCAAGCATATCTTTTGGAATCAGAACATAGATTGCATTCATTTCTTTTAGACAAATCATCTCCTTCAGAGCTGACAAGCAGATGAGAAGAATGAAATATGCCTTCTATATTTTAGATCTACTGTCCTTTTAAAGCCACTTCTTCTGCTGAAAAGATGGGCAGTCATACCCCACGAAGTCATCTGCTGCAATAGCTACTGGAAAAACAAAATTAATGAAAATGGTTTCACCTGTAGGTTGGTGAATGTTTTATTTTGCACTTCAACAGTTGCTTATTAGAAGAACCAGAATGAGTTTTATTTGCTGTGGTACTGTGTCAAAGAGCACAGCAAATCCATTATTCATAATATCTCTTCCAATTCATAGGCCCATTGATACAATGAAGGTTGTTTTTCTGAAGAATGCCACCCACTTGAAATCTGGCTTATTGGGATAAATAACTAAACTCTACTCCGAAGAAAAGCAATTTAAAAACACCCTGAAATTCATTTTACTCACTTAAGTGCTTAAGTGTTTATATTTATTGCATTTTAACCATTTGCATTGTTTTCACAAGTAGCTGCCGATTGAACAGAGCTAAGCAATTTCAGTCAAGTTTAGTTGAGGAGGGGGAAGACAGAGAGAAACTTGTGAACACTGCAGTATAATATATAATGAATATTTAGCGATTGTAAGATGTAATGGTGCTCTAGTAGGCAGATTAAACAATTATTAATATACTACATAACTATATCTTCATGCTAATTTACAACAGAATATTGAAGGATCTCTGTTTTGGCTATGTATTATGAGTGCCAAATGGAATGGGCTATCTTAACCTAGAACTTGCCTGCAGCTGCTTCTTGGGAGACCTCCATCTCCCCCCCCCCCACCTTCTGGACCTGTGGCCTTTACTGGATCTTCAGACCAGGAGCTGCCTGTATCTGTGCAAATAGGGCAGGGACTAGGACCCTGGGCGGGCAGGCAGCACTGGAAACACCTAGGCATGCAGGGGTCGCTGGGGCAGCTCTCTAGAGCCTGCTTGACCTGGGGGAGGGGCCACCACCAAAGGACTTTGTGTCTTTGGGGGCTGGACTTCAGGGGTGGAACGAGGGCATGGGCCAGCCCACTTGTGCTAAAGTTCTGGTTTCAACGGGGATGACGTTTTAACATGGGTGGGTGTGGTTTATTTGGGGTGAGGTTATTTTAAATTGACGCAGGTGGCGCTGTGGGTTAAACCACAGAGACTATGACTTGCCGATCAGAAGGTCAGCGGTTTGAATCCCCACGACGGGGTGAGCTCCCGTTGCTCGGTCCCTGCTCCTGCCCACCTAGCAATTCGAAAGCACATCAAAGTGCAAGTAGATAAATAGGTAACGCTCTGGCGGGAAGGTAAATGGTGTTTCCGTGCACTGCTCTGGTTCACCAGAAGCGGCTTAGTCCTGCTGGCCACATGACCCGGAAGCTGTACACCGGCTCCCTCGGCCAGTAAAGCGAGATGAGCGCCGCAACTCCAGAGTTGGTCACGACTGGACCTAACAGTCAGGGGTCCCTTTACCTTTACCTATTTTAAATTATTCTTAAGAGTTATGTGTCAATTTGCATTTTGAAAATGGATTTGTATTTTTTTGTTTTATAAGGCTGATTATCAATCTTTATTGCAGTCCAAAGACCCACAAAACAATTTCAAAACTAGATACAGTTAAAACGACCAGACAGACAGCTAGAAGAAACCAAGGCAGTCATTTTTTTTTATCTGGGGCATAGTCTTCATTGTTCCTTATAACTTCTGAAAAAAACTTTGCCACGGCCAGTGTAATATCATTAGACCTGTCATCCAAAAGATATTTAATATGGTAGGCTTCAGATTTTTCCGGCATATTTGCTAGTAGGGGTTTGATCAGTTGGTCCCTTGCTTGCTCATATTGCCCACAATGCAGTAGGATATGCTTCATACAATCGACGTCCTGGGAACATAAACGAAGCCTATTCTGATATGGGATGCCTCTCAGTCTACCATTTAGCACTTCCAAAGGAAATACATTTAGTCTGGCTTTGGTAACTAAACGCCGATAGGTAGGTACAGACAAATTCCTAAGGTATGAGGATATCTTAAAGTCGTACCCGTATTGGATTCCAGCTGCGACTGGGCTACAAATTACATAAGACTGGGCTCGCAGGTCACTATGTGAGATGTCTCAGAGCCTTTGCCTCATGGATTTAAGGGCAGTGTTGTAACCCAGATGATAATAAGAGGGATGATGGCAGTCCAATCAAGATGGCTTTTCTGACCATAGTTTTCAGCCATGGGCTGACAAACTTCTCGTTGGTTAAATGTACTAATAATCCCTTCCCCAGGCCGAATACTGAAATCTTCAGCCAGTATCTCAAGGCAGCCCACCATGCTTTGATGGAGAGTGGGCATTCACCTATTTCCAGAAATAGAATTGAATTTGGGACACAGTTTGGGACCTGTAATAGGGACCAATTAATACTCTACAGCCTTTTAAATGTGTTTGTGGGAGGGGTTTGTTGTTTTGTTGGTTTTAACAATTTACTTGTGTTTTTACCTTGTATTTTTATCCTCTGAACCACGCTGAGATCTTGTGATGAAGGGCGGTATATAAATCGAATAAATAACAACAACTTTTTGACAAAATATTTGTGCTGAATGGAACTGGCTATCTGAACCTTCTGATGAAGAACCTTATCACAAAGGGTGTATGAATAAACAGCCAATCTGAAGCAAATCATACCTTTAATTTTGTTAGGACTGTACAATTTGAATTTCACACATTGCCGTAGTTTAGAAGGCTTTTCTTTATCGATTGGAATAAAAGATAATTGCTAATAAAATAGAAGGAAATGCTTTATATCTAGCTTTTGTGTGGATACAATTGGATTAAAATAATGAAAGCTAAAGCACCAGCTCAGGAAAGTAATGATGAGAAAAGTGAATCAGCTGCCATGCACACTTTAATCTCCTTGTTTTGAAAACTTTGTGACAGAAAGGTTTTCACTCTGTCAAATAAATGTATCAATAATCTAAGCTTCTATTAGAATGTAAAAACAAGTTGCTATACTCATTTTCCCATAGATCTGTATCCAAAGTCATTATTTTAAACAAAGATGGAAGGTTGGTGTCCCTTGCACTGCTGCTGTGGCAACCAGATCATGTGTCCAAAAATACAAGTCAGTGCTTTTTTTCTTTTTAAAAAAAATGTTTAGGGGTACTCTCATTTTCCTACTCATATTGAAATACTGCCCCCTCAATGAGGCCAAACATAGATTCACAAAATGTTTAGGAGTATGCGTACCCCTGCGTACCCCCAGGAAAAAAGCACTGATACTAGTTAAGGAGCAGAAAACTATTGTAGTGTTTGTGGGCCTAGAGTACCAATAAATATTTTGATTCACTATAGCAAAAAGCCAGTGCTCTCAGCTGATGGTTCCCCAACCATCAAACATACACAGTTGAGGACTCCTCTTTAATTAATGGTTGCCACTACCAACTTTACTACACAGTGTTGTGAGCATAGAGAAGCAAGGCTTAGCAAGTGCACTGTTTACTGATCCTGTAATACCCATTTAACTCTCAGTACAGGTAGCCAGATAGCTGTAAGCATGAGCAGTCAGCTGTGGGGACACCATGTGCAAGCCGGCCTTTGGGGAGCAAGTCCAGGTTTCTAATTCAATGAGTTTTGTTGAAACATTCAATATAAAGAGTATTGAAATAACATGTGGGCATTGATTGGTAATGTTCTAGTTATTCCTAGACTGGCATAGTCTAAATGTAATTTCAGTACTTTCAAACAGAGCCTCTCTAGATAGCACTCTCTCGTGTACAGGACATTGTATTCTGTGGTGGGCATAGATCCAGAGGCAAAAGTAAGTGGAACAAAGGATGTGATTCTTATCTTTTACAGCAGGCTATATTCCATTCTAAAGTCATACATTTCCGCATCCGCACATACACCCCTCCCATCTTCCATCCATGCAAGCAAGATTTGTTATCCCAGTTCAGGCATTTGAATGATGAAAAAGCACTTGAGAAGGGTGTGGAGCAAAAGGTAAAGGTAAAGGACTCCTGGACGGTTAAGTCCAGTCAAAGGCGACTATGGGGTGCTGCGCTCATCTCTCTTCAGGCCAAGGGAGCCGACATTTGTCCACAGACAGCTTTCTGGGTCATGTGGCCAGCAAGACTAAACCGCTTCTGGTGCAACAGGCACACCATGACAGAAACCAGAGCACACAGAAATGCCGTTTACCTTCCCACCACAGTGGTGCCTCTTTATCTGCTTGCACTGGCATGCTTCTGAACTGCTAGGCTGGCAGAAGCTGGCTACTGTTCCTAGGCCAGGAAAGCTAATATTCTGTCTTGAGAATTAGTCATTTCATTTTATAAACACTTCAAATATATATTTATATTAGGGGTGGCTAATCTGTAGCCCTCCAGATGTTATTAGAGTCCAACTCCCATCATTCCCAATTGGCATGGCCAATGATTAGGGGTGATGGGTACAACACAGACTTTGGTTTTTCAAATTTCAGTGGCACCCTGTGTGAGGCCGAAATTTGACACCCCCAGCCTCTTGCCTTCTGTTCTGCTCCATTCACTATGACATAGTTGCAACACCCTGTGGCATCATCTAGGCTCAGCGCCCAGTGCAGGAACCAGGCGTGCTGCCCCAAATCTGCTTCTGATGGTAGTTGTGGCCCAACATCATCTGTTTGACAAACCACTCGTATTGTATTTACTGTAATACTATAAATACCTTGAATGTGCCTTCATTTTCAGCATAGCAACTCCTTCCATCAGCAAAATTATTTCCTTTTAAAAAGCAAGGAGATTATATAAGTAATATCTTCCATTGAAGTAAGAGCTAATTGTTAATAGGAAAGTTAAGCAGCAGGCCACTTCAGTGGATAGTTTCTGTTTCCTTCTTTGTGCACAATTTTTTGTAGTGGTACCCTATTATGTGGAATGCTCTCCAGTGTAAGTTGTCGGAAATCAAGCCTTATCAGGAGAAACTGGCAACTCTCCCAGGCACCCGGCATGATTCCCTGTTGACCTCCCTGGCTGCATTCCCCAGCAAGATCCAGGCTAGGTTGCAATAGGTGATCCTTCTCAGCGTGAGAAGAACACACCCCTCTTTCCTGCCTCCCCCCCCCCTCGGGCAGGGGAAAGAGATAGACAGAAATGTATTTACATGCCTTTATTTCTGTCTTTGCAGCATTACAAAAAAAGGTGACTGCTCTCTTCAAGCTCCAGCAGTCTAGTGACAAACACTTCCTGGACAGGAATAAACGGAAGAGCTCATATTACACTCTGAGCTAATTCCGGTGCTTCGCACTGTGAATTGACTGCCCCTCTGATTCCCACGGGCAGTCCCAACATTCCCATCATGTTTACTTTTCAAGCTAGCACTTAGCAGCTGCATTGCATCCATATCGTAACATAAGTGTGCTTGGCATTGGTGCTAAGCATTGGTGCTATTTTGCTGCTAAGAAAAGGCTTACCTTTCTGCCTTGGGCATTTGAAGTGTTGGTTTGTGTAGTATTAACTGTGATATGTAGCACTCATCTGATTTTAGTCTCTCTTACTGTTAAGAGAGAAAGATGGGAAAAATTGAGGGCACAAGGAGAAGGGGACGACAGAAGACAAGATGGTTGGACAGTGTTCTCAAAGCTACTAACATGAGTCTGACCAAACTGCGGGAGGCAGTGGAAGACAGGAGTGCCTGGCGTGCTCTGGTCCAGGGGGTCACGAAGAGTCGGACACGACTAAACGACAACAGCAACTGTTAAGTCAGTTTTTAATATTTATGGTTGTATTTACGGTTGTCTTTTACCCTGCTCTGGGATCCACCAAGATAAATGCCATTAAATAAATAAATATCATGTATGAATCTCCCTCTGGAGGTTGTGGAGTCTCCTTAGAGGTTTTTAAGCAGAAGTTTGATGGCCATCTACCATGGATGCGTTAGCTGAGATTCCTGGATTGCAGGGGGCTGGACTAAACGACCCTTGGGTTAAGGTTACCAGACGTCCCTGTTTCCCGGGGACAGTACCCAGATTTACAAATCAGTCCCCTGACAAAATCTATTTAGTAGGAAGTTGAAAAGTGTCCCTGGATTCATTGAAAATAATCTGGTAACCTTACCTTGGGTCCCTTCCAACTCTGACATTCTATGATGCTATGACATGAATATTTTTGCATCTAGTTTCAACACTGCATTCTGGTTCATCTGGAATTAATCTGTGTTGATTGTGACCATTAAGAGAAACATTGTGGGATTTTTGCTGAGATGTGGTCTCAGAATTCCTTGGGTAGATGTCAAATAATTTCAGAATGTGCTATTGGCTCTGCTGTTCAGTGTGGGGTGTTTATCCCTGCCATGCCCAGCTAGGCTGCCTGCCACTAATTTTGAAACACGATTAGACACTTCCTGCTGAAGTCAGCAGACCAGAAATCTTAACAACACATTCATCAATTGAAAATAAAAATATTGAACCATGTTTGGATGGCAAATTGAGATAAAAGGTAAATTATTGGATTAACCTGATAAAACTGGGCAGCCATCCATTCAAGATATGCTGCAGGACTTTCCTGTTTAATCAAGATCTTGCCTGATAGGTGTGAATAAATGGTACTGGGTTTTATTTTGGTGCAAACAACAAGTTGAGTTATTCATGTGTTGCGTTTTATCTTTGTTCTGGCATTCAGAAACCGATATACACATATTATACATCAGAAAATAAAGCAGTTTAGAAGTAGAGAGCTAAAAGAGAGAGAGACAGAGATGTTTTACAGCTTTTTTTTCTTTTAAAAAAAGCAACAACCCCAGAAAATGAAACATTTTTCTACATTATTTGGGTTGTAGTCAACTAACTTTTACTAGAGTAGACCCACTGAAATTAATGGACCTAAGTTAATCATGCTAATTTCAATGGGTCTACTCTGAGTAAAAGTTAGTTGAATGCTACCCTTTATTATTATTTTCAACCCACTTCAAAAATCTACAGTAAAAATATTTTTGTCTGTAATAACTGAACTTTCTACTGCAATACCACTTGGCTACCATCCTGAGTTTTTGGTCATTCTGGGATATAATTGTTGCAGGATAACACTGTTGCAGCATAAACACTGTTGAATTCAGGGGGAAACAAGTTTATATATCCATGCATATCAGCCATTCAGCCTAAGAGACTGAATTATAAATCAGGAAGTTCCTGGTCCTGAATTTCACCTCTACCATCAGTAGCCTAAGGCAAGCCTCTATTCTCTCAGCTTCACTTCTAGAATTAATACTATTGCAAGGATTGCAACAAGCTAATGTTTGGACACTCAAAACATTACATAAATGCTAATTAATAGTATTGAACAAGAAATGAAATCTGTAGCTGTGAAGGGATAACACAGAGGGATAATTTGCTATATAAGCCTTGCAGAAGAGTTAGAGGGAAAAGTGCATCTCATTGCTGATCTCAGCTGCTGTGGTAACTCATGATAACCTTACTGTCACTGACACGGAGGCAGAGTTAATTCTTGTCTTCTAAACTGCTGAGCAGAAAACTAAACAAAAGAGAACAACACAGTTTAAGGATGATTTAGTTGTTTGTACTTTGTTAAATTTCAGATCTGGTCTATCCATTTGCATTTTTAGTTTGACACAGCAGTAGCCAATTGTAGGTCCAGGTACTGCTTCTGGAAAAGAGAGGCATCACATATCTGCTTCAAGAAGGAAGCAGTCCATGCTGCTCCCACAACCTGAGTTCGTTCTTTTTTCACCCTCTTCAGGTGTGGGGTGGGACTGAACCTCTTTTGCATTTGGTTTTACAGAACTGAGAACACTGTGAGCAAAAAGAAAAGGGCAAGATTCAGCCTGTGAGTCCACTATTGCAACAACATTTCTGCACTCTTTTCCCCACATGCCCCCTGCAGCTCCCCAAATTGGTTCTGGTGGGATCAGGAAAAGCTGCTGAACAGTGTGGGGGAAGAGGGGATCATTCCATCTGGCAAACAGAAATGCCATAGCACATGAGTAGGCAGACTAAGGCCCAGGGGCCAGATCCAGCCCAATCACCTTCTAAATACGGCCCATGGACTGTCCAGAAATCAGTGTGTTTTTACATGAGTAGAATGTGTGCTTTTTTTAAAAAAAATGCATCTCTGGGTTATTTGTGGGGCATAGGAATTCATTCATTCCCCCCCAAAAAATATAGTCTGGTCCCCCACAAGGTCTGAGGGACAATGGACCGGCCCCCTGCTGAAAAGGTTTGCTGACCCCTGCCATAGCACTACATTGAATTCTTCCCACAATGGGCTCATGTGCCACCCGCTCTAGACTATTCTCATTATGTCCACATCAGAAACATTAGTTAGTCTCAACTATGTTCAGAATCATTAATTACTGTTTGAAGCTATCTTGTTTCAATAAAATTAACACCAACTGCAGGTTGTCTTGATTCAGACGTAGTGAAGCCACTGTAAGTTGAAAACAGGCAAAAGTGCTGGAGAAGGAGAAGTGAGGCAGCGGCATTTGAGCCCGATGCTTATGGTGAATCAGGCCACTGATTTGCCACCACAAGTCCGCTCACCCCTCTTGGTGCGGCAGCGTTGCAGAACAGCGGAGGCTCCACTGGGGCCCCGATGATGGAACAATGATTTCAGTGCCCTTCCTGATAGGCGGTGGGGTCTTATGCCCCCACTGCTTATCAGGAGCCAGATCCTAGTCTGCACCCTGCTTTGGTGAATGGGCTTGCAGGCTGGGATTTGGCCATTTAAACAGTCTGCATCCAGGGTGCTACCTGTTTGTTCCTTCAGCGGTTGGGCATTGGGGGAATCTGTTATCTTGGATAGAGGGGAGGTTGTAGTCTCCCCCTGCCCCTCCAAATGCTGGGGTATCCTGTTAAAGGGATCTGGGGGGGGGAGGGAGTAGTCATGTCTGTGTGCCTGCCCATGTGGGGCCAGGGCCGAAGGCACTCCCCCAGATAGCAGTCCCTGCGGGGGTCACCCTATTTGATGTAAGTCAAAGGAACCCCCACCCAGATTGACCACATGTCACTTCTGGCAGGCGGGGAGAAAGTATTTTGATTGCCCCATGTCTAAGCCAAACCTCTTTCATCTGTATTCAGGAAAACTGTGGCCTGTTTTGATCCAAATCAGTCTTATTGGTCTCTTATTTATATTGGTTGGGGATCATACGGGGATCATAATGCCTGGACCTGCAACTGCATGTTAAACATGAAAATAATGAATTTGTCAGTAATAAATATGGATATGCAGCTAAGGTAGCCCAGTTCTTGATGTTTCTGATCAACATACCTTTTCTAAAAATTGTGGAAGCTGTAGAAGAATTATTCAGAAATATTTGCATTGAATGCTGAGGCATTCTAACTTATGAGGGAAATAGTGTTTGATAACATGTAGCTTCCAAGTATTACATGTTAGGCCAATCTTTTTTTCCAAATAAGAAACTTAGGAGTTTTGGAGACATCCCTAGTTACTCCCCACTGACTGAAAAGATCTAGTTAAGGAAGGGATCGTAGTGAATCCCAAAGGTATATTTGACTGCTTTTTATAGTCTGGAAAATATCATTTTTTAAAACATTTCATACACCATGTCAAGGTTGGCAGAGAAAATAAATTAATCTAGGATTATATTTCCATTTTAATAGCCTAATTTGACCTATTAGTATTATTTATCTGTTTTAGTTATCTAAATCCTGCCTTAAGGTAGCTTTTAAAAGATGCATCATAAACAATATCAGCATCATCAGGATCCTATCCACAAGACAGTTGAAGGTAGAACTGAGGTTTGGGGGTGTTGTCTCCCATCTGGGTTCAAAATATTGTGCAGAGCCTACATACAGGGAACAAACATTCCTACTTCAGACCTTTCCGCTCCAACTCATGAAAATTTATATATTTCAAGCTTTTTTTCTTTTTGAACATACTTAGAAGTTTGTACTAAAACCTAAAAACGAAGCCCTTTTATATTTCACAGAGATGATATGAGCACTCACCCACAAAGTCTGTGCTTTGATACTTGCTATGTCAATGGGCTTCAACTGACTTGATTTGAAATGGAATATGCATCCAGTCCAAAGAAAATCTGCCTGTGTTTCAAGCTACACATTGAGAGTTTTGGTTGGCTCACCTTCATGTTGTGTTCCTCTTGCATTTGTTCATCATGTCGTCAGTCAGAGCCTGAAGAGATTTGAAAGATGTGGAAACAGATATTTGGCTCATTGGAGAATAGCTAATTTAAATGACACTTTTGAACATGCTTGTATTCAAGTAGACAAAGATGCACAGTGGGTATCTGGCAAAATATCAGTAATGAAGTTATTTATTTATCAGTCCCATATGTCTTCCATTTTATCTTCACATTAATCCTGTCACATAGGTTTGTCTGAGGGTGACTGACTGAGTTCACTCAGCAAGTTTTGTGGCAATATTGTCACAATATTGTTGAAGCTTCCCTATCCAACATTTTTCTGGGTGTACAGACTGCAGACTTGGAGCATATTTACTTTGGAGCTTATGTTGGGGTTTATTCATCTTATAGAAGGTCAGACATGTTGAGAGGATAGGACCAGCAGATGTGACCACAATCTCTGCCTCCATCCTTACATCTAACATCTGATCAAAATATGCAAGAGGTTTAATATGTGAATTTCTTACTAATGCAGAGTGCTGGCAGTGATGACAATAGCATCATCATCGTCATATATCATACTCCAGTAGACAGTGATTTAAGTCACGGTAGCTCAACGTCCTCCAAACAACCTTTTGACATTCATTATTCTAAAAACAGTTCCTAAGGATCCTGGGTGAGCATTGCTGGCTAGATTCAACAAAAGGGTTGCACCCCAACTTTCAGCAGAATTCTATACATGTCTGCTCAGAAGTACGCTAAATGCAGGTAGGAATACAGTGCAAGTTATGTTCCTATTCAATGTGACTTGTTGTGACGAACATTTCACATTGATTTTAGTTGGGCCTAAAGACAACTAGCTGTCTGATCCAACCCAGCATATTCTGAGATTTAAGAAGTACTTTAAGTATTCGAACAGAACTCTTTTAAATAATTCTGTATACAGTGGTACCTTGGCTTACAAACATGTCGGGTTACAAACACTTCGGGTTACAGACTCCGCTAACCCAGAAATAGTACCTCGGGTTAAGAACTTTACCTCAGGATGAGAACAGAAATTGCGTGCCAGCAGTGCGGCGGCAGCGGGAGGCCCCATTAGCTAAAGTGGTGCTTCAGGTTAAGAACAGTTTCAGGTTAAGAACAGACCTCCAAAACAAATTAAGTTTGTAACCAGAGGTACCACTGTATCTGCCTGTATTTTGTGTATAGAACTCAAACCTGTATTTTGCTGTTTTCTGTTTGGTTTTGTTTCAATTTCATGTAGTATCTTCATCACAAGCAAATAATGATGATATACTTTCATAGCACGTCACATGTTCAAACAGCATAAAACATTATCTCCCTAATCCTTCATTACAATAATCAGTAAAAGTCTTATTTATAGTTCTAACAATAAAAACATGAATGAGATCACAGACTCTCATAATTAAATCTCACTCCCCCACCTTGTTAAATCCTAATTATAATATAAATAATCCCAAAATTTGTATTTCAAGGTCACAGATGATAGCAAATCGATTTTTCCCCAATCACAAGTTAGTATTTTAGTACATACAAAAATGTGTCTTACTAAGGCACATTAAGATACTGTTTCTAGTTATCTTCTTACAGAAGTCTTCTGTTCTAAAGCACACAAGACCTGCTGCCATAAACCTTTGTAGGAACATTCCCTGTAATTAACACAAGAAAAGTCATTGTATTCATTGTTTCATTGGGCAGGCTCATTAAAGGACCAACAAGGCTCACATTAACACAGGTTCTTGTGTCATTTTTCTTAATATCCCATTAGACTGTAGGATCCTCTGCGGCCCTTTCTCTGAACTCCTCCGCATATTCTAGGGCAACAGTGTGGTGTAGTGGTTAAGAGTGGTGGACTCGTAATCTGGTGAACCGGGTTTGCTTCCCCGATCATCCACATGCAGCTGCTGGGTGACTTCTCTGAAGTCTCTCAGCCTCACTCACCTCACAGAGTGTTTGTTGTGAGGGAGGAAGGGAAAGGAGATTGTTAGGTGCTTTGAGACTCCTTCGGGTAGTGATAAAGCGGGATATCAAAGCCAAACTCTTCTTCTTCCCCAGCTGTCAATTTGGCTTTGAGGATGATATGCTGACAGTTAAACAGATGCCATCCTCTGTCAGGATAGGCTGAGCATATAACTCCCGCATAAATGGAAAACACAGTAATCCAGTTATGGTAGTTGCATTCAATGGTTATCTTCTATTCCTTCTTTTACCACTCATCCGGTTTTGATTTTATACTATAAGAGGAGGCAGGGACAGCAGGGGAAACATGTCTATAAACTCACTATTGAGGATGCGCTCACGTATTTTCCCCCCATAAGTGAATTCTGGGGGTTGGTCTGTGTGCTTAAAAGTAGACTCCCTAATACGCCCCTTGGAGTCTAAACCCTCCTCGCCACAAGAAGCTGTGGCTCCATTATCACTCCTGTGCTTCCTATTTCTCTGTATCCAGACCCACAGGCGATCTAGCTGTCATGACCCAGTACCCCTAATCTGGTCCTCGTGGTCACTATCAGAATAATCAGACTTACTTGAGGAATCCCTCCTGGACTTACGTCCCCTTCTCCTGGTTCTGTGGGATCTTTTTCTCCTGTGCTGCGACCTATGTGGTTCGGGGCTCATAAAACTGTCAGATAGGCTAGAGCAGTGGTGGTAAACCTATGGCACGCATGCCAGAGGGGTGGGCACGCACACCCAGCACATTGTGTGTGTGTGTGTGTGTGTGTGTGTGTGTGTGTGTGTGTGCGCGCGCGCAAAACGGAGCTACAATCTCCAGGTGGGCCCCCGAGAGTTCTGAGCAGCCACCTTCCTCCTCCTGCTGCTGCTGCAAGGTTGAGGCCTTACACATCCTTTGGCCGGGGCCAATGGGAGTAGAGTCAGAAGTGGAGTGGAGGCTTCGCGTTCCCACTTGCGTGCAAGCAGGAGCAGGGCGGGGATCTCTCAGCTAGGAAGCACAAAGCCTCCTCTTCTGAGAGATCCCCGCCTCCACTCCTGCCTCCACGTAGGAGTGGGATTGGGCAGCTCAGCTGAGGAGTGCCTGGCTGTCTTCAGGTGGTGCAGGGGCTCTCAGATGCAGCTTCCGGGCTGCCTCCACCTCCCCCAATTTCAGCAGCTATTCAGCTTAGCTGCCTTCACGGGTTGCAGGGGATCTGATGCGGAAGTGGGGGCTCCTTTTCTCTCTTGAGGGGAGTGCAGCCACGAACCCCGCAATGGAAAGTGCAATGGAGCCTGCACCTCCCCAGCTGAGCAGCCCCGATCCAGCTCCTGTCCCCGTGCAAGCAGCAATGCTGCCTAGCAGAGCAGCCCGATCCCCCTCCTACTCAGCTGCAAGCAGGAGCAGGCTGGAGGGGTGGGGTGGCGGTGACATCCCTTACCAGCTCACTTGCCGCCCCAGCCAGCCTTCCCTCACTCTGAAAACGGAAGTGTGGCATTCAAAACGGAAGTTATACTCAGAACAGAGCATGTTCCACTACCGGAAAAAGTTTGAAAACCCAAACACTCGTTTCCGGGTTTGAAGTGTTTGGGTTCCAAGCATTTTGAGAACTAAGCTATTCGCAAACCGAGGTACCACTGTGTTGCTCCACTCTCTCTCCACGGGGATGCGCCAACCTCCCCTTCTAATCTAAGACCTCAGTATTCAGGTTAAATTGCCATGTTGGCACTTTACGATAAATAAGTGGGTTTTGGGTTGCAGTTTGGGCACTTGGTCTCTAAAAGGTTCACCATCACTGCCCTATGTCATCCTCCCATTGTTTTTTGATTACGTCGAGGGGGGTTGTGGGGTTTTGTAGCAGTATTTTCTATACTGTGGATACCATCCCTTTGCTGTGTCCCTTTGTTAGGAAGAGGTTTTCAAAGGTTGTCAAGGGCCTAGTTGCTGCTGATTTTACTACTGGATTGTTTAAGAGGGCATGTGATTGGTGGTGTGCTAGCCAGGGCATTTGAGTGCCCCCTAGCTTGTCATGCATTTCTTGTGTCAATGTGGGTTTGTTATTTTTGTAGGTCTGCTAGGCAGTATAAGCCTTCAGCTTGCCAGGTTTTTATCTGGAGGTTTTGTGCTGCGTGGTGGAATAGTGGGTGGTGTGCCAGGGGGATCAGTGGGGATGGGGGGTAAGGGGGGCATGTTGCCTCTTTTAAAGTGGTGTGAAGTGCATTAATTTGTATGTAAAAAATGTTTCCTCTCCTGGAAAAAGTGTCTCTGGGAGAAGAATTTTGTCCATTCTTGATAGAATTGTTCTTCTGTCCAGTAAGGAAGACAGAAGGGGAAGAGGGTCAGGGAGACAGAGGTATGCTTCAAAATGTGCATTTTTCTTTGCGGAAAGTCATAAGACTTTTGCCTTCTTTTCAGCAGTTGCTTTGAGTGTGGCTGCACACTTTCATTTAAATTATGTCTCAGCTTGAAGAAGATGAGTTTGTTTTATGTAGCAGTCAGAGGTTCGGAACAATATCAGTCACTGAGCTACCAGAATGGTAAATTAAATCTGGAGAGAGTGAAGGGAGCTTGCTCATCACTACACACTGATATAGAAGCGGCAAAGAGGGAGAGCTGAAACAGGCCCAAGTGTTTATGTTCTTGATGGAAACGTACAAATCATTTCCTTCCTTCCTTTAGTTGTCGTGGTCCATCACTTTAGTCCATTTTCACCTTGCTAAGGGATTCTGAATGGGCCTCCCTGCTCTGACACCTAATTAATCTCTCACAAGCCTCTTCTTGCAGCCTGTCTGTCTGCAGCCCCCCACATCCTATCTGAGTTACTCATAATATATATTCCTTTCTTGCCTTGTCTTTTCCCCTGAAGATGCAGCTTTCAATTTCTCTATTGGGAACTGTCTGATATAAATCAATCTGTTCTTCTTGTTCTACCCCACAGGAATTTATCAGCAGTCTCCAGCACATTCTTTCTCTCTTTGCATTTCTGTCAGAAGTATGATATGGTAATTGTTAGGAGTACACAATTTGTTCAGTGCTAATTGATTATTTCAAACTATTTTACCTACATCTTTCTCTATTCAGATAATGTAAACACTATTGCCACAAATACAGGCTTTATCGAAGACTCGTATTATAATTTGGAGCACAGACTGTGACAACTGAAAGGAATCACACAGGTCATCTTGTGCTAATGTGACTCAACCACCTTTCATATCCTGTGAACATGCAGCGTGCCATTTCCCCAGATTGTTTCTTTGTGTCTAATTGGAATGAGCTCTCACAGCCTGTACTGTGCTTGCGTGGTGCCTGCATTCCAGGACTCTCCTCTAATGCTAGAAATGTAATGATGTGCTGAATCTCTAATAACCTATTCAATTCACTGTGTAATTGATTATTGACTTACAAAAATGGCCACTGCCATTAGGATTTAAACAGCTGGGTGTGATAAATATAAACAGCATTCCAGACTTGCAAAACAGAAGTTAACTCCCGCTTGAGAATTGGCCACAAAGGACATAATATACCTTTGAAAACCATTTTCTGGGGAATAAGAAGGCGGGCGGGGGGTTGCTATCTCTTTGCTCTGCATGACGGCTTCTAGGAAATATAGGGCTGGCTACCCTTGGAAACAGGATGCTGGGTCAGATCTTACAGGGCTATGTGTAAATTCTTAAGAAATTTCTAGGCAATTTGAAACACTGATAGTCTTCAGTTGTAAAGCACATTGGTGGTGGACTACACATTCACACAAACACAGACACATACGTCTCATCGCCCACTCTCACACAAAGACAGGTGTGCACATGCAACACAGAGACATACATGCATCTTGCACAGTCATGGAGAGAGAGACATGTGGGAAGGGTCACTGCCATGCATCCATTTGCCTTTTTTTCCCTAAAAATAACCCTTTTTTTGTTTGTTTTTCTGTTTTATCATATCATCATTGCATACTGTATTATAGTCATATTCAGGATATTAAGAGGGGGAAATAACATAAATGTAAGACATACATAAATAAATAAATAGTAGTAACATAACTTCTTCCTCCAGTTTTCCATTTAAATACACCCACACAGCCTGCCCACATTTCCCATCTGCCAAACAGGGAAGAGTTATTTCCATATGTGTATCTTCTATTAAAATGTGGCAGATCACTTTCCTATGAGGCTAATAGTAGCACAAACACAGTGATCTTTGTGGGATTAAATCTTAACCTCCTTTGTTCTCTGTATCTGCATAGGGTAAGGTGGGCTCGGTGGGTCACAGGGCTTCAGTTTCACAGGTAGGGATAGCAGCTCCATCGTTCTATGAAATATCAACATTTCATGCCTTTCTATGACATTCATTTATTGTAATTGCAATGCAAGAATGTGCATGAACAATGTAGCACATAAAACGAAAGTCAAAGAACTGGAAATAGTTTGCTCAAGTGAATCTAACTGGCACAATTAATGAGCTTGTTAGTGGCCTTGTTATGTAGAAAGGCAGGGTATAAATATTGGAAGTAAGTAAGTAAGTAAGTAAGTAAGTAAGTAAATAAATAAATAAATAAATAGTGGGGGGAGGGGGTTTGTCAACATGAATAGTGTGGATGCCAAATTATAATTTGTCGGTCAGTTGTAGTTATGCTTCCTTTTGCTGTTGGAAAACTTTGCCAAGTTATTCCACTATGGTTGCTTAGGATATGTCATTGTGTTCTTTTGCAGTGAGCGGTGCAGATACACCTTTCGTGGCCATAAGGATTCAGTAAACAGCATTGAATTTCTTCCTTTCTCCAACATCATTCTCACCAGCTCTGCAGACAAGACATTGTCTCTTTGGGATGCCAGAACAGTAAGCTAACTTATTGCTTTGGGAACTGGGTGAACTCATAAAACTCACAAACACACTGCTTGCTTGATGGGAAATATTTGAATCTTTTGTAATAATACCTCAATCAAGTGGATGACATCAAGTTATAGGGAGGAAGTAGGAGGGAAATGAGGAATGTCCCAATTTAATAAAGGTGATTTCCCCCTCTGGACTCCAATAACTTATGCATTTAGAGACCACTGAACTTTACGTAAACATATAATATATAATATTTCTGAACACTGAACACCAAGTTTTTGTAAGTTTCCTTCCATTGCCAGGTGCTTTGGGAGGTTGTTCTGTGGACTCCTGCCTATCAGTCTTGGGCTCAGTCATCTCCTGATCTATTATAGCAGACTCAGCCCTGATTCTGGTCTGGCTCCTTAGCTGGTGACTCTGAGGCCTCCAACCCTGTGTTTTAAAGGCCGCTGAACTTTGAGATCCTGACACCACCTCCCCCTCCATGGTCTCAATGCAGATAGCCACAATGGAATTGCTGACATGGGCATGAACAGCTTCCCACAAATAGTCCTTGGGTAGGTAGCGCTTCCAGTCAGTGAGGCATTATAAGAGTCTCTGATGCATTCATGATTCTAGAATTTGAGCCACTTCATATTCTTCCTGCCTGTTGTCCGTGAGTGGTGTGGCTGGAGGTTGGTGTCTTTCTGGATCTGGATTTAGCATAGCTGAAACCAGGAGCGACTGATGAAACCAGGAGCAACTGATGCTTACAGCTGAAGCCTGTAAGCAACAGGGTTTTCAGAAAGGGGCAAAGCTGTTATCAGGGTTGGGGCAGTGGCGGAGGAAGAGTGTGCGGGGGTGTGTGGTCTGCCCAAGGTGTCATCACTGGGGTGTGTGTGACAAAATGAGTTTTTTTAAAAAAATAATAAATTGGCTCACAAAACTTTTTAGGAGTGACGTGGTGGCTTAGGCGCCTGCAGGTTCCTGAAACGGCAGCATGGGACATGTGCCTGCCTACTTCCTCTCCCTCAGCCGCCCTACAGCTGAGGGGGAGGTGGCGGAGAGACTCCAAGCGTTGGAGTGGCTCGCCCCACCCCCACAGGCAGCTCACCCCGCCCTCATGGGCAGATTGCCCTGCCCCCTGCTGCAGGACACGCCCCCATACCAGGCACCTGAGCGGCTAGCTACGCCACTGGGTGGGGGGACCTACTTGCAATCTATTTTACTAGATAGGCATTCAGTGTCAGTTGGAGAGTTGATGAGCATACTCAAGAGGGTTCTCAGCCTGCCATTTGCGGTCAGCATAGGCCTTGCATTTGGCATGGTTCAACTTGACTCTGAGGTCCTCCTGGATAGCCTGATAAGATGCACCAGCAGCTGGAAATTGGTGGAAGAAGTGACATCTGGGAAATAGAGGGTTTGGAAGTATTGCTGAGGAAAAACTGAGAGCTGTTATAGGCCAAAATCTGCTATGCCCAACAGATCTACCCAGTTCTGCTGTTGATGGGATGTTGCTCCTATGTAGGGCTGATCCCTTCTGTCTGCCCATCACTTTGAGGATGATAGGCTGAAATATAGGCATGGATTTCTAGCAGGTTGCATAGGGCATGGCAGAACTATGGCCTTTGGTCTGAAACAGTATGGGCCAAGAATCCATGTAGATGGAATAGGGTTGCTGTTTCATGGGTACTTGGGGTTCTCTGGCAAGAAATGAAGTGGGTCATATTAGTGAGGACATCAGTGACGACAGTGTGGTTGTGAATTGCCTAGAGGGGAACTGGTCTGTGCAGAAGTCCCTAATCAATATTTGTCATGGTCTGGGTAGTCTTTTCTTCTTTTGTATGATTACTTAAACAGGGACGTGGGTGGCGCTGTGAGTTAAACCACAGAGCCTAGGGCTTGCTGATCAGAAGGTCGTGGTTTGAATCCCCGCGACGGGGTGAGCTCCCGTTGCTCAGTCCCTGCTCCTGCCAACCTAGCAGTTCAAAAGCATGTCAAAGTGCAAGTAGATAAACAGGTACCGCTCTGGCGGGAAGTTAAACGGCGTTTCCGTGTGCTGCTCTGGTTTGCCAGAAGCGGCTTAGTCATGCTGGCCTAATGACTCGGAAGCTGTACGCCGGCTCCCTTGGCCAATAAAGCAAGATGAGCACCGCAACCCCAAAGTCGGTCACGACTGGACCTAATGGTCAGGGGTCCCTTTACCTATGATTACTTAAAGTACCAACCACAGTCACTGCCCCCACTCACTACACTTACCCCACCCCACACTGCTCAGAGATGGACACTTAATCTTTTAACTGTTCTATTTGCCTGAATTCAGATCACTTCAGTAAAAATTGTTTTACTGTCTGAAACTCTAACTGTGGCTGGTAGCTGGCTGCCTTTCCAAGCAGAAAAGGGTGTGCATGTTGCAAATGAAATGAATGCATGACATAATGGCATTTTCACATAAGAAATACTAACTCTTCTTTCTGCTTTTGACAATGCATGCTGCTGATTGCTGACAGTCACATCAGGGGAGAATTTGCATTTAAAAAAAGCATTCTGTAAATTTGTTGTGTAATGCCAATGCATGGCATAGCATATTAAGAAATCATCGTCTAGATATAACAGACAGAGCACACACATAGTTCCAATACATGTTTACTCTGGCTGGATCAAACTAGGACCACAGAAATAATGACAGTGAGATGAGCAGAGTGACGATCTTAAGCTCAGAGACTGAAAACAGTGATGAGAAATACAGGGTGAAAAAGTTATCAAAAGATTGGTATCAAAGAGTGCTCACAAGCTCTCACGTGTATGGCAGGAGATCGTTTTGTGCATGAGCAGCCAAGCTCTGTCAAAACTTGCTATTCTGCTTACTTTTAACAAATTTTGTCACCATCCCTACCTGACAGTAAAAGGGCCAGGAAGGAGTAAAGCAGATGAACCCACATGCACATGTGGTTTTGCTAAGCCAAGGTTTGACTTAATTAGTTGTGTGAACCAGGCTAATATCTGTTCCTTAAGTACACAGCCTCTTATATTTACTTCTTTCTGCAATATGCAGCAGCCTCTGATGATGAAGCAGTGGCTGTAACTATTGTTAGATACATCAGGCATCGTAAGAAACCATGTTCTACAAACCCACTTCACATTATGGTTTCTGATTCTCTTTTGTTGGCATATCTCAGACTGGTTTGCTAAATCATTCCACGCTGTACTTTTTCTTCTTTAACCATGAATGTGATGATTTCTTTGAACCTTTATGTGATATATCTGTGTTGGCTTATAGGCTCTATAAATAACTTTCCTTAAACAATAACATTTTATTTAAATTATACTAAGAGAAAATGCCAAATAGAAAAATAAGAACAAGATTTAGAAAGCAACAAGAAACTTAAATGTGGGTATCATTGTTCACTCTAATAAGTTGTGGGTCATTTCACCCTTGAGTGGAATGGTCTTCCTGGGGAGCTTGTGGACTGCCCTTCCTTGGGGGGGGGGGCGTTTAAGCAGAGACTTGATGGCCATCTGTCAAGGATGCTTTAGCTGAGATTTCTGCATTGCTGGAGTTTGGACTTGATGAACCATGCTATGATATCATTGCTAGTCTTAACTGGATTTTTAAAAAATGTAGTTCACTCTTTTAAATCCTTCCAGGCGTACACAGGTTAACTATGGGTTTGAGAATACATTAAGGAATTTTTCAGAGTGTTAAGTTGTGGGTGAACATATCAGGCGACACAGTGATTCTTCAAACAGCTCCTGTTTATTCACAGGCTAGAACAGAACTGAACTGAAGGGTTCAGCCAGCCTGCTTATATAGAGCTCTACTACAACGCAACTGTAACACTTTCTGTAACTATCCAGTCACTGAACGTCACTTTCAATCCCTTATTTGCATATGTGGACCTGAGTGAAAACTATCTACAGTATCCCCCTGCTGGCCTAGGGTGAGAACTTCAGTACATAACACAGAGAATGTGAAAAACATAGAATACCTACTCTAGTACATTATGCTTTCATCATTATATTCTTCCTCCACCTTTTTCTATTTCTTTTTGACTAGTTCAACAAGAATTTTATCTTTGTTGTTTTCCACAGAGCAGTCTAATGTTGTCATCTGGGCAGTGAGGATTTGATACGGATGATAGGTAGCTGATGTAAAAATAATTATGTGTAGAAACCTTGAAAATGAGAAAAAAGGCCAGCAGGATATGGACCACAGCTTCAGAAAGACTGAGCTGAATCTTCTGTGAATATATAGTTGGTGTGCATTGAATGAATAGAAATACATGAATATTGAGATTGCCATGGTAAGTGAAGCAGGAGGTTTCAAAAACTGATGCAAACCAAGGTCACACATGGTGGCATCTCTATTTCTGCTCCTCCATTCCTTCATATAGATAATGTCACTCACCAGTGCCGTAGTCACAAAGGCACAGTACATCTTTTAACTTCAGGCAGCAGTTATATTATTCCTAGAGAAACTTGGGTGTCTGTTGAGTGGCCTAATAGTCACGTGCCTGCTGAAAAACAGCAGAACTTCAGTCACAACATGTCCCATTATTGATTTCAGTGGGGCCTAAATTCTTCTAGTTTAATCTGGTTCCAGGTCATTATTCCTTATAAATTTGCTCAACTATGTCAGTTCCATTGTATCAGAAACAGGAAATACGTTTATGTGGGAGAAAGGTTATGCTTAGGATTTGTCTGTTCTTCAGAAATAAAAGTAACAGATGGCTAAAGACTGGTCAGCTGAAATAGCTGTCTTTTCCATTCTTATGTCATTCCTCTTTTCTTCTTACTCCATGCCCCACTATGCCCCCAGTAGATTGGCAGGTAGCCAAGGGGGAGGGCAGGGGGCAGCTGCCCCCCCCAATCAATACAAATCTGCCCCCCAACAGAAATCCTGATAATGCCCATAGGCAGGCAGTGAAGACTTGTACTCTTCCTTTGCTGCTGCTAAGGAGAAGCGGCAATGTGTTCAGCGCATGATCCAACTAAAATCATTCTTCGTGTTGGCTCTTCTGCATGCATGTGTGTTTGTGTGAAGGAGAGGGCGAGTTGTGTGTCTCATTTGTAGGAAATCCACTGGGGGGGGGGGAGGCAGTGCTTTTCTTTACACCTTCCAGACACTGCAGTGAACTCTGTAGAAGAGGTGAATGCATCTTTTATAAAGTGTTCAGGTTCCTCCCTCCCAATGCATCCTCATTAGGACCACTTCTAAGATGAGGCATGAACTCCACAAAGAGTCACTGCCAGACACCCTGAAGAAAAGAGGTACTGTGAACTGCAGACATCCCCCAAAGTATTTTCATCTGGAATGATTAACTCCTATATCTTGCAATACTGTGCATGTATTTATGTATCTAAATATATTGAATGGAATTCAACATAGCAGTTAGTGACCCCCTGTGTGACCCCTGCAAATCCACTAAACCTATTCTGGACTTTCCCTGAACCCTACATTGCAAATTTAGGGGGCACTGGGGTGGGTAGAAGTCCTGTTTCACAAGCGGACCTTGCTCCACACACACAACTTAGCTGAATCCCACCCATTATTTTTCTCACTTCTATCCAAATGTTCAACCAGCTGAGTCTTCAAACAGTTGCTGTTATTATATATGAATCCACTTTTACATAGTGTCAGGGAACTGCCATCGGAGAGTCAGGTGGTGGAAGGGCTCAAGGAGGCTAGGAGACCCTCGGATGCTGAGGAAGGAACCAGCAGGGGGAGAGAGAGAGTTCCCGCAGAAACTCAGTCGGAGGGATGGCTCCAAGATACTTCCAGTGAGAACAGTGGAGAAGTCTCAGGACCTCCGTTGGGGACGCCTACTCCGCGCAGGAAACTGTCACGCAGAGAATCCAGAAGGAGAGTTTCCGTGAAGGAACTCTTATGTTGGCGTAAATTCCGGAAGCGCCCACTGACGGATTCTGCCAGCGATTGAGGTAGCCATGCACCCATGGCTCCGCGGTCTGGGAGAGTTTTTAGAAACTGATTGCATGAGTTGAGAACTCAACCATTTACGCACAAGCAGCCCCTTGACCCATAACACATAGTATTATTATTAGTAGTAGTAGTATTTATTAGAATTAGAATCTATATACCACCTTTCATTTCAAGAAGCAATATCAATGCAGTTTGCAAACAAACAAAAGCCAACAGCAAAATAACAAGAATAAAAACATTATAAAAGTACAGCTACATGCAATTAAAATACATAGTAAAACAACTACATTTTAACATCCATAATCAAAGTTATTTAATAAACCTTTCTGAAAATATCAAAATGTTGCACTACCAAAGGTTTTGATGCAGTCTTAATATATATTTGCCTTTTCTCCTATACCAGATATTCTGAGGCACTCTCACACAGTCATAGATCAGAGTTGAGAATATGGGACCTGTTTTCTTTCATTTGGGGGCCCCCTCCCTAATCCCTAGGGGCAGTCATCCACATATACTTGAATAAGTATGTTTGCTCATTCCCCAGCTGTATCACCAGCTGAAATACCCTTAACATGGACTGCAGGTACTGGAATAAGTGAAACTGGCCAACCCTGACGAAAGTATAAAACTCCCATTATGATAATGCTTTTGTTTAGAGCCAGACTGTAGCTCATAACCCAAACTTTTATAGAAAACAGCGAGAAACAACTCAGGCAGAGCACTGGCATGGATGATTGTGCTATAGAATCATCATTCTCTCTATTAGCAAACTCAGGTGACTGAATGCCTATCAATTTGGAAGCAAAATGGGGCCACCCAAAAGTAAGGTACAGTGGTACCTCAGGTTACAGACGCTTCAGGTTACAGACTCCGCTAACCCAGAAATAGTGCTTCAGGTTAAGAACTTTGCTTCAGGATGAGAACAGAAATCGTGCTCTGGCAGCACAGCAGCAGCAGGAGGCCCCATTAGCTAAAGTGGTGCTTCAGGTTAAGAACAGTTTCAGGTTAAGAACGGACCTCGGGAACGAATTAAGTTCTTAACCCAAGTTACCACTGTAGTGGTTTCTGCATACTCAAGGGATTCTCTAGGTATGCAGAAGTACAGTATATAACTCTGTAAAATAAAAAATAGCCACCTCCCCACCGCCACGTCTTTGCACCATATAACAGGAAAAGGACACACTTTCCCTTTTCTGCTCTCCAGATCTACCCTCATTCCTCACTATTTAGCTATATAAGCAAACCCTATAAGTGTCCCTATTTTCCAGGGATAGTCCCAGAAGCCATCCGTATTTCTGATTTGATCCCGGAATGTCCCACTTTTCCATAGGATGTCCCCGTTTTCATCAGAGAAATGTTGAGAGGTACGAAATTATGCGACCTCGGAGCCAAGGAGGTAAATAACTATACAACCTTTAAAAGGCATCTGAAGTCAGCCCTGTATAGGGAAGTTTTTTGATGTTTAATATTTCATTATGTTTTTATATTTGTTGGAAGCCACCAAACTGGCTGGGCCAACCCAGTCAGATGGGTGAGGTATAAATAGTAAAAGTTGTTGTTGTTGTTAAATAGGACATCTCTATTTTAACCAGAGAAATGTTGGTGGGTATTTATAAGTTTCAGAGGTAACAGATCTTAGCCAACTGTAACAGCAGGGACAGACCTTGGGGGATGGAAAATGGGGAAATAGGTTCTTTCCCCTTTATTGGCTCTTAAAACTTCCCACCATGCCGGAACACAAATACAAGGCTTCTCTTCTAGGCTGGTGGAAGCCTTGGATAGGATAACTCCTATTCTCATCTATCTCAGTCCAGTTAAGCCCAGATCTTACCCAAATGCACATAAATCCCATTCCATTCTTCTTCACCAATATGAACACTAGAACCCTCATTCTCTCTTTTCAAAGCATGCATGTCATGCACTCCCATTGGCAGAAAGGACAGGACTCCTGTACACATGGCAGATCCACTTGTGCTCCTCCGGACTGAGCCCTTATTGCTTCATGTGCTGCTGCATAACTAACTACATTATGTTCTAGCTTCATAGTGCAGATTCCTGTGCGAAAGCAGAGGGTAAATAAGAATAATAGTATTTACAAAATTCTATGGTGGATTGAATGATTGAAGGGGATGCAGGTGGCGCTGTGGGTTAAAGCCTCAGCGCCTAGGGCTTGCCGATCGAAAGGTCGGCGGTTCGAATCCCTGCGGCAGGGTGCGCTCCCGCTGCTCGGTCCCAGCGCCTGCCAACCTAGCAGTTTGAAAGCACCTCCGGGTGCAAGTAGATAAATAGGGACCGCTTACCAGCGGGAAGGTAAACGGTGTTTCTGTGTGCGGCTCTGGCTCTGGCTCTGGCTCTGGCCAGAGCAGCGATGTCACGCTGGCCACGTGACCCGGAAGTGTCTCCGGACAGCACTGGCCCCTGGCCTCTTAAGTGAGATGGGCGCACAACCCCAGAGTCTGTCAAGACTGGCCCATACGGGCAGGGGTACCTTTACCTTTACCTTTATGGTGGATTGAAGCCTGTTTACTCAGTATTTAACTCCAGAGACATTGACAGGAGTATGATAGCTGATGAGGATGGCCTTTATATCATATGCCTCCTGTGTTGCCTTTTTGGATATTCCCAGGGACCATGTTAGTTTTTCAACTTGTGACCTGTTGCTTTAGCTTTTGAAGCATTTACTGAATACCATTCATGCCCGTGTTGAACAGGATTAAGTCTTCTGGTTTCATTATTTTTCAGCCTATATATATATATATGCTTTGAGAGTGATGCATACTCTTTCTGCTAACCAGAAGGTTCCCATTTACGCCAGTCAATGAAAAAGGTGTAAATTTAATCCATTTCCATGGTCAATTTGCTTCCCTCCCCCCACCGCACAAGGACAACAGGTCAGTTAGGGGACTTGCCAGTTTATGTCAATCTCAGCCTTCATCCCAGTCACATGGGAAAACTGCATATAGTTTGAGCAGCTCTGGACATGTTTCTCTCAACTTTGGAGCTGAGGAGGGCTCAGGAATCCCTGTACAGTTGTACCTTGGAAGTCGAACGGAATCTGTTCTGGAAGTCCATTCGACTTCCAAATCATGACCTCTGATTGGCTGCAGGAAGCACCTGCAGCCAATCGGAAGCTGCGGAAGCCCCACCAGACTTTTGGCTTCCAAAAGAACATTGAAAAAACAGAACAGTCACTTCCGGGTTTTTATCGTTTGGGGGCCAAAACATCCGAGTTACAGGGCATTTGACAACCATGGTACGACTGTACTGAATACCCCTTGATTCAGCAGGGGTCAAGCCAAAGGCTTGGCAGAACTAGTGGGTTTTAAGGAAGGATTTGAAGAGAAAGTGAGATGCATTATGCCAAATAGATGTTTGTGAGAGAGTTCTAGGCATAAAGGGGCATCAAGGGAGAAACAAAAGCCAGTAAGGAGGTAGAAGTCCTTTGGGCAGCTGAGGGTAGTGAAACTAAAGGGTTAAAGGCCACAGGCAGGTATCTACTGAGATATGAGTTCAGAAAGGTAAGGACCAAAGAGCACTGGGACACTGCACCAGTTTCACTAGAGGGAATCCTCATTCTCCATTTGCACCAGATCTAGGTATTGGAAGGAAGCTTTGGGTTCCTTCCAGATTGACCAGCTGTGATATGCAGTGTGTTCAAAGTTGAGAACATGCCTTTTTACAAACCTACAAATATTTAGCATGCTTTGCACATCTCCAAAACAAATACACTACACACCACCCCTCTGAATCCCTTGAATGTATATGATAATAACTGGAATATTCTTTTCAGCTTGAAAGAACTGCTTGTTTTTCTGATCAAGCTGTTTCTATCAACACATAATGTTTTCCTTTCTATTATGTCAATGGTCTGTGAACATAAAAGTGTGTAAAGTGGCATATACCAAAGGGATAAGTAATCTAGATGAAATTACTTTTTTACTTAAGCAATAGTGTTGAGAAGTGAATAATATTACATATGAAACAATGGCTTACAGGTTCAGTAAACACCAATGTTCTGCTTCAGCAGTTACCTGAATCTGAATGAAAATGTTTTGTTTCTCAGCATTATTATCTGAAAAGAAAATGGTATGCAGTATATACTTTATGGGTCTCTGAGAGCGTACCAGTGCCAAATGGTAATTTCTCAAGTTGGGTTGCCATAGTTGCATAGGAAATGCAAAATATATTCCTCAGTTTGCAGAAGGGGAAACATGAGAACTGCTATAAGTGTATCTGCCTACTATGGCACTGGATGAACATTTCCTCTAATGCTCATGGCAAGTATTGGCAGCTATTTTCATTCTGCACACCATTTTTTTGGATCCAACTCACTGTTGTTTAGGATAGCCTGAACATTCACTTTAATTCAAATCTGAACATTTTGGTTGACAAGTAAACACTCTTCAGAAACTGGGTTTTGTCCCTCAAGCCCTTCTAAGTCTGGGCTTGGGCCAAGCAAAAGCTATAGTTAGGCAAAGAATTAGAGACACCAAGAGACAACAGGACTGCTTAAGGTGCCCCCGACTACAAAATTGTAGAAATCGAGAGATATGCACCGGCAGCATATCTCTTTTTTCTTGTAGCCAATAATGCAAGAAGGGCTGTTACACTTGCCAGAAGCTCGGCTCTGCCTTCGCCGGTCTTGGAAGGATCCTTTAAAAAAGTCCCATATGACCAGAGAATTTGCGCTTGTCCATTGGGGGGTATAGGAAGCCCCGAACACATATTTTTTAGATGTCCCTTTTACAATAAGGCACGTAGAGAAACTATTGACCCCCTGCTGGTGAGGCTTGCTGACCTCCCGATAAAGCAAAAATTCAATCTTCTCCTGTTAGGCAAAAATCACAAGACGACCCGGATGGTCGCCAGATTCTGCGCACAGATCTGTAGGCATAGACCATCGCCCAATTCAATCTAGTTTGTTAAGAAAATTCCCAAACTTGGATCCACGGGTGACTCTGGGTCATTTGTCTATGGTAATCTATCTTAAAGTTTTTATGTATTTGTGTTTCACAAGCTGGTCTCTGACCATAATAAATTTCATGTATGGTTGACGAGTATATGGGTCGACAGTGAAATTTCAGTTAGAAGACTGGCAATTCAGCTAGTCATTTTGTTTCAGATTTTGAAATGTCACTTTTTGGAAAATCCTATCTATTTAACCAGGCATCGTCAGATACACTTGTGACACCTGACATGGTGCATGTTGCTTTGTCAGCTGGAGAGCATGACAAGTCATCAGCCTTACTGCCAACTTGGAAGCTGCACAGGTGGGCAGGAATCATCCCAGCAGTTAGGTGTGGCAATCCCTGTCCCTTTCCCAGCTCTGTGAGCTGCAAGGAAGGCTGGGAGATGGGTCATTCAGGAAAAAGAAGTCCCCAAACAACTTGCAGGGCTTCCTTGCTCCAACTTGCTTGGGTGCCTGCTGCCAGAACCGGCTTGGTTCACCTTCAAGCAGTGGCAGTTGGGAAAGCCTGGCAATCAGGAGGCTTGCAGGGAGAGGGAAGGCTGGAAGGGCTGACGGTTAAAGAAAATGGCTTAATCAGCAAGGCAGCAAAAATAATAGACTGTTGCTGCTGTACCCTCCAGAGGTAGATGGTTTGTTGTGGGCAAGCTGTGTTTTCATGGACCCTGCAATATGCTTCTGAAGAACCCTAGAAGATTTGCACATCACATGTGAAGGTATAGTCCAAAGGTATAGTCCAAAGTGGGCAGGGAGAAGCTGACAATGCTATAGTCCTTTCTGCCCAGCAACTAATGTTCAAAGGCTCTGAATCTGGAAGTTCCACAGCTGACAGACAGAACACAGCTGGGAAAATGCTGCTTAGAGACATTTACAGTTGCCTAGAGACATAGACAGCAGATGTATCGCTCACGCACTAGATGTTTCTTTTGAGTTACATTTAGGCTTGCCAGTCTACCAGGTGGGGGACCTCGCTTGCTTGCTTGCTTCTTTGGCTTTTCCTTCAGGCTAGCTGACATATTTTGTGTGTGTGTGTGCATGTGTGGAAGAAAGCAGAATTTGGAGCTGATTGGCAGAGTTTTTGTTTATTTTTGAGTAAAGTCAGCACAATCTCTTTTTCTGCTGAGAGCTCATGCTGGAGCTGTGCTGCACATCCAACAAGGAGACAAATGGTTCACCTGAGCCCTAGTGCACCATTTCCAGTGCTGCATTGTGAGAGACTTGCTGCATAGCCACCAGGTCTGGGGTGTATTGAGCTGAGGGAGGCAGGGTGGGTGGTGTCAGATCAATGACATGGCCTCAGCAATAAGGACTGATCTTGTTCACATTTACTTGCACAGCTCCCTTACCCTGCACTAACACCCAAACATACACACACCGAATCACATTTGTAGCCACAGATGGAAAAAAATCTTTGCAGCTAGTTCCACTAGTGGTGGAGTCGGGTTTTGCCCTCTGACCTGTTCACCGCTCCTGCTTATTTATTTTAAAAGCTTCTAGACCACCCTTCATGCAACAGATTCTGGGGTGGCTGTGTACAGCCATAAAAGTACAATATAATGCAAAACCATGCTACCCTTTGTCCCTGTCCAGGGGTCAAAAGATTTATGGCAAAAGGTTGGCTACCTAATGCAAATCCAGGTATTTTTCTGCCGGATGTTGAGATGCAGATTCCACTATGACTGTTGCAATGCCTCATCACTCTATGCCTTAAAAAACCCATCACATGCTGAAAACAGTGCCAAGCTTAGGGGCTTAATCGCTTAAGTCCCTAAGTCTCTGGCAAGAGTTTGCAGTAGCCTATTTGAAATTAATTGTTGCAGAATATGGCATGCACTGGCACAGCATGCAGAAGGAACAATGAGCTGCCAAGAAGGTGCCATTGGCTGATCCACTGAGAACTGGCTGTTCTTTCAGATCTGAACTGTGACTTTCAATCTCATGAAATAAGTGCTGGTAAACACCATTTGGAAAGTTTGTTTTGGCATTTAAATTCCCCCAATGAATATATATATATATATATATATATATATATATATATATATATATGTAATATTTCACTTCCATTGATATTATTCCAACATTCCTGTCTGCAAGGAAAATGCATAAGAGTATTTTGCTAATGAGGGTGCTTTACATGCCAGTCTCTTACTCAGCTGATTGAGGCTTCCCACCTGGTTCCTGAATCATAGTGGTTTATAGTGAGGAACATTGTCCCTAAGAGACCAAAAACTATCACTGGGATAAAAGAGGAACAGGATTTCACATTGGGATAACTCTACTGTGTGCAAGTTGATTACATTACTAATAAGTTTATTACATTAGTGCAAGTAGATAAATAGGTACCGTTGTGGTGGGAAGGTTAATGGTGTTTCTGTGCACTCTGGCTTCTGTCACAGTATTTTTTTCTTGTAGGGAGGGACCAGTGCATACAGTGGCAGTTGCCACGCCAAGGTGCAGGGCCCTAGCAGCTGCCCATGAATGCCTGGTGCAGACACCAACCTTCCATTCTTTATAGTAGTGGCCTGGGCAGGAAGTTCAGTTGTTTCCAGTGGGACCTACTAATAGCTGTTTTAAGATTGTAGCCAAAGGTTTTCTGCAGTGCTTTTGTGTGTGTGTGTGTGTGTGTGTGTGTGTGTGTGTAACACACCTATGCTCAAAGAGCTGTGCAGGGTGCCAATCTGCTACAGGGCCAAATTCAAGCTGCTGCTATTAGTACAGTCGTACCTTGGTTCTTGAACAGAATGTGTTCCAGGAGTCTGTTCGACTCCCAAAACTGTTCGAAAACTAAGGTGCAGCTTCCGATAGGCCAATTGGAAGCCGTGCCGGACGTTTGGCTTCCGAAAATCATTTGAAAACCGGAACACTCATTTCCGGTTTTCGATCGTTCGGGAGCTGAAACATACAAGTTCCAAGGCATTTGGCAACCAAGGTACAACTGTATACTAAGTCCTTAATAACTTGGGACCAGTTTACCTATGAGATCGCCTTACTCCACCTGTGCAGTCAACTGCTTCAGTTGGCGAAATTGGCACTACTACAAGTGCCACATAGTACCTGTTCCACATTTGTAAGAGCTGTGCATTCTGTGCCTACATTCTGAAAGTCCTTGCCTATTGGCATCAAGCAGGCACCTTTGCTGTTTTCCTTTCTCTGCCTGCTAAAAACACTCTTGTTGAGGCAAGCCTACCCAGTTGCTTAGAAACGCTTATGTGAATTTTAATCTGTTTTAATATTTTAACGTGTATGTTTTAAAGTGTTGTAATATTTTCTTGATTTTATTGTTTTATCTTTGTGTAAACAGCTTTAAGGGTGTGTGTTTTTACAGTCAAGTGGTGTATAAATTTTATGAAATAATATATAAAGAAGCTACTTGGGGGCTGCAGTATGATTTCCCCTGTTCTTTAGATTTTAGCAGTTTATCCCCCCAACCTTGCCTTCCTCTCTTCATTCAATTATCTACAACCTGCAAGTGTTATTAGTGCAACATGCTCCACAAAGTCTGGTAAAAATGAGCATTATGTGAAACAATTCTTAAACCCTTTCATTGATAATGTGCATCTCTATATATTTTACTTCATCTCTGCATTGTAATTGACTTAAAATTGTCTGTCATTTTATTTTGTCCAAAACTGTTAAAAACACAATTAGTAGACTTTAGATAATGAGATAGAACTGAAAATAGTGCAATAAAATGTAATCCAAATTACTATTTTTTCTTATTAGAGATTACCTTATATATAGATGTTCAACTCAAAAGTGAAGATTAGCTAAGCAGTCTCCCTTTCCCCATGACAAAATTTATTCTGTTGATGAAAAAAAAAATTTTCATTTTCATATTGCTAATATGCATTGTCAGTTTTCGTCTGGTAAAATAAAACAAGTTCACTGAGTCAGTGAACAGGGAAAACATTATTTCCCTTAATGTTAAGGCAAGAAATACCCAGTACATGTTTCTGAGTGGGAGTGGCCCGTTAAAGACTACCAGATGAAAAGCAACAATGCAGGAACAGCCATTTAGCCACACATAGAAGAGCATGGTGCCAGCAATTGCCACTAAGGTTTCTCTCAAATTGATTGTTATCCTGTCCCAGTGTTGCCAGCTGCATGCCATTAAAGGCATCCTTGGACCATTTTGTGAGGCAGAGACGGAGGAAAGCAGGAGCAACCCTCACACAGCTTTCAAGTAAACTGTCAGACTAATGTCACTTTGGAGAAAGAGAGTGCATTATGCACAAGTCTGCACGTCTTGGAGAGGTGTCCATTGGCACAGTGGGCCACAAGTCAGAGAGTAGCTAGTGTGATGTTACACTCTGGTAGATTCTTCCCTTCCGAAATTGTCTTTGGAAGATAAGATAAGGATAATATATATGTCAATGAAGCGAGGACTTCATTGACATGTGTATTATCTTATGTTTTCATCCTTATTGATGGCTTCTTATTATTTGGGGTTGTTATATCAGAAATAGCATGTCCCTACCCCTGAAAAATATTCACAGCTGTTTTTAAGATTCATAATCTAACTGCTGGAGTTGAAAAATTCCTGGGTATCTGCTTGGGCCCAGATAATGGTCTGAAGTAGAGATAGATGCTTACAGAATTCTCCACATCCAAATTTCTTCATGGATTTTGGAATCCCAAATTAACTAGTCTTGATTGTGGAATGATTCCAATGAGTTAGCAGTCCACCATTCTTTGGGTTTTGATCTGTTGGCTTTGTACAGACTTAAAAATGTGCAGTCTGCTGCCCTTTTCAGTTTCTTCTCTTTATTTATAACTTTTCCCCAATACAGATTGCTGATGTGCAGAGACACATTATGCCTTGATGAAGCAAAGCGGGGAAAAATGGAATGTTGATGCATACAATTGTGTCATGATTCGTTTTCGTGCAGTATTTCATCATTGGGTTATCAGACATTAGTCAAACTCAACGTAGACTCACTGAAATTGGCACACCCACCCCCAAAATAAGAAAACAACAACTGTAGAAAATGCAATTCACCAAAACAGTAGGAAACAAAAATAAATAAAATAATAGCAACAGTTTAAACTTCAACTTTCAGGATGCAAACCTTAATTAAAAAGCAGATCAAGATATTAAGAACTCATTTAAAATCAATCAGAGAGGAAGCCAAGCACAACTCTTCATGTTAGTGAATCCCATAAAGATGGGGTAAGAATAGACAATGAGAGGAAAGCAGAAAGGTACAGTAAAAGAGGACCCCAGGATTCCTATGAATCGTATATCTCACTTCACTCATTGGCTGAAAGCCTGGAGTAGCCAGGGCAGTTCATCTCACAGAAATTGCCTAGAAAGGCTACTTTTCCTTTTTGCTTCCTAAATTTCTTAGGTTTAGAACTAGGACTAGAAACTAATCACTGTACCTAAACTATGCAGGCTTGGCCTAGTAATCTGCCTGGATCCAAGACCACATAGGGACAACCCCCTGGACTTTTTGGAAAACTAGTTAGCTAAATAAAATGCTCTTAGCACTCCAACAATAAAATGCTCTTAGCACTCCAACAGTTTCTTTGTACAGCATCTCAGAGGCTTTTTAAACCCTGTGGGATGTAGGAGCAGGACTGCAAGAGCCATGGAATATGCAAGGCAGTGTCCTCCATGGCCTTGGGAGAGTAGACAGACTCCATGTTTACCATCAAAGACTAAACATATATTATTAGTGTATCCTTGTAAAGAAGCTAACTATGGTATGACTGATCCAAATTTAATTTAGAACATTCATTTAAAAATGTGTGCTGCTTCCTTAGATTATCTGAAAGGCATAAACTCAGAAAATAGCACCAAGCTGTCCTTCCTAATGGCATTGTTTAGTGATGCTAATTACTGTTCTTATTAAAGTAGATAAACTGCTGCTGACTTTAGCAATAAAAAAATGTTTTTTAAGACTGTGTGAGACTTATTAAAATAATTGCAATTTATTTTTTTATAACTAATTTTCAAAAACAAATAAAATAATTACATGTATCTGTATATATAATTTCCTCATAATGCAAGTGGATAAGTGAGTTGATATTCCTAAATACAAGCTTGTGTGTATGTATCTATCTGAATGTTAATTGTGTGATTACTCTGAATTCCTATGATGATTGACCACATAGGAGCCTACTTCGTGGGGCTGAGGTGCCTTCGGCGTCCTCAATAAAATATTCAATGGGTGTTGGCATTCAAAGGGTGTGTGTGTGTGCTGCATCTTGTAATCTAGGGTTTATCTGCCAATATTTTAGTCAAGTTGGCACACTGATTGACCCCATGCTGCTTTAAACTTCTTCCTAAGTTTTAGGGTGGGGTGGGAGGCAATTTCCATCAGAATTATGGGAGTGATAAGGAAGGTTTAAAACTCTGATCGACTCTGCATTGCTCAGTTTGCTGGGGAGCAGCTGAGTGGTGAAAAGGAGCTTGGACTGCCATAATCTTTAGTGGGGCTCCACCCCTTCTTCCAGCAGATCAGCAGGGCAGGTATACTGAGGGCCTTTGTTAGATCAGGAAGCGGAGCAGAAGCAGTCCAGGAAGTGCAGATTGCGCATAGTGCCCATAAAATGTAAAGAAAATGCACTCAAGATCCCAGTTAAAAGGGATTCAGGAAATCAGCCTCATCCAAGAACACTTGGATCTGGTTGCTGGTTACATACTCAATAAATTTGCAGAGATAGGGGAGATTTGCAGCTGGTTTATAATTACAGTACCATGTATCCAGATCTTCCTGCTCCAGAGAGAAATTATTAAGGAATGGTTTTTCTATCTCCTCCTTCAGGGGAGCTGTTTTCTTTTAAAAACAAACAAAAAACTGTTTGTCAGTATATTGCTCATGGGATGTTTTATCCAAATATGAATTTCTTTAAATATTATCAGGGCAATAGTGTGAACCCATACAGCTTGTGGCCACTACACTAGTGGTAACATGACTTGTGATCTACAGCACTCACAATCCTGTGCTTAAACAGCAGTCCTTAGACTCCTGCCAGCTGGTGGAGTTTGCTACACTCATGTCTCTTTTCTGCCAGTAAAGCAGGATTGCTGTGCCAACAGAAGGGGGTTTAGGAGTTATTTTTACCCCACACAACAGATGCAACTTAGAGATAGATTTGAAGCTTATTACTATTGTTAATAATTGAGTTCTATTTTTTTAAAAAAAAACCCAGCCTGATTCCAGGTTCCTTTCCATATTCCATTTCCAGTGTGTGGCACTGGTAATTCCTTACCAATAGGCATAGAAAGGGGATGCTGTATAGAGCAATTGGGGGTGGGAATCTCAGAAAGAACCAAGAAAAGCACTATATTTCTGTAGACAAAACTTTGTGATCTAATTGCAGGTTGTACTGTATAACAGTGATTGATTTATGATCTCTGGTGTACCTTCGCTATTCATGCCACCCACTCCGACTTCCAGCTGGGGACTATCTGGAGAAATCCCTGGGGAAGCTTGAGATGGGAATTGGTAATCAATTTTCTACCTGCGAGGCAAGATACATTTGCTCTGCCCACATTTACTCTTCAGTCTCCTTCCTACAGAAAGTCTCCATAAGTACCAAAGGGAGGGAATACAAATATAATGGGGTTTACAAATCAATCTCTTCTATTGTTGTAAGAGCTGGGAGCTGAATGTCAATGACAGGCCAAGGAAGTATTTGTCGAAGACTATATATAACACTTTCTTAAGAAGCAGGGGGGGAAATATTTTTTTCAAGAATCATTGCTGTTGGGATGACATGTAGTCATCGAAGAATCTTCCTGTGGGGCTACAAGCTGTAAACTGGGAGAAGGGGGGTTGCTGCACAGGTCAATCAGGAGAGCGAGATCAATATTCTTCACCTTAGGAGCACATTTAACGTATAAATTGTGGAAGCTGTACACATGCCCCAGTTCATGTTATGCTACTTTAATTCTCAAGTTGGACTGTAGGATAGAAGTGTGAGGTTCATTGGGGCAGATACAGAATACAAAGGATACTTCATTAAAATAAATCAACTTTAGGTTAATGTAATACTGACTTGATTAGGAACTCATTTTGTAACAAGTACATTGCAGCCACTTGACACAGGGTTACCATCATCATCATATCAAATTTTGTCCACTCTTTACAACAATATTTAGTCAAACTTGTGATAAAATCATATGCTCTTTTTGCCCCTAGCCTGAATAGAAAAAGAGAAGCATACTATATAATGACATCATAATATCTATGGGAAGAGGGAGGAAACTTCACATGGGTTTGTCATTTTTGGTTTCATTCCCATGAGAATTACATGCTCAGGTCCAAAAAGTCTATTTATATTCCTGCATTGTGGGGGTTGGACTAGATGACCCTTCACACCCCTTCCAACCCTACAATTCTATGATAAGTGTAAAATGCGGATTGTGGGTTTACTTGTCCCTTATATTGCAGAGGCATAACTTTTATAGGCATTTTTGCATGTTTAGTAGGTTGTCACCACTTTAAAGAAGAAATCATAGAGCTGCCTGAGGTCCCAGCTCACAAAGGACCAACGCCAGTTCTTGTTATATACAAAAGTCTTTATTGAAGATCAGTTTCGATTTCAAAGCCGCGGCACGCAGCTCTACGCCTTGGAGTCTAGACCGCTGAAGCTCCGTCTGAATCTCCTCCCCCCAGACACTAGTTTAAGACTCTAGCCTTGCTCCACCTCTTCCTTTGCTCTTTCCTCCTCTGGGTCCGCCTGTCCACTGGGGTCTTGCCCTTTCTAGACTCTTCTGACGCTGAGTCCCCTGAGTCTTCCCCCTGCCTCCGGCGGGCTTTAGGACCTGGCTCCCAATTCGGGTCTTCTGCTGTCCCGCGCGCCTGTACATTTGAACTTGGCGCGCGCGCCCAGCCGGCAACCTTCCTCCTGACCGTTACACTGCTCCTGTCACTGCTTCCCCCTTCGGGGGGGGGGGCTAGCTGGATCTGACTTCCCCTCCGTTCCCTCACTCAGCGATGGAGGCGTGGTCAGCCCTGACTCATCTTCTCTCCCTACTGGAGGAGACGCTGGCCCTGATACATGGGACTCCTCCCCCCCGCTACGCTCTGGTGGGGAAACTGGTCCTGATCTCCAGCTGCTGCTTTGGGAGTCCCCGCTGGCCCCTTGCTTCTGGTGCGTCCCTCCTGGGACCCCCCTTGCCCTGGCCATCGGGGCCCCCTTCTGGGAATCTTCTGATTCGCTGGAGAGGCTCATGGAATCTCTCGGGCCACTGTCATACTCCCCTACGCTGCCCTCAGATTCTTCCCCTTCGCTCTCCATCTCCCCTCTTCCCTGTGCCTCTGCTCCTGAGCCCCTGACACATAGAATCATAGAGTTGGAAGAGACCACAATGGCCATCGAGTCCAACCCCCTGCCAAGCAGGAAACACCATCAGAGCACTCCTGACATATGGTTGCTCTGTTTTGTTTTGTTAGTTTTACTTATTATATTTTGAGGGGGGGGGGGATGCATGTGAGAAAATCAGTAGTTCAGTGGAGGGCAAGGGGCTTAGCATTTACATACCAGGCGGAATCTTAGAAGTGGCATTGCCATCACCTGGGAGGCATGTTTAAGACGCCCTCTACAGAGCTTTTATAAGCACTTTTATTAAAAAATAATTTAAAGAGTTTTAAAAGCAGGGACATGTATTCAGTTTATCAAAACGTTTGTATTTCAGTAATCAGTTAACTGGATAAGGCTGCAGTCTTGTATCTACTTACCGTATTGGCCCGAATATAAGCCACACCTGCACATAAGCCACACCTTTAAAATTTGGTGTCTTGGGAGCTGTGGGCGGGACGTGCGCTGTTGCCCCATTCTGCTTTCAGGGGGGGGGAGAGCCACAATCCCCTCTCCCCCCCCCATAGCTCGGGGGAGGCTTGGGAGCAGCCTGCGGCCGGCGCACAATTTCCCTGCGCTCCCAGGCTGCTTTCTTTTCACAATCGGAATTTGGGGGGGAAACTGCAGCTTAGATTCAGGCCAATATGGCAACCTAGGTGTATGTCTCATAAAATTTAGTGGCACTCATAAAGGTCGTACCCCAAGTGTGTAGTGAATATACCTAGTACAAAATATGGTCCCAGTGAAATCCTGTCACGTGAGACTCAAAGCCTCTGCTTTGTGGGGTGAGGGGGTGTCTCTCCTCCTCCTCCCTGAATTGATTAGTGGTCTGAATGTAAAACATGCTTATATAAGTATAAGAAGCATACAAAAATATCCATATATCAATAGTCATTACTCATTCATATTAAGATGTCACAAAATATTTGTTCTAACATTATCCTCATTTCTGAAGAATAAAAATGTATACTTAAGTAATCATGTTTCCAATGCAAAATTCTTAAAATGCAAAAGTAATTGACACCAACACTGAGGCTTTATAGGCATTAATATTAATATAACATTTCTGTTTCACATTAGTTATACATGGGGTCCGTAATCTCTCACATTTGGATTTAAAACCTGTCAGAGCTTGAGTCATCTAGGTCCTTAGAGATGAACAAATTTATTTTGGCATAATTTTTCATGGGCATCCCCTTCATCATGCATCTTATGAAGTAGACTCAAGTCCATAAAAGCTTATGCCACAATAAACATGTTAGCCTTTAAGATGCTGCAAGGCCATTTGTTGTTTTGGCTATATGAGTCTAACACTGGCTTTCTCACTGGGATTAGCTAGAATGTGCTTTTAGAATATGCATTCAGAATTGCAAGTACTTTTGCATTTCCTTTAGAGAGGTTCAAGTTTAACAGGAAAATTCTTACTGTATATTCTGGAGGTAGGGTTACCTATGTGAAGATGCTATTGAGGCTTTGTTACTGACAGGGTATAATGTGTATAATGGAGACCCTAGCCTCAACTATGGAAATCTGGCTGAACTGTCCAGAAGGAATAAAAATATTGTTAAGATGGAGTTTTCTCGAGATTTGCTTTCTAGCATTAAAGAATATGAAGAAGATTGGCAGAAGGGACCTGGAAAAGAGTTAAGAGCCTCGGACATAAGATTTCCAGATTGATGGACTATATGGAATTGATGGAAAGGACTGGCAGAATCCAAAACCAGGGAGAGGAGTTGATGGAAGAAGATTGAAAAATTTAAAGTTTATATATAGAAATATTGCAAAATTAATGAGTGATAGAAAATTGGTGGATTGATATTTTATGGATTTAGCAGAAATGTTATAAGGAGTTAAGTATTTTAGTTTTAACGTTAAAATAAGGTTAAAAAAATATGTTATGTATAATATGATAGAGAATAGAGAAAGATGGAAAGGATTTGCTGAAACAACTAGTAGAAGTGGAAAACAAAAAGGGAGGTGAGAGGTGGTCGAGGAAACAAGGGAATGAAAGAAAGAGTTTCGAAAAGGGAGGGATGTAATTTTTTTAAAAAATTTGTTTTTGATTTGTTTTACTTAGGGTTAGGGTTAGGGAGTGGGGTTTTTTTAGTTTAGTTTATAGTGTTTAGGTTGTGTTTTGTACTGTTTTTATGTTGTATTCTATTGTATTTTTTTCTGTTCTTTCTTCTTTTGTTCTTTTTTTTTTTGCTTCTGTTTTCTCTTCTTTTAAAAGTAATAAATATTATTTTAAAAAATATATAATGTGTATAATGGATACTTCAACAGAAAGAGATGTTTGAGTCAGATCTAGCAACTCTGATATAATAAGGTCGTTCCTTTGGCAAAGCTCATTCCTTGCAAATATAGCTGAAGCCCTTCTCATCCTACCCCCACCTGCAAATGTTGCTAATCTTGTTATGTACTGAAGTTCTCACCCTGGGCCAGCAGGGGGATACTGTGGATAGTTCAGGTCCACATATGCAAATAAGGGATCGGAAGTGACGTTCAGTGATTGGATACTTACAGAAAATGGTTACTGTTGCGTTCTAGTGAAGCTCTATATAAGCAGGCTGGCTGAACCCTTCAGTTCAGTTCAGGTCTGGCCTGTGAATAAACAAGAGCTGTTTGAAGAATCGCTGTGCCGTCTGATATGTTCACCCACAACTTAACAATTCTTATAAAAAAAAAGTTTTACTTTCCCTCTAACATTTCTGCAGTTGGTTGCTGGAGCGGGACTATCCCAGCTGCCCTCAGTTTTTATTTACATGAAATTAAGTCAGAGCTCTATAGGTCTGTACCACCAATAGAAAGTAAAGCTGAAGAAAATGGGAGGAGTGTGCCAACACAGTTATGTATGTGGAAATGGTGATTGGAGGGGAGAAGGAAATATGAATTTGAAGGAAGTTTTTTCAGAATGTAACTAATGCTGAACTAGTCATGGTTATAGAGCACACATTTAATAGAGGTGAGTAGTATCTATGATGAAATGTGCTATAAGGGTTAGGAGCACATATTGCCTGGTGTTATTTAGTGCTGGGGTAAAGCGGTCTCAGAACATTTGCCAAGGATGCCAAAGGGATAAATAGAATTCAAAAGAGAAATTACCAAAAAGATCCCTTGATAACTAAACAGTATCATAAATTGGAATGTATATGCAAATGAAGTAAATAATTAAAAACTCCAAGAGGAGCGCTGACTAGGTAGTTGATGTCTGGCAATTACAAAAGCTGCATTTTTAATATGCATACATCTCAGGAGCCAGTAAAAATTAGCTGCCAGACTAATGGACTTGCCTTTCATCCAAGGCAGAATTTTAATGAGAGTATTATTTATAGTGTGGAAGAGAGCACTCAAGCACAATCTTGTGGGATGTTTGGCTTTGGTATTCTCCTTGCCTATTTCTTTAACCTGTGGCTCTTAGAGGCAAGACTTGTATATTATGTCTGTGAAGGTGCAAGGATCATCCACTGACCACTTTCACATACAAGTGGCGTGAGACCTGGTCTTGTGTGCTCCCTGCTCTTCCCACACAACTGGAAGGAGGACTTTGATCAAACTATTCATCAAACTACTTCCGGGTTAGCGCCATCGACTAATGGTGGATTCTCTCCGAGCTCCGGAGGGAATCGGCTCCGCAGGATCAGGTCTTGCCCGCGGCGGTGACGCGGGGACCCTTAAAAATCACAGGTGCGGATGCCTGTGAGCGTGGTGACTCGGCGGGCACCATTTGCGCCCCCCCAAGCTGCGAATGAGCCTTTTTAAAGGCTCCGGAAGGGGGACAGGGTGCGGCACGGTGCTGTGAGTAGACTGCTCCTTCTGCGGAGTGAAGCCGCAAGCCATTGTCGGAGAGCGCTGACTTTTTCCTTGGAACAATTGGACTTTAAAGTAACAACCCGTGAGTAGTACGGAAATTGGAATTTAAAGAAAATTTTGTTGAATCAGGAATGAGCGGGGAAGGGTTAAAAAGGAAGTCCGCCCCCCCCCCTTTGTAAATAACCTAAAGCAAAGGACCTGCTATCTAAGGTCGAGAGAATCCTTTCTTTCTTTTTTTCTAAAAGACTTTAACTTTCACGGTTTGACATTAGAAGAAACTTTACTGGAGGATAAAATATTAACTTTGGGAGCTGAAGTTTCACCCCCCCCCCCGGACCCGGGAGCGTCCCGCGAGAGAGCCTGTAGATGAAATATTGAAGAGTTTGACAGCTGTCAAGTTAGCTGTCAAAAGGAAAAAGAGAACTTTGTTTCTGTTGCTTCTGCTGGTAATATCTGTTACAATTTGTTGAAAATAAGGAAGGGCTGATACATACTAACTTGATTTTTGGATTTGAGCTGAAAGGTACATTAAGGAACCAAAATCCTCCTAGAGGGGGTTTAGGGACATTACAATAATGGCTGGAGGAGGGAAAATCCAGGCTGAATTGGAAAGAGCATTTGTTCTCTTGGGAAAGTTACAAGGCCAAATCGATGTTTTGGCTACAAACGTCACAACTCTGGACTTAACAGTAAATAACATGGTTGAATCTGATAAGGATTTGAAGCAGGAAGCCTATTCAATTGGACAAATAGAAAAACTTGAGAGTCATGAGAATATGGAGAAGGAGACATATGTTGCCCCTGAAGAAAAGGAAGGAGGAGCTGTAATTTTGCAGATGTTAAAGGAGAGTTGCAATTTGTGGCCTGACATGATGGCAACAAAGGGGGAAAAAACCTGATGTGGAAAGTCTGGCCTGAATTGGAGAGCGGAAAACTGAGAGATCTCCTTATGGGGAGATCTGAAGACCGAAGGATTATAAATTTGACTAAGGTGGAGGTTGGAGCTTTGGGGACATTTGGACTTGAAAGGAGCATGAAACAAGATTTGGAGTACCCCATAGGCTTTACTTTTAAGTATGGAGGTCTGGCTGGAAGAAACATGGATCCTGTTGGGCCGGAGCCTCTCCGAGATTTGGGGTTTAACATTAAGGACTATCCAAAAGACCGGCAGAGAGGAATTGAAAGAGATTTAAGAGCCTCGGATGTGAGATCTCCAGGCTAAACAGTATATTGAGACTGATGGACACTTGCTGGGGACTGAAACCGGGAAAGGGGTGGGTGGAGTTTGGGAATCCAAAGGGTATACAATTATAACTTGCTCTGTTTTTATTTTGTTTTGCTATCTGTATGGAAATTGGGAAAGTCGTGGAAGGGAAATTTTGGTCGACTTTAGGAAAAATGTTTAAGAATGAGTAACGATGTATAAGTATTGATGTTTAAGTTTGGATAAGTTAAAATTGGTTTTTAAAATGGTTTAAATTAAATGAAAATAAGGTTTGCAGAAATAAATTGAGGAAATGGAAGAAGAGGAAAAGTAAAATAACAACATGTTAAAATAAATTATTAAGTTAAAGTTGAGAAATAAGTAATAAGGATTTGCTGAGTTAATAATTTAAATTGGAATACAAGAAGGGGAGGTGTGAGGAGGTCTGAGAAACAAGTCAAATGAAAATAAGTAACTGAAATTTTATGTGTTTTTAATTGTTTTTTAAGTTTTGGGTTTTTGTATTTTTGTTTTTTCTTGTCTATTTTTGTTTTTGTGTGGTTTTTTTGAAAATGCCAATAAATATTCATTAAAAAAAACAAAACAAACTATTCATCAAACTGTAATATTTCCTTAAATAGTCTGAAAAGGGTTTCCGTTCTTCCACAAAGCAATCATCATTATATTCTCTCATTTTGGCTGTTAACTTTGCCAGTTCAACACAGTCTATTGCCTTCCTTATCCATTCTTCTTTGGAACTTATATAAAGAATACTAGCCACTCTTTTTCTGGAACTTCTTTTCCAATAATCCCTAAGAGAAAAGCTTCTGTTTTTTGTGGGGGGGGGGGGTTTGTATAAGCACTTTAAACGTATTTTTCATCTCATCCTATATCATTTCCCGGAATGTTCTTGCTTTCTTACATGTCCACCACATATGAAAGAAAGTTCCATCAACCTGTTTACAATTCCATTAATTATTTCTAACCTTCTTATACGTTTTAGCCAATTTGTTAGGTGTTAGATACCATCAATACATCATTTTCATATAATTTTCTTTAAAAGTACAACAGGCAGTAAATTTCATGTCAATTTTCCACAACTTCTCCCATGCATCCATTTCTATATTATGTCCTAGATCTTTAGCCCATTGTATCATTCCAGATTTAACCAGTTAATCGATAATTTCCCACTCTAGTAACAGTTTACACATTTTTGAAATCAATTTTTCTCTTCCTTCAAGCAAAACCTTTTCAAAACCAGAAACCATCTGTGGCAAGGAGAGGCTTCCAGTAAGCTTGTGGATCTTCTCCACACCCCCAATACCATCAGCGGGTTTGAGGGTGTGTTGCCGTCACAACCTGTTCTTGGATTGTCAAATGAGTTTTCTCCTGACCAAGAGAAATGGCTTGCCATGTGGGTGGTTGACCTGGAAGTCCTTTCTTATCTCATTTCAGTTAGTCTACTAGGCCTATTCTGCTTAAAAGAAAAGAAAAGTGGATACTTCCACTTTGTATCAGATATGGTGCCTCTGTTTCTAAAACTTTCAGCTAATATTCTTATATTTGCAAAGATGGAATGTTTGAGAGAAACGATGACATGATATCAGTTTCTTATTGTCGGTTTTCTATATTATAGACCAGTCTTTACAGTCACTAAGGGCAGATTGTTCCTCAAAAGAATGCAATGCTTGCATTAAAAAGTGTTTTAATTATTACCCTGTATAAAAATGTACGAAGGGGCGCCTAGATCTAGATTTATGCTTCACTGAACACTTTTTTTGACCTTCATGGCTAAATTGTAGACACAAAAGCAGTTTTGAGAGCTTTAGTACATGCATAGCTGAAATGTTTCCTCTGCAGTAGCAAATGTGATTCTATTAAACATATTCACAGCTGAAGCTATTTAGAGCTGTTTAGGACCCCCGCAGGCAGACTAACATTAAAAAATGAGAGTGATTAGGATTCATTTGCATATTAAAATGATTTTAATTAAACACAGATTTTGCAAATGTTTTAAAAGCTATGATCAATCTTTTGCAGGCTGGCTTGCTTATTTATATGATCTAATAAGGGCTTTTGCTATTGTTAAGGAGCCCTCTGTTCCTTAACCTGTATCAATGAGACTATTTTTCTAACAATGAATAGTGTTTTTTGTATTTTACTGTCAATATCTGAATTGTCAGCCACCCAAAATGATGTGTAATTTTTTTACACAGAAATAATATTTGAAATTATAAAGTTATTAGCAAATGGAAATAGGAATGTCAAGAAACAGATGTATATGAAGGCAAGCAGTTTGGGCTTAGCTGTGGTGGAAGGGGTCAGCCCGTCTGAGCTGTGACACTTTAGAGTGTGGGGGTTCACAATACTGAATGCTCCTCAACAGAAAACAGCTTACAAAACAAAACAAAACCCAGCAAACATGTTCCTATCCTAGTGTCTCCCTGATATGCTAGTTATTTATATACAAGGATATTTTAACATAAGAACATTCTACCGTACTATTCTGCACCTCTAGTTTAAAGTGGCACAGTCTATACACGTTTATGTCTTTTCTAAAAACACAAAAATATTATTATTATTGCAAATCTGGTGAAACCAAGAAAGAGATAGAACCGAAATATTATATGGTCGATACTTACTAGCACTGGGGTCATTCCACGGCAGTTTAACGCGGTCATGTCACCCATCGTCTTTTTAATGAATTTAATGAAACTTGGTGTACACCCTTTCCTTATGGTTGAAAGAAACCCCCTTAATTTTCCCCCTCTATCTCAAACAGTTTTAATTTTATAGCACTTCAAAGTTTCATGAAATTTGCATTTCTGTCCCTCTTGAGATCCTCGGCCTTGTGTACATTTTTCTCTCTTTCCATAACCAATGATCAGATCTCTCTGAAATTGACAGAAAGATAAAATGTAATCTAGAATATGTTTTATAACTTTATTGTTTACTTATTGATGGGAATTATGACAGAGGTTGGGGATTGCTTCAAGAAGTTGGCTACTTTCATATAATTTACTGAAATATATAGGGTATCCATATATACTCTATATACTGTATGCGCTTGAGTCACCTGAGAAATGTGTGCTTGAATGACTGTATGTAGAAGCCTTGTGCTATCCCTGAGATCATGGCCACTGGGCCCATCACCTCCTGGCAAATAGAAGGGGAAGAAATGGAGGCAGTGAGAGATTTTACTTTCTTGGGCTCCATAGTCACTGCAGATGGTGACAGCAGCCACGAAATTACAAGACGCATGCTTCTTGGGAGAAAAGCAATGACAAACCTAGACAGCATCTTAAAAAGCAGAGACATCGCCTTTCCAACAAAGGTCCGTATAGTTAAAGCCATGGTTTTCCCAGTAGTGATGTATGGAAGTGAGAGCTGGACCATAAAGAAGGCTGATCGCCAAAGAATTGATGCTTTTGAATTATGGTGCTGGAGGAGACTCTTGAGAGTCCCATGGACTGCAAGAAGATCAAACCTCTCCATTCTTAAGGAAATCAGCCCTGAGTGCTCACTGGAAGGACAGATCGTGAAGCTGAGGCTCCAATACGTTGGCCACCTCATGAGAAGAGAAGACTCCCTGGAAAAGACCCTGATGTTGGAAAAGATGGAGGGCGCAAGGAGAAGGGCGACAGAGGACGAGATGGTTGGACAGTGTTTTTGAAGCTGCCAACACGAGTTTGACCAAACTGCGGGAGGCAGTGGAAGACAGGAGTGCCTCGCATGTTCTGGTCCATGGGGTTACGAAGAGTCAGACACGACTAAACAACAACAGCAATCCCTGAGATGCTAATTTTAACAATTGCTTTAATAATTAGTTCAGCTTGAAACAGTGGGTAGGCATACAAAATTTCACAGACACACAGTGGAGTTCTAGCAAATTTGCTATTCATAATTAAAGTTTTATTTTAAAAAATAACTCTTAATTTGGTTTTTATTATTAATGTTGATACATTTGCTAGATCACAGTTGTATGGATTTGATCTAACAGTCTGATATGCACTTTCCAAACCACTGATAATGTGCATGTGGAAGTAAAACATTAATGTGCTCTGCCAGTGTGTTCACCATTTAACTGCAGGTTAAACCATGGACTTAACTTTATGCCTATGAGTAAAATCCTGGCTATGTATTACTCTCTTCATCACATCAAAAAATATCCACATGTAAGTCTGACTATTCAGAATTATGAAGCCCCTCAGTTCACTGCCCCCAAGAGGCTGGCAGAGAATGCTGGAGAGAGCTGGAGAATTACTGGCCACTACATACAGTCATCTCCTATGTGCTTTCCAGTGCAATCCTCTATATGTTTACTCAGAAGCAAATGAGGTTCAGTAGGACTTTGCAAAAGGCTTTGGGGATGTGCAATAAGTGTGTATAATGTTGCAACTTCCATGACATGTTTTCTTTAGGATTTGGGATGAGGAGGGTTAGGAATAATTTGCTGCTATGGAAAAATAAGATATACATAGATGAACAGCAGGTGGAGGAATGTTAGCCTTCACCATGTTAGAACTTCTATAACTCTATGTAAATCTTAATCATTCAAGAGAAAGAACTGTGTTTAGGAGAAACCTCTGCTTGAGACCTTGGGAAGCATTGTCAACTGGAGTAGACAATATGCTGGGCTGGATGGACTGAGAATCTGGCGGAGCTGGGGGAAATGGCATGTTTGTTTGCCTTTCCATTTTAAAATGCTGTCTGGGGAATAGGGTTGCTCAATGTACTAAGCCTTTCTTGACTGCTCAGTTTCTTATCCCCGTTTTTGTTATTGTTAAACTTTCTGTCTTGGTTAAAATTTGAATAGTCTTGCAGTACTAAGTAGAGGAAACAGTCCTTCTGTCTGGTCAAGTACCATCTTTTTAAAGAATTTTAGAAGCTGCAGTATTTGAAATGCAAGTGTTGATAGAAGATGACAACATATTTCACTTTAATCTGGAGAACAAAGCTGAACTGAGAAGCTTTTTCAACTTCCTAATTCATGAAACATTTATCTCGCTATCAGGTTATATTATAATACCACAGATGTGGCTTGTCAGCATTTCTCTTATAAATTGTTGTTTTTGAGGCTTTAAATGAGAGCCTTAAAGGCTCACTTAAATTACTTTCACATACTTTCAGTATGTTGGCCTACGAACATGGTTTATCCCCCACCCCAGTTCCTAATTAAGGAAAGAACAGTTGGGATCTTTTTCGTTTGGTGGCATACGCAGAGTAATAACTCTGTTCATGCTGTGTTCAATGAGAGTTCAAAGGCCAAAGCATTATATAGCGGAGAACCCATTGAGAACTGGAATAGTTTGTGAAGACTGGAGGAGAGCTAATGCATTCCCTGTAGTTTAAAAAGGCAAGCAGAAAGACCAAGGGTTAGTCTGGTTAGTCTAAGAAATACAAAAGTAAACTGCAAAACAATCAGTGAAAATGGGTTGGGTTGTTGTTGTTGTTGTTGTTGTTATTATTATTATTATTATTATTATTATTAAGATGTATATACCACCCTTCATCATAAGATCTCAGGATGGTCCATAGAATAAAATACTAGCAGGCTGGATACAAGCTGGCAATTTTTAAAATTATTTACATTTATTAAGACTAAATCTTGCAAGACTAGTGCAATTCCCTTCAATTAAAGAAACAATCACTTTCAACAGGCTAGCTGCAACTAAAGCTGCAGAGCAAATTTAGCTTCCCTTTTGTGACCTTCATATAGAAGACCTCACATGCAATTTAGGCCTAGTTCTTAGGGGCAGTCAATCTCCATCTGGGCTGTAGCATTTCAGACTGCAGATGGAGATTGACATTACTGAGTGTTCCTCCATATATTCAAAATTCATCTCCAAATAGGAAATGACAGGGCCAGAGAAAAGGAAAGGTTAGAAACCTGTTCCCCACTGCTACCCCAATGGTGTAAGAAGAGAGAGAAAATTCTTTGTGGAGCTGCTCTGGGGGTTTTCTGGGGATAGATATTCAAAATTTCCCTTAAATATTTACAAAGAAGCAGTCTTTTGTATTTATCCAGCCAGAGTAGTTTAGAGGTGCATGTTAATTTACAGTGATACTTTGATTACAATGAAAAAGAATAATGAAAACCTATTGCTTCAGCTGTGAAAATGCAATGTGGACCATGACTTAGGCTGACCAAATGTTAACAAATAATATAGTTACCCACAGAAGACCTGTCCTCTGATAAATATGCAGCAACATGCTACATACCTTCTAATAATATTTTCTCACCTAATTTAATACTTCTACCAGTATCTACCCTCAGGTGCATATATAATCACTTTTGTTTCCTAGCTATTAGTTCCAAAATAATGGTTATTTAATTTTTACTGGGATCTTCTGGTTTTAATTCGATTAGATCTGAAATGTTCTACTTTCAGAGACTAAGACTTGCATACAATTCCTATAGATGATTTGCAATTAATTATTATTTTTGTTTTATGGCTAGAGATTAGTGATTCTCCTGGCTAATAAGCCAAACTGGTTGTTTTTTTTTAGAGAGAGAAAAAAAATGGCATCTGGTTTTCTGAGCCAGTCCAACTTCAGAATCACCCACCATCTCTCCCCCACCTACACAGCCCCCACTCCTAAATTTCCCACTTCCTTGTTCCTTTTAAACTGAACTGTGAAGAAAATATTAGCTCAGAAAGCTTTTTTCTATAAAATGCCATTGTTTTACTATCCAGATGGCTTAGCTCTCCATTACACAGGGAACTCCTCCTCACATACAAAGCATCTGACATGTATCTGGTCGGGAAAACCTCCTGAATTGTTCTGTCTAGCAGGGAAGGAGTGGCGGAGCATTCAATTCCTTTCTCCCTGCTCTTGTTTTTCTTGAGAGAGTGTCAGCTGGTCAAGCTCAGGTTTTACTGGTGGCCCTGACAGACAGACATACCCCTCACCTTTCTCCTCTCTCTTCACACAAAGTTTAAACAAGGAAACATTTTTTATAGAAAATTGCCTCTTCGTGGATATGAAGCTCATCTGTGCTAATCTGCTATTAGGTAGGCTGTAGAATTTAAGCTATTTGGTTGCTTTCCTTTGCTCATTTACACATAAGCAACAGAACTGCAAAAAAGTCACACCCTCATGTTATTCCTCCAAATTTCCCTACATCAGAGGTTTTCAACGTTTTTTGAGTCCACAACTCCCTTGACCAACTATATTCTTTCCGTGGCTCCCCTGTGGGGCTCAGGAGCCCAGCTATATCACCCCTTGCCTGCAGAGCTGGCAGCCCCTCACCCTTTTCTCCCTTGAGGAGTGTTCCCTCAGCCCCCTCTCCTCTCCCCTCTCCTTGGGAGTCCTCCAGGCAACTGCTGCTGCTGCTTCCCCTGGTCTCCCTTGCTCCAAAGAGAGGTGCCTTCCAGAGCCACCATTTGCCTGTTCAGTTTATAGCCAGGGCTGCTGCAATAAACAGCTGTGCAAGCCTTTGGGAGGAAGAGACAGGAGAGGGCATCAGAGGAGGGAGGCAAGGAAAAAGGGACAGAGGCCAGTCTTGCCCGCAGCACCCCTGACTACCATTCAAGGCACCCTGCGGTGCCACAACACACTGGTTGAAAACCACTGCCATACATTCCTGGGTGCCAGATCCTCCTCATAATTCCTGGATTTAGCAAAAGTTAGAATTAATGAAGGTTTGATTAATCTTCGCCAAACAGGGAAATGCCCTGGATTTAGTAATGCTAGCAAGTTGGATGGGCCATTAAAGGTAAAGGGTAAAGGAACCCCTGACCATTAGGTCCAGTCGCGGAGAACTCTGGGGTTGCAGCGCTCATCTCACTTTATTGACTGAGAGAGCTGGCATACAGCTTCCGGGTCATGTGGCCAGCATGACTAAGCCGCTTCTGGCGAACCAGAGCAGCGCATGGAAACGCTGTTTACCTTCCTGCCAGAGCGGTACCTATTTATCTACTTGCACTTGGACGTGTTTTCGAACTGCTAGGTTGGCAGGAGCAGGGACTGAGCAACGGGAGCTCATCCCATCACGGGGATTCGAACCACCGACCTTCTGATCGGCAAGCCCAGCTCTGTGGTTTAACCCATTAAAGGTAAAGGTACCCCTGCCCGTACGGGCCAGTCTTGACAGACTCTGGGGTTGTGCGCCCATCTCACTTAAGAGGCCAGGGGCCAGCGCTGTCCGGAGACACTTCCGGGTCACGTGGCCAGCGTGACATCGCTGCTCTGGTGAGCCAGAGCCGCACACGGAAACGCCGTTTACCTTCCCGCTGGTAAGCGGTCCCTATTTATCTACTTGCACCCGGAGGTGCTTTCGAACTGCTAGGTTGGCAGGCGCTGGGACCGAGCAGCGGGAGCGCACCCCGCCGCAGGGATTTGAACCGCCGACCTTTCGATCGGCAAGTCCTAGGCGCTGAGGCTTTAACCCACAGTGCCACCTGCGTCCCAGTTTAACCCATTAAAGGTAAAGGTAAAGGTACCCCTGCCCGTACGGGCCAGTCTTGACAGACTCTGGGGTTGTGCGCCCATCTCACTTAAGAGGCCAGGGGCCAGCGCTGTCCGGAGACACTTCCGGGTCACGTGGCCAGCGTGACATCGCTGCTCTGGCGAGCCAGAGCCGCACACGGAAACGCCGTTTACCTTCCCGCTGGTAAGCGGTCCCTATTTATCTACTTGCACCCGGAGGTGCTTTCGAACTGCTAGGTTGGCAGGCGCTGGGACCGAGCAGCGGGAGCGCACCCCGCCGCAGGGATTCGAACTGCCGACCTTTCGATCGGCAAGCCCTAGGCGCTTGAGGCTTTAACCCACAGCGCCACCTGCGTCCCTGGTTTAACCCATTAGCAGGGGACAAAAGCCAGTGATGGCCCATCAAGGAGAAGGCCCATCAGAGGGCAAGGCTGCCAGGCAAGGGGCCCCTTCTTTGCTGGGTGCCAGTGGGCAAAGGCAAAGGCCAGGTTTAGGGTTTCAACTTTGAATGACACATGTCTATGGGGAGGTCTTTGGAGTTGGTGAGCAGCGAGGAGGACGAGGAGGGGCAGAACTCCAAGTGAGCTGGGGATGACCAGCTGGAACTAAGAGACACAGAGGATGGCTTTTTGCTGCCTTTTTAATCCAAAGCTGCTCTTAAGGGGGAAGCCAGACCCTCATAGGATGTGACTGACCTGCAATCCCCCCATCTAGGTGCAGGTTGTATATATGTATAAATAAAACCATATATCATAGAGACACTACAGTCTGTGCTTTTGAAGAAAACACATACCCTGGAGCCCCTGGAATCTCACTCCAATTGGAGATGGGGTGGTATTTAACACTAAAAATTATGCAGCCAGAACTGTCTTTCACTTTTTCCTCTAAACTAAATACAGTCAAACCTAATTCTGCGTCCGCCTCCGCTTGCGTCCTCTTCGACGAACGTCCGCGGCAAACCCGGAAGTATGGGCATGGGTTACTTCCGGGTTCACTGTTTGCGCATGCGCAGAAGTGCTAAATCACACTACGTGCATGTGCAAAGGCGGTGCTTCGATGTGCGTCATTTTCAGGTTGCGGTGGGGCCTCCGGAACAGATCCCCGCCATAATCCGAGGTTCCACTGTAGTCCCAAATGCTGTAACCTTTCTTCATAGGGGAGTTTCACACCCCCTTAATCCTTTTAGTTGCCCTTTTCTGTTGCTCCCCTCCAACTAGCACACAGTGGGACTCTGCTTCTGGGCATGAAGATTCCAGCTAACAATCATGGCCTAATATCCACAAATACATTGCCTTCCATGAATCTGTCTAGTCCCCCTTCCTTCCAAGTTAATGTGTGAAGCCAGGCATTAATCTAGATCCATGGAACTATAAGGACCTATTTCCAGAATTTTGGGTTAGGTTTATATCTAATAGTTTCTAGGATATTTGGATAAAAAAGCAACAAGCCAAAAATATCAGTCCAAAGCATACTAGTTATATATATTTGGTTCCAAAAGGTTCATTATCGATGATAAAATGTTGATGCACTTAGAAGTATGATGGAAATAGTATGAACTAACTTACGTCTCCAGATTTAATTCAGGCTTGTAGCTGAAAAGATATGGACGGCACCCTTAAGAGAATTGAATTGTAAGGTTTGCATAGTTTAGTAGCCCTATCAATAGCTAGGAGTTATTATAAATTTCTTTCTTTTCATATGTAAATCTACATCTAATGCAAAGCGTTGCTTTTGCAAATTAGCTTTGAGAATATTCCTTGGCAAGGTCTAATGTTGCCCCAAGTTAAATTTATAAACTTGATTAGTCAGGAACTAATGAAAAAATGATAGAATCTATATAATGGAAAGGAGGTTCTTTTAACCCTACTATTTCATCATAATTTTTTTGATGAGGATAGTTGTTAAATCAACGGTCTAATTGAATAGTAGGTGTAATTACAATAGTAAGAGGTAGAACTAGACTTCTTTAAAGTCAATTCAGATGGTGCACCTTCAGGAAATGCTCTTGGCGGTTTTCTATTGGATAGAGCAGATAAACCCCTTTGAAGCCCTTGAAGCCCAAGGAGCAGAGTTCTGGGCCTTCAAAGCCCACTGTGACCTGTTTGCAAGGCCCTTTCAGAATAGATTTGCTCCCTTCCATAGCAATTTTACTGGAGCCACATGTTTTGCAATTTCCAGAATAGTCTCCAGCGTAGTAGGATATTATGGCATCAGTTTTAGTTGATATGGCCTGATGACACGGACAAGGCACTTGCAACAATGTGCCTGAACATATGCTCCTTTGACCCTTCGCTTCACAGAGCATGTTGAGGGTACATGACAGGTGCATCTTTGTGTAAGAGAGTGGTCCTGGCAGTCTTGAAAGAAGCAATGATCCAACTTAAAGGTAAAGGGACCCCTGACCGTTAGGTCCAGCTGCGGATGACTCTGGGGTTGCGGCGCTCATCTCACTTTACTGGCCGAGGGAGCTGGCATTTGTCCAAAGACAGCTTCTTGGTCATGTGGTCAGCATGACTAAGCCGCTTCTGGTGAAACCAGAGCAGCGCACGGAAACACCATTTACCTTCCCACCAGAGTAGTACCTATTTATCTGCTTGCACTTGGATGTGCTTTCGAACTGCTAGGTTGGCAGGAGCAGGGACCGAGCAACGGGAGCTCACCCGTCACGGGGATTCAAACTGCCAACCTTCTGATCGGCAAGCCCTAGGCTCAGTGGTTTAACCCACAGTGCCACCTGCGTCCCTATGATCCAACTTACTTGTGGACAACTGCCACCCAATGACAAATACTCCCTTTCTGTGGTAGGTGATCAAAAGATTTGTGGTGTGACAGCTGCAGGAACAGAAGAGCCTGCTGGATCAGGCTAATGGCTCATCTATTCCAGCATCCTGTTATCATAGTAAGCACAGCAACACAGCTGACAGGAGGCCAGATGCATGGCAGCATGCTGACATTACCAAGATCTATTTCTCTGTAATTTCTGAATCAGGAAAAGCCATGCAAGCCCTATACCAGTGCTTGGACACAGTGGTGGGCTACATGAGGGTCAAAAACTGAGTCTGAATCTTGGCAAGGTGGAGACACCATGAGTGAGAAGTTCCTGAGTCCAGATAACTGGTCATTTGCCTGCTTTGGATGGGGCTGTACTTTGCTGAAGGAGCAGGTTGTTAACTTGGCAGTGCTCTGCATCTCTGTTTCTACAGGCTGATGTGACTCCAGTGGCTAGGTGTGCCGTCTGCCATAGATGCCATGGGGGGGAGGATGGCGAGGCACCCACAAATTTTCACTGTGGGTGCCCAGCTGGGTGACCCAATGTGTCACGTGCTGCAGCAGGACACTCCGTCAGGCCCTCCTGCTGTGGTGGTGTGTGACTGTCGTGAACATGCCAGCCCAAAGCTGCCTGAAACAGAAAGCAGGCAGACGCAGAGAGAGCAGAGAGGCGTGCATATTTCTCAGACAGTTGAAACAGGGGGGCTATCAACCCCTCCTCTTTCGGGAGCTGGCAGGAATGCAGCTTATCTGCTTCAGCAGAGCGGGCTGGGGAGCAGCCTGCTCTCGCAAGAAGCACAGTCATACCTGGCACAAAGGTGTGCAGTTCCTCACAGGAAGAGGAGGCAACTTACACCATTAGTCCCCAAACTAGGCGAATAGGGAAAGTCCTAGAAAGAAAACAAGCCCCAAAATGTAAGGGTCGGAAGTTCAGGATGTTCTCCAGAAACCGGAAGCACTCTTCAGAAGGGTCAACTTGACTGTGATGAACGGATGCTCCAATAGAGCGGTCAGAGACTAATTGCTGCTTGCAATAAATCTACCAGTTAATTAAGTCTTGTGTGCTGTTATCAAGCCAGCTGCCAGCCCACACCTGACAGTGACATCACGCATGCTTGCCGGACACCCACAATGTTGGGTGTAACCTGGCATGTCTATCTTCTGCCATCTTTGGCTGGTGAAACAGCTAAAGCCATTTCTGGGCCAGGATGACCTGACCACTTTCAGCCATCTGCTGAGACTACTACAATGCGCTCTATGTGGGGCTACCTCTGAGTATGGCTCTGTGCACCACTGCAGCTGGTGCAAAATGCAGTGGCTCACCTACTTGCTGGGGCAGAATATTGCTATTGCATTATGCCACTGCTGAAAGACTGGCTGCCAATTAGCTTATGGGCTAAGCTTATGGTGCTGGTTCTAGTGTACAAACCTTATACAGCTTGGGATCAGGATATCTAAAAGATCATCTCACCCATTAAATTTGCAGTCAATCGCTGTGTTCTGTAGGAGAGGGCCTGTTGCAGGTTCCATCTCATGAAGAAGTCCATTTGTTACGATGTAGGAATTGAACCTTTGGTGTGATTGCATGTACCCTTTGGAACTCCCTCTCATTACATATCAGAAAGGTGCCATCTTTACTGTCTTTTCCGTGCCTGATGAAGATGTTCCTCTTCCAAGAAGCCCTATAAGTGGAGAGTTTTACCCCACATTTGATTGCATTGGACTGAAATTTCATTTTTTATTGTTAAATTGGTTCAGGATGTTTTATGGGTGATTCACACAATAAATAAATAACCAATAAACAAATAAATAGCATTACACTATTACAAGGCTGAGGTTTTTCACAAGATCAACTAAGAAAACCAGAACTTCAGTAGCCATTGCCATCTTGACTTCGAGCAAACTAAATTAAGTACTGTACATTATAGTGGAATGGGAGATTTTATATAATATAAAACATCTAGATAAATTTGACTTTAGCCATTAGAGTTGCTAAGATCATATATAGAGTTTTTGCAGTTCCCTTCACATTCTTTGTGTCTATTTCCTAAGGAACAAAACCAAACAGCAGTATATGTTGGAGAAATGATGGGAGTTAAGAGTTAACAGCAGGAAGATAAATGAGCTGTATACTCATCTCTACCAGTACCTTGGCTATCCCCTTCACTTCAATTAACAAGATTAGCTTTACTCCATAAATTACATGATTATTCCTATCAAGTAGCTAATGCTAGATTTATAGCAATGTACTCCTCATAAAATAATGGTTATTTTCCCCTTAAAGATATATATACTTCACTTTAGCTTCTCTTAATTACATGTATATTATTCATCATTGTTCCAACCAAATTCTTTCCTGTTTTTTAAAGTAAATATATGGCTTTGGTTGTACACAGTATGCAAGTTACTTGAACAGTTGCCATTGACTATCTGTAATGAGGAACAATGTGCAGTATGCTTAGGATCCAAACTAATCTGCAAATAGCAAGTTAGAAAAATCTGCTGTTCAGAAAAAATGCATACCCATATTTGCAGATAAGTGTTCAAAACATTCAATGTCTCTTCTTGGGCATGGCAGGAATATCCAGATATTGTTGGAATGCAGATGCAGCTTCATAGGACCTCCATGGGATAATAGATAAACCTTCAAAGACATGGTTATTCACTCCACCTGTCCAACAGAAAGTTCGTTCAATGCCAGTACAATGATATCTAGGTGCCCTTTAACTTCTCTTTCTAGTTAGAGCAACTGGGTAGGTAATTAGAATACGAGTGGTAGAAAAATTGTGCTGAATGCTCACTGTAGGCTGTTTGAAGATGTTTGAGGTGGTAGTGAAAAAGACAAAATTTCTCTTCTCTAGTAATTTTGGTTTGGGACAGTTTGGTTATAAGGACAGTTTTGTTATTTCATCAAAGAGAAATACTTCCTCTTCAGCTCTCAGATGAGCCCTGCCTGGTAAACGTCAGTCAGGGTTTTGCTTTGTAAGCAAGCCCAACAACACCAAGCCCTTCAAGACAGGGCCGGATTTAGGTTTGATGAGGCCCTCGGCTACTGAAGGTAATGGGGCCCTTTATATGTCCAGCTGTCTTTTGTCAACAACAAATTGTCACTGTTTTTTGTGTCAAATATATGCTATATGGTTATTTATGGACCATTTGTACATGTTGCCCTGCAACCAGTCCATGCAGAATGTAGGCACCCTATATATAGAAATGAGCAAACCAGTGATATTTTAGGGAGCAGGCGGGGCCCACGACTTACATCATAGGAGCCTACACAACACAAAACACATTTGCTGTATCTAGGTTTTATTTTATTTCATTTGTTTTTTATCTTATATTCTGGAAATGTACATCCAATTTTTTTCCTTTAATTTTTTTGGGGGCCCCCAAGAGAGTGGGTGCCTAAGCTATAGCTTGTTTAGCTTATACATAAATCCGGCACTGCTTCAAGATGATATCCTCTGCAGTAGAAGGCAAATTTTCTGAGGAGATGATGTAGGAACCCAGCTACTACCACCTTTTAATACCTGATTCCCCGCCCCCCACCAGGAATCTGACCAAAGTCCTTAGTGCTAATGTTGTCTCTGGAAACTGGAAAGGGGAAGAGTTGGTTGGTATTAGACACAAGGATAACATATTATCAGTTTACTCAAATATCCATTCATCTAGCTGGAACAGCACAAAATCAAACTCAACAAGTTTATAAAGAAGTTATACAGCACATGTGATTGTCTGATTTGTGTGTTTTTTGTGTGTTTTCTTTTTAAAGGGGCTGTGTGCTCAGACCTTCTGTGGTCACATGCATTCCTGCAACCATGCCACATTCAACATGAAGGTAAGCTCTAAACCCTAAAGTAAATGGTAGCCTAGAGTAGAATATATCTATGAATGACACTACAGCTGAATATGTCATGGGCACAGCCTCTAAGATTCTGTGGGAATAGAGGAATGCTATGCTATATGTTCTCCACATTGCATGACCCGATGCAAAAGAAGGCAGAGCTCCTGCATGTGTAATAATTGTGGAGGAGACGGAATTTCAGCAGAATTGGCTTCCATTACAAGAGCTACACCTGCTGAAATTCTCTTGTCTACACAAGTATTTTAGGCATATGAGCCCTGCCATGTTTTGCATCTGGCCACCAGATCGCCACGTCACCCGGTTTTCAGGTCAGTATTCATGATTTTAGGGAGTGGGTGGGTATTCCCCTCCCAGGAAAGAGTGTTGAGCCTATCTTTTTCATAGCTATTCACAGGTATTTGTATCTCTACTGTTTTCCTACTCTGTTCCTCAGACCATTTGTTTCATTCCTCCCAAAGTCATCCGAAACAGAGGTCACACTCCAGAAGGGATGATTTCACTACACTGTGTAGCAACTCAGATTTAGCTATATGTCAGTGTCACTAGGGATAAAGAAAGCCCCTTAGAGTCAGACCTGGTCAATTACAGACTACTATCAGAAATGGATAGTTTTGCAGACCTTCTGCTTCTGCATTAATATCCCCCCTGCAGAGAGAGAGAGAGAGAGAGAGGGAGAGAGGGAGAGAGGGAGAAGTGCCAGTTCTAATGAACCTTTTCGTGAGATAGCATCCCCCTTTGGCTCAGCACTAAAACAGATACTTTAATATTACATTCTTTAAAACCAGTGTTTAAATGACAGGTGGTCTGGGGGCACCTACCCCCTTACTGTGTTCTCTGTTAATTTTTCTTGGGGTCAAATTTCTTAAGGTATTTCACCCCCAAATCCAGAGCAAAACAGAAGGGGAGGGTGACATATTTAACAGCAGGGGTCAGCAACCTTTTTCAGCTGTGGGCCGGTCCACCATCTCTCAGACCATGTGTGCAGCGGACTATATTTTGAAAAAATAATAATGAATTCCTATGCTCCACCAATAACCCAGAGATGCATTTTAAATAAAAGGACACATTCTATTCATGTAAAAACACGCTGATTCCTGGACCGTCTGTGGGCTGGATAGAGAAGGCGATTGTGCCAGATCCGGCCCCCGGGACTTAGGTTGCCTACCCCTGTTTAACAGGGAGGAAGGGGCAATTACAATTCTACTGCAGCTGTCAAGCTTCTTACCTCTTGTCACCTGATTTTTTTATGTATATAAATTAACTCCCTGGTACTCAGGTGGCAACAGAATTGCTGAATTCAGAAGCAAATAATACTGCCAACTCCCCAGTGGCATAGCTGGAGGAAGCCAATAAACATGTGTTGTCTTCTCAGCAAGGTTCCTCATTTCTCTGTGGAGTCAACAAAACCTAGAAGGCTTGATGTGCCTCTTTCCCCAGACCCCTGCACAATTATTGTTGCTTATTGTTTATTATATGATGTACATCCCACCCTTCCTGTTGAAGGAGCCCATTAAGACATTCTCAAGTAAGATACCAACTTTCCCCCTGCAGAGTATCCTTCATGACCTAACATGATTAAATGAAGCAAGCTTTTGTATGCTGATGATTTTGCAGATTAGCATATTATTTTGATAAAGAATATTGCATCTGGCATTAAACGCTGTGTTGGAATCATGGCTTGACATCCTCAGTAACTTAATTAGAAAAGATGGAAACTGCCAGTAGAGGGTTGATTAAACAGAGTGAGGGGTGCAATTTTAGAAGCTGTAATTACAGTTATATAAATTAATCGCAGATACATGGAAGGCAGGCAGCTGAACTGTAGGTGCACAGACATCAAATTATTCAAGTTGATTTTTTTTCATTCTAAAAGCTGCAGTGCTGTATATACTTTCACTGAAGTCCATTCCCTTGAAATATGTTTGACTTACTTCTGAGTAAATATGCTTCGAATTTAGATGCAAGACTGTTTTTCAAATGCATGTGCTTACTCAGGAGGAGGCAGAATGGCCAAATAAATTGCCATGTGTTCATCTTTGATATATTTATTTTTTAGTTAGTGGTTTCAGCATAGCAGCACATGCAATTGCTTCATTGCATGTATTTTATTTTACAGCTGATCTTATGTTTTTGAGAGTGACACAGGAAAATTCTCTCCACTGAAGCCCACTTGCCGCAAGCTTCAGAGGAGTTAGCTAGGGTTGCTATATTTCAAAAAGTGAAAAACCGGATATGGGTTGCCATGCATCTGGATTTTCCTGGACTTTTTTCTTTCTTTCTGAAAATTCCCCCCAGATGCCATTTCCAGAGGACGAATCCCATATATGTCTGGGAAAACTTGGAGGTATAGCAGCCCTAGGGTTAGCATCTGTCTAGTGGCGGTAATGTCCAAATAATAGTGTATGGGAGACCCAGTAAAGCAGATATAGAATTTTTTTGACCCTCCAGATATTGCTTGAACTGCAATTCCCATCATCCCTGACTACTGGCCATGTGTTCCAGGGCTGATGAGAGTTGTAATTCAGCAACATCTGGAAAGCCAAAGGTTCTCTACAGCTGCAATAGAGGGTGTGAAGAGTAGTCATGATTTGGGCTGCCAAAGCAGGAATTGTGGTTTCCAGATCTGAATAAAAGAGCAGGAGAGAGTTATAGGCTTTGCATCAGGCACAACTGATGAGGAGCACTTTGGACTCCATTAAAGTCTGACAGAATAGAAAATTAAAAAATACCACTCTCTACCCTTTTAAACATAATGGACATAAAGACACAAGCTGAGATCAGCTAGGCAAGCATCACTTGAGTCCCATTACTTTGACTCTTTACTCTTGCTGTCTTACAATATACAATATACACTCTATATAGTATCCTTTCATTCTAATATAAAATAATCTAGTCTGAAATAGTTATTTGTAAAAGAATTAAAAACCTGCTTCATTTCCACAGATTTATATGTGGGAAAAGCTCCCTGTGGGTTCTATCCATCCTTTGACCCTCTTTTCCTGCATATTATTTATACCCTTATATGGAGTTCAGATGTATAAATGTGATTTATAAGGCAAAACAAAATGTAGTTTGAAAGAAGTAGCGCGACTTCTCTTAATTCCTACTCCCTAACAAAAAGGATTGCGTAGATTCTGCCATACAACCAGGCCTACAGTGAGGGGCTATTGACATTCCATTCCCATACCTTTCTTCCCAGCTTAGCACTCCAGTGTTAAAACATCCTAGCAAAACTCTCTGACTAACTATCTTCTAGGCTCCGATAAGTTTGTAATGCAGTTTTTACACAGTGAGATTTATACATACATACATACATACATACATACATATATACATACTGCCCTTCATCATAAGAACTCAGACTACAGAATAAAATACTGCATAAAAACAAATAAATAAGTAAAACAAAACCCTCCCTTCCCACAGACACATTTAAAAGGCTGTAAAATATTAATCAGCCAAAGGCCTGGTTGAAGAGGAACATTTTCACCTGATGCCTAAAAATATAATGAAGGCGCCAGCAATACAGTGAAATTTCAATGCTTTAAATCCATCTCAATTTTCTCACACAGTTCTATTTTTCTTTGTAATCCATAAATATAACCCTGTTCTCTTTTATCTTCTCTTGCCTTTTATCAATTTGTTAGCATGGGGTGGGGGGGGTTGCCATAATAAATTATGTAGCAAACATGGTATATATAAAGAAAGGCTAAATGCTCCCACCCCCTCATTTACCATATTTTGCATCGAAGAAAGTCTTCTTTCCAGTTCGAAACATTACGGCTTTGTAGCAGGTTCAGTTTAGGAGTTTATGATCTTGACCCATCTGTTCCAGCACACGTCTGCATATTAGTCCTAATTTCACTCTAATAAACAGAAGTACCTCTGCTTCTTAATGGCTGCATAGGGGGGGTTACCGATAGGTGAACTGCTTTTGCACTCAGTGCCTCCCTGCCTCCCAGATTCCATGTCAGAGCGAGAGCCGGGTACCGAGATGGTCTGTGAGTGACACTCACTCCCCCGGCCCCTGGGGGGAGCTTGCAAGGACAATTACCCTCAAATAATCCTTGTTTATCTTTACTAATGATCTCTGCTATCATGGGAGCGGCATCCATTAAGGCAGACTGGAACCAGAAGCCGAGTCTGGGACAGTTTCTATGGGGATGCATTCTGTCAAAAGGTTAAATGCAATCAGTTTTGGAACAGTTAAAACAAAAGCTGTATCAGGAATCTGATATCTAATCAGACTTCAAAGCTTTTACATTATGAAGAATTATGAACCTCTAAACTTCCAGATTCTTTAGTACAACACAATTTAGATCTACGAAATCCAAAATGTAGGGGCTATACCACATTAGATTGCAAATGGCATTTACATAAAATTTCTTCTATTTAAAAGAACATAGAAAACTAGTATATCAGGGAGAATACTAGACTTGAACCCATCACTTTTTTAAAAAAAAAATTTAATCATTTTTTCGATACAAACAATAACCACAAAAGACACTACAACAAAAACCATAATAACAATAATAACACAGTTTGACAATTCTGATTTAAATACACTGATATACCTATGACTGCACCCATCACTTTGACATCCAGAGTTCTGTGGGTATTGCACACAAATGGAATGGTTCCGTTCTGGTTATGATGTAGTCACTTAGACTTGAAACATTTCTTAGAGCTTATCTATTGTTCTCAAGCAAGAAGTAGCTAAACTTCAAGGCTGAATATCTTCTTGCAAAAGTTGAACATTTAACTAAGTTACCAACACAGCCTTTACTAATAATGAACGGATAGTATAGAATTTGAGAAGTTTGATAAAGTTTGAAGTTTGGAAAGCATGCTGTGTGGACGTATCATAAAAAAACATACATGAATAGGTGTCTGTAACATTAACTTCCTAGTTTGTCAAATACACAAGCTGGCCATAGGGCTTCTGCTTATTATGTTTGCTTATTTACCAAAACCATATTTCAAGTTACAAGATGCAACCACTGAGCCTTGGGCTTGCCAATCATAAGGTCGGCGGTTCGAATCCCCACGACGGGGTGAGCTCCCGTTGCTCAGTCCCAGCTCCTGCCAACCTAGCAGTTCGAAAGCATGTCAAGTGCAAGTAGATAAATAGGACCGTTCCGGCGGGAAGGTAAACGACACTTCCGTGTGCTCTTCTGGCTTTGCCAGAAGTGGCTTAGTCCTGCTGGCCACATGACCCGGAAGCTGTCTGTGGACAAACGGCGGCTCCCTCAGCCTATAGAGTGAGATGAGCGTCGCAACCCCATAGTCGTCCGCAACTGGGCCTAATGGTCAGGGGTACCTTTACCTTTAACTTTACATGGAATTTTTGGATTTATGAGTTTATACTTTCAGCAAAAGCAGAATTAAGAGGAAGACTGAGTAGGCCCGAAAAAGACCCAATATGGAGGCCAAATGGCCAAAATATTGGGAAATATTAGAAAAAGATGGAGACAATTGGAAATTGCAGAGTTTGGAGAAAATTAAAGACAAAGTGCGAGACTAGTTACATTACGCTCAGATTAACGAAGTTTTTAAAAATGACAAAAAGCTAGGGTTCCGGGTGGAGAAATCGAAATTGGAAACAGAACTGTTAGAACCTAAGACTAAGATACTCTCAAGAATGTACAACTTGCTGTTAAAATGGAATACACAAGATGAAATGGTTAAATCGGTTATGATAAAGTGGGCACAGGACATTGGGCACAACATTATGTTTGAGGACTGGGAAAGGTTGTGGACCATTGGGTTGAACTTCACTGCATGTAATGCTTTGAAGGAAAATGTAATGAAAATGATATATAGATGGTACATGACCCCAGTTAAACTTGCCAAAATATACCATTTGTCTGATAATAAATGTTGGAAATGTAAAGAAAATGAAGGAACATTCTTTCACCTCTGGTGGACCTGCCCTAGAGTGAAGGCTTTCTGGGAAATGATATATAATGAGCTGAAAAAGGTATTTAAGTATACCTTCACTAAGAAACCAGAGGCCTTCCTTTTGGGTATTGTCGGCCAGAAGGTGTTAAGGAAGGACCAAACATTTTTTATGTATGCAACAACAGCAGCAAGGATACTTATCGCTAAGCACTGGAAAACCCAAGATCTACCCACACTGGAAGACTGGCAGATGCAGCTGATAGACTATATGGAATTAGCCGAGATGACTGGCAGAATCCGAGACCTGGGAGAAGAGAAGGTTGAAGAAGACTGGAAGAAATTTAAGATTTATTTAAAAAAGCATTGTAATTTGGTTGAATGTTAAGAAGGATGCTAGATCATAAATAATTGACCACCACTAAATTAGATGGAATTGGGACGATAAGTAGATCGAGGAAAATATAAACCATTTGGAGAACGATTAGATCATGTTTAAAAGAATGGGACCTAGGAATATAAATAAGATGATAATTTGCTGGTTAAAATTTAAGACGATGTAAGTGGGAGCGGGAGATGTGAGGGAGTCCAAAGAGGTTTTGAAAATATGTCATGATATATGCTATATTGTTGATTATTTTTGCATTTGTATTTAAAATTTTTAATAAACATTTATATATATAAAAAAAGAGGAAGACTGAGTAAAAATGTATGGGAGTTTAAGGGGGTGCTTCAGACCTGCCAAGCAGCAAGGATCATTTCTGGATGTGATGAGGAAGGAAGTTGGAAGGGAGTAGGCAAACATTTTTAAGGAGATGGGCTAGGGTATGTATGTATATCTGAATGAGGGTATGTATGTATATCTGAATGAATGGATGAATGAATGGCAATTAATTGGGAGATAAATATGTCAAATTATGAAAGGGTCAATCTTTTTGCAACAAGAACATTTTAGGAGTAAAAAATTACAAAACCATGTCAGTTAACAACCCACAATCTGTTAAAATTGGATATCCAAATTGGATGTATTATTTGCTCTCTCTGAAGTTAAAATTAGCTCCAGTCAAAATTCTGGAATGGTAGGACTGTAACATTGAGAATGTTAACTCAACATTCATGAAGGTGAAAATTAATTTGGAGAGTTTCAGAATCTGTACAGCCGTTTTTAATTATGGAAATATGGTAAGAAGATAACTTTGCTTTTGTAGTTAAATTATATTATTCCTATGTTTTATTCATATGACTTTAGGAGACCTGAGCTTGGGCAGTTTAAAGTATTCAAGATGGCTATTGCTTGGTGAAATCCAAGTCCTTTAGTTGTTTGGAGGAAATGAAAAAAACCTGGAGCAGTAAGACATAAGGAAAAATACAGCCTTGCTTATTTCCCTAGAGAGATCAGTGCAGTGCAGGCACACACTCTTCAAAAAGTTCTGAATGAATAGCTCTGAAGCTGACCAGAATAGCAGATTGCAAAGGTCCTTGTTAACATGGTGCTCAAACTTTTAGTAAGTAGGGATATCCAGATAAAAATGCAATACTGTGCCTTCAGCAAATTTCCAAACACATTCTCAAAGACAACATGGCATCTCTCCAGATACTGTGGACTAGAGAAGAAAATAGGATGAAACTTTTTATTCATCTACTAAAACCCCAGTAGGCCATTTCCCCCTGCCAGTTGACTTTACATGTCAGGAAAGACCCAGGCGGAGGCCTTCATTGATAGGCTCTGCTTCACAACCCACCCAAACCAGGACCGATCCTTTCCACTGTATTCCACAAAAGCTCCTTAAATACCTGTCACTAATGTTCAGATGGGCAGCCTTCCAAATCCAGATGTCACCTAATCTCATTAATTTGCCTCTCCTGAATCCACATCCATATCCAGCTTCTGTCCCCTCTTAGCCAGTCACATGTTATCCCAGTAATTTGGAGAAAGTGTATTCTGTGACTAGTAGAATATCAACTGGCTAGATTAGGCATAGGCAAACTCAGCCCTCCAGATGTTTTGAGACTACAGTTCCCATCATCCCTGACCACTGGTCCTGTTAGCTAGGGGTGATGGGAGTTGTAGTCCCAAAACATCCGGAGGGCCGAGTTTGCCTATGCCTGGGCTAGATGAAGGAAGAAAAATTCTAAATGTGACTTGAGCTAGCAATAATTTGATCTGTCTTTGTACGTGCTCTTTTTTATTTCTAGAAAAAGAGAGGGGAGTTCTCATTTAATGAAGGGAGCACCCCATTTAATACCCCAGCACCCAATGGTTGTTGAATTTCTTTGGAGAGCTATATATGTTAGGTGATCTACAGCATACATGCACACGATGGGTCCTTTGTTTGCAGTTCTCTGCCCTTTAAGTTTATCACATCCAAGATAATCAAGGCCATTTTAACTGTATGCAATATTTAATAAGGGATAGCTAAAATAATATTTATTTATTCATTTATTTATCATTGAACAAGATTTATATAGCAATCTCTAAGCTGCTTATAAAATATACATAAGAAAATGCCAATAAAATCAAATGTTAAAAATAAGTAGACATAATTTTTTATCAAAATGCAGCTAAAACCAGCAGTTTCAAAGCAAATTGCGCAGTAAAAACACATGTCTAGATAGGCTTGTCTTAACAAAATGCTTTTTAGTGATGTTGAAAACAATGCAACAAAGGAATCTGCCTAATATTAATGGACTGAGAGCTCCAGACAGTAGGTGCCCACTGAAGGGTCAATTGCAAGTATGGTGTGAAGGCTTTGTGGCACGTGTAAAAAGTGCCAGGTCCACAGATTGAAGCAGATGAGTAGGCACATATGGGGTCAGGCAGTCGTTCAAGTAAACTGACTCCAACTGAATCCAATAGCTATGTTATTGTTGTTTTAAAAAGTAGCATTAAAAAGAATGATTGCAAATCTCTCATACAGCAACAGAGACACACAGCAAAGAAATAAGAGTTTTGAAACAAAACAAAGAGGATCTATAAAACAAAAATACATACCTGTAAATCCAGGACTGTCCCTGGAAAATGGGGATACTTGGAGGGTTTGCAAATAAGATCAACATAATGATATGCAAGGAGCAGTGTGTTTGCCTATGAGTATATGAGAGATTTGCAACCATTTTCTTTTTAAGATTGAATTTTAAAAATATATAACAGAATAATCAATCATAATGCATAATATTATTTTTGCTATTTCCTGTTGTTTACATTCATAATTAAACTGGCCTTAGGCTCAAGAGCCGAGTCTTAAAGCACTTGAACCTATTGCAGATCTAGCATGCCTGAGCCCATTGATTTCAGTGGTTTAGACATTCTGCAGTCTGTGCATCAGATTAAGCTCCAAATTGGTGATGTGCAAGGGGCTTTAAATAGGCTGAATTATCTTTATATTTTTAATACTTTGCCTATTAATATTCAAACATTTTGTATTTGCAATTATCTTAACACCTCACGGTCTGTGGAAACCCATTCTCCTTTCTTTGTTTTCCCCCACCGCCCAAACCAAAAATGGGGGAGGGGGAATCCCCAGCTGAAATGCAAACACTTCAGGTCAGTTTTCCATTGATTTACCAAAGGACAAATAATGTCAGACAGTTCTTATACCAAAACAAAATTTCAATTTTGTTTACCTCTTCAGTAGTCCAGCTTGATGTCAGTTACCATTTAGCTAGGCCAATAGTATTGATATTTGATGTCAGTTCTTATTCATTACTGAGCCAAACGATTCAAGAATCAGATCTTTTAAATGTTTCTACGGATGGCAAAAATAAAGAAGGGGCAGCCTGCCTGCAGTTGACAGACAGAAGCAGAGAATAGAATAGAATATAAAACTGAAAAGGCACCAGAGGTTCTTATTTATGTATTCAGAGTATTCAGCGCTTTGCATAAACTCAAAGTCAGTCATTTGCAAAGGTTACTTAATAATTTTAAATATGTACCATTGTAGATGCAGAAAGGCTAATAGGGTCTTCCTTAGATGATTGATGCTATTACTTGCAGAGTGTAATTACAAAGTAAGGTTATAATGAAATACAGATATTAGCCTTGTTATTTAACACAAGACTAAGACTAGTACAGAAGGTGCTTTGAAAATGAAAAATGTAAAAATATTCACGTATGAAAGTGTAACAGAACAAAATTATGAATATGGGTGTTGCGTTAAGCAATAAAATGTGTATTAAAAAGAGCCCTTCCTAGGGACTGCTTAAATAAATTTTATTCAGGATCAAGACATTGATTATATCAGTGGTCTTCAACCAGTGTGCCATGGCACCCTGGGGTGCCTTGAATGATGGTGAGGGGTGCCATGGGCAACACTGGCCTCTGTCCCTCTTTCCTTCCTCCTCTGATGCCCTCTTGCATCTCTGCCTCTCAAAGGCTTTCGTGGTGGTTTGCTTATATCCTGCCTTTTCCTCTAAGGGGCTCAAGGTTGCAGTCATGGTACTCTCCCTCTTTATTTTATCCCCACAGCAACCCTCTAGAGTAGGTAAGGCTGTTGGGTGGTGTATGCCCTGTATCCTCTTTGAGGAAGCCAGAGAAGAGGTTCCAGGGACAACACATGTTATGCAGAGAGGGGTTTACAGGTTTCTTGGAAGCTTTGGATACTCTGGGGGTGGTTGTGTGTTCTAGGAGCCCTAGTTCCACCCTGGCTCATCCTAGTACTTTATGAAGCTGGAATTCTTTTCAGCATAAATAAAACCACCCACAATTATCTCTTGCATCCTGGTGGGTCATTGAAAAGAGTCTAGAGATACGGTGGACTGGTTACCTGTCTTAAAGCATACTCAGTGAATAGGTACTAGGTACCTGCTCAATTTGGAATCAATCTGAAGTTCAAATTCACTTTGAATGTGTTTCGTATTAACTGGGCTGCCTCTATCAGGCCATACTTTTGTTAAATGCAGTAAAGCACAGTGGGATGGGAGTGGAGTCAGAGATTTGGAAGTCTCTTGTTAAGCCTATATAAATTTCCTTCTGACACAGACTCTGGATTATTTGAAATCTAATTCAAAATAAATCTGCTGGTAGAAGACAGCCACCCGCAAGAGAAATCTGGGGTGAACTTCAAATAATTACAGGATTTGGTAAATCTAGAATCTTTGTGGAGTTTTCAGCTAGTCAATTTATAAAATGAGCAAAGTAGCAGATATTTGAAGAAAACAGATATTACATATTGGGTTTCAAAGGATTACTAGAAGCATCCCACCCATTACCTTATATTACTATCACTCATGAGAAGGGTTCAACTTGCCCTTCAGCACATTGAAAGAAAGCATGTATGGGCTGTATGAGTTAGTCCCGCCTTTTGCTAACATGCCCAGTAACTGCACCCCTGGCTGCCTGAATATTCAAGGTTTCTATGTTCAAGTAGATGTATGTTCTATGTTCAAGAAGGACACTGACAAACTGGAACGTGTCCAGAGGAGGGCAACCAAAATGGTCAAAGGCCTGGAAACGATGCCTTATGAGGAACGGCTAAGGGAGCTGGGCATGTTTAGCCTGGAGAAGAGGAGGTTAAGGGGTGATATGATAGCCATGTTCAAATATATAAAAGGATGTCACATAGAGGAGGGAGAAAGGTTGTTTTCTGCTGCTCCAGAGAAGCGGACACGGAGCAATGGTTCCAAACTACAAGAAAAAAGATTCCACCTAAACATTAGGAAGAACTTCCTGACAGTAAGAGCTGTTCGACAGTGGAATTTGCTGCCAAGGAGTGTGGTGGAGTCTCCTTCTTTGGAGGTCTTTAAGCAGAGGCTTGACAACCATATGTCAGGAGTGCTCTGATGGTGTTTCCTGCTTGGCAGGGGGTTGGACTCGATGGCCCTTGTGGTCTCTTCCAACTCTATGATTCTATGATTCTACTTGTGCAGATCTCCATGCAAAGTGGGACTCTGACTTGACAAAGATCTCCTACCCTTGTGTGGAAAAGGTCTACTCACATACATGAGTAGACACACAGAGCCCCTGTACATGCCAGCCAAATGCACAGATGGCAGAAGGGCATTCAGTCCCATCACATGTGTTGCTTCAGCACATGTGGCATCATCTGAAACTTCCTATGGAGGAGAAGGATTAGCACCATGGAGTGGGAAATAAGCCCAAAAGGCATGTGTGAATTCACACCTACTGATGTTGGTCAGGAGCACACTTGAAGGTGCTTTATACGCATGGGATGCTTATGGAGTACCATCTGAGATGTCATCACCCATGAGTCCTTTATGAATGCCACTATCAGGGCTTTGGTGTAAAGATAGCATCCAATTCACAACCATCTTAAGAAAGCTTTGGCAATTATCATTCCTCTCCTCATCTGACTGCACAACTCTTTGCAACTGAGAGACACTGCTTTGATAGATAAAAAGAAAAATAAATTGATTAGACTAAGCTCCTTGGGAAAAAAAGTGTAGCAAAAAAACCTGCTGTATAAAGTGCAGTGTCAACTCTGTATAGCAATAACTCTGCAGGGTGTGCAGTGATCTTGAGCTCTGTATGTAAATTTATGCAAAGAACTTTTGCAAGCCTAGCATGTCCTCTTCTTTTCAAACACCACAAGAAACGTCTTAGTCCTTGATTTGGTAAAAGGCAGAAATATTCCCTCTGTTTCACACAGCAAGGAGGGATCATGTGGAGTGATTTTAAACAAACAAGAAGAGAATAATCTACCATTGTTTGACAATTTCAAGTGCTAGAAACATTTCAAGGGAAGGGTAAGATCCTTATTTTCATTCATGTTTTCAGTAAGAATATATATATAATGTGGGGTTCTCTGAATAAAAACCGGACCTGCAAACTTGATAAGATAATTTGCTGGATGAGATCAAACCCTGACCAGGAGTTTGTGGTGCATGTTTCATATTTGAGGTGAACATATCAAAGTCACGAGACTCTGTTTCTGAACCCAGGCATACAAGTTTTGATAAAATCACTAATAATTATGGGCAGTATTTTATTAACAAGAACACAACAGGACTTCCCTGCCCTCTCCTCCCCAAACTGTTCCAGAGGCTTGGGGAAAACCTCTAGAACAGACTTCGGGGGCACACAGGGTGGAGAGGATAAAAACATTGCATTTCACAAACAGAAATCCATGCATTTCAGCACTTCAACTTAGCTCATTTGTTGCTTGTTTTGCAAGATTATTCAGTCACTGCCTGAGTCACTGCCTGAGTCCAGAGGTCTTGTGGGGATACACATGCTGTTGTTGCCTGCCTCCTTCCAGCTTCCCATGTGTTCAGGGCAAATGTCTGCAGTGGTAACCCTACTCTCCTTATGTCGATTCTGCACTTGATTTAAAGCCAGGAACCCTGTGCTGAACATGTGAGAAGGCAGAAGAAGATATCCAACTATTGTTGTTGCTGTTTAGTCGTTTAGTCGTGTCCGACTCTTCGTGACCCCCTGGACCAGAGAACGCCAGGCACTTCTGTCTTCCACTGCCTCCTGCAGTTTGGTCAAACTCATGCTGGTAGTTTCAAGAACACTATCCAACCATCTCGTCCTCCGTTGTCCCCTTCTCCTTGTGCCCTCCATCTTTCCCAACACCAGGGTCTTTTCCAGGGAGTCTTCTCTTCTCATCAGGTGGCCAAAGTATTGGAGCCTCAGCTTCAGGATCTGTCCTTCCAGTGAGCACTCAGGGCTGATTTCCTTCAGAATGGATAGGTTTGATCTTCTTGCAGTCCATGGGACTCTCAAGAGTCTCCTCCAGCACCATAATTCAAAAGCATCAATTCTTCGGCGATCAGCCTTCTTTATGGTCCAGCTCTCACTTCTATACATCACTACTGGGATATCCAACTATACAGTATGCTAAAGCCCCAACCCTGCAGCCTCTTTGTACTGGCAGTGCCCCTTCATGCAAATAATAATGGAATAGGTGTCCAGGTGCTGGACACCTATTTGTCCAGGTGCTGGACACCTATTTGTCCAGGTGCTGGAGTGATGAGCCGCTGGTCCTTTCTGGTCAGCTTCCTCAGTTCTTCATGCCACTGCCAAGAGATACCCAAAGCCCCCATTTATCTTGTCTGAAGCTAATAAGATTCACCTAGTAGCATGAGTGAGCAGTAATTGCTCTGCACCTAAATTTATGAGGGGAGGGGGGCTCAGCAAGGGCGCCATGCATTTTATAAACAGCCACACTATTATGTCCTCATTACAGAGATGCCTATCAATCAGGGTGGTTGTTTCCTTGCACACATGAAAGGGAAAACTTGTGACTGCTGTCAAGGCTGTGTTTTTGAAAGGAAGCAGCAGCTTTTGTTTCATTCCTTTGTGGACTGCAGGATCTGCAGCTGAAGCAACCAGGGAAACAACAAGAGCATAAATGTGAGGTGATCAGTTTTTCCACTAGCCGAGGCTGTGGTTAAGCCGCACTGAAATGTCAGTCATGCCCTGTAAGCTCCTACTCTTTGTGAGGACAGGACAGGTTATGAGATACCTTTCAGAAGTAAACACGCCAGCAAGAGAGCAATGCTTGTAAAATTTCTCTCCATCCAAGTTTCTCCTTGAATTTTGGTCTTCTGAATAACTTGCTATTGATTGATTGCTCAGCAGTGCTGCTTTAAAGTCCACCTTTCTTCTGTTTCTGATTTCCAGACTTCATTGTGCCTGCTGCAGGTGGGCATCTTTTCACAGTTTTTATTTGATGCCCTCCCTCCCCAAGTGTGTACTAGCACACATGTATGTCAAAGCAAAAAATGATTCCTGCTATGATTGTGTGACTGCCCTGACATAGCTTTGAACAGGGTTTCAATCAGTGTGTGCATGTGCTTGTGTACATTAGTAACATGCAATGAGAAAAAAGATATTAACTTCAATCTGTGGCAAACTACACACCCACCTATTAAAAATTAATTTTAGAAATTCTCCAAATTAAAATTTGCTCAGAGGAACGGAAAGCAGGTAACAAGCACAAACTTTGAATTTGATTTCTAGTTACCCAAAGCATTTGTTAAATAGAAGTGTCTGCGGAGGATAGACTGTCTACTGGGGATATGGTTCAACTATGGGCCATAACTTTATCAACTTTACAAGTCTGAATTGAAACAGAACTTATTTGTGACTGACTCCAGCCTATAGTGTGGAGCATCTTTGCTACTAAGATAAGGGCTAGAAATGAAATATCTGAAAATCACATTGGACAGGCAAACCCATTAGCGCGCACATTGGTCTAGATTCCCCAATCTGACAGAAATTAGATTATCATGATAGTGGTGTAAAGGCCTGCCCCACTCCCTGTGACTCCACTTCAGTTTTGTATACCAGGTGGATTTCTAATTTGGCTGGACTCTTTTCCCAGAGGCTGGCAGGTTCTATGAGCCTCCTCCATAGGCTTCCAGCTCCTATTTAGGCTTCCTTTTCCTGTGGTATTGTGTAATGAGTGATGGGCAGAGCAGGTGGATCCTGACCCAGAGTTGAAAAGCAGTGGAGGAAACAAGGGAAGGAAGCCTCAGCCAAAAAAAGTGCTTCATGAGCTCTTTACCTGACTGCTGGAAAAATAATATTCATATGTATCCATCTAGTTGTGAGTCTTGCCAAATCTGATTTCTGCTCATCATGTGGCTCATTTCAGCCTGGTCTGGTAACACAAGGCCCAGACCTCCTTCATACCCTCCAACATTTCTCTCATGAAAATAGGGATGTCCCACTTCATAACAATAATTTTACTATTTATACCCCACACATCTTACTGGGTTGCCCCAGCCCCTCTGGGCAGCTTCCAACATATATAAAAAACATAGAAACATAAAAAACATGTTTTTAATACTTGATTGGGAGCCACCCAGAGTGGGGGTATAAATAAATAATAATAATAATAATAATAATAATAATAATAATAATAATAATAATAAAATATATTAAACTTTTAAAAAAACTTCCCTATACAGGATTGCCTTCAGATGGCTGGGGGGAAGATAACTCCATCCCCTCCAGCATTTCTCCAATGAAAATAGGGACATCCTAAGGGAAAGTGGGGCATTCTGGGATCAAATCAGAAACTGGGACAGCATTTCTAAATCAGGGACATCCCTGGAAAATAGGGACACTTGGAGGGTCTGTTGTTTCATCTGCAAAGTGCCTGGAGAAGATTAGCACGAGGCCTTGTTTAGGTGTTGCTGCTGGGGCCAACATTTTGCTCTTGACAAGATGTTTTAGTTATGCTGCGCCTTGCATTATGTTCTTGTACTTTTGTTGCTAACCTTAGTATGCATTTCTACTGGATTGTTTATAGTATATATTTGTTAATATGACATACTTTGGCCGATTTAAATTTTGTTTATATGCCTTGCAATTGTGAATGAATGATGTTTTCTGATGTTGTGAGCCACTTTGAGCATGGCTTACTATGGAAAAACAGCATACACATAAACTGATGTCTATGTGCTGTACAGATTAGGTTTGGTACACATGCTGAAGGAAGCAATATTTCTTTTATTTACCCCCCCCCCCCCCGATGTGACAGTGGTAGGTCACAGCATTCACCCTTCCTTATGCAGTCCTATTTAGCTCAGCTTTCTAACAGTTCTTTAGTTCCACTGGTGCACCTGGCTGGAATCTTAAATATACTAACTAAGGGAGTACATTCCATTGAACGTAAGAAACACATATAGGGTTGTGCTGCATATGGATCAGCTACTGAACTATTTATTAGTGGTTTTATGCCTAAATTATCTCAGTCTGCTTGGTGCATTTGATGAAATAAGTAGTTGCTTCCATGAGTTCATGCCAGATGAACCAGTTCCTGTCTATGATTGGACAGACCAGTTATATTACCAGACCAGTTATATTACCAGTGACAAACCTGACCAAAGGTCGAGCTTGCCATTATTTTAATTATTCCTTAAAAGAAAATGATAATGAAAGGATAATTTTACTAAGAGGACATCTGCAACATTTGCCTCACCTACTCAGTGATTCATCTGTTATTTGCTCTTTGACCATATAAAATAGCAGAATTGATATTTCTATTATGCAGAGCGTGTAACCCAGAAGAAGGATAATTCTGGAGAACATTACTCTTAGGTTACTGGGGTCTGAGCAGGAGCTTTTTGCCTTGTATTTAATTTCGTTCTTCCACAACATACCAGAAAATCACACAGTTCACTGCTTCAGCGCTCCATTATGCTGTTGTGTAAAACTAATTTTACTATGGGGCATACAGCATCAATAGAAGACAGCAGAGAGAAGGGCAGTGAGCCTTACTAAATAATAGTACTTATGGAGATGAAAATGTAGAAGGCTTCAGCAAGGTTGGTAGATTCTGATTTCAACATTTTGTGGAAGGAAGAAAACCATACTGTTGCCAGAGGCAGAAGGCCATTTCTTATCAGTACCTGGAGATGCCAATCCAGTAAATTACCAAGTTTCTTGTTTAGAACAAAATGTAGCATTAAAAGTTCTTCCTTTTTAACAGTATTTATTTTGGAGCCTTTTATTCTAGCTCACTGAAAAGTTTTCACCTTGTTTCATGTCCAAGTTCATTGGTTTTAAGGAAGCTGTAGAATAGATTTATGAGGGGACAAGGCAAATGGCAAATCATGAAAGCAGCAGTAGGACTAAGGGGACACAAAGCTACCATTGTTGCAAACCAAAATAATTTCCCAGCCAAGGCTAAAACCTGCTTGGGAGCAAGGGTCTACTTGGGAGTATGAAGATGGGATAGAACAGAGAATGGGTGTAGTTTAAAGGACCTCCTATAAGATTCAGCAGGGCAAGGCAATGAAGATATAATACTCTCAGCTTCTCAGAGAGTCAGAGGAAGCACAGAGATAATGTTGAGAGAACCCACCCTCTCACTTTCTGCTTTGGCCTTGGGCAACCAGCTATGGTAGTCATGAAAGAGAATCTTAAGAATCAAACCGAAATGTTTGTGCAAAAGGCACATTGTCCACTGCAATCCTGCATATCTTAATATCAATGTAACACAATATAGATGTATTCTTGTTGGTTTATGTCAAATGCCTCCAAATCGATCTCCAGTTAACATTTTTGTGCAGATAACCCCCCCCCCCCATTTCAACTCCAAATACAGATTTTTGGTTTTTCTCTAAAATATATTTTTTCTATTACATATGGGATATGCCTTCCCTAAAGCCGTTCCTTAAGGTAAAGGAGAGGGTCATGAAAAAATGTTAGTTACTAATATGGCTTCCTTTGTATTACAATTAACGTTGTATTACAATGGCTTCCAGAATTAACGTTTTCCTCATCTTTCCCAGGGTGATACCATTGTTTCCTGTGATTCTTACGGAGTGTTGAAACTGTGGGACATTCGGAGAGGCGTACCAATGGTGTCAATTGACGCAGGCCCACATCCTGGCAACCAAGTGGCCTTTGACCCATCTGGTAAGATGCTCCATGAAACTGGAGGCTTTGACTGTTTTTCTTTTCCTGATTTATTTTTCTTTCAAAATAATTTGATGCTGAAAAAGAATTAACTTAGCTCCACTAGTTTCTGTTTCTTTCACATATTACCTATGTACCTCAGCCGAGTTCATACATTTCAGTTTTTTCAGAGATCACACCATCATTTAAATGCATGAAACTTTAATCTCAAATTAGCCACTCACCTTTCATCTCAGCCATTGCCTAATAATGGATCGGATTGTTCATGCATCAAAATGAGGTGGTGCAGGTACACTATATCACTTAGGCTACAGGTTGGAGATACTACTTATGAAGACCACCATAAAATGTTTTTAAAATTGTGTTTATTTAAGAAAAAGTATAAAAAAATCCTGCAAATAGACAATTTCAGGAGGAAAGGTTTTAGAGCAGCCTTCTCCCTATATTTCCCTTTCTATTTATAGGGAGCTTTCAGTGTAGACAAACATTTTAAAATCAAGTCCTGTACCTATAGTCTAAAGTGGTGCAGTCCATTTCACCACCCCAGTCTGTGGCATGCATAGAACAGACCTGAGAGGTGAGCAAAAAAAGGAATATGTATGAAAGATACTTGCTATTATTTAAATTAGTGGTGTTAAAAGTTGCTTAAACCTAAACAGAAAACAAAAAGCTTTTATTCACGGGGGTTTTTATATACTTTTCCTCTTTTCTGCCATTAAAATACTTATACAAGTTTCATAAGCCACGACTGATAAGTACTATTACTCTTACAGCTGACTTTGTACCATAATAGATGGTCTGCAACTCACAAGGAAATGAAATATATGTAGAGCACAACCACTTTTGCATCCTCAGCTATTTATAACAATATGTCACCTGCATTGTGAATGACTTTCCTTTTATTTTAAAAAGTAGCCAAGGTACAAATAGAATAAATGTATTTTATGTGGGACATTAATCTTCATTCCAAAAGCTAAGTAATTGCTCAGCATAAAACACAGGCACACCCCCCAGACAGGAATGCACATATGCTTTACTTTGTGTTTTTTCAAATACATAGTGGATTTAGAGTAATAAAATAGGAACCATTGCTGCTTTTTGCGATTTCTAAGACTCCCCACCCCCCACGTAAATGTAAGCTTAAACTCAGGGTGCAGAAATTCATCGCATAGGAATGTATGTGCACTGACCTGTCTTTTGGAATATCAGTCGTTTTTATCAAACCCTCTTTGTGTGTCTCTCAGAATTCCTCTGATCTTGTCCAAGCAGGAATCTGCAAGTTCAGCTAGAACTATTTTAGGGCAAAATTCATGTGCAAGAAAGGCTGCTGCATATAAAAATGCTTGGGGTACTAGCACCTTTGGCAATAGTCCTCATTCCTAGCCTGTATTCATCCTACCATTCTTGAAAACAGGTGATAGATGGTGTTAGAGTTGACAGCACAAGCTATCTTGATACGCCTTAAAAAAAATGTTCTCAGAACCCTTTTGCACATGTGAACCATATTTGTCAAAGTAGAGATAAGTGTGCTTTCCAAAACTCTCATTGGATTAGTCTAGAAATTACTCAGGTTTGGGGGTAGTACTTCCAAGCCAGACCAAAGAGATGGGAACAATAATCTACTTATGTGGGACAGTAAAAGACACTGGACATGCAAAATATGAGGAGTGAGGTATCAATAGGCTTCGAGTTCCAAAGTGTAGGTGCTGCCACACTAAATGATTGAATTTCTACAAATGTTGAATGGATATTATGCAGCACCAGCTGTAGTGCCAATTCTGCCAATCAAAGCGGTTGAGTGGGCACATGTGCGGTAAGGCAGTCTGATTTTACTAATGTACCTCTTTATTCCAATCCTATTCAATGTAATGTCATTCTGTGACACTGAACAGGGTCAGAACAAAAAAGCATGGGGTAAAAAATCAAGGAGGGAATAGAAGCCAATCTCGTGTGTTTTTTCACAAGGGGGTGGGCTTTCCTTGCCCAGCCCTCTATATTCCAGGCCAATTCATTGTAGGGATATTATAATAAATGGGATCAAATTAAGAAGCTGGTATGAATTTCCACAGCCAAGAACCCTGTGCACTGGCAGCTCTGGCAACTTGCTGGATATTTGGCTGCCAAAGTCCTCATTATTCCTGGCTGATGATACTTTGCTGTCCTAGCTGTGCAGAGTATTTTGTCTTGGCCATGTGCTTCTTCCTCAGCTTGGATTTTAATTTCAGCAAATATTTCTGGGGTGTGCAACGGTTTGAGGTACATTTTTTAAAATCCAAGAGCCAGTCTTTGAACTTTGCTAAGAATGAACCTCACCCTAGCTAGTATATATCTCCTATCCACATCTACCAACTGCTCACTTCTGAAAGACTATTTTGAGCCAAGTGAGGAACTTTCCAGTAGAAAAAAAAAATCTTGTCAGATCTAGATAATTTAAATAGGTAGAACAATCCTATAATTTGGATAAAATCCAGAACTGTCACTACAGTAAAAAGCCAAAGAAGGAATGGCAAGCTTGACTCAATGACCAAGAATAAAGTTCAGTTTAAAACAATGCAGTCATAACTCCCAAGCAATAGGGAGAAATTTTACAGCAGGTTTGTTAATATAATTTGAACATAATCTTCGTTTTCAGATTAGGTTCTGGGAAAACATATCTGCCTGCTACACACTTCTTACCCCTTGTCCTTGTCTATGTTATGTATCACTGCTACACATCTACATGCATTAGGACAGGCATAGGCAAACTCAGCCCTCCAGATGTAGTGGGGTTACAATTCCCATCATCCCTGACCACTAGTCCTGTTAGCTAGGGATGATGGGAGTTGTAGTCCCAAGACATCTGGAGGGCCGAGTTTGCCTATGCCTGCATCAGGGTCTTTTGAGAGTCACAGTGCATCTAAGAAACAACAAGGCTCTCTAAGGGGGGCCATGAGGCAATGAGAGCTTAGAGTAATTGAATTGGTCATTTATTATAAAACACAGACAACATTTAGGCTGGACCAGCAGTTACTGGGTTAAATTGATAAAGAAGGCAAGAACATGGACAAGGCTGGGTAGGTACAACAATGGTGCCAAACTGAAAATCACGCTTTATTTGAAGCAGCACCTAGAGAGAGAGAACTTCCCGCTAGTGCAGAATTCAGCGGCCAGGTTGCTCATGGCAGGACAGTTTGAGCATATTGCACTGATCCTGGTCTGACAGCACTGGCTGTCAGTTAGTTTCTGGGCCCAGTTTATAGTGCTGGTTTTGACGTATAAAGCCTTAAATGGCTCAGGACGACAATACCCCAAGGACTGCCTCTCCCCATATAAACCAGCCTGGACTCTGAGATCATCTTCTGAGGCCCTTCTTTGTATGCCTTCTCCAAAACAGGTCCAGAGGGTGGCAACATGAGAATGGGCTTTTTTTTGTAATGGCCCCCTGTTTAGGGAATGCTCTCCCCAGGAAGGCTCAACTGGTGCCTTCATTATACACCTTTAAGCACCAGGCAAATGTTCCTCTTTAACCAGAGCTTGGGCTGGTTGACATCTGATGCCCTTTTAAAATGTGGAAGGGAGGATCATTAGGTTCTATTTGTTTGTGTTTTTATTATGTATTTTGTGATTTTTTATTGTGATTTTATGTTGTAACTGCCCTGAGATCTACGGGTATAGGGCAGCGTACCAATTTAATCAACAACAACAACAACACCCCACCACACACACACTTGAATTAAAGAGTGAAATGAAGCTAGAGTGCAAAATATCTGTTCCAAGGTGAAAGGGCTTTTCCTCAGGGGTCTGCAGTCCTTCTGGATGTTGTCCTATGTTCCAGAGCACAGGGAGTAATGAGTCGCTCCTTACAGATTCCATGAGGATTAGTTCACTCTTGTGTTTAGGTATTCACTTTGTTATCCACAAACATCCAGGGAAGAAACTGTGTCAGGAGACTGACAGCAGCCAAGCCCTTGCAGGCAGTGTCAGAGCATGTCTCAATTATGCCTGGGGCAGGTGCTGGCGGGGGGGGGGGCAGGATGCACCAACCCAGTCTGAAATCTGCCCACCCCTAAAGTCTGCCATGATGTGGTAGAGGGGGCTGAACTGGGATGGGGTGGGGGGAGAAATGGAAATCACTGATTCCTCCCCAAGTTCAAGTGGGAAGTATCTTCTCCTTTTGCAAGTGGATCTTTGGATTCAAAGCAGTGAATAACTTTAGGCAATTGCTTTGAGCTTTTCGGTACTTTGAAGAGATAAGTCCCATTGATATTCTCTTTATCTTTGTGAGAAAAGGAACACTTCCCTCCCCTGAGTGCAGCAAGATGGACAGTTATTTAATGGAGCCAGCTTTTGTCACACAATTCAGTGGAATTAAATGTTTTCATCTCACAAGACTGCATGAGTCCATCATAAAACGAAGGTTTAGAAGCGGCTGGGTACCTCTTAGGGCAATATATGGCACATTAGGTTGGTTGCAGGCCCTTAGTTGACTGTGGCAATATTTGATTGCTGCTAAACAGTATCCTTTGAGGAGATGAAACAGCTGCAGCTGCACTGGATTTATGCCAAAATCAACTCAATGGGAAAATAGTTTGCCCTGAATATGTAAGTGTTGGAAATATCCTCACAGTTTCTGACTTCTCCATATGAAACTAAAGAAATCGGAAAGGTTTGATCATTGCTTGGGGGAGGGGTCTGGTCACAACTAATTTTGAGTCCACAAATCACATACTAAATTATCTTATTTTCTAAATAAGCTTTAAAATCACACTTAATCTAAAAAGAGGCATTTTAAAACTGAAGGTATGGGAAATTACAAAAACACATTCTCATTTCCATTTCTCCTCTAGTGAATATTTTAGCTCCATACATTCTCAAATTTATATTCATCCTAGCTCACAGAGGGCTGTGATTAGTAAATTCCCACTTTGGATGTATTTCCAATTATTTGATGAAAATTCCTTCCTTTCATGCTGAAAGCTACATGGTTTCATCTCAAAGTCTGGCTTAGATTCAAGAGCTTCATCTTGTGATTAGCTTACTCCTGCAGACAATCAGACACTATAGATCCTTGAAGGTCATCTTATCCTTTCTTCCGTGAAAGCTTTTTTTTAAAAAAGATCAACAGCTTAGACAGCTTCTGTGCACTGAGTAGATTTTATTCCATTATATTAAAAAAAGAAATCAATTGCCTTCTGCAGTATAATACAATAAAAGAAGGGATTTACAATATATTGCATTGTGAAATTAATCTGATAATATTCATCCGATGATAATAATACTAATAATAACACTTCAGCAGACTACATCTGTTGAAGACACCTCATAAGACAAGCGGTTATATATTAAAAAGGAAATAATGCTAATTGCTAAATGCTTAGGATGATGAAGATCAAACAATATATCCCCTGGAGTGAGATACAAGGCAACAGCTTTAACTTAGCAGCTATCAGTTCAGATTTCCATCTGCACTCCCTTTGGACACATGAGGCTACTGTACTAGACTTACTTTAGGTGCAGAACTTTGAGTGCAGAATTTCCACCACTGGTGCCTAAGGCTCAGGGGAGTTGTAGTCCAACAACACTTGACAAAAAGATCACGAATATGTCAAACTGGTTTAGATTAATAGGGAAACCCGAACAACATCAGATGACCCTCCTAAATTAGACCAAGATCCGTCTAGTCATGCTTCCTGTTTCCAAAGCCAAGCATGGCCAGTCAGGAAGCCAGCATGTGGAACATGAAGGCAACAGCAGCCTGCAGTTGTTTGCTTACCAGCACCTTGTATTCAGAGGTTTTCTGCCTCTGAACAGAGAGCACCTGTTTACCTATAATGCCTAATAGCCATGCGTAGATGTCCCAAACACACCTAGCCTCCTCAATGAGGACCCACAATTGGAAGTTTAATTCTTTATTGGCAAAACACTCAATTGCATCAGTTCCTAAGGTGTAAGAATCACATGCACCACTCCTGATAAATAGCTAGCTATGCAGCTCCTTCTTCAGATTTGTTCTCTGACTCAGTTGGAGCAACAGTGCGCCACACCTCCTGACATGGTGCATGCAAGCAACTGGCGAGTTTTGCACAGCATCTCCAGCTGCTGCTGCTGCTTTAAGCCCCTCCCTGTCCTTGGACACAGTGGGGGAGGGGACGGAGGAGGCTCTAAGGGCCTAACTCTTTGGAACCATTTCTTCCATCTCTGTGCCTTTCTGCTACAGTACTTTCCCCCCAGCTCCTCTCCTTCCATCTCTGACCACCCAGACACTTTCCCCTGCCTCACAGGTGGCACAGAACCCCACAAATCACTGGCCCCTACCATCTCACTGGCCCCACTCTATCCTGTATTACTTGGTTTAATCCCCTTTTAAAGTCATCTGAGGCAGTGCTCATCACTACATTTTGTGGCAGCCAATTATTTTGGTTAACTACGCATTTTTAAAAGAAGGACTGCCTTTCTTTTCTATCCTGAATCTGTTGCCTTGTATCTCATGTCAGGAGGGGTTGGGGGGGAATGAAGCAATGCCTTAAGAGAACAAAAAACAATCCTATTGAGGGCATCACCTTGAACCTCATCTTAATATTCCAGAATTCACACATCATCTCCATACTAGGTTAGTTTATTAATTTATACTGAATGGATAAAAAATAGCATAAAATATATAGAAAAGACTGTTTCTAATCATTGAGGATTGAATAGGTTGTCTGCGCTTACATTCCACAGGGGAAGAAGAGTCTCCCTTGAGTTCATCAGATTTTATTTTTTAGCAAGTTAAGAGGAATGGTTGAAGGGCAACATGGTTGTGTTTATATACAATGCTATTTCTAATGCAATATTTTTCCCTCCCTGTGGAAAATTTTCTTTTAATAATGTTAATTTGTTATTGTAATTTTATTCCTTGAGAAATCCCTTTTGCACTAAGACTTTGAAGTTAACTTTTCTCTTTTGTCTTAATATTTTTGAAAGCTCTCTTGGCATGGAAACAATGAGATGAATTTGAATGTAATTGTGTGAGGTGTATCACAATTAGAAAAAGAGGTGAATTATCATGAATTACTGCTGTTGTGAACTATATAACTGTGAAGAGACATAATCCTTTGATTCCATGAGTGACAGACTTTTCTGCTTCTATGAACTTTGGAATGAAGAGTGGGATATCAATTTAATAAGTAATAAAAATCTAAAAATATATATTTAAACCTCCATTCCAATTTTAAAGGCTTTTCAATGGAAGATTCCCCAATAAATTAGTGCCGGAGTAAATAAATTATAGCTGATATCTCATTTATGCTTATACAAAATATGAAGAACACTTAAGATTGATTCACATGTGTGTGTGGTAGTGTCTCTTCTGATAGGGTGATAAGTACCGTATTTTTTGCTCCATAAGGCACACTTTTTTCCTCCTAAAAAGAAAGGGGAAATGTGTGTGTGTCTTATGGAGCGAATGCAGACTGCACAGCTATCACTGAAGCCAGCACAGCAAGAGGGAGAGCTGTGCAGCGCCCTTACGGAGCCCCTTCCGTTCCTCCTCCTGCTTCGCTGGGAAGCCAGCATAACAGGAGGGGCTGCGCAGCTCTCCCTCTTGCTGTGCTGGCTTCAGCGATAGCTGCACAGCTTGCTCTGGCTTTTCAGGGAGGTGGGAGGAGGGCAGCCCGTCAGTCCCTTCTCCCACCTCCCGGAAAAGCCAGCAAGAGCTGCTCTATCTTTAAAGAGTGAGCGTGTGAGCGAGTGAGCGTGTCTGTGGCTCTTGCTGGCTTTTCTTGTTTTCCTCTAAAAACTAGGTGCGTCTTATGGTTGGGTGCATCTTATAGAGCAAAAAATACGGTATGTAGATTAGTCTACTCATGTTGGAAGCCAGGCAGGAGGTGTTGGGGAAATGTCAGTTGTCTGCCATGAGGAAGAGGCATGCTCAAACAATTGCTATGGCAACAGGGATGCAAGTCCACCTCACTACAAGAAGTGACTTGATGGGAAGTGTGTGGAATAGTCAACCATGCTGGTGGCTAGGCAGGAGGAGGTGGGGGAATCAGAGTTGTCTGCCATGGATTCCTTTGTCTCACTAAACTGGAATTTCTTAAGGAACTTTGAGAGAGGAGCTAGTGGCATGTACAACATTGTGGCATTGTTTAAGGGCAGAAAGCTGTGCAGTTGAGAATAACTTTCCTGGGGCTCCTTGACAAATCTGATCTTTTCAGATTTCAGTGATGGAGCCTTAACTCCCAGATTAATCCACGGATTGGATTTCTCACGTCTCTGAATTGTTGGAATGCAGTTATTGGCATATAATATATGTATGTTGTTGGCATCCGTCTGTTTAAAGAGACAGTGGAGTGCACTTTTGTGGAGTGAAGTCACATTGTTGTGTTAACAGCACCGAAGTGACCTCCCCAGAGCGCAAGCCTGGGTAGTGTGTATGGATGTCCTGGGCTGCCCAGTTGAGTCTGTAGTGTTCCCTCCTCTGCTTGCTCTACTCAGATCTCTGATGTTGTTTAAAATATCTATTTTCCTCTCATTGTCACCCTCGGCTTGCTGTACTCAGACTTCTGCCATTGTTTGAAATCACCATATTCCTCTGAGATTAAAAAAAAAACTATTTGTAAGACAACCCTCATGAAAAACTAAGGCTGCAGTACCCTGGTCCCCAGAAGAGTGTCCCAAGGGCCACAGGATGGTTCAGAAGTCCCTCCCAAAGGGCAGAACCCGAGTTCCACCCTCATAGACAGAGATCTGACCCCCAAAGCCCCTTCCCACTGCCATGGAAACCTCCACAGCCCTTCCCTTACTGAGTTAGAGTTCTTCCCATTACTCCAACACATCACCCCCCAAAAGGAGGGAGGCGGTATACTCCAGGCTCTGGATTTAAAAGTGTTGCTGTCTAATTCCAAAGTATAGTGCACAAGCCCTGTGGTTCAGAAACTTGCTTTATTGAAAGGGAGATAATCGTAATATAGAATCATAAAGCTGGAACAGACTCCAAGTCCAAGGGTTATCCAGTCCAACCCCCTGTAATGAAGGAATCCCAACAAAAGCATCGATGACAGATGGCCATCCAACCTCTGCTTAAAAATCTCCAGTGAAGGAGAGTCCACCACCTTTCGAAGGAGTCTATTCCACTGTTGAACAGCTCTTACAAGCCAGAAAGTTCTTCCTGATGTTTAGTTGGAATCTCCTTTGTACAGATGTGATTCACAAGTCTTTTTGACTGCTACTCCCAATTAGTTCACACTGAGACAGAACAGGGATGGGTAACCAGTGGTCCTACAGATGTTGTTGGAGTCCAGCTCACATAGTCTTAACAGCATGATCAATGGTCATGTTGGTCCAGTGGTCTGACAACATCTGGAGGGCCACAGGTTACCCTTTCCTGGAGCAAAGCAGGAAGTCAAACGGGCTGGTGAACAGAACCAGGGCATAGAATCTGGATGGAGAAGGAGATCCCATGGAAGAAATATGGGATCAGGTGCACTCACCTGAGGATTGCAGAGCAGGGTTCATGAGGGAACTAAAATTTAGAAGCTAGTGAGCTGTCAGAAAACTGGGGAAGAAACTGTATGTTGTATTGGTTTTAAAGCCATCGTTTTCCTTTTGTAAGAATGAAATCAGACTGTATTAAAATAGTTCATCTTTTCACAAAAACTCTTGGCTTTCCGTCTCATCCTCATCTCTTACTCACTTTTTCTGATCCCCTTCAGAACTTCTGCACTCATAAGGCTCTATATGATTATTTATTTCATTTAGATGATTTATTTACCACCCTTTGTAGAAGCCACAGGGCAATTTGCAAAGCAAACAGATAAAATGCATAAAATCATGCAATCCTTTAAAAACACATAGCAGCAAATCACTATATTGGCCATAATTATTCTGAGAAGCTGTTTCAGTCTTTGAATGATCAGTGTTCCTTCAGCCTGAATTTAGTTCCCTTTCACCACCACCTATCCCCTCTTAAATAACATTTTCTGATGCAAACAAACCAATCTCTTTTAAAGAGTCAGTAGATAAAGCCTTTTGAAAATGTTTTTTTCAAAATCAGTGTGAAGAATGAAATTCTTTAGAATCAATCATGAGGGCCTCAAGTTCAGATGGTTGACTTTTGTTTTCATTTGCTGCTTTGCATCTAGCCCAGGGAATGATACCCATGAGTCTTCATCACATTTCTTTCAGAAAACAAACACACAAAAACCTCTGTCAAGAGTTCACTTTTTTAGGTGAAGCCCCATTCTTTCCTTTGTAGTAATATTCTTTCAATATACTGAAAAACATGGAAAGTGTTCTGTTAATTTGTGAATATTATGTTGTCTGGGAAAGCTCACCATACTACTACTATTGAGGTTATTTTTAAATCCAAGTCAGGCATTGAAATGTTTTTGGGGTGAGCATGGAAAGAACTACAAGTAAGATTTTTGTATCTACATTTACCAGTACTGTACAACTATGTTGCCTTTAGAGTTATCAGATCTCCAGGTCTGACCTGGGATATCCAGGTTTGCCTGGTCCCCTCCAGCAAGTAGGTAAAGGGCTCAAATTTCAAGGTAGGTGATAAAAGCATATTTAAAAACACTTTTTAAATCAAAAAGACTGCTCTGTGTGCAGCTTGCAAGCTTCAACCTAGCAGGAGCCAGCTTCAAATTATTGCATAGATTCTCCAGGTGTTTTACCTCTCCTTAAGGGCTGTGGTGGGAGGGAACACAGAGAAAGAAAGAAAACTAGACTGGGCTCAAGAGGAGGAGGAGTTTATGCAGATATATGCATGCCTGGAACAAGGTGTGGTGCTTCAGAAGCAGGCAGAGCATCTGAAATGCTGAGAGACGGGGTGGAGACTCAACTGGAGGAGGCATTTATTTTCAGCACTGGATCAGAGCGCCTGCTGAGTTGCTAGAGCATGAGCCTCATGCTGGGCAAAAGATTCCTGCATTGTGGAGGTTCGACTAGATTACCCTTGTGGTCCCTTCCATTCTATGATGTCAGGGGGGAACCAGATGAGGTAGGGTTTGCCTTGGAAGCAGAAGGAAAGAAGACCCTGGATTGGTTCCCGATTGCATCCCACCATTTCCCCCCTTTTGCCTCTAGGACAGCTCCCCCTATTCCCCCCACAAAAATTAATTCAGTTGGGAACCCTAGGAATGGGGATAAGAAATCACTTTGGATATGGAAAAGAGTGGAGTGATTGAAGTGGGGGAAAGCATATGTAAGAAAAATCGGGTTGTACAACCTAAAATCTGGATTGAAGATGGAACCTCCTGATCTCAGGTTTGGGCCCTGAAACCTCAAGGTCTGGGATGCTTCTGACCTGGCAACCCTAGTTGCCTCCATTTGTTGTTCTAAGTCTAAATTCATTCAGTACTGGCAATTTCATATGTTTAATAGCTATTCAGTATGGCTTAACATCACTCCTATTTGGCACGGTTTGGGGTTTCTTCTAGCACTTCAAGGGTTGCATTCTGTGCATGCTGATGGCCTGTTACCAGATGCACGTGGAGAACACTGTCCAGGCTCATACACCTCATGGCTAGAAATCCCCAGGGACTGCTTGCCTCCCCCTGCAATGGCCATATGTCAAAGTAATTATGAGAATAGCCCATTTAGGTGATGTGTGATTCGTAATACCAGTGTCACCAAGGTAAGGCAGGCATAAAGTATTGGAGCTTGCAGTTTGTGGATAAGCCAAGTACTAATGAGATATATTGTTGGGCCTCAATTCCAACCATGTATATAATAAACAGGAGTAATTCTGTCATATCTCCATGCTGAATGAGATAACAAATATAAATTACCTGGCTCAGAACTACATAAATGGTTAATAATAATGAAAGTTACTAGCACCTCATTAATAATATCGGGAATGCTTTCTTCTGCATTTAATTAGAATTTTTATCTCATCTTAACCTGATGAAATATATGCTTTCATGTTGCCTCTGAATGGGTTAGGATTTTTATATTCTCTCGGTTGTAGTAATAAGACAACTGTAAATCATAGTCCTCCCTTGATATTACATTTTCACATTTATGTCCCTGCATGCTTAGTATTACAGGTTGGTTCCTTTTTAGTTTTCAGTATTTACAGAGTGCTCACATATCAGTCCTATAACTGCTTGTATGCTAGGGCTGGACATATGCTGCCCCTGCTCGGTGGTAGGCCTGCCACATCCAATAGTGGTTCAGCCCAGGACAGGATAGGGGGAGGTGGGGGAGGAAGAAAAATGTAAAATGCCAGCAAATGAGGCCCACTCCCATGTCCTTGAAATTGCCACCACTGCCCACCGACCTGAGGATCTGGTGGAGATCACTGATGTCTGGTGATCATCAATGTGCATGGATTAAAATTTTATATTTTTATGCCCTCCCATGTTGCCACTAGGGAGCTAATGGACTGGACTTACACCATCTCTTTAAAAGGTACTGCAGAAGTACCGTATGTTTTAAATGTTTTGTTTACCTATTGTTGCACGCCACCTAAATCTCTGAGCAGTGCAAGATTCCAGGGGTTCCAGGCGCTTACCCAGCGTGTCTTTTTGATATATGGTTTAGTTACAAATATATACAACCTGAGTCTACAGTGGAGGGGCTCACAGCATCAGCATCCCCAAATGAGATCAGTCATTGCGCTCTCTCTGTCTTTTCCCAGCTTGCTGTTTTACATCTAGCTCACATCACAGTGAACACTGCTCTGCAACTCAGGCTTTGTCCTTCTGTCTGAGAGCTAGAGGAGGGGCCCCATCCATTTACCATCTGACACAGAGCCCCCTTTCCTTGGTTCTCTTAGCAGCCTATCCCCCAGGTGATTACCTCATCAGGAAGCTAGCCTGGCTTGATTAACTTTTAGCATTTGCTAGGACCATCAGTGTCTGGCATCCACAAACTCATAACAATATTTTAATTTCGTTTTTCTATGTTTAATGAGAACAAATAAACATGAGAAAAATAAAAGGACTATCTGCTAAGAAGTTAGATTATAATTGCAAACCAAAAATTAACTGGGGGTTTTTTTTCCTAGAGAGGATACCTAAAATTGAGGAAAATCTTTTGTAAGCTTAAATGTAATCAGTGCATGTGTCTGCATATTGTTGTTTACATAATTTTAATTATATCTCCAATTTATTTTGAGCATAGAATTTAGAAGATTTGCACTGAACTTCTGCTTCTGTTACTCAGAATATGACCAACAAAGCTTGAACTCTGCTAGTTACAAATTTCTGGATGTAAATGGCTATAATTTATTTTATGTTTCCCAGATATCAGTCTTGCATCTTGTGACTAAGTTTTCATATTATTTGGAATGGATAATATGTGTCCTTTGTATATACGCCTACTTGGAAGTGAACTGTATTGAACTCAGGCTTCCTTCTCAGAAGACATGCATAGGATTGTGTAGTAAATTTTCCTTCAGTTTCCTACTGATGTCAATAGCACCCCTAACCTATATGCAACTCATCATTTTCTAAGTTTGAATCTGGGAGAGGTCCAGAATTCTCAATGCTGTCTTGGAACCCTTCTGATGGGCAAAATGCTGAATATCCATCTGAAGATTAATCTTGTCCTTTAAAATAAGATCATTTTCTTTCTTTCTTCATGCAAATGTTCCCTTACAAAACTGAGTACTTCCTTCAGATAATTACTGCATCCAGCTCAGCCTCACACAGTACTTCATAAAATGATTCTCCTGATTCATACAGGCTTTTGGGTGTTGAATGACAGGCCCTTGGCTTTTCTGCTTGTTAGATTAACATCAGAAAGGGGAATTTGCATCTGGCCGATTGGCCTTTAGTCATCGAATCAGCAAATGGAGCTAATGTTGAATAATAATGGGAGAGCTTGCTTCCATGTACTCCAGGACACACAGTATTTCATGTAGTATGCAGCTCACAGGAGCAAAATCACAAAAGCCATTTAAAACTGAATGCATCTTATTCATCATGTCAGTGGAGGTTATCATTATATGTTCCAGAGCGTTTATGATTTTCAGACTCAAAATGATGCAGTTGCCTATTGGACTGAGGATTTTACTGACACAGTTTTGAATACTAGACACGTAAATGCTTTTCTTTTAAAGGCCAATCTTCAGTTCAGCTATCTATATTTCTAGTGTTCCATAAAATGGATTGTGAGGGTGAAAATGACTGAATATGCATTATGGTTACAGTGAGAAACATGTAGAACCCAACATCTCTTCTTTTTTGGTCATGCTGTCTTCGTTTGTTTTTCTACCTGGGAGTAAGTTTCATTGAATTCAGTTAACCTTACTTAGAGCAGATCTGCAGAGAATTGCAATGAAAACCATATTTTTTCTGTTTTTTAAAAAGTAGACCCAAATGTGTGTGTTCAGATAATTAGATCACTTCTGCAAGGATCCAGTGAGATTCCTTATGTGACTTAAGAGCAGAACTATACAATCACAAGGCAGACATGGTGTTTAAAAGCAGAGGTAAGCTTGGGCAGTGCAGTCGGTTCTGTTGCCTTGGGCGCCGACACTACAGGGTGCTGCCGCAGGGCTTTGCAACTATAATAGTGAATTGAGCAGAACAGAAGGCGAGAGTCGCCTTGCACAGAGCGCCACTGAAATTTTAAAGACCAAAGACTGCCACTGTCAAAAGGCTGAGGCGTAGGGCACTTGCAGAGGAGCATTGGCAGGTGGGGGAGAGGTGATTAACCCTTTTCCCCAGAATAAGAATTCTCTCCAGAAAACACCCCTACCTCACCCTAGCATTGCTATTGCCCAGTGGTGTAGTGCTAAATGCCAAAGTGAAGAAGGCCTTCTGAAAACTACTGCATGCTGCAAAGAGGTTTGAAAATGGCACCAGTGAAGGCCATTTTCATTACTAATGTCCATGAAGATCACCCTTCCACGCACAACAGTTAGGTTTGAGAAAACCTACCATGCTCCCCACCAAGCTTAATTGTTGGGTGGGCATGAGTGAGAATCTGTGTCTCTCTGTGTGTGGTGTTCTTTTATGTGTGCGAGAGAGACGTGGACGTAGCTATCTGCAACATGATTGGTCTGTTCGTTAAGTATTTTTATTCATTTACTTGATTTAGGGGGAGCAGCTACATTCCCTTGGCTGTGCTCATGGAGAGTGAGGGTAGAGTCGACATACTGATGCTGGTTTGGACCCTGCTTATAATTAGCTTATGGTTCTTAGAGGGTTGGGAATACAGCCCTCAGTCCAGAAAATATTCCCCTCATTGCTGTGGAGTTTATTTGTTAGGAGTAGTAGGAGCACTTTCTTGCAGACAAAAATAAAAAAAAAGCTTAGCTTGCAGATAGATGTCTTGTCTCGTGATGCTTCAATTCCTTGGTGTTTACAAGGCTTAAGTTTTCCATTTTAACAAGACAGCTGGAATAGAGAGCAGTGCAATGGGCAGAAGAGCATACAAGAGCACGCACAACACAATAGATCTGGAGATGCCATTCTTAAGATAAAAATGTTTGGATTCTGACATCTCAGACTCTCAAGACCTTCCCTGATTATTGGGAGTTGGTTACATGCCTGTTATATGTCATGGGATTTCAGAGCATTACATCAATGTCCCTACTTTTCCTTATTCTAGCTGCTTATTCCCAGAGCCAATTAAAATGCAAACGGGGGAATTTAAAAGTCTGAGCATTGATAGCAGGCAGCAAGGCAAGTAAGGAATAGGGCAAGTGCTGAAACACGGCTGCTTAATGTGCACACGTTGACAAATAAATGGATTGCTAAAAATCTTTATAAGCTTTCCCTCTCATCAGCTGTTAAATCCATTGATGCTGTGCACTTTTGATTTAATAAGTACTCCACTTTTCAGTAATGATTATTTGCTACATTTCACATTAAAATAGGTTGCTATCATCTCATGGGCATAGCTAAGGGGACAGGGGGCAGCTGCTCCCCTAAATCAAAATCAATACAAATCAATACAAATCTGAGGTTCTGGCCCCCCCAACAAAAGCCTGCTGCCCAACAAAAGCCTAACCCTCCCTCCACAAAAATCCTGGCTACACCCATGTATCATCACTTGCCTTTTTCAGGAGCAGAGACAAACAATCCTCCTACAAGCAATTGTCATAAAAGGTATATAGTTAGCATGTGCTTAGGCGGGTGCCAGAAAATCAAATTGTATTTAATTTAGAAGGACTAGAGATCTATGACATCTTTGACTGTTCAGTTACCATGAAGTTTCTGGTATCTTCTTCTTTTTCTTCTTTGGCAATCACTTGTAGCTGAGTAAGATCATCTTCCATAAACACAGTTTTAACAGTGGGTTCGTAAGTGACTGTGGAGGCCAATTTTGGATCCACAAGTCCTTCCACAGTGGGACATAGGTTTCCGGCTGCGAGTTGATCACGGTGAGGGTTTGCTAGGCATGCCTTCCTCTTAGCACGTTTCTCCCTTGCGTCCTGAGTTTGAGTGTCTTCAAAGCCCATGACACCTTTGGTAAGGGCTGTTCTCCAAATTGGAGTGTTCACAGGCCAGTGTTTCCCAGTTGTCGGTGGCATGGTTTATTATCTGGCATGGTTTGCCAAATAATGCTAGAAGGCATTTCTAACATACTGAATGGCACCTCCTGTTGGGCAGATTAAGCAGAGTTCTGCCTCCTCTCCGGCCTTTTGTACCTGCCCTTCCTAAGGTCAGAGTAGGCTGGGCCTGACCTAAGCTCCAGAGTTCTGTCTTTTTTTGCTTTCTATTCATGTGTGTTTGACTTTTGCCTTTCTTTTCACCTTGTATTCTCCTTTTATTGTGCGTGTGTTTAGTCTTCTGTTCCTCTCCAGGTTTTTGGTTTCTCATTGTTCTCACTTTGTTGGTTGGCTTTCCCCCCTCTGTTCCCCTCTCTCCACTGTTAAAGTTGTGCTAAATACATGGATCAACTTACATATATGCTGGACTCTCCCATTGATGCCTCTGAACCTGGAAGTGCTTCACTGTGACTGTAGCCCTCTTCAGGCATCCAGGAGTTGGGGTTAACGGTAGAGATGTACATGCTAGCTCCACCCCCACCCCACCCCACATTGCCCTTCGTCAGTTGGAGGGCAGCTGTCTGAAGAGGGGGGCCTGCCTCTCACTTACAGATGCTCACCACATCAATGTAGAAACCTGCTTTTCCAGGATTCTGCATTACACGAGGAGCGTATAGACGTAGAAGTAGGCTCCCCACTCACACATTTGCCCTCCAATTCAGAGGGCAATGGCGATAGGGCACAGAGCTCCCACGCTCATCCCCATGGGCTTTACCTCAGTTCTTGAATTTCACATGTTGCTTTGCCCTGGTTCCTCTAATGCTTGAAAAAGACTTAGATTGTGCTCATTTTCCCTGTTTCAGGTTCTCTTGCAAGCCAGCAGTATTTGTGCTTAAGTGAAACTTTCTATATTATTCTACAACCAGTTCCTGAGTCTGTTCCATTACATTCAATTCTTCAAGCTGGGTCTGCTTTGACCATCTACTTGTAGAGATTTAAATGCAAATAAGGCATCTTGTTACACATCTCTTCAGGTGAAAGTTCCTGTGTGCCCTCTTCTAAAAATGAATTATTAATTCATGGAGACCTTCATGGCCCAAGTGGGAGGCTGCATGAGTCAGTGAACTCATTGCAAACCCTTGTACTCATTGGTACAAGGGACTGAGTGAAACCAATCTCAAATGCACAGATAAGAAAATATATTTTCTGTCTTCACCACCCCTGTCCCAAATAAAAACAGTCATGCTGTTTGTCAGATGGGATAAAAGACTGCAGAAGATTTTATAAGGGTGTATAATAACAGAAATGTTTGGGTGCCTCGGTATTAACCATATTATGGCAGGTACTATTCTCCTAGATTAGAGTATATGGGGGGGGGAGGGGAGACATAGTGCCTCTGGTAGGGGACCCGTCATGCTCCTTCTGGGGTTGTTGCTCCACCTTTGGTCCCCATCCTGTACTCAGCTCTCACCTGTGGCTTCCAGGAGCTGTCAGCACGTGACAGTGGCTTCCACTGGCCTGCTAGACCAGGTGAGGATAGCTGATGGGTCTCAAACCCTAGGTGAGTTAGGGACTTTCCTTGCATGTGAAGACAGTCTCCAGTGGACTGAGCAGATGAGACTGCCTGTTCTTGAGGGGGCTACACTCCTTCTTAAGGAGCAGGTACGCAGCTTGGGGATGCTCCCGGATCCACTACTGTAACTTGAGGTCCAGGTGGCCTCGGTGGCATGGAGTGCCTTCTGTCAGCTTCAGCTGATGGCCCTGCCATGCCCCTATCTGGATAGGGCTAACCTCTAAGTTGGATTACTAAAATGTATTGTACGTAGGACTGCCTCTGAAGACAGTGCAGAAACTTCAGCTGGTGCAATTCAGTGGTCAGATTATTCACCAGAACAAGGTGGTTTGAACATATAATGCCAATTCATTTCCAGGCCCAGTTCAAAGTACACGGCTCAGGACCTCAACACCTTAAGGACTGCCTCTCCCCATACAAACCGACCTGGACCCTGGGCTTGTCATCCGAGACCCTTCTTTGTGTCTCAATCCCTGAGAGGTTCAGAGAGTGGCAACATGAGAATGGGCCTTTTCTGTGATGGCTCCCCCTCTGTGGAATGCTCTCCCTAGGGAGGCTCACCTGGCATCATCGCTACATCTTAGACACCAGGCAAAAACATTCTTCTTTACCAAGGCCTTTGGCTATTAAATCATATATGGTCTGTTAAACAGGAGGGGGTTGTTGTTGTTTTATTATGCTATCTATTATACTTTTTATTATGTTCATATTATTATGCTCTGTGATACAGTGGTACCTCGGGTTACATAGGCTTCAGGTTACAGACTCCGCTAACCCAGAAATAGTACCTTGGGTTAAGAACTTTGCTTCAGGATGAGAACAGAAATCATGCGGCAGCAGCTGGAGGCCCCATTAGCTAAAGTGGTGCTTCAGGTTAAGAACAGTTTCAGATTAAGAACGGACCTCCGGAACAAATTAAGTTCATAACCCAAGGTACCACTGTATGTGTTTTTAGTGATCCCACTGCCCTGGGATCATTTGATAAAAGGTGGTATATAAATGATGATGATGATAATATCTGCCTTCTACACAATCATCAAAAGGAGATGTACAATAAAAACAGCAAAAACAAAAACAAAAAAACCCCCAGCAGATATATTAAACTTAAACAAAAACAATATAAAACAGACACTCATGGCATTCCTTAGCTGGGAAAGTCCACTGGTTTTCCCTCCACATAAAAAACCTAGGAAGGTATGGGAAATAGTTTTCTCCTTCACTTATCCCAGTTCTGGTGGTGGGGTTTTGGTATGAAGAAGCATTAGATCATGTGAACCAGCTTACAGTCTGGAGTAGTATAGCCAGCCTAGGCATCTCCTTGCCACCTCCAGCCACAGTTTCCAAGCATGGTTTCAGTTTGCTTCCTTCCAATGGTAGTTATGTCTGGGTATGTGCAGAAGCATTTCCAATATTTCAAAAGGATTAGCTAAAACACCCTTCATTTTAACTTTCCATGTTCTGTGAGTCCACACCGAAGCTTGGGGCAGTGTTTATTTACAATGCTCTCTTTATTATACCAAATAAATTATTAACAGGAAAATAATTGAATATTGAATATACCCTGCCAAGGAAGCCATATTTCACCAAGTTTGTCACATAAGATGCCGCAAGTGTGCATTCTAATTAGCAAAGTGGGCCTAGTAGATTAAATGTATCAAGCTGTTAAGATTCATGATCTATGCTTACTCCAGTAGTGCCAAAAACCAAAAGACATTGTGGAGACGTTTGTTTGTTTATAAACTTCGCATGAAATAAAGTTCAAGGCTTAAAAGACCTTTCAGATGTCTTATAGAGAATCAGGGTAACTTGACATATCAGGGCATGCACATACACACATACACACACACAAACACACACGTATGTATAAGGGGTGTGATATTGTACTATGTTTTATATATGCTGCAAGCCGCCCAGAGTGGCTGGGAAAACCCAGCCAGATGGGCGGGGTATAAATGTTGTTGTGATGGTGGTGGTGGTGGTGGTTGTGATTGTGTGTTATGGAGGGGCACATCATGCTCCTTCTGGGGTAGTCTGTCCACCTTTCGTTACTTGCCTAGAGAGTGGGAACATCTGGCTGGGCAAATTCAGTGGCCAGGTTGCTCACTGGGGCAAGACACTTTACACCAATCTTGGTCCAACTGCACTGGCTACCAGTTAGTTTCAGGGCCCCATTCAAAGTGCTGGTTTTGAGATACAAAGCCTTAAATGATTCAGGACCACAATACCTCAAGGTCTGCCTCTCTTCATATGAACCTACCTGGACCCTGAGATCATCTTCTGAGGCCCTGATTCATGTGCCTCCTCCATGGGAGGTTCAGAGAGGGCCTTTGGAGTAGCTCCCCATCTGTGGAATGCTCTCCCCAGGGAGGTTTAACTGGCACCTTCTTTTTATTATATGCCGGGGGGTCAGGTGAAAACATTTCTCTTTAACTTTGGACAGAAGAATCAGTTAGGTTCTGCAGACCACGTAAAATGACATTTGGCAGTACCCGAGTCCTGTTTATTATGACATTATTTCATATACAATGTTTATTACAATCATTATTATTTCATATACAATGAATTTTTAAATGTCAAAAATTTAAATGTTATTTTTTTTACAGATTTTTTGTTGATTCCCCCCCCCCCCCAGATTTCCAAAGAAGTTACCTAGTAAACGTCGTTGGGATGCAATGATTAGTTGGCACTTTTTGCTATCCAGATTTCAAGTTTACTTACACATATTTGGAAGGTCCATAGGAATCAATGTTATATAACAAGAAGATTGTAGGATATTGTACAAGTATTTAGATATAATCTCTTGTAAAGTTTAGTAGTAGAAGAGTGTCTGGAAAAGGGAGGTATTAGGTGAAATTATTTTGATTACTGCTATTTGGTGAGATTAGTTCCTTTCCTGCCAATTCATTGTGTCATTTTAGAAAAAACGTTAAGGTCATCAAGTCACTTTAGTTTGAGTGATTTCTTCCTATTGCTGAATTTTCCACGTTGATGGGGTGAACTGACAGGAAGCACAGTGCAGAAGAGGACAGAAGCAAAAAGGCATTCAAGAGAGTTCCCCAAAAAAGGAAATAAAATGCTTAGCCTCATCAGTAGATCAGCAACAAAGAAATCTTTTCTGGGGTTTTTTGCACTGTTCTTACTCTTGAAAGTATTTGCATGCCAAGTGGTGTTTGAATATTCTTTAAACCAGCAACAGCTCAGGGTCATAATCCTGAGAATTATTGGAGGTACTAAAGTCATTCCAGAACTCTGTCAATACAAGCTTATTTTTGACTTGTTTGCTGCTATGATTTTTTTCTCCAGAAGAAAATATTTAGTGGACAAATGTGGCTGAAACTGCTGCACTGTAGTCTTTTCAAAATTGGAATATCTAAGTACAACCTGGATCATGATATTGAATGTCCTTGGCTTGTGTGATTTTCTTTTCTTTTTTTAATACATATTTATTAAAGTTTTTTGAATACAAATGCATAAATAATAAACAACATTACTTATATTATAACATAATTTCATCACTTCTTTGGACTCCCTCACGTCTCCCGCTCCCACTTACATCGTTACAAAAAAAAAATTTCCAAGCAAATTACCCACTTGTTTGCAATCTTATCTCCGCTCATTTAAATAAAATCTAACAATTCTCCAAGAAATTTATATTTTCCTTAATCTCACTTATCGTCAAATTCAGATCTAATTCAGTGGTAGGCAGTTATTTGTGATCTAGCATCCTTCTTAACATTCAACCAAATTACAATATTTTTGTAAATAAATCTTGAATTTCCTCCAGTCTTGCTCAACCCTCTCCTGTCCCAGGTCTCGGATTCTACCAGTCATCTCGGCCAGTTGCATATAGTCCATCAGCTGCATCTGCCACTCTTCCAGTGTGGGTAGATCTTGAGTTTTCCAGCTCTTAGCGATGAGTATCCTTGCTGCCGTTATTGCATACATAAAAAATGTTAGGTCCTTCTTTAGCACCTTCTGGCCGACAATACCCAGAAGGAAGGCCTCTGGTTTCTTAGTGAAGGTATACTTAAATACCTTTTTCAACTCATTATATATCATTTCCCAGAAGGCCTTCACTTTAGGGCAGGTCCACCAGAGGTGAAAGAATGTTCCTTCATGTTCTTTACATTTCCAACATTTATTATCAGACAAATGGTATATTTTGGCAAGTTTAACTGGGGTCATGTACCATCTATATATCATTTTCATTACATTTTCCTTCAGAGCATTACATGCAGTGAAGTTCAACCCAATGGTCCACAACCTTTCCCAGTCCTCAAACATAATATTATACCCAATGTCCTGAGCCCATTTTATCATAACCGATTTCACCATTTCGTCTTGTGTATTCCATTTTAACAGCAAGTTATACATTCTTGATAATACCTTAGTCTTTGGTTCTAACAATTCTGTTTCCAACTTCGATTTCTCCACCTGGAACCCTACCTTTTTATAATTTTTAAAGACTTCTTTAATCTGAGTGTAATGTAACCAGTCTCGCACTTTATCCTTCATTTTCTCCAAACTCTGCAATTTCCAATTGTCTCCATCTTTTTCTAATATTTCCCAATACTTTGGCCATTTGGCCTCCATATTGGGTCTTTTTCGGGCCTTAGCTTCCAGAGGTGAAAGCCACCTCGGAGTTTTGTTTTCCAATAAGTCTTTGTATTTTGTCCAGACATTAAATACTGCTTTCCTGACAATATGGTTCTTAAAGACCTTATTGATCTTAACTTTATCGTACCATAAATATGCATGCCAACCAAAAGCGTTGTTAAAACCTTCCAGGTCCAATACGTCAGTGTCTTCGAGAAGTAGCCAATCTTTTAGCCAGCAGAAAGCTGCGGCTTCATAGTACAGCTTTAAGTCTGGCAGGGCAAAGCCCCCTCTTTCTTTCGCGTCAGTTAGTATCTTAAACTTAATTCTGGGCTTTTTGCCCTGCCAGACAAATTTAGATATATCTCTCTGCCACTTCCGGAAGCACTCCGTCTTGTCCACAATCTGCAATGTTTGAAACAAAAACAACATCCTTGGCAATACATTCATCTTAACAGCAGCAATTCGGCCTAACAAGGAAAGCTTCAATTTTGTCCAACTATCCAAGTCTCTCTTAATTTCAGACCAACATTTTTCATAATTATCCTTAAATAGACTCAGATTCTTTGCTGTTATATTTACCCCTAGGTACTTTGCTTTTTTAACCACAGTTAATTCTGTTTCTCTCTGAAACCGTTCCGACTCTATATCTGTCAGATTTTTTCCCAACACCTTAGTTTTCTGTTTGTTTAATTTAAATCCCGCCACCCGACCAAAGTCTTGAATCAATTGTAACACTCTTTTCATACTAGATTCTGGCTCCTGCAGGGTCAAAACTAGGTCATCTGCAAAAGCTTTAAGTTTATATTGGTTCGCTCCGACCTGAATCCCTTCCACCAACCGGTCCCCTCTGATCATATTCAAGAGCACCTCCAGAACCGAAATAAATAGCAAAGGGGAAATGGGGCAGCCTTGTCGTGTTCCTTTTTCGGCTTGTGTGATTTTCTTGGCCAATTTTGTTCATTTCAGTCCTTGGTAAGCACAAAGAAAGAGATTATGAGCTCTCATGAAAATATAGCCTGTTCTCTGTGGGAGGTTTCAATTACAAGCTATGACCACAGCCCACATTGGAAATGATTGGACATCCTGGTTGGAATTTTCATTGATTTCCTCTGAAACAAAAACATAAGAAAAAGCAAAGTAATATCCCTGCAGCATAGGAGGATGCAAATGGGGAGGCAGCTATGTTATGATATTGAATCTGAAAAGGATGTGGAAATCAAATTTATTTTGGAAACCCAGGTGGTTTTTTTACCCAGTTACTGTTTTTAATGTAGTTTTATATGGCATGTTTCCTTGCTACTCTTTTCCAGTTGTCTAATTTACTGCTTCTTTGGAAACAGTCACTTCAGACATTTTCATTGAAATTGACAAGCAACTTATGAATATAAACAGTCCACACTGCCTGAAGTAGGCAAGTGGCAAGTGGGGAGGAAGCATTGTGGGATGATGTCCTTGGTGGCCTGCCTGCTGCTTGTTCTGTTGTCTCCTCAGGTGAAGACCCTTTGCATTATCCTAGGCTTTTATTGTCTTTGCTCTGAGGATACAAAATGGCCTTCCCAGTGAAGGGACAAATTTGCTCTTCCCTTTCTGCCTCCCACGAAGGATGTAAATTGCTTTACTACACAAACAGTTACACTAGACTCAGAAAAGATATATTTGGCCGTAACTCAGGGTGCAGGATGCACAAAAAAGCCCCCCACCCCAAACAAAACTGCCTGATCAGCACATCGGATGCTGGTCCAGGGAACCTAAAGACCAAGACTGGTGCCAAATACAGTCTTCTTTGGTCATCAGAACTTGCTGTGAGCTAAGGCTTAGCTCAAGGGCCATCTCTGTGTCAAGGCTCAGGCCTGGAATATGTGAAGCAGTTGTAGAAACAGATGAATTGGAGCATATGCAGAGTCCCCTTACTTTAACTGGCTAATGACAACCATCTCCCCACATGCTGATCTAGGTTTATTTAGAGCTTTGGACCCTGCTCTTCTGCCAAAAAGGGTCCCAGAGTAGCTTACATACACCCCAAACAAACCAGTCCCTGTCCACAGGCTCGCAATAAAAAAAGTGACACACAAGATCAAGGAGACTGGGAGGGAAGAGGAAAATATTGAGCCCAAGCACCAATTCTTAAACAGCTATTTTTACAGTGACCAGCTAGCACACTTCAGGGTAGGAGATGCTTTCAGTAAAGCTGAAGGAATGAGCTCTGTTTCCTACGTCTGATGCAGTAGGTTATCCTAAGCAATGGTGGAGGGAGAGAGGAGGCGTAAGAGAGCTGGCCTGTCACAGCAGAGCTGATGGAGCAAACTCTGCTTCCCATCTCTCCCACTAGGGAAATGATTCTTATGGCTTTGTGCCCATAGTTTGCCATAAGGAAATCACTGGGGAAAGAAAGGGTGGTGCACTTCATCCTGACATCGTAATGCTTGCAACACTATCAGACTGGGAGAGATCAAGAAGAAACTGAAACATCTAGATGCTGGCATCTAGTCCTTGTTCCCTTAATGTGGAGCAAATTTGATGCCCGAGTCACACAACACTGTCTCCCAATATTTTCTGTATGTGCAGTAGAAGGAGTGAGGTCACGCCTTCCTGCTCCACCTCCCTGGTGCACCTGTCACACCAGGCAGCCATGTGTTGGCATAAAGTTTGAATAAGATACCATATACATAGGGCAGAATTGCACAATTGATGTTCCAGATGAGTCCAGAAATTGATGACTCAATACTGGCCTTACAATTCGTGATAGTGTATTAAAGGAGTAAGGAGGAAAGCATTCACTCATTCCTTCATTATACAGACTTCTGCCTTCTAGACACAATTTGTACTAATAGTGTTGAATCAAAGCTAACTGGGTGCTACTTTCTTTTAGAGTTATGGGGAACTGGGCTCCACAACTGTAGCACATGTTTGATTTGATTCCATGACTGACGTGACCTCCAGTAGAAAATTAAACTAATATATGAATTGATGTACTGTATTTCGTTAATGACACAGCCAAATTAAGGTGTAGGTTAATAGTATGTAATTACAGTTTAATCTGAAATTTTGATACATTCTTCCTCCCCTTTTAGCTAGATTAATGTTATAGCCTTTCTTAATTGGAATTCTGTTGATATGAGTTACATAAATTTTAGTGAAGCCTCACATTGTACACATTTTGATGATCTCTTATTTTTTTCAACTGACCAATCCATGTCCTAATCTACTCGATTTACTCAAACTGTATTCCTAGCACTAGCAGTCTATTTTCCCTTTTACAACATTATACAAAAATTGTTGTCTAATTACAGTCATCACTTTTGGGGCCAGTTTCTCTGTTGCAACAGAGATTTATAGATTAGTTTCAAGCAAATTTGTTGAAAACTTAATTATGGTTTGCTTTGCTCATTGTTCTCTGGAAACCATACCTAAATTGAAAATTTATATAAGCTCGTGCATTTCAGATCCATTCTATGCATTTTCAGGGTCTGATGAGGTTGTATGTTTATTTAAATATCAAAACCTTTATTGCATTAGCATACAGCCATAGCAGGATAAAACAAACTACGTTTATTTAATGAAGGGTTGGCATCAGACTTATTTGAGATTAGATGACTTTGGCTCTGCTTTCAGGAGGGTGTGGCTCAGTGAAGAATGCCCTGTTTCAATCACCAGCATCTCCAGGTAGGCCTCAGAATGTCTGCTAATCCTAACTCTAACCCTGGTGAGCCATTGCCAGTCAGTGTTAGGTAAAAGGTAAAGGTAAAGGACCCCTGGACAGTTAAGTCCAGTCAAAGGCAACTATGGGGTTGTGGCGCTCATCTCACTTTTCAGGCCAAGGGAGCCGGTGTTTGTCCACAGACAGCTTTCCAGGTCATGTGGTACACGGAGGACCTTGACGAGTGCCGGAGCTCACAGAAACGCTGTTTACCTTCCCACCACAGTGGTAGCTATTTATTGACTTGCACTGGTGTGCTTTTGAACTGTTAGGTTAGCAGAAGGTGGGACAGAACAACGGGAGCTCACCCCGTCATGTGGTTTTGAACTGCTGACCTTTTGACTGGCAAGCCCAAGGGGCTCAGTGGTTTAGACCACAGCACCACCCGCATCAGTGTAGACCAGCTTTCCTCAACCTTAGGTCCCTAACTGAAGTTGGACTACAATTCCCATCATTCCTAGCAAGCATGGTCAGTGGTTGGGGCTGATGGGTGTTGTGGTTCAAGAACATCTGGGGACCCAAGGTTGAGAAAGGCTATTGCAGACATGACCGAGCTACGTGGATCAATGGTCTAACTCGGTATACAGCAATTTCCTGTGTTCCTAAATTTGTTCTGGCAAATGTCTCTGAGGGTGTATCAGAGCAGAAAATGGTGAACAGAAAGAGTTAGGTGCATTACTGTTTTACATTATTCTCTAGCACAAGAATGAATTTCATAATGGTGAGAAGATTGCTATATATGTATATCATTTCTGTGAGTTCTGTGCCTATTTATGCTATAAGGAATCCCTCCTTGTTCATTGTGTCTCTGCACATTTTGTTACTGGCCAGGTCAGTACACCACAGACCTTCCTTGAGTATTTGTGATAACTAGGAAATGCTCTATAGTGCCTAAGTATTGTTAATATTAGGGACGCAGGTGGCGCTGTGGGTTAAAGCCTCAGCGCCTAGGACTTGCCGATCGAAAGGTCGGTGGTTCGAATCCCTGCGGCGGGGTGCGCTCCCGCTGCTCGGTCCCAGCGCCTGCCAACCTAGCAGTTCGAAAGCACCTCCGGGTGCAAGTAGATAAATAGGGACCGCTTACCAGCGGGAAGGTAAACGGCGTTTCCGTGTGCGGCTCTGGCTCGCCAGAGCAGCGATGTCACACTGGCCACGTGACCCGGAAGTGTCTCCAGACAGCGCTGGCCCCTGGCCTCTTAAGTGAGATGGGCGCACAACCCCAGAGTCTGTCAAGACTGGCCCGTACAGGCAGGGGTACCTTTACCTTTACCTTTATTGTTAATATTATTATTTTTTCCTGCATGGGGAGACAGTGCTGTTGTAGGATCATAATATATCCCTAAAAGTACACGGACTAAGATCCCATTTTGGATTTTTTCTATTCCATATTTATCCCACCATGCTAACTCCGTGTGGACTTTCTGCCATATCCAGGTTCCTTTTGGAATCCAACTAAAAAGTGAAGCATATTAATTTGGGATTTCTGCATTGCCGGGGGTTGGACTAGATGACTCGCAGGGTCCCTTCCAACTCTAAAATTCTCTGTGTTCCAGCAGTTCCATTTTGTTACTTATTTATATGCCTGTTTTAGATATTTTGGGTTCCTCATTTTTCCTCTCCTAATAATATTTTCATTTTTTAAGGTTAAGTAATTTGTTGGATTCCATAATATCCTCCACACTTTCTATAGGTAACATTTCCTTTTCATCAGTTTCAAATGGCGAGGTTAAATTTCTGATCCATGTGGTAAATGTCACATGTATAAAATTCTTTCTATTTAGACTATTTCTGATTTAGAAGTAAACCAGAGGATTTGGGTATTCTGCTTTATATAATTGTACTCTGCCACTGCAAATAGCACATGTAATTCCTTTAAAGGTCCCATTTATAAGCTTTCTATGGCACATTACTCAGCAAATTGCAGTATCCAGCAGCAGGCACACGACTGAAGCTGACCTATGACTCTTCTGATCAGTAGGAACTAAGCAGCTGAGTCTTTCCTTATACCCTCTCCAGCCAAACCCTACCTTCCCTCCACTGTTTTCACACTAGGCAGCTGTTTTAAAGTGGGAATGTCAGATGTCATGGGTATTTATTCTTCAATTTACAGAATGGCTAATTTGAAGAAATGGCTGTTTGAAAGAGGAGGCACGGCTGCCTCATTGACTTGGGCTTGCCTAGTGATAAAGTCTACTAATAGTAGGACAAGAATAATCAGAAGTGTACATTAATGAGGGCTGCTGGCTTCTGGAATTAGTTTCTTTCACTTTTGGGGCCAGAATGTGAAGTTTTGACACCTAAAACTTAACATTTGTCTATGAAAATCACCCACAAATAGAAGTCAAAGCAAGAGAGGAAATTAATAAATAATCTTGATCTATAGGAGATATTTTTAGTTTCTCTGTGGATGTGGTAGCAGTGATGTATGACCTTTGCAGAAGCAATATTTAAAACAAACTTTTCTTTGGGAGGAAAAAGCATGCTTTCAAAATGATGAGAAATGGAACATAGACAATTTCTTCAATGTCATCATGAAATGAGGCAGTAAGAACATTTTTAGTTGCCTAGTTTTTAGATGAAATGAGCTTGTTTTCTGTGTGCCCACCATTAGACCTTTCAGTGTACTTAACAGCATGGATCTGAAATCCATATGAAAATCAGAAGTTTGGGATTAATTAACTCCCAAATACAACTATGCAGATTTAATTGGCTCTGGGGTTTAAACCTTACTTGTTAGAGTGTAACTAATGAATAGAATTGTCAGGATCTTAGGCAGTGTGTGAGTTTTTCAAATGCTTAATTGTAGATATACAAGAAATATGTCGGAAAATGACCATGCATCTAATTTCTAGTTTACTCTGTTTATTAAAGAATCTTGAGAAGGAATTAAAACCCACAGTTTCCCTGATAGCATGGGAAGAAATGATTTTATTATAAAAAAATATTGCAGCCTTCGCTTGGAAGAGTAGCTTGTGGTGATGGTTGCTTTTTGCCCAAACTGTTTTCAGATTTAAGAAAGTCATTTTGTCAGAATGCTAATTAAACTGCTCAGTATCCAAAGAGTCTCCCATCATCTAGTTCTGTGTGCCCAATGTGGCTTTGGAGTCCTGTTTCTCTAATAGCATGAGCCAGGCTGCATTGCAAAGTACTTTCAAAACTGAGGAGCCCTTCAGAAGAAGATGTGGATGTATTATGGGGATCTGCTGTTCAAAGACATGCCTGCCCAAATCTTTGGGTGCACTAAAGTATATTTTTAGATCCTGGCCATAGATTCTCTTACATGATAAATGTGTCTCCTTCAGGTATGATTCTCCCACTTGCTGTGCCGTCAGGAATGTGATTAGGAAAAAGGGCATATAAACTGCTTTATCAGTAGAACAGCGGTGATAATATTTCACGGTAGATATGTAGGCACAAATGGTGTAAGCTGCAGCTTATTTAACTGTTAGTCTATCCAATTGGTATCAAGGCCAATTATTCATACGCAAGTGTCTTCAGGATAACAGCCAAAGCCTATAAACCATCTTAATGGAGAAACCTAATTTCACAATAGAGGATAGACAAATGTGGCCATCTATTTTTGCCCTCAGACCTCCTGATACAATATTACATAAGCAAATACTACATAATCAGACCCATTGTCCAGCATACACAAATTATAATGGGCAAAAGCCTGACCAGTGTGTGTCAAAGATGGAGTGAAGTCAAGCCCGAACTGAAATCTGGATCAAAGCCTGTCACAAACACTCTGGAATTGAACCTGAAGTCTCAGGGGCCACTAGGGGCGCATTGGAAGATGGCCAACAATAACATCTCTCCGAGGCTGTGATGGGAGTAAGCAGCCTCCCGCCCCCCCCCCAAGTGAGTTGGGGGGACTGCCCTTGCCTGCTGTGCCCTATACCACCCCCGATTTCGAGGGGGTGGGGGCACTAGGCAGAAAGCCCTTGTGTGGACTTCGGCTCTCCTGGACGCTGTCTCTGATTCGCGCCTCTAGCTGCAGCAACTTCAAAAGAAACAATTAGGAGGAAGCTAGTGCACATATTTCAAGGAAGAATGGGGAGTAAAGACTGCTAATTGAAGAGATCTCTGAGAAAGAAGACGGGTCGGATAAACAGGAATATATAATGAGAAGACACACCAAGGCTTGGTATGTCGGCAACAGGACTGGATGGAGGGGGAAAACTTTCCTTTCTTTTCTCTATGTGATTAACCAAGAATCCCCCCCCCCAAGTCAGAAATGCCGCTTAAATGACCTAAGCTGATGATTTAAGACTGTGTGGAGATAATTTTCTAACCAAAAGCATGTTTTAAGGTGATCGTGGAAAGTATAAGAGCTTTGGGATGACGCAGTAAAAACGTCGCCATTTTGGCAAGTTCTGTCGAAAGACTTATGTCTGGGAGGAGGAATGGATCTGTTTTCATATTGTGGGTGAGCCTCCTCAGAGGGACTAAAGAAGGCAACAGATTTATGAAGATTAATGATGGAAAGAGTGCTTTTATTTATGGAAGTGATGATATATGGAAACCATCTCGATATGGTGATTGGACGAACGGAAAAATTCACACAGGATTATAACTGGTGTTTTAGCTGCTTAAGGAGATTATCAGAAGAGATCACAAAGAAAAAAGAAAAATATATGAAGAAGATGAGATGTGGGAACAACAAGACAGGACTGGATAGAATTATGAAGATTATTTGGACAGATTTGTGGATATTAACGCAGCAGCAAGAAGATGATTAGAATCCCCTTCGGATCTTGAAATATGGGTCCCCCAACAAAAATTTAAAATTCGGCTTTGTAATTCAGAATTTATGTTATGTGATGTGATTTGATTTGATTTGATTTGATTTGCTTGGTCGGTTAATAAAAATTATTAAGAAAAAAAAGGAATTGAACCTGAAGTCTCAAGCCATAACGAAACAACAAAAATCAAGATTCATATTCAGAATATTTATTTATTTATTTATTTATTTATATTATTACTTCTGTTTCACTACCCCAAATGTATTATGAGCAGTATTGGGGGTGGGGTTGTACATTTTAGGTTTGTCTAGGCCAGGTTTCCTCAACCTCGGCCCTCCAGATGTTTTTGGCCTACAACTCCCATGATCCCTAGCTAGCAGGACCAATGGTCAGGGAATTGTAGTCTCAAAACATCTGGAGGACTGAGGCTGAGGAAGCCTGGTCTAAGCCATTGTACTCTTACCATTTTCACAAGCTGGGAAACAGCAGGCAGGACAGAGGCCTGTTGCTTTAAGGCCACAGTCCATTCTACCTACCGTTGAGCACATTTGCTCTATTATTGAGCAGAAAGCTGATCATTCTCTTATATTATATTGTGTAATTAGTCTCTGCTGCTATTAACATAGAATTTTTTAGCCACAATTTCTAAATTTTAACTTAAAAGCCACAATATGCTTATGCAATTTGTTGACAAACTGCATCAGTGTGATGGTTAGGCTTTAAATTACTCAATGTGGTAGAACTTATGTAACTCAATAAAGTGGTATAAAGCTTTTCTCAAATCATTAAGATCTACTTTCTATGGATTATTTTGGCCATTTCAGGAGGGGAGGGTTGTATCTAACTCTCCTGTAACTTCCCTTGTCCATTTGCAAGATACTTGCAAATGTGAGAACCAGGCATCATGTCCCACACTGTAAAAGTGGATGTTTGAAAATGTGGATTTAAAATTTAAAATCCAATTGACACTCAGTGGATTGCCTTGGTTCTTCTGTGTATTTTAGACTGCAGTCCTATTCAGAGTTTGCAAATAAGGCGTAGCAAACATACTGGGATTTACTTCTGAGTAAACATGCGTGGGGGAGCTGCAACACTGGCTGGGAACAGGAGTCCACTTTCCAGACCAGCTGCAAGAAACTGTGTAACTTCATGCTAATTTAACAAAATTTATCCATTTGCACCAAAAACACTCCATCCTGAAAACAGAGTGCTAAGCAGTACAGTGGTGGGAACAGCATTGCATCATCTAAATATAAAAAGCAGATGTTGTGAAAAAATACAACCTTGGATTCATCCTTAGTCTGGAGTTTAGGGTAGATGGTTTCATGGACTATTAGCCCCTCCCCTTCAGATCTGACTTGAAGCTTTTAGTTGCAAACTTTCTGAGAACTCCTAACACCTGCACAAAAGTGAATGGGCAAAGCTGGAGATCAGTACTCTGCAGATCAGACACTAGGGATGTTAATATTCTGCTTTCATTCTTGGAGCTTAATTGTTGACTCACCCTTACTAAAGCACAGTTGCTCTGGCTCCAGCTCTGCCAGATATATGTTTACATACCATCCCTCTTAATCTGCATAATTTCCCTAACATCGTCAGAGAACAACTAATTGCTGGTTATTTATTTGTTTACCTGTTTATTGCAGCTTGCAAAGTGTGTGTGTTATGTGTAGCAGTGAAATTTCTGTTCCAAGCACTTCACAAAACCATGCATCTTAAAACAAGCAGGAGATTTACAGACTACTTTTGCATACATGATGAAGTCTGTTTTATTTTATTGCATTATACTACAAAATAACCTTGGTTGATGCTTTTCAAGGTCCTAAGCAACTAACAGCTACTGAATGTGTATCAACTGCATTCCAGCACTGTAACTACAAACGAAGGGGTGATCGAAGATCTTTCAAGCTTAGCATAAGCATATGGACAGTTCCCTACTGCTAGTATAATAAAGCAGCCTTTATTTCGGAATGTTTAGGCAGAGTTCCCCTAGGATAGTGTCCTTCGATGATCTTCAGCATCTACAATGCACGTGGAAAGAAAAAGGGAATAAGTAATTAGCTACTATGGTACTTTGAAGGGGAAGAGATCACATAAATGTTTAAACTCACGGAGTATATGCAAAAAGTACAACAATGGATGACCAAGATTCTGTGTAACAATACATATATTTAATTCATATCCAAATGCATTTTTTATAAAATGTAAGTCGATGAACTCTTGGGCTTGATTAAAGCTACAGTGGAAACATTTGGAATCACTTATTTTCTAGTGAGAGCTTAAATACATGTGACAAGTACTGGAATTTGCAAATCCGCCAGAGGGTAGATATGGGGAGGAGGGAGAATTTTATGAAATCTTACAGTGAAATCGGACAAGGTCAGAAATGACAAGTGCTGAGCTGAATGTTCTTCAGGTTTTAATTTTACCTCAAATGCAGTGAAAACGTCCCAGAAGAACCTTAAATCCCAGTGGTGCTGATGGGTGTGAGGAGACCTGGGCAAGGTGCCCCCCCACTCCCACTGCCACCAACAGAGACATGGAAAATATCATGGGGGGGTTGCATTCTTTTTTCTTCTTTTCATACATAGGAGCGGCTCCTTGAAAAATGCAGTTTCCAAACTGTAAGCAGGCAAACACTCCTATTTTTGCTTTCCAAGGATCTCCACAACTGAGGACCCCCACTTGACATTTCCACTTTACCTGATCTTACTTGGGTATTCAAATAAAAAATATGAGAGGATTCTTTCCCCCCTTCCCTTTATAAGTAGCTTTTGAGATACTGAATTTGTTGTACCGGTAATCTCTTTAAAGTTTTCTAACCTCTCTGCAAGGCCCCAGGTCCTGCTGTGGAGTGCTTGGATCACAGTGGAACAGAGATACAGTTTTGAGCTGGAAGGGGAGAAATCCCATTTGAAATGTATAGGACACAGAGCTTTGTGGCTGCTTTAGCCAACCTTTTATGCTGGAGCAGATTTCTGGGGCGAAAAAAATCATTTTTTCTGAACATGAGGGTGGACAAAATGCTAAATACAAAGAAGTGCTACTTGGGGTGGAGAGTTGTGGAAAAGAGGCTAAATTAGAAATGTAAATTAGACTAGTTAGAAATGTGTGTGGATGGGATAAAGTATGTCATAAATATGAATAACGATAATACAACAAAGGGCATAAATAGCTGTCGCGATGCTACAGGAAAAAACAAGTCTGTCTCCGTAAAGGGCTGCATCCTTGTCCTTTGTCTTTCTGGGATGTTCAGAGATGTTCTCTCCCAGAACCTCTCTTCTGTAGAGAACTCTGGACATGCTTTGAAACCCAGCACTTGCCTCAAATAGGTAAAATATAACTGATTTTGTAGTTTCATTTTAAGTTTCTCTCTGTGAGTTTCCTTATCCTTCCTTCCCCTTCCTTTTCACACACAAAACTAGACAAAACTTTTGTACTGTTCCAGAAAACAGATGGTAGGAGTCAGCACATAGTTTTGCTTCAGTGGCCTTGGAGTTGTCTCAATAGCTTCATGCTAGTTTAAGGACAAGGCAGTGATCCATGAATATATGCCTGTTGTCTTTGTCCATGGAGTTTTCTTGGCAGCGATACTGGAGTGGCTTGCTGGTTCCTGCTCCAGGTGGAACAAACTCTCCGCTTTGACCTGTCCATCTTGGGTGGCGCTGCAAGAAGATCAAACCTATCCATTCTTAAGGAAATCAGCCCTGAGTGCTCACTGGAAGGACAGATCGTGAAGCTGAGGCTCCAATACTTTGGCCACCTCATGAGAAGAGAAGACTCCCTGGAAAAGACCCTGGTATTGGGAAAGATGGAGGGCACAAGGAGAAGGGGACGACAGAGGACGAGATGGCTGGACAGTGTTCTCGAAGCTACCAGCATGAGTTTGACCAAACTGCGGGAGGCAGTGGAAGACAGGCGTGCCTGGCGTGCTCTGGTCCATGGGGCCACGAAGAATCGGACACGACTAAACAACAACAACAAAGTTTAAGGAAGGAAGCTAGCTCAGCCTCCTGTTGCTGTCCATCCCTACAATCCAGGGATGAGCTTCACCTTTTGACTTACAAAGTGTTCTGTTTAATTCAGAAATGTTCATACTTCTCATCCATAGAAATTGGGCTAAAGAACTTTCTTCAGGGAACTTTCTTTCTTTATGAATGTAAGATCCAAAATGAAACTGGTGTGCCCTTAATTTACAGCCCCACCAGCTAATTGACAAAACCTTTAGTGTACTTATCAACCAGCTAGAGCTGGCAGCTCTCATTAAACCGTACCAATAAAACAAATGGCATTGGATCACTAATGATGACTAGACAAACTCATGTAGCTGTGTTTCTTTCGGTGAAAAGTGCACATTGGGTGCACAAGTATATTTATACCAATTCCTTTATATAGCAGGGTGAGAAATCTTCATGCGTGTGATTTTGAAAACCTCTTTTCTTGAAAATGTTAGGAGCAATTCAATTTCCTATGCAGTCCTTTTACCTTCCTTATACCAAACTGCTAAAGGCCATGAATATTTCATGCAAAATTTGAAAGAATGTTCGGAGAAGTATTTATAATGATTGAAGCAGCTCTAATGAGATCTTAGACCTCCATATTCAGGAGATGAAGGCACCTACTGCCGGTAGATGTGTGAGCTTAAAGTTGTTTTCCCTTGCTGCACAGATGGCTCTATTTAACTATCAGCTTCCTCAAAAGCTGTCAGTATTCCTGAAGAGAAATGAAAGGCATCAAACCAATGTTATCACAGATATAACTTGGATTTCTTTCCTCTTGATCGATTGTTGTAACACCTGAAATGATTTCATAACTGTTACTACTAATGGAGAGAACAAGTTTCACCTTAGGCTGAGAGGTTAGCCAAAGAATGAAATTATCACAGCAGTTACATGCCATTGAAAAATTGATAGACGATGTTGGCTGAACCTGATGCCAAATTATAGCATAATATAATTGTCCAGGTTATGGCAATTTACAGCACTCACAAAGGCAAAACTGTGAAGCACCATAGAGCTCAACCCATGAACTGTCTAAGGCACTGATTCCCAGCTCACAGCACCACCAGAAACATGGTGGGACATCTGCAGCCTAGAATTCTCTTGGTCAAGGAGTCGAGTTGTACCAAAGAACTAACCCTCTAACATTGTCTGCTGCAAAACTTTCAGATCTCTGTGTTTCCTCAATCTAGGCAGCTTGGAAGCTACCACTTTTCCCTCTCTCCCCCACACTGTTGGTCAGTTGATAATATAAGAAGTGGCCCATCTAGTCCAGCATCTTCTTCTAACAGTGGCCAAGCAGGTGCCTTTAGGAAGCCCACGAGCAGGATAGGACCATGACAGCACCTCCCTGCTTTATATGTGCACAGGATAGTCACAGGAACAACATATGTGATGGTTGCAATTGTCAAATCTCCTTTGGTCATGAGCGCAGACTGGAGCACAGGGGCAGAGGTGGAGGGCAGGAGACATCTTTCTTCCAAAGCATTGATTTATGAAAGAAGTCAAAAAGCTTTTGCCCCACCCCATCTTTCAAATATAATGACAAAGCACTTAAGTATGTTTTTGTAGACAAAAATATTTTTTATAAACTCCATGATTCTATTATTTGTGATTACATTTTATATAAGCAGCAATTTAAACTCAGCATAACAATAAATGAATAAAAATTCAATATGTGAAGCTTTTAGTGGAGTGGTGTGCATGCATAAATGACCAATGGGAAAAAATGAATTTTGGTAGCTCAGTAAATAAAATGAATCAAAGGCTGAGCTAGAGCACAGGAAACAAGAAAGCAGCAAAATAGTGATTATTATAAATGTTTCCATTTCTTTTAAAGTAAAAGCTTTAGAACAGTACACCAAGCTAGTGCTTGTGTCATATTTAAGATGAGCAGCAAGCATAGCCAGTACCGCTTTTCACAACAAAAAGACAAATAATCTAATGCAACTGTTGTAGAACCAAGCCTAGCAATTTATCGTTAATAAATTCTGGCCAGAATTACACTTGCCTTGTTGACTACTCCTTTTGGTGTCTATGTAAACATCCTCTCCTTTTCTCTCTACTGTCACCTTCAGTATTGCAAAATACATAAAATAATGTCATTGCATTACCATCTCTTGCAATTGACAGGCAATGAAATGGAACCAGGACAGGGAAACACATAACAGGATGACATTGTGTCCTGCATTTTACCTTACTAAACTCTAAATGGAGACTAAGGGAGGCACACAATAATACACTAGGCTACTGTTCTGGGGTATGGCTACACATCAACTGTGACTTCCAACCTGAGTCGCCATGTCATTTATCATGGCCAGTTTTCAGCTACTGGGTATAGTTATTACTACCTTAAATGACAGAAATGAGCTGTCAGGTACAGCTGTCAGGTACTTAATATCTCCTTATACGTCTTAAGAAGAAGGAAACACCTCTGATTCAAAGAACTATGGCAGGAGTGAAAGTGACATATTGCCATCTTGAGAATATTGATTTACAGTAGCTTTTTGGGTAAGAGTTCTGAATAGTCAAACGATGTGACAATTTGTTGTTGTAGAAGAAAATGATATCATATGTTCCTGGCTTGGCTGGTGCAGAGTATACATTTATAAGTTGTATGGATTAGAAGTGGCATGTGATGCCTGACCCTGCTTCAAGAGGTTAGAAGTTATTTTTCCTGAGACAGGGCACAAGAGAAACCTCTCTAGGTTGTCATTTGTGTTTTAAAACTTTAACACTTCAAAATTTGTAAAACATCACATATAAAAATGACACCATTGTTATCACACAAGCTCTCTTTATCTGCAGTGAAGGAGAACTGCAGTTGCTGATCCTAGTACTGGAAGAGAAAATATTTCTAAATTTGGTTCAAGGATACACAAAAGCCGCAGCCCTTGTGGGAATTTATTTTTGGGGGTTGGTTCACTGGAAGCTTTCCAATAGACCAGGGGAGGAAAACCTCTGGCTCACCCACCCATTTCAGCCAAGCAGTGCTCCCCTGTCCTACACCTCATGTCATATATGATGTCAGGCAAGGGGCAGATAAAGACCTTGTTCATCCTAAAAGTTTTTGCAAGCACTGGTGATCAACTGAGTGGGGGTGCCTGCAAAGCCCTGTGCAAAGGTTGCTGCAGAACCCAGTAATAATTACTGTTGGGTTTTGCAAAGCACTCTACAAGGGCTCCACAAGACCCAACAATCAGCTTATTGTCAAGAGCAGGTTGAAAGGGGCTTTGAGGGCTATGCATTTACCTGCATGGTTTGAAACTGTGCAGGCAAAAAAGGTTTAAAAAGTAGAAGAACCTCATCTGATTCTCCCACGCTGAAGTAGCTTACAGTTCTAAAACAAAAAAGGGGTTTTCCCTTAATTTGTAAAATCTTGCCATTTTTTAGAAAGCAACTAAATAAAATCAATTTTCATTCCAAATCTTCAATGAAATACTAAAGTTGAAGTCCCATGCATGCTTACTTGAGAGTAAGTCTTATTAAAATAAATGGGTCTTGGGAGTGGAGTCTCATTTCCCCTTCCTACAGTCCCTACCCCCTTTTCTGGCACTTTTTATGGATGTCTTTCTTTCACAACTGCCTATTTGCTTTCTCCTTGTGTCAACTTGCTTGAAATCAAATGTATAAAAAATAAATCTGAATTTTTTTTAGCTCCCTCAGAACCTAATATAGGCAGCAATTGTTTTGCTGCTGTCCTAAGCCCACTTAATTTGATGTGTGCCCCAGTTAAATGAAAAGGCAGGCAGCGAGCAAGTGAGTTAGTGGCCTGAGTGAGCAGGTTATCGGCTAATCAGTCTGCATACAAGCATTACAGTGCAACCCTACTCAGAAGCAAGCCCTACTGAATTCAGTGGGGCTTCCACTCAGGTAAATTAGATTAGGAGAGCAATCTTACTCCTGAATAAATAAAAGCTCCAATAATCAAATGAGACATATTATCAAGTAAACACAGCAATCCTAAAGCCTTAAAGGTAAAGAGACCCCTGACCATTAGGTCCAGTCGTGGACAACTCTGGGGTTGCGGCGCTCATCTCACTTTACTGGCCGAGGGAGCCGGCATACAGTTTCCGGGTCATGTGGCCAGCATGACTAAGCTGCTTCTGGCAAACTAGAGCAGCGAATGGAAACACTGTTTACCTTCCCGCTGGAGCGGGACCTACTTATCTACTTGCACTTTGACGTGCTTTTGAACTGCAAGGTTGGCAGGAGCAGAGACCGAGCAACGGGAGCTCACCCGTCGTGGGGATTCGAACCGCTGACCTTCTGATCGGCAAGTCCTAGGCTCTGCAGTTTAACCCACATTAAACCCAGGGAGACATTCTCCTAAGGATCAAGCTGTAAAATTTCCATAATTCTTCTATGGATGAGAAAATAAAAGCCCTGTCATGGCTGAACCCAAGTAATCTTATTCCCTAAATGAACTTCCTCCTGGCATCTGACCTCTATAGCTAAAGCAACATAAACCCTACCCATGCCCTTAAAGGCGACTGGATGCTAGGTAGACTTCACAACACCGTCATGCCAGTAGTTTATGAATGTTTACCCTTTACATAGAACTGAGAAATTTCCTCCCTTTGACCCTTCTATTCCAAGTACAGCGAAATAGTCCCTTTACCACAGCACTTGTAGACCCTCTTTTCTGTGGAGAGGAGAGGTGCCTACCGGCTTCTAGGTCTCTCCCTGCAAGGTGCTCTCCGTGATGTTGCTTCAGCTGAGCCATTGAAATTACGGTAGATGGATAGCCTCTTCCAAACCCAGGGGGTGGGGAAGAGTCTGTGGCAAGGCTGGACCAAAGTGGGCCAGTAACACTCACATAAGACAAGTGGAACACAAGGCTGTAGCCTCCAGGCTTGGCTGAGGGGTTTACATTGTGACAACTTTTCAGAGGCTCACCTGGGTGGGTCAACCTATGCACATAGTTTTGGAAAGCACTTTCCATTTTAACTGAGTTTTACATGTTGCATGGGACGTGCTGCTTGAGAAGTAAAACTCCAGATCTCACTTGGCTACACTGAACCAGTTGTATAATTCTTTTCATCTTGGTGATAGTCTTGCCTGAGCAACACAGAGCTGAATCAAGAGGGCAAAACCACTTGCAGGTGTTTGGAACTTTGTGTGTGCAATTTGCAAAAGGTGAACTATTTTCCCAAGCAAACCCTAATGTGACTTTTAATGCCAGTGTGTGGATAATTTTCCTTTTTCAAAGGCTGCACGATAGGCTAGGTTAATATGCTACTTGGAAAAGTAAATGGAGACTACTAACCGCCCCTGGGCTCACCTGCTCTTAATCACAAACTAATATTTATGGATATAGCATCTTCCCTTTCCAGGCATCCATGACACAGATATAAATTTGAAATTTGCTGCTTCTAAGCTGATTGTTTTTCGTTAGCAGCAGCTCTCTCTCTCATGCTTCCATTCTTGGGAGCAGCAGCAAGCATATACTTGTATGTGGTGTTTCCTTGGCAGCAAATGTGTTTAAATCACACACCCAAGGCTAGAATTTATAATGTAGTTTGCCAGAACTGTCTTATGTTCTCCCAGTACCTACAATGGCATTGCTTTATTTTATTTTATTTTATTTTATTATTTTATTTTGATGTTCACAAGAATCTGGACTGAAACCTGAGGTGTGTTATTAAACTATGCACCCAAATTATTTGGTTAGCTTTGAGTGTGTCTCTCAGATTTTCTGAGTGTCTTTGATTAATACCTGCATTTTAAAAATTGACTACTTACAGAAGTAAATTATAGATAGATTAGAAAAAGGCTATTCTCTCTCTCTCTCTCTCTCTCTCTCCCCTCTCCCCTCTCCCCTCTCCCCTCTCCCTCTCATCTTTTCTTTAAACCAAGACCTGTAGCCTTCGTTTCTTTTGTAAAGCTGAATAATAAATCATGCTCCTTATTTTCAATTTATACTAGAGAAATTAAAAATGGAGCTGGAGGTAGACTAGGGGTGTTGCCTGTAATTATAACCTGCATATTCTGAGACAAAATGGTTAAGCAAGGTAGAAACAATTTTCATAACCATCAGCCAAAAACATTCGAGTAAAGAAGTGAAAGCCCCCAGCCTTTCGCATTAGTCTTTGCAAAATAAGGTATGAATCATATCTAGATCAGTGAAGGAGAAATGAGCATGATTAATGAAGCGATTCAAACCTTTAATGCATGCCATAAAAATGTTATTCCTAGCCGAATACAATATGATTAGCAAAATATTGTGAGTTCTCCCTTTCCCCCTGCTCTATAAGCCATTTAAATTGGATTTGAGCCCCTTTAAGCTGCAATCTTATACCCATTTACCCAGAAGTAAGTCCCATTTTACTCAGCTAAACCAAATCACCTTAAAAGATTATGTAAATATGACTTTGTTTTCCATTGCCCAAAGATTCTGCCTTGTTGGCATCCACTGAGAAGTCTGGAAAAGTCTCTTCCCCCCCCCCCAATCAACACAGAACTGTTTTTATTTTGTGCTATGAGTAGTCCACCTTTAACCTTCCAGATTTGTGCATCAGCACAAGCTACAGAGCATTAATGCAGAAATTTTGGCAAACCACCCGCAGACTCCACATCTAGAGTTTTAGAAGCCATCTGAGGTGCTCTTTAGTCCCATGTAGCGTTGCCCAACTTGGGTCCCTTTCCTGGAAGGTTAGGGAAATCTTCCTTGGATGTAGAGTCAGGGATTGGCGATTCAGTGAGGGGTTGAGATTGTATTTGCAGTTCTTCATACGATCAGTGTTTGGTGGAGCTTTCTGCCGGCACAATGGAACATCTACTGCCTCGTCTTGGGCTGTCTGAACCGGCTGGTCATCCAGTTTTTGCTGAAGGCTATGCAGCTGAGAGGATAGGCAGTCAATTCTCTTAAATATACAGTTTAGAGTTCTAATTACTAGATGGAGTTGCTCGCATCCTGAGCAGTCCGCAGATTCGGCTACCAACACCTCCTTCAGATAGGGACCATCCCCATTTGTGTTACCATTAGCGTTTCCAACTCCACAGTTCCTTCATTAATCCAGCCATCGTCAACTGCCAACACCCCAAGCAATTGTGCAGGAAACACCCCAGTTGCCACAGAGCAAAATCACAAGTAAAACTTCCAGGACCAGCTGAAGATCTTTTGCTCCCTGGGGGAGAACAAGAAGTTCCCCCACCCCCCACCAAGCAAAGGTGCAGTTCACTCAAGGTTAGCCAAGTTATTTTTGCATTGGAAGCACAAACATCTCTGCACCACCACCCAGGAGTAAAAATACATTAAGAAATTAAACAACAAACAATTTGCTGCCCTTCAATGATGCTTAAAATCAGTTGCCAAACCCTGCCTTGAGGTAGGGTCAACCCTGAACACTTCACCGAATCACTTTTTATCTTCCCTCTTCTGGACCATTGCCAGGGAAGGTTAGAGTGGTATGGCATTCTCCAAAACTCAAGGCTCACTGCACACATGTACTGCCCCTTATTGGCAGGATCAGGAAAGAGAGTTACCCTCCCTGACCTTGGGAAATTAACATAACCATGTATTCTAGCAAAGAACTTAAGCAAGAAAGCAGAATTTTCCAACCATGCCTTGCAGGAAAACCAACTCAAGGGTAACTATGACCATAGGTAGGTGGTGGTTTCTCTGAGCAGCAACTGAAGAGGCGGAGGGTGCCACGACCTCTGCTGACTTTCCTCTCATAGTGGCACTCCAAGGTCAACACGATTTAGGCTGTTTTCTGCTGTGTAACCAACTGTCAACCCATGTGGGATGCTGCTGGCCAATCAGCGGCAGTGTACTCACTCAAAATGCCCACCCTTTTCCATCTCTCTCCTTTCTACGACAACATCATCACAGCGGCCATGGCTGTTTAAAATTTTCTGGGGCAACTATCTTGGAGCAGTTTTCTGAGCAGAAGAGAAAATCATTTCCCCCAGGCTAGGGTCTGGCCAGTGTCCTGGGTCAGATGTTTATCCTTTTATTTGAATGCATCCAAAACCCTGCCCATTTTTCATTCCAAGTTTTCTCATATTGCATTAGATTTCAACAAGTGCTATAGACTGTTTTCCACCTCGGTCCGCAACCCGGCTCTTAGAAATCAATTTGGTAGGCAACATTTTCATTGCCTTCTTCGTATGTTTTCTTTCCAGATCACATAAGATGCATTTTTGTAGAAAAGAAGCAAAGGCTGGGGTGGAAATAAAAGAAAAATATGTGTTTTGTGTTAAAGATGGATCATTTATTTTCTCTTTGAGGGTTTTGTACTCTGGTTTATCTGCATTTATGTGAAGAAACCCAGGCCCACTTTTTTTGAGCTAATGGCTCTGGAGTCTTCCTACTTCAGCCTTGAACCTTTCAGTTGGGAGAAACAGATATAAATAATATGTTCAAAATATTTTTTCCACCACCAACACTCCCTAAACCCACTGCAGTCAGGGTGAATCAGGGTGGCTTCTCCTCCATCCCCTTGCTATGGTGGAGCAAAAAAAAAAAAAAAAAGGCTGCAGCCTGGAGCTGTGCCAGCAGGGTCCTCATGCCCCCTGCCAATAGGGAGGCATGGAGGTAGTGCTGACTTACGGCTCTTGAACCTCCCTTCAGGGTCAGGCCAAGGTAAAGAAGCAAAACGTCAGTAGTGTGGGATCAGTTGGTCACTGCTAAAGGCTGAGTAGAATTCTGGTACTATTTCTGTAGCGTTTCCTAAGATGAACAGTGCCGTGCAATCTTCGTTTCCAAATAGTATATGGGCAATATTCCTTGATCAAAGGAAGAAAATGTTGAGTTCAGTGAATAAGTTTTGTTTACAAATAAAATAATCAAATATGACAGAATTCTTAATGATTCAAAGCAGAACATTTTAATGCTATTTACTGAGGTAGTTGTGGCCTTCATGGAGCTATTGAACAGGCTACTAGGGGGAACAGGATTCTGTATTAGATTAAGCCTTTTTCTCATCCAGCAGGGCTCTTCTTCTTTTGATCTGCACAAAGACCACATGGTGTCAGCACATCAACTAAGGACAAACCACCTCAGGAAAGACAGGAACAGTTCAATGAAATGTAACTGGGGCTGTACTGACTGTTCACTGACAAACGTTCTCTCAATGAGCGTTGCACGGGGCAGGGGGCTGAAACAGTTTCCCCTCAAGTCCTCATTTTTGTATATACTTTCCCCAGCACTGTTTGCAGCCATTGTTTCCTTGGTCCGCTGCTCCTTGTACCATTGCTTCCCACTTTTAATTCTTGGAGTGATCTGGCCAATCCCCATTTTCCCCTTTGACCTCACTCGTTGAGAACTTGGTACTGCTCCTTTCCCATGGTCTAAAAGTTGAGACTCCCTTTCTGGGAAACAGGAATCTTTGTGCTCCTGTAGAAGGTTGAACACCGGGACGCAGGTGGCGCTGTGGGTTAAAGCCTCAGCACCTAGGGCTTGCCGATCGAAAGGTCGGCGGTTCGAATCCCTGCGGCGGGGTGCGCTCCCGCTGCTCGGTCCCAGCGCCTGCCAACCTAGCAGTTCGAAAGCACCTCCGGGTGCAAGTAGATAAATAGGGACCGCTTACCAGCGGGAAGGTAAACGGCGTTTCCGTGTGCGGCTCTGGCTCTGGCCAGAGCAGCGATGTCACGCTGGCCACGTGACCCGGAAGTGTCTCCGGACAGCGCTGGCCCCTGGCCTCTTAAGTGAGATGGGCGCACAACCCCAGAGTCTGTCAAGACTGGCCCGTACGGGCAGGGGTACCTTTACCTTTACCTTTAGAAGGTTGAACATTTAGGTAGAAGAGTCTCCAGGGGATGATCTGGAGCTTTCCTCCTTTCCTCCCCTCTGCTTCCTGGCACCTCCACAGTTGGCTTTGCAGGGGGGGGGGGCGGAGAAGCCCCAGAAAAGCATGCAGGATAAGGATAAAATTCTTCCATCTGGCAAGCTGCAGTTCTTGTGCTGACAGGACCTTCACCACAGCATGTTGTTGAATTCAGCTCTTAGTCTTTTAACTGTTGTTGTATTCGCTTGATTTCTTTGAGCTGCAGCTTGACAATTTTGGCTCAACAGTAGGGCCGAGTTCACTGTTAATAAACCCACTGTGACCCAAGCTAAAGCAGGCCATTTCTCAGCACATACTGAGCCAGTGTGACAAAAACTGTGAGCACTAAATGAGCACAGACAAGCAGTGAGCTCCATCCATATTGAAGGTCCATAGTTAAGAATTATGGGGGAATGGGTCAACTACAAAGCTGGAGCTTTTAAAAATGCACCCATGCTTTGTTTCTTAAAAATATATATAATATACATCATTGTGCTAGAAATACTAGAAGTATGTTACGGGGTGGGAATTGTTCCTTGAACAGAGGACAATTACAGTAATTATTCAAATACAGCATAAAAGAAACTAATCTCTGAAGCAATCCATCCCTGTTTCCAGTTTCAGACCAGAATCATCAATCCCGTTCATGACTGTGCACACTTTTGTCAACCATTCTTAGATTTGCATTAAGTTGTTAGATTTCCAGCATGTGGCAATAATAATCTTTACAGAAACAAGGAGATTTACCATAAGAGCCCCATGCCAGCATCCTTCTGGCAGTTGAACAAAATTATCAAGCATCTGACCTCAACTTATTTTCTGCTATTAATATAATGGCATGCATAACCTTTACCCAAAACCTATTAACCCAGGAGTATTCCCACTACATATGCATAAAATTAGAGTTGAGCATATGACACTTTTTGTTCTTAAATTGAACTCTTTTATCAATTTTTTAACTTAGTGGCATGAGATACATTGTACCTTCCTCAAATTTAATGACATAATAAATGATTTTATCTTTCTTTGGTGTGCTTGTGTTTCAGATACATTTGAACATATTAAACTTCCAGTCCACAGTTGTCTTTTTTCTAGGCAAACCTGAACTTCTCCCTTAGAGTAGAATCCAAAATAATTATATTTATATTTTGCCAACATTCTTTTGTAACTGCATTCACTGCCACTGCATTCACTTTCTGTTTCTTATTTGAAAAACATAACCAAATATAAAAAACCATAAAATAGGCAAATTGAGACATTGAACCGGCAAATATTAATAGACAATGCTATTAAACATTTCCCCCAAATTTGATGAAATTAAATAATCACATATTCACAATACAGCAACCTATCCCATTTGCTTACCAAATAGCAAAAACATCTCGCATTGTATTTAGATTAAATTCTGCATCTTGAATAACTGAAACGTAAAACTAGATATCTGATTATACATCCTTCCTATATCTATTAGCAGATTTCAAAATATGTGTAGATATCAGATTCTTACAGTTTGATTCATCTTTCTCAGAAAGCTACGGCAGTTATTCCAAGCGCCAAATGAAAAGCCCCAAAGCTTGTAATCTTTTTCCTCACAGGGAAGTTGCTCTACCCCCTGAACATTTTGGTTGTCCTTTTCAACAATTTCCCCAGCTCTACAATAACCTTTTTGAGATGTGGTAATAGATAAACTTTATCTATTTAGCAAGATTTATAGACTGCTTCATCAAAAAATATCTAAGCAGCTTATATAAACTGATATAAAATATTCATTAAAACAGTGATACAAACAGACTTTAAAAACAATAGATGTAGAAACATTATCAAAATATAAATCAAGTCAACAGATTTTTAAAACAAATGTGTATAATAAAATTACATGTTTGGCTAGACTTGCCTAAAAAAAAAAAAATCATCTAAGCTACTCATGTCTATTTATTTCAGTGATTAGTTGAAAACCATACAATAAAGGGCCTTTCCTACTGTACCACATAGACAGTATGCTATACACAGTATTATTTCCCTTTTGACACAAAAGTATTTGTCAGATTCTATCATATTCTTAAGTGAACCCTTAAAGAAATATCAATTATAGGAAATAGAAGTTCTGGCCCAATTTGTAAAATTGACATTTTGAATGGAAAGAAGAGTGTTCACCAGCCATGAGCCTTCATCTGACTGATGGTTGGGGGGAGGAATCACCTGCAGAGACATCCCCTCCCTTTTAGACCATCTGAACCTGAGAATTTGGCCTTATTGGACTTCTCCACCCCAAGGGACACCCCTCCAATTCTTCCTCATCACCCTCACACTGTATGAGCCAGTGGCTAGAGCATATGGCAATGATCCTTTACAATAGCAGGCGACTCTTCAGACAGTGGGAATGAGAGGACTAATAGGAGGCTCAAACAGACAGTCTTCCAAGTGCTCACAAGGCTTCAGGTACAGTACGCTGCAGAGGCAACAGGTTTTTCTGTGTTGAGTCCTAGCAAGTACTGTCTTCTGTCATCTCCCCAGGGTGTTGATAAGGTGCCCTTTTGCCCTGCTTCCCTAGTCGGGGTGATCTGGTAATGCCAACCAGATTTGATGGGACTAACAGACTTTCTTTTTTTATATTTTTTAATAAATCCTGTTTTACAATTTCAAATAAACATTTTACAAACTTTAAAATATCCAATGACTTCCCTTCTTCTGTTTCTGTGGTTCGTTTTACATATCATACATCCCTGCATATTTTACGATAACCATTCCAATCAATTTTCCACTTTTACATCTATCAAAAATTATTTACTCTGTTAAATTTATCTCAATGCTACCAGTGTTTTCGACTGTACACAGTTATTTTCCATATACTCAATAAATGTTTTCCAATCTTCTTTAAACATATGTTCTTCTTGCTCTCTTATTCTATATGTTAAGTCTGCAAGTTGTGCATATTCTGTCAATTTAAGTTGCCAATCCTCGCTCACTTTCCATTTTTGAGCTAACGAAAACAGGCCGCAGTAGTTGCATACATAAATAACATTTTCTGGCACCTGGGAATTTCAGTCTGGGTTATCCCCAGCAAAACAGACTCTGGTTTTTTGGGGAAGGTAATTTTGAACATTTTCCTTCAATTCATTATAAATCTTTTACCTTTTTACATGTCCACCACATGTGGAGGAGGGTTCCCTCCACTTCTTTACACTTCCAACACTTATCTGATTCTGTCTTTAAAATCTTAGCCAACCTACTCAGAGTTAAGTACCATCTATTAATCATTTTCAAATAATTCTCTTTCAATGAATAGTATGCTGTAAATTTCAGGTCACTTTTCCAGAGTTTCTCCCAGATGTTAAGATCTATATTGTGTCCTGTATCTATTGCCCAGTGTGCCATTGAACAAGCTCGTCTTTAGTTTCCCATTCTAATAACAGATTATACATTTTAGACAAAAAAAAAAAATCATTGTTGTCTTGCAAGAGTTCTTTTTCAAATTCTGAGCTTTGGTCCAAAGATCCATTCTTTCTGGGGCTAACAGACTTTCATTGCTATGATCCTGCTCTTTGGGATGAAGTGAAGCCTATCAGTCAGCCTCCTGGTGTCAGCCCAGCCTTCCCTTGGATCCTAAACCAGAAGAGGACAGGACAAGATTATTTTACTCTTCCACAATTTCAGGTTACCCCAGTTATCTAAATATGTGTTAATCTGTGCCAGTAGATGGTCAATTTTAATCCAAAACAATTGACTAAAATCTGCACCAATTCTAATCTCCAGATATGTGACAGAACCATTAAAAGGTAAAGGTACCCCTGCCCGTACGGGCCAGTCTTGACAGACTCTAGGGTTGTGCGCTCATCTCACTCTGTAGGTCGGGAGCCAGCGCTGTCCGCAGACACTTCCGAGTCACGTGGCCAGCGTGACAAGCTGCATTTGGCGAGCCAGCGCAGCACATGGAACGCCGTTTACCTTCCCGCTGGTAAGCGGTCCCTATTTATCTACTTGCACCCGGGGGTGCTTTCGAACTGCTAGGTTGGCAGGCACTGGGACCGAACGACGGGAGCGCACCCCGCCGCGGGGATTCGAACCGCCGACCATGCGATTGGCAAGTCCTAGGCGCTGAGGTTTTACCCACAGTGCCACCCGCGTCCCTTTTGACAGAACCATTAGGTAAAGGTAAAGGTACCCCTGCCCGTACGGGCCAGTCTTGACAGACTCTGGGGTTGTGCGCCCATCTCACTTAAGAGGCCAGGGGCCAGCGCTGTCCGGAGACACTTCCGGGTCACGTGGCCAGCGTGACATCGCTGCTCTGGCGAGCCAGAGCCACACACGGAAACGCCGTTTACCTTCCCGCTGGTAAGCGGTCCCTATTTATCTACTTGCACCCGGAGGTGCTTTCGAACTGCTAGGTTGGCAGGCGCTGGGACCGAGCAGCAGGAGCGCACCCCGCCGCAGGGATTCGAACCGCCGACCTTTCGATCGGCAAGTCCTAGGCGCTGAGGCTTTAACCCACAGCGCCACCTGCTCAGGTGCCATCAAGGTATCAAAGGCAATTCTTTCACAATAGGACACAATGCAGAGATAAAGTTAGAGGGATTCTGTACTAATACAGAAATATGATCAGCATATACAGAAAGCTTTCCAACAACTATTCCATCTCCCTCTTCAAATTGACAATTGTTCCCAATAGTATATTTTAAAACTGGAGCAGAAGAAGGCAAGCAATGGATGAAATTCACAACAGAAAGCTTTCTAGTAAATGCAGTTTGTACCCAGAGGATATTAACAGCCCAGTGAGTGAAATGCGTAATTTAACCATGGCCAAATAACACAAAGCCCTATAACTCCAAGCAAGTTAGTTATATTAGACTTATCCAAGAGGGAATTATTTCAGTGAGATAGATCCCTGTAAGACTTTAGAGCAAGTTCTGTTGCTATGCTGTATGTATGCTGCTGCTGGCATCCGTCTTGGGAGACAATTGAGTAGTGTGTCTTTGGGGATGAAGACAAACTGCTGGAAGGTTACAATGCTGGCTGAGGCTGTGGAGACTGATGTGGGAGACACATGTTCTGTTGCAGCTGAGGCAGATGAACGTGTCCAGTTTTGCTGCTGCATTTCTTCTCTCTGCACTCCTTCCAGCAGTTGTTTCTTCTCTGGTCACTGCTGTGGATACACGAGTTGCCTGCCTGTCTTCACTGCGGTTGTGTGCAAGGGATTTCCACATGGCAGAGTTAATGTTTCCAGCTTTCATGTCATGTTTGCAGACATCTTTGTAACAGAGTTTGTCTGCCAACAGGCCTGGTGCCTGAAGCCAGCTCCCCACAGAGCACATTCTTTGGGAACCTGCCATCTTCCATTCTGTGGACATGACCAAGGCAGTGTAGACGACGCTGAGACAGGACTGCAAACATGCTAGGAATGTGGGCTTGGTGTTTATAAAGAGGCAGTGTTGTTTAGTGGGTAGAGTGGCAAACATGAATGCAGGTCTAAAATACTTTGGTTAAATCCAAGCTTAGTTTTGAATTCACTGGGAAATGGGAAATTCATTGTCTTTCAGCCTCAGTCCTTCCTTCAGTAAAATCAAAGGGTAACATTTAAGGCCAACCTAATATCACATGGGTTTTTCTTGAACATTTTCAGCAATGTTTTCTCCCTGATGTTTTGGCACAATTAATTTGCATAGCCTCTCTTTCTCTTATTCTTGGTTAACACTAGTAAAATAGGCAGATGCAATGTAGTAATTGCATGTGGCCACTCGTAATGCAGCCACATCTGACTGGCTATGCTGCATAGTGACATCATCTCATTACATGATTTCTGATTGAATGGGATCTCTTGTGTGACTAATTCAGGAAGGACAGAACAACAAAACAACAACCAGAGGAAAAAACATGGCACTCCAGTAGTTGTAGCCAGGGGTCACAATAGCAATGAAAACTCACAAAGTGCTTTGTGTGGGTGGGGGCATTTCTACCCCACTGAAATTAGTCTGTTCAGACCACAAATAAAAACTGAAGAATATTAGGCACAGCCATGGTAATAGTAAAAGGTGTACTTCAGAGAGTGTCCCAGATTCCCACCCAGTTGTTTGTCATTGTATGATGTGAGATAACTTAGATTCAGTTGCTTACATCATGCAGGGAAGAGCTGGAAGATGACTGTAAACACATACCGGCACACGTCGCAACAGCTTGAAAGCAGTAATTAGGGCCTCCATAACCTGTGGGCGTCGGGACGCAGGTGGCGCTGTGGGTTAAAGCCTCAGCGCCTAGGACTTGCCGATCGAAAGGTCGGCGGTTCGAATCCCTGCGGCGGGGTGCGCTCCCGCTGCTCGGTCCCAGCGCCTGCCAACCTAGCAGTTCGAAAGCACCTCCGGGTGCAAGTAGATAAATAGGGACCGCTTACCAGCGGGAAGGTAAACGGCGTTTCCGTGTGCGGCTCTGGCTCTGGCTCTGGCCAGAGCAGCGATGTCACGCTGGCCACGTGACCCGGAAGTGTCTCCGGACAGCGCTGGCCCCTGGCCTCTTAAGTGAGATGGGCGCACAACCCCAGAGTCTGTCAAGACTGGCCCGTACGGGCAGGGGTACCTTTACCTTTAACCTGTGGGCGTGGCATAGCTAATTGGTTTATGACCCCAATTAGCAGTAGCTCCAATCGATCTGGAGCCCGGCACGTTACCCTCTAGCTGCGCCTCTTTGCTGCTCCGATTCTCCCGTTCGCCACGCATGCAGAGTAAATAAACACAGCGGAGCTGTTGCTTCCCGGTGTCAGCTTAGAAGCTTCAAACACACCCAGGCGTCTGTGTGTTTATATAACAGTGTTTATTCAAGCAGTAAAACAATAAATTCACTTTACAGTCTCTCCCGGACTTCTAGCGCTCATGGCAGCCGTCTCCTTCAGAAGCCAGAAAAACAGGAAGTGGAATCAGACCACTCCCTCAGTCACGCCTCAGGAATTGAGGGACGTCACACAGAACTCTTGAACCCTGTGAGTTCTGAAACCATTCGCAAAAGGTGTACTTCAGAGAGTGTTCCAGATTCCCACCCAGTTGTTTGTCATTGTATGATGTGAGATAACTTAGATTCAGTTGCTTACATCATGCAGGGAAGAGCTGGAAGATGACTGTACAGGAAGTGGGTATCCTATGTGGTATCGAAGAGAAAAGGGCTTTTTGAGGTGAAGGGCTATAGCTCAGTGATTAGAGCAGCAGTTCTCAACCTCTGGGTCCCCAAATGTTGTTGGACTACAACTCCCATCATCCCTGAACTCTGGCCTTGCTAGCTAGGGGTGATGGGAGTTGTAGTTCAACAACATCTGGGGACCCACAGGATGAGAAAGGCTGGGTTAGAGCATCTACTTTGCTTGCATCCTAAGCATCCTCAGCATATGATAGGGCTGGGAGAGACCATTGCCTGGAATTCTGAAGGGCCACTGTCCAGGCAGTGTTCTAAGTTCCTTTGGAGTCCTATGGCCCATTTAGTCTAGCATCCTATTCTGGAGGTAGCCAGCCAACTCTGGTACCCTCTGCACTTGCGATCCCCAGCAACTAGTATTTTGATGCCATAAGTGTGATCACGTTTAGACTGAACTGTGCCCTAATAGTAGAAAAATCTGAATCCAGTACTACAATATTTGTCATATTTGGGGCTTGGGTTTGTTTTTTTAAAAATGTGGGAGCTTGAGCTGATTCGAAGGAGTTGGTTTAATGGGAAGTTATGATGCTGTGTGCATAATCTGTAGGAAAATCAATTTGCCTGAGGTACTGAAATATTACACAGTGGGCATTCAGACTAATAGGATTATATTAATTAGTTAGATTGCTAAAACCAAAATAGGATACTATAAAGAAAGATAAAGCATTTTTCTGTACCCTTACTTTTGTTAATCAAGGTAAACATTTTATATTAGGGAGAACTATAAATTTCAGACATTCACAGAGAAACAGCAATAAGGGCTTTAATGCAAGTCTTCCATCCAAGATAGAAAATGAATGGGAAATGGTTTGACAAGCTGAGGAAAATTCCTTGTTTTCTATGGGGTAGGGCCTGATTCAAATCTCATGCATCACTGAATTGGGGGAGGGGTGCATTGTATAGAATTGGAAACAGGTTCAAGTCCATTTAACACACACACACCCTGGGGGGAAAAACTCCAAGTAAATGGCATATATCAGTGGTAATGGTAGGGCTACCATTGACATTCAGGGAGAATTTCCAAAAGGCAGCACTTTGTCCTGGATCTTAGGCAAGTCATTCAAAAAACTGTGTTTCTTAAAAAGCTCAACAACTTCCAGGGCGTCCTGGAGTACCATTTCATAAATGGAATATCAGATTCAACACTCAACATGATTCAATAAACACATACCTTAAAAGTATTTCGTTCCTTTTCAGTCCCTTCCACTCATAAAAATTACCAGTGGCATGGATTTTAAGTATACCTACCTTAAGCTGAGGAGGGACGCGGGTGGCGCTGTGGGTAAAACCTCAGCGCCTAGGACTTGCCGATCGCATGGTCAGCGGTTCGAATCCCCGCGGCGGGGTGCGCTCCTGTCGTTCGGTCCCAGCGCCTGCCAACCTAGCAGTTCGAAAGCACCCCCGGGTGCAAGTAGATAAATAGGGACCGCTTACCAGCGGGAAGGTAAACGGCGTTCCATGTGCTGCGCTGGCTCGCCAGATGCAGCTTGTCACGCTGGCCACGTGACCCAGAAGTGTCTGTGGACAGCGCTGGCTCCCGGCCTCTAGAGTGAGATGAGCACACAACCCTAGAGTCTGTCAAGACTGGCCCATACGGGCAGGGGTACCTTTACCTTTACCTTAAGCTGATATATATGTTTGTCAGATCACTGTCTCAGTCTTATGGGTACATCCATTCTTTATTACCTCATGTTTCAGTGTAGAAATAGTCTATATCCTACATACTAGCTGTTCTATAAAAATAAAGGTAAAGGACCCCTGGACGGTTAAGTCCAGTCAAAGACGACTATGAGGTGAGGTGCTCATCTCTCTAATATATGGGACACAGGTGGCGCTGTGGTCTAAACCATTGAGCCTCTTGAGCTTGCCGATCAGAAGGCTGGCAGTTCAAATCTGTGCGACGGGGTGAGCGCCCGTTGTTCTGTCCCAGCTTCTGGCAACCTAGCAGTTTGAAAGCACATTAGTGCAAGTAGATAAATAGTGGGAAGGTAAATGGTGTTTCTGTGCCCTCTGGCTTTCGACACAGTGTTCCATTGCGCTGGAAGCGGTTTGGTCATGTTGGCCACATGACCCGGAAAGCTGTCTGTGGACAAACACCGGCTCCCTTGGCCTGAAGCGAGATGAGTGTTGCACCCCATAGTTGCCTTTGACTGGACTTAACTGTCCAGGGATCCTTTAGCCCTATAAAAATGGGAAAATCCTTTAATTTTGTTTTCTTACATTGCAAAGCTAAGTAGCAGGTGTTAGCACTGAAATGAACTGCATCTTGTGCTTAGTGGTGTGAGATGATAAATAGATTGTGATATTCATTTCCAATTAAAATTCTTACACAAAGATCAACGAAGCAGAGTCTTCTAAATTGAATCACAATGAACTAATAAACAAAAATTCTCCCAGCCTCTTGATGGCAAATTATTATTTCCTTAGCATGTTAGATAACATCCTGGTATTCAATAATAGCACTTAGGAACAAAAGATTCTTGGTTTTGTTCTTAAACTTTCTTCCAGCTCAGTATATACCAGGCTTCCCCACCAACCTGCTGCCCTCCAGACGGTTTGGACTACAACTCCCACAATCCTTTGCCATTGACTATGCCGGCTGGAGCTGCTGGATTTGCTATCCAAAACATCTGGAGGGCAGTGGGTTGGGGGAGACTGCAGAATGCAAAAGGTCAGGAGCACACCAGGCAGGAGCAAAAGCAGTTTCATGAGAAGGTCATTAATTCGATTCTCCTTCCTCTGAGCCATAAACTTTTAAAAATTAAAACACAGAACAGTTTGGTGATGGAAGGAAGCCTTCCATCATATAAATTTAAAATAGCAGCAAAGTAACCTTTACACTCAATTAGTACACAAGGCTTTCGCATTGGGGTTTATAGATAATTATAGGCAAGACTTACTTCTGTATCCTTAGACACTCTTCTGCAGTTCGTTGATAAAAATTAAAATGTTAATTTAGTCATCTAAAATGTCACCAGCATATTTTCAATATATGGCAATGTCATGAATCTTTGTTGTTGGAAATCCAGCCATTGTTATGCATTTACTAATCCAGCAGGATTATTGGGACCTCCCCTCCCCCACTGAAAGTCTAGTGTTTTGTCTCGCTCTGCCCTTCTTTTTTTATCCTCCTCTTCCTCATTAGAATCACTGTTTGATTAATTGCCTTCTAAACAACTGTCTTGCACAACACAAAGCAGCAAATACATTTAAAGCTGTAGTCCGTTATTGTATCCAGTTGTTTCACTCTATTGTTGGTAAGTGCTAATTAGGTAAGCGTTGTTACATTTTGGTAAGAAAACCTGTGCAAAGCTACCCACACAGGCTGAGGTTGAGTTCCTGGAAAGCAGAGCACCGGATACTATTAACACTTATAGCACACAGTGTAGATTCTTTTAAGGAAGCTATAGTAACACCCCATATTGGGGAAGTGAAGTAAATACATCGTGTTAGTCTGAATACAGCTGACAAGGTATAAGCTGCTCGTTCTGTTGGGAATCTCTGTACGTGCAGCTACTCACACAGAGTCAATTAAGGTTTGGCAGACAGCCAGAAGGCAATCTGAAGGAGTAAGTCTTCCTGGTGATAACAGAGACATGGAAACAGCTCCCTGATTGGTCAAGCTCTCTCAAGGGAGTGATAATTAATGGCCTACTAACTGGAATCTGTTAGTTCAGAGGTCAGTAGTTCAGTTGTTCTGTGTCAGTGTAGGAGTTGTGAGTCGTGTATGAGAGAGCTAGCTAAAGATCCATGTTCTGTTCCTGTAAATAGTCCACTGTATATAATAAACACCAAACTACAAGTTCCTGCTTCCTGCTTCGTCTATCCTGTCTGCAGCCAAGTTGCCAATTGCTTCTGTGGATTCTGCATTTACTCTGCTAGGTCTGGCTAAGGTCCTGCAACTAGTCAGAAAGTTGTGAAACACCAAATAGCAAATCTTCCACATGCAGCAGCTCACATTCTGTAGTTTTGCTCACAATTATATGTAGTGGCTTCAAGACAGCTGTTGGAATTGCAAGCTGAAGTGTTTGCACATGAATGACTTGCCACGTGGAGCAACTTCCATGCAGAGATGTTTTAAGCCAGCACCCTATTATGGTCTGTATGAGTGCATGAAGACATGTAATCAGATTTGCATCTTGCAAGTTTACACTGTTAGCTTCTACCAATGCCACCATCTCCAGGGGGTTTCAGGGGCCCAGGCACCTGCAAAGCTTTTGCTGTGGATGCCCGGCCTCTGCCTGTCCCCCACATCTGCCGGCTCTGCAGCCGCTTCCATGTGCCCCCACTGCGGCTGCCACCTCTGTGCGCCCCCCACGAGTGCCACGGCAGTGCGCTGTGGCTGCAGCTTCTGCACACTGCATCCACCGTATGCTGCCTGCTGCAGCCGAACACCACCTGCCACAGCCACCATGGCAGAGTGCTGCCTTAACTCTGGCACTTCACCACCGTGGGGCCCCCCAGCAGAGGCACAGGCCCTGGCCAATGCTTCACCACCATAATGGTGCACTGTGACATGATGATGTCACGTCACAACAACATCACGGCATGGCGCAGTGCATGCTGATGTTGAGCACTCACAGTGTGGGGCTCAAGTTGGCTCCCTTATCTTCTACATATCATAACCTCCAACATTTTATAGATTAAAACAGGGACACGTGTTTATTTTTAACCCCTGTCTAGTTTCACACACCTGACCTAGTGGCATAGCATGAGTTGCCAGCACCCAGGGTGGAGAAAGTGTTGCCCCCCCGGGGGCGACTGGGCAGCTGGGGTGGAGGCACGTGCCATGGCGCACATGCACAGATCCCACGAGACACATGGCTGCTGGTGCTTCTACTGGTGGTGGTGGCTGCATGCCTTCTCTGCTTGACACCTCTTCCACCTTCCAGCTTGGCCAGCTCAGAGGCAGGGCATGTGGGCTTTGCACCTGGTTGCACCCCCCCCCCTTATAATTTTGTACCTGCCGACACCGCCCCTCTGACCTCCCCCCATTATGACCAAACTCATCCCCATTATACCTGCTGTGTGTTCTGTTCATGTGCTCTACAGTAGTCTGAGTCGGAAGCAGGCTGTGTTAGCAAGTTGACCGCATCTATATATTTGCTTATGTTTTATCTCACTGTGGCTGCCTCATGGAATAGATGCAACCTTCAGCAACATTTACTGATAACTGAAAGTGCCCCACATTGCTTGGGAATTCTAAGAAACAACCCCCCCATGGAGATTTTTCAAAGAGAGAATGTGACCCAGACCAACTTGGCGTTAAGGTGAGTTACCGTATTTTTCACTCTATAGGATGCACTTTTCCCCCTTCAAAAATGAAGGGGAAATGTGTGTGCATCCTATGGAGCGAAGACACCATAGCCCCGCGACCCTCTCCCGGCTGGAGAGGTGACGCGCGGCTATGGCAGGAGCCTCTATAGCCGCGCGTCACCTCTCCAGCCAGGAGAGGGTCATGGGGCTATGGCGTCTTCGCTCCATAGGACGCACACACTTCCGGGTTAGCAGCCCCCCGCACTTCCGGGTTAGCGCCTCCGGCAATGGCAGAGCTCCTCCGATCGGGAGGGACCAGCTCTGTGAAAAACAGGATCTGACCGCCACGGCGAAGGTGGAGACCCTCAGGATTCACAGACGGAAGAAGTCTGTGAACCTGGGATTTGGCTGGCACCTTCTGCGCCCCCCCTACTCGCGGGGAGACCAAGTATCGGGAATCCGGAGCGACGTGGGGTGAGAGGCACGGTGCTTTGAATCAACCGCTTATTTCACGGAGCGAAGCCGCATTGCTGCTGTCGGAGAGCGCTGACTTTTTTCCTGTGGACAATTGGAATCTAAACAACAACCCGTGAGTAGAACGGGAAATTGAGCTTTTAAATAATTTAATTTGGCACCGAACGGGGAAGGTTCAAACAGGAAGTCCACCTTCCCTTTCTGTAAATAGACTGAAGCAAAGTAGTTCTTAACTAAGGTTTTGGAAAGTCTTACGTAAAGGATTAAAATTCCACTGATTGAAACTATTGATTTAGACCAAGTGAACTTACAGGAGAAGGTGAAAAATTAAAAATGGAAGCAACACGTCTCTGAACCTGAGAACGGCTTGCAAAAAGTCCATCGACGGTAAACAGGACAAATTTGACAGCTAGCTTTAAAACAGGGCAAATTTGACAGCTAGCTTTAAAAGAAAGACATTGTTTCTATTGTCTGCTTCTGCACTTAAAAAGAAGAAAAGGTAACTGGGAACTGTTATTAATTTACTTTTGGAATTGTGCTGGAAAGGATTGATACAAATGGAGACTGTCTTCCTCTAGAGGGAGTTTTGGGACATTGTTACAAGAGTGCAGCTGGGAAATCGGCCTTAAGATAAAGACTGTGAGAAACTAGTTCTGACCTTGAACATCTTAAGAATGTTGGCAAAGGAAGAAGTAGTGTCTGTACTGAATAGGACAATCTATCTGATGGGAAAGCTGCATAAACAGATAGATGTCATGGCTACTAATATTGATATTTTGGGAACAAAAGTGGGTATCAGCATAGAAGTCGACAAGAACCCAGCACAGGAATCTTTCTTAACTGAACAAATTGATGAATTAGAGAAGGAGAAAGTTGCTGTTGTTGAGTATAAAGCAAAACAAGGGGAAGCCTTAACCCTAAAGAGGCAAATGGAGGATTACAACTTGAGGCCTTATATGACTGTAATTAGGAGAAGCCAGTTTTTGAAGATGGGTGCCTGGCCTGATCTGGAAAAGGAAAGGTGGAGAGATCCCCTTATGCAGGGAGCAAATGACTTTTGGAATATGAATTTGAGCCAGGAGGAGATGGGAGCTTTCGGGGCCTTTGGACTTGGAAGAATTGTGAAATAAGATTTGGAATACTTTATGGCCCTAGCTTTAACTATGGAAATCTGGCAGACCTGTCAAGAAGGAATATAAGCATCGTTGGGTTGGAGCTCCCCCGAGATCTGCTTTTTAACATCAAAGATTATCAAGAAGATCGGCAGAAGGGAAGTGAAGAAGAGTTAAGAGCCTCGGATATAAGATCTCCAGGTTGATGGACGCTGGGAGGTTGATGGAACTGACGGCAGGGGTCGAGACCGGGGAGGGGAGACGGTGGAAGAAAATTGGGAATTTTGGAGATTTAAAAAATATATGGAGATTTAAAAAATAATAATAATGAGAGATGGAAAAATCGTGGAATGAAATTTTTATGACCCTAGGGGAAATGTTTTAAGAGATTAAGTTCAAATATATTTTTTTAATGAGAAATAAGATTAAACAAAGTAAAAATGGATGATTAATTGGTGAAAGAAGAGAATTTTAAATTACAGTATATTAAGATAAATTATTAGGATAAAAACAAAGATGAAGGATTTGCTGAAATATCTAACTGCACCAGAATACAAAGAGGGGAGGTGTGAGGAGGTCAAGGAAATAAGCTAAAGAAAGAAAGTTATGTAAAGGTTTGATTTGTTCCTCTTTTTTTTATTGTATGTATTTTTTTTTCTTTTTTGTCTGTTTTCCGTTTTTTATCTTTTTATCTTTTTTCTTTGATGGGATTTGGTTTTATGTATTGTTTTGCTTTCTTTTTTGGTTTAATTGGGTGTTTTTCTGCTGTTATTTTTTATTATTCATGTAACCTTTAAAATTTTAATAAAAATCTATTAAAAAATAATAATAAAGCAGCCCCCTGCGACCCTCTCCCGGCTGGAGAGGTGACGCGCGGCTATGGCAGCAGCCTCTCCGCTGCGCCTTTCCGCTGCTCCCTGACCTGCTCTTTGGGCCTGGTGGTGGGCTTCCCCCCGCCATCCCCAAAGAGCAGGTCGAAAGGAACCTGAAGCCTGGAGAGCGAGAGGGGTCAGGCTTCCAAGGTAGCTGCCTGAACGCACCTTAAACGGCACCTTGTTTTAGAGCGAGAAAACAAGAGAGGGAAAGTTCTCCCCCTCTCTGCGCAGCGCCTCCTGCCGCTTCGCTGAAGGGGCGCTGGGCAGAGAGGGGGAGAATTTTTTTTCTTGTTTTCCCCCATCTAAAACAAGGTGCGTCCTATTGTCCGGTGTGTCCTATGGTGCGAAAAATACGGTAATCCCTACACTCAGGAGGGAGGAGATGCTTTTTAATATTATGTTGGAACCTGCCCAAGGCGACTGGGGAAACTCAGCCAGATGAGCGGGGTACAAATAATAAATAAATAAATCATCACCATCATCGCCGCCACCGCCGCCACTGTACTGCAGAGAACAGGAGGGCTGACTCCTCCTGGGTGCTGCTACACTAGTAGCATGAAAATGATAGTGAAGCAGACCCTTGTAACTTGCAGGATTGCATCTTTGGTGGGTGGCTCCTGCACTGCCCCTCCATGTGCTCGGTTGCCATGCCAGGCCTACTTACCCTCCCCGCTCTGCCATCACCCCCACATGCTCTCCCCCCCCCCAACATGTCCTGGCTAAGTGTGATTCAGGATCTAGTAGATAATTGCATATATCTGTTTAACTGCTGAATTGGGATTTTATTATTAGTTGTAGTTGTATTCTGCATTTTCTCCAAAGGTTTATCTCTTTTAATCCTCTCTCACTACAGAATTAAGCCACGTTAATACTAAACTGCAGTCCCTCGTATTTGCCTCATATTTGCAGTTTTTCACCACAGGCTGCTTGCAAGTCCTGCTAGTAGGCTAAAAAGCTCTAGGGCAGCTTTCCCCAACCTGGTGCCCCACCCCCACCCCCAGTGCTTTGGACTGTATCTCTCACCATCCCCAGCCAGCATTGCCAATGGCCGGGGGGGGGATGGGAGCTGTAGTCTGGCCACATCAGGAGGGCATCAGGTTGGGGAGTGCTGCTCAAAGCTGCTAGAGTATTGGGTCAACTCCATGATTATACTGTGGAGCATCATGGAATACAACACTAATAATCTCCAATCAGGCTGCTGCTGAGTTTAAACAACAGCATATTAATAGTTCCTAATCAGATTGACTGAGTCTATTTTACATATCTGATTCTGTCTCATGTGTGCTTTTGTAGTTTGATATGTGAGGACTTAATATCTCATGCACGTATTAATGGCACATCTGATTCCATGTTCTATTTCAATATCTCAAGGATACATAAAACTTCATGACTGAAACTTGCAGATGAACATTTCTCAATGTCAAAGCAATAAACAACTATTTTACTTTTAAAAGACAACTGAAGGCAGCCCTCTTTAGGGAAGTTTTTAATGTCTGATGCTGTACTGTTTTTAATATTCAGTTGGAAGCCACCCAGAGTGGCTGGGGAAACCCAGCCAGATGGGCGGGGTATAAATAATAAATTATTATTATTATTATTATTATTATTATTATTATTATTATCTCAATTTAAGCCATAGCCACTATCCATATGTTGACTGATTGGTGTTGTTAATGATATTATACTTGCAAAGTATAAACTTATAATAGCCAGTCTTGCAGAATTCTTAATAGTCAGAACCTGGTTTACACATGGCTAGTTACTGTGTGATTATTTAACATGACCTCATAGGAGACTTGTTTGGATCTTGCAGGATGAGATTGAGAATAGACTTCTGACTTGCATGCTTCCTCCTCTGCTCTCTTCATCTCAGGAAGAAATTAACTATGATAACCAGACAATCCAACGTTTCTTTCGCAGTATGCGTATTGCTTCTCGCTTTCTATCCCATTTTCTTCTTTGGTGAGCAAAGATATCCCAGCCTTAACCTTGTCATACATTATGATACACTAGGTTCACAATGGGAATGAGAACACGGAATAAATTTGTAGGATGAAAGGCAAAGATCCCCCTGTTCTGCTCTGTGATGAGGCTATCTTTTGCAAGGTTCAGGCTGAATACTAACAGAGGGTAAAGCTCTGGAACTGCTTCAGCAACAGCCAGACTTGGGCCAGTCCCTATATAAAAGCAGCAGCTGTATTCCAGTTGCACACTCTGCCTTTACTGAAAGGTGCCTCTTCACCTGCAGGGGCTCAGCCAACTCCAGCATTCTCTTAATCCTGCCGATCAGGGACAACTGGTCACACAAGTGTCCTGAATGGAGTCCTCAAGCAGTGCTCACGTCATGGATGCTTCAGTTGCATTGCAGGAGGTTGGACTAGATGTCCCTCAGGATCCCTTCCAACTCTACAGTTCTATGGTTCTGTAATCTTAAGGTTTACCTCCCCTGTCACTGTAAGTGAACCATATGTTCTTTCCTTGGAATTACATTTAATTCTTGGACTCTGTACCTAGCAGGAGCTAGCCCTTCATTTAGGCATTGAGGCATGGCTTTAATCTGGATGACCTATGAGCTGTTTCTTGGTCTAAGATGATTTGCAACAAAGCACCGACACCTTTTTTCATTCTTTAAAAAGAAAACGAGAAATTAAGGAAGAAAAATGAAGGGACAGTGAGCTGGCTTCTGCACTAGCTGTTTCATCTGGCATCACCAACCTTTATTTTCTCATAATAAGATGAGTCCTCATGACATCACTGCTGAATCATTGCATCCCACACTGTCTGTTGCCCTCTCATGCTATTTTCAAATCTGTTCTGTGACCAGTTGTTTTTTTTAAGATGTAAGTGCTGCACAGTGCCTTTGAAATATTTAAGAACCATTATGCATTTAAGTGAAAGCTTCCTGTTTGCCAGTTCAGCCTGTTTAATTGTTTCCTGTTCAGTGGCTAGTAGGTTTATTGATGAATTGCCCTTCATTAATCAGATTTCGTTCCTTGTAGGGTGTGTGTGTCACATTACTGATTTCCTTCCAAATTTTGTTTCATAGCAAAGGAGGGATATAGAGAGAAACCAGTAACTGCCCCCCCACCTCTCATGGGGAACAAAAGATGACTAACTAAGGGACAATTCATCTCTAATCCCTCGGTCATGCTAAAAAAAACCTCATAAGTAAATAGACTGAACCTACAAGGATGAAATGTTTAGTGAACTTGCTGGGAAGCTTTGCTGCACTGGACTTACTTATGAGTAAATATTACAGAACAGTCTTGAAAGGGCACTTCTTTAGTGTAGCATTATCATAAGTTTTGTGTGGAACCTTCATTTTAATTCCACTCCCAGTGAATAGCAGAACAGCAATGCCAAAACAGTCCTAAAGGACTTGAGTGTGAAAAGTTTGAAAGCAACCTAGGAATGGCAGATGCAGGAGAAGTTAAAATAAAAGAAGAGAAGGAGAAACTCTGGGGTGTGTGTGTGTGAGTGAGTGAGTGAGTGAGTGAGAGAGATATCAAGTGTAGGTACTAAGTTGCAGGTTGAAGTGAAAGGAGGGGCCTCAATCTAGTAAGGTTAACAACCAATATTTTATGGTAAAGGCATTAAGATCACATGGAAGTTACCATTTCATGGCCTATATTTCACTGGATGCTTAGCCCTCTGCTATATATTGTTACAAAAGTCCGGTGCCTGCCCCTGTCTCTGCCAAGTGGTGGCAAGAGCCCATGGGGTCCCAGGCCTCATGGATACAGGATCTGTGCTCCTTTGGAGAACTGAAGACATGGTGGAGACAGTTGTGACTTTAAGAAATATAGTTTATTCACTTATTTACACCCTCAGTCTGCATGGAGGGAGTCCATATCTCACTGCATAGTTATTTCAAGAGGCAACAAAACAAGCTGCTTGCAGCCAGCCTACCCAAGATGGATCTCAGCTCTTCCTTCTGCTTCTCCTTCCCAGCAAAAACTCAATTTTCTTGTCCCCTCACCCCCCCCCATCACCTTAGTAACATCTCACTCACCAAGCTAAAGGATTACTCCCCCAATTGCCCATCAAGACCTTTTGTCATGTTAACAGGTTTGCTCTTTGAGGGTGGTGCTGTGGGTTAAACCACAGTGTCGCTTGGGCTTGCCGATTGAAAGGTCAGTGGTTCGAATGCCCATGATGGGATGAGCTCCTGTTGTTCGGTCCCTGCTCCTGCCAGCTTAGCAGTTTGAAAGCATACAGTGTAAGTAGATAAATATGTACTGCTCTGACGGGAAGGTAAACGGCATTTCAATGCGCTGCTTTGGTTTCCCCAGAAGCGGCTTAGTCATGCTGGCCACAAGACCCGGAAAAACTGTCTGCAGAAGCAGACAAACGCCAGCTCCCTTGGCCTGTAAAGCAAGATGAGCGCCGCAACCCCAGAGTCGTTCATGACTGGACTTAATTGTCAGGGGTACCTTTACCTTTAAACCAGCCAGGCTGGTTTGCATAAGTCAGCCCAGGAATTCCCTGTCTGGCACAGCTCTGCTGCTTGTACATTAATCCATATCCCAATTAATCAAAATCATGGGGTTTAGATGGGTTCCCCCCCCCATCTATATCTATAACAATACAATACTATTATGGCAGTCACTCAGTTCCATTAACTGAGTGACCTTATCATTATGATGCTCCATTGTGTTTCCTTCAGTATGAAAACTTTTAAATTGGTATTTTTGCAAAATTGGTGTGTACAACTAGTTCTCATTTAAGCCACTTTGAAATGTTTATGCATGTATTTTTGTTTTCTTAGCTAGGCATGAACGATGCTCATTTGCATTACTTTACAACCTCTTGAAGTTTGAAGGCCATGGGCAGTGTTTTTGTTTTCCTTATTGACGTTTCTTTTATAAGCTTACTGCGGCTGGATTTTCTCTCCTCCTGTAACATTTCACACTTTACGGTTCAATTATGACTAGGTCAGGATGACCTTCTTTCAGCCAATAAACAAGGTTTGTTTTGTGGATTTCCTTTGCAACCTGCTCACATTGTCATCTCTTATTTATATCTTTGAAATCCACACGAGTGAAAGAAAGCTAGATCAGGCACAGCGATAAGCATTTGAAATCACACAATTAATATGTTTATTCAGAACCCAGGTACATTAAGTACTCCACTACATATGAATTATAACTGAAGGAAGAGCTTGCTCCTTTTCTTTGCTGGTATGTATAATGTGTAAACTACATTTATATTTCGATGAAGCAAATTTTGCAAGTGTATGCATGTAGAATATATTTCTTTAGATATGCTTACTTATGTGCATGCATAGAACACATTTACACGGTTTCCACATCTCAATTTTTGTTACTTTGATGTCTTGTCTATGCTATGCTCCATCAAAAACTTTAACTGACATGAAATATCTTATTTCATGTCAGATATATATCCATATCTAAGATATGCACAATATAGCATCCCTGAATCTCTGATTTGTCATCTAAGCTTTGTATCGAAATGAAAGCTATAATTCAAAGAAGCTTTGTACATGCACAGGGAAGAGTCACACTTACAGTATATGGCAAACAATTTATAGAAAAGTCTGTCTGCATTCAAAGTTCTCTAAAATGACTGCACATTCAGTTTCTTTAGATTTCCAAATTAATGTTTATGACACTGTTAAAGCAAACTGAAACAGTCTGAAGATTTCATTGAATATAGTTGACTATCTTCAGCAGTTTGATCGATTATAAAATGATTTTAGGAAACCTTTTAGGAAACTGTGATTCGATTAACAGAGAGTTACATAATTGAAAGCAAGTTGTGGTAATGGACTTCCAGACTTTTGAAAAAGAGGTCATGGCTGATTCTGTCTTGAACCGTGAGCCTGGAACAAAAGTAGCCCATGGCCATTCTCAGTGCAGCTCCCCAAGCCACACACACACTCTTTTCCCCAGTGCCCAGCTGATCAGCTGGACAAAAGGGCAAATCACTGTTCCCACATTGCTAAGCAGCACAAAGACAGTGGCAATTAGCTGTAGCAGGATCACTGAGGAGTGCCAGTTAAGCATAGCTGAAGGGGAAGTTAAAATGTGCATGTGTCTGTGAAAAAGCAAGGGGAAGTGTGAGTGCCTGAGAGATTGTGTGGAGGGAAGGTTGTACTGGGGGGGGGGGGCGTTGTGGCTGTGTGTGCATGAGGAAAGCAAGACATGGAGGGGACACCAGTCCTGGCCCTGCCCTTGGTAAAAAACTCTGGCTTAATTAAAGTCCCTTTAAATATATATTAAAAACACCAATCAATTTAATTAAAATAAAATATTTGAATTGATAATTTTGTTAGTGAACCTGGGAGAAAAAGCTCAATGGAAACTCTTCGTGAAGCCATGCATGGTATACATGGCAGTGCAGCTTTCTGTTGAACATAAAGAAAAAGTGTTGACTTTTAAAAGCCTTATGGGGGCGGGGGAACAAAACAATTCTGAGCCGGTACCTTCTATCTCCATACTGAGTCTCTCTATCAAGATGTCTGGAGGTCAAAAGAGAGGGAGGAAGATCACTCCAAATTACATGCTCATCTTGATACACAATGTCATATACACAGTGCCTTTTTAAAAGCCAGCAGCAAAGCTAGAAAGCCTTTATCCATAAATCAGGGGCCGTACTTTATCCTAGTTATCCACTAGGGATGTCAAGGGTGCTCTGAGGTATTAGAACAAAAAGGATTTAGCATACTGCCACATAAAATATTGAAGGGAAGTTTTGTTTTGTTCTTAAACTCTGGACAATACATTGATAATCTTTTTTTTAAAGACAGACATAGGATGGAGTTAGATATTAACACATCTCTTTTGTAATATCATCTATTTGCCTGGTTCCATTCAAAAGGAACTGTTGCCCCATTTCAAAGATTTTCAGAAACAAATACATTTCCGGACCAAACACACACACACACACACACACACACACACACACACACAACAACAAACAGGAGGAAAGGAATGTCTACATTGAGCAGGGAGGATGATGGGAGGTCATCTACCTGTGCCTAATAAGGAGTATGGCATCTCTGACTTCCAGTGGGGTTCCACCACTGTGAAGGGAGCTGATATCAGACCTCTGGTGTCTGTGCATCTCTGCATGAGATATGGAGCTATTTCTGGATATGGATTGTACCTGGCTTTTTATCCGCAGCTTAATAAAAGTTTGAACTCTTTTTAAAATGAAGCAGTTCTCTTAGCACTAGATTAGTGTTTAGGAAAACCAGCGTCTTAGCTCCTGAGGACAAAACTTTAAACTATCTGCAGTCTGTTCCATTATTGTGTTTCCTTTGCCTAATAAGCAAAATAGAGGCTTTCAGCATCATGAATTAAATAGAGAATTCCTTATTTGCCCACAGAGAGCCTTGGAACTTATATTGTGCATATGCACCAAGTATTTCTAAATTGCTGCACATACTTTAAAAAAGTCAACAGAAATTGGATTTTAGAGCTTACATTTTATATATGTAGAGTTGTACACACATAAATTGTATTTTAATAGTTAAGAGGTTGTACTTCAAAATCTTGAGCCACAGCCAGTGGAAAGAGGGATATTTATCAATAACAGTCCCATCAGGGATTTTGTGTCTTGTCTCAGGCAAGTAACAAAGACATGATGTCCTGAAGCAGAAAGGCTGATGGCTAGGTATTTTGAGCGTCACTGACATAACTGCTGGTGATATTCATATTACTTCCCTTCCCTCTTTTCTTTTAAAAAGGTCCCTCCGGTGTTCCCTATTTTCACATCATTTCACTCCTTATGACTTTCTTATGCTACACGTCTGCCAACTGGTTGTATCTGAGGTTATAGTGATTTAATAGCTATCCAAAAGTGGTTCCCTTACTTGAAACTTTCTCCAAATGCTTTTGATGGATTGACAAGCCTCTCAGGGCCCAAAACTGAAAGACAGCCTCATTTATCCCTGTGTCTGTAGATCCTGTTAGCAAGGATCTTGGCAGCAAGAGCAGTTTGTAAATATAAATCAGTTGGTGCTAACAGTTCTTTCACCAGCTCCGCAGTTTCTGATTAGTAAACACCCTCCTTAGGAAGGGAAGGCTGCAAGGGGAAAGGTTTTTATTTCCCAAGACCCCACAACCCCCTTTCCTCCTGCAATGTATGGGCCATTGAAATAATTTCCGAAAAGCACTTTTAGGAAAGGCTGTTAAAGATTCAAAGGTGTCGTCTCAGAGATGAGGAGCCACATCTTGCTCGCTAGCAGAAAAACTGTGAAAAATCTAAGCCAGTTCCTGAATACCAGCTAGTGTGCTTCATCAAGAAAGAGCTACTGGGATGTGAGGTTTGATTATAATCCAATCTGGAGGTAATAGGAACAAACAGCCACTTACGTTTGTTCACGTAAATTCCCCATTTGTGTATCAAGCAGGGAGTGGGAGAGGGGTCTAACTTCTGCAGCAAAAGATAATCATGGGAGAGGAATCTAATTCTCTCCTTCACTACCTTACTCTCTTCAGGCATTTTCCTCCCAGCCCAGATTGTATCTGATATTGTAATGAGGCAGGGAAGAAAAGCGGTTTGGATGACAGACTGTATGTAGGGCAGGTAAGATCAGAACTCCCCATATCTGCACATCCCTTTGATGTAAAAATTAGACTGCTTTTAGAACAATGAAGTGACCAAGAGACAGGGCTGCTCCTCTAGCTTGACCCCAAATGACCTCTTGAGAGAATCTTGTGGGTACTTTTGTGCCATCCAGAGTTGTTTTATTTATATTTATTTAACAAGATTTATATACCGCTTAATCATCAAACCCTCTAAGCAATTTAAATTATTCATTAAAATTACTGATAAAATCAGAAACTAAAAACAAGTTAACCTAAAACACTTCAAATATATATATACTATAAAATAAAATTACATATTAAAATACATAATTTAAATTCACATGTCTGGGAAGATGTGCTTAAACTAAAAAGCTTTTAGAAGGCACCTGCCTAATATCAATGAGCAGAGAGTTCCAAGGTGCTTCTACACGGAAGGATAGATGCCTTGCAAATGCAGAATGAATGTAATATGGCACTTATAAAGGTGCCAGTTCTGCACATTGAAGCACGTGAAATGTCAAACAATCCTTTAAGTAAACTGGTCACAAGCTGTTAAGGGCTTTTTATGCTAATAGGAACACCTTGAATTTTGCCTGATGACAAATGAGCAGCCAGTGCGATCTCTGAGCCAATGTATTGCCAGTAACCATGCTTCAACTTGCTGCATTTCCTACAGTTTCACACAGAGCACATTGCAGTAATCAGTTCTTGAAGTTACCAGTGCCTGGACCACTGTGGTCAAGCTGTCCCAGGCCAGGAATGAGCACAGCTATCAGCCACAGGTGGCAAAAGGTGATCCCTGCCACCAAGGCCATGTAGACCTCCTGTGACCAAGGTGGACTAAATAGCTGCTACTTCAGAGGGAGTGCAACTCTAACCATTTCCTTTTTGGACATGGAAACCACTCACTCACATCATCTCCATCATGTTGGGATCCAGGCTCGGTTTATTTTCCTGCGTCCAGGCACCAATCAAGGGTCCCTATGGCCTTTCATGATTCAGAACATTCCAAAATCTTTTAAAAAAAATAAATAAATCATTTTTATTGATTTTCCAATAAAAACAGCCAATCAATGTATCCACATCATAATCCAATTAAAAACAAGAAACTAAAAAGAGAGAGAGAGAGACCAAATTGTAATCCAAATTGTAATTATTAATTTTTCCGGGCTCCCCATAGTCTGGACCTCTGAAGCATATCTCCAAATCTTCAGTCCTGCCTCTTCTCATTGTTTTCACATTTTCTGCCTTCTGGTCTTAACGCTTTAAAGTTCTCCGTCCCTGACTGACTGGCTAGACCAGATGAGGGTAGCTGATGGGTCTCACACTCTCAGTGAGTTAGATGCTTCTCTTGCATGTGAAGAAATGCTCTGGCTCGTCAACCTGAGAAGGTAGCCCATCTAGCAGAAGACAAATTCTGATCCTAAGTCTCTGATGCCCTTGGAACATATTCGGAAGAAGAAACGCCTAAGGAGTAAATCCTACCCAAATCAAGATGGTTGGGTGGCATCTTGTACACCTCCTTCTGCCCACTCCTGCAGCCACATCAGCAAGGCCCAAAGGGGGGTCATCAACTGGGCAGCTCAGGACCTCCATACACACTGCCCAAGCTAGTGCCCCAGATAAGTCACTTTGGTGCTGCTAACACAGTGGTCTGACTTCATGCCCACAGGCACACTCTATTGTCTCTTGAGACAGACAGATGCCAACCACAATTATATAGTTGCACTCAAAGATTTAAAAAGCATTTGAGGATTAGGAATGCCTCTTTATCTTTACATGTCAAAAGTATGGCTAAGACTTTTAGCAGGAAGACAGAATGAGCATATATGGTCTGCTCCTAGTTACATGCACAAGTGGATTTTAGTGGGCTTATGCATGCATAAATGCACTTAGGATTGTATTAATTTTCTTAGTGTATTGTTTCGGCTTTAATTTCAGTCTCCCCTTCTCCTACTTTGTTTGTTTCTCAGTAGCTACTTAGACTTTTAAAACAGAACCATGAAAATTCAGCAGACATCTGGCATAACTTGTTTACAGTAACTTTTACAGCTGGCCATTAATTTTCATGCTAACTACAACATTATTTATCTCCAAAGGAAAAAAAAATCAAATTCAGCCTCTCTCATTTAAATGCAACCTCTTTAATTTTATCCACCGATACATCTGCATAAAGTATTCCCTTCATTTCCAGAGATTCCATATAATTGCCAAAGACCTTTCTTTTAACTCACTTCTTGACATTCCATTTGTTCATAGGTTCATTTGTTTTAGCATTTTGCTCATATCTCTGTTGAACATTGCTGCTGGAATGAAATTCCATACACATGTTCAGAATAGATTTCTCCATTCCAAATTCAAATCCCAAATAGACCTCTTTGTCTATTTTCAAGTAAATATGAAAAATAGATTGTAGTGTAATATCCAAAGCAAGACCTATTGAACACTATGCAGTACTAGTTTGGTAAGAGAAGCCCTGGGGAATGTGCCTTGGAATGTCTAGTAACAAAAATAAAATAAAAGTAATTATGCCTCAGTAGCGAATGCTATTGGGGAAGGGGTTAGAGTTTTAAAACATATTTTTCCTTCCCCACCCCCAAATAAAAACAGTCAAGTTTATCAAAGAGATTAGCATTATATAATTTTCATGCTTTTATTTTAGAAAATTGTCCAAGTGACTGGCATGTGTTAAAAAATGTATTCATTTTCCCTGCTGGGGAAGAAAGTCATTCAAAAAGAGGGAGAGAGTGGAGGCTGACATCCTTATTATGCTGTCATTAGAAAGACTACTACATTTCAAGGTCTGTGTCTCTAAAGTGACAGGCTAATACATTCTCTTCTTAAATTCTAAATCTCCTTGAGTGCACCCACACAATTTATCTTAAAAAATAAAATTCTGTTGGTGCATTGATGCTGAAAGCCTGTAGAAGATAGTGAGTGGAATTTATTTTTCCCCATATCAAGTGAAAACATAGATACAATTTTTGGCAAATATAAAGTTATCTGCATACTATGAATATAATACCTATCCTAAACATTTGTTCAAAGACCATTTTCATATGACTAGAACCTTGCACCCAAAGAAAGCAATATATGAAATTAAATTTTCCCTCCCTCCCTGCAAGACAATGAATCATTGCAGTAGAAGCTACAACTGGCAAAATTCCCTCTTAGGGCCTGGATTCTTGGCCTTTCAGCCTGTATCTATGTAGCTTCCTAGTCCCCTGTTCCCAGGCCCATGCCAACCTTGCCAGGATGCCAGCATTTCACACCCCATCTTGCATCAACGCCCTGTGTATACTTCTGCTCCAGTTCTTGGCTCTTACTTAGGGCTGTACTTTCTGAGGAGCTTCTTCTTGCCTTAATTCCTTGTCTCTGACCTTTACTTCAAGCCTAATCCTCTCGCTGTGCTTCTCTTAGATTCCTCTTTCTCAGACCAATGTCTTCTCTGCATCCTTATTTATGTCAGTCTCATTGCTTCTGGGATCCTATTCCTGTGGTTTCCCTACATACTGGAAACCCTTTCCAGTTGTGAGTCTGCTGCTGTGTAAGACTTTAATTTCCCTTCTCTAACAGAAGCTGTACTAATTCCCCAAACAACCGAACATTCAGTGCAACTACACCAATGCTTTCTTTCTGGGGATACTCAATGGTGTGCAGTACCGGCACCAGTTTTCTTCAAATGCTAAAAGTGTGGCACTTACTGTACCAACTTCATAGTGAGTACTGGCACCATTTTTTCTTAAAAACAAAACAAAACACCAAGGCACTGAGCTGCGCCATCTCCACTGATCGGTACTGGATTGGCTTCAATCCACCAGAACAATACTGTATTCCTAGGTGCCAACAGTTTAATATTTCCAGTGAAGAGCACAGTTGCTGTTCATCTGAGCTAAATGTCATCTAATGCATGGTAAAAGCAAACATTGCTCATTGTTTTCTTTTGTTTTATCTCCATGTTGATTTATGCACATGATGATAAAGATTTAGCAATAGTGGTTTCTCTGTTTTTTTATACATAATATTGCACTATGCTTTAAACACAGCAATAAATTTCTGTTCATATAGCAAGAAAATGAATCAGTTGAGTAGTCACATTTTTTTTAAAAAAGCAGGATTGAGAAACCAGTAAGAAAAGATATGTCCCCCAGACAGTCTGCTACTGACACTAAAGTCACTATTCTTCACCAAAGGACCTCAAACGGAAGTTCCAGCATGAAATTCCTGCGCTATAATTTATCAGTGAATTTGATTCTATTCATATCTGATTTAATCATTCCAATGGGTTTCTTTTCCACTATAGATGTTTAAATAGACTTCCGGTCGGCGCCAGCGCTTAATGGCGGTCCTCCCTTCGATCTCCGGAGGAGGACTGCTCCACGAGTTCGGGTCTGACCGCTACGGCGAAGCGGGGACCCCTAAAATCACAGGCGCGGAAGCCTGTGAACAAGGAGACTCGGTGGGCACCATTTGCGCCCCCCCTTACTGTTAAGGAGCCTTTTTAAAGGCTCCGGAGTGGCATCGGGGTGCGTGCGGTGCTGAGAGTCGTTACCCAGCCCGTGGAGTGAAGCCGCGTCGCCATAGGCGGAGAGCGTCGATTCCTTCCTGAAATTTGGACTGAAACTGAACACCCGTAAGTAGGATTGGAAAATCTACTGGGATTATTAAAGAAGTATTTGAAATTTGGCCGAAATCGGGGACGGTAAATAAAGGAAGTCTGCCTCCCCCGGACTGCATGATTCTTAAAGCAACGGAACTAGAAAGCTGCAATTGAAGGAAAAGTAACTTTGAACTTTTTGAACTGTTTAACCTTGACATTGAATTTCAACTCCCCCCCCCCCCCAGCAAGCAGGAGCAGGGGGGGAAGAAAAGGGAATTTGGCTTAACCTGCATGAGAGAAAATATAAGGGGAAAATTTCTGCTGTCTCTAACTCTGGGAACAGACTGCCTGGGTGAAGCACTTTGACAGGGGACTGTCAGATAAGACCTGCTGCAAAGCGGAGATTTTATTGGATACATTTTTTGGGACTTTACAGAAACAACATTGTTGCAATTAGAAGACTGAAAGATTGTTGTTAAAAACTTTCTCCCTCTGAGGGCTTTTGGTTTCTTTGTTTCTTCTGCTCATTGGATACACTGAATTGCTCCCTCTAGAGGGTTGAAAGGTAACAGTTGTAACATAGACTGTCACTGGATTTTTCCATTTAAGAGCTGTTCCTGTGGGAACGACCTTGGGACATGAGCGGCTCCGCAGAAGAGATAGCAACAAGATCTAAAGCTAAGGCTGCACAAAAGAAAAGGGGCTCAATATCAGGCTTACTGCCAACAGGCACAGCTGGACAGGAAAAAGGAATAAGTGTATTCATGGATTCAGTGACACAAGCACTACTTAAAATAAATGAATCCTTAGAAAATTTGACAAAGCAGAGTACGGAAAATACCAAACAACTGAAGAACTTACAACAAAATTAGATTTAAATACCAAAAGCATTACATCTAATACAGAGGCTATAAATAAATTGGTTCAAGAAAACGCTACAATCCGAAAAATCGCGGAAGAAGCCAAACTTACTGCAGAAACCACACAGGAGAATTTAATACCAGTTTGTAAGAAGCTTGACCAACATGAGGTGGCCTTGTCTTTGTGGGAGATGCAGAGGAAGGAGAAGAACTTAAGATTAAGACTTGTCCCTGAAAGTGAGGGGGACAACCTAGTGGACTTTCTTACAAAAGAACTTTCAGAATTTTGGCAGGTAAACTCAGAGGAAGAAGAATTTAAGATAACAACTGCCTTCAGATTGGGCAGAAGGCAAGGCAGGAAGATTCCAAGGGACTGTCTGATAACTTTGAGATCTAAAGAGGAAAGAGATAAAATATTAAACTTGCATTACCAGAGAACTCTTCAGATTGGAAATGCCTTTGTGCAAATTTACAAGGACATCCCAAAATACATTCTGGAGGTAAGAACCTACTACAAGAACCTGGTTGACCTGCTGAAGAAGAACAATATACCTTTTAGGTGGGAATTTCCACAAGGTTTGTCTTTTAACTTCAAAGGAAAGAAAGTTAAAATAAGAACGGTGCAAGATAAAGAACAATTCTTGGACAGAAACGAGGAGGACCTTCTGAAAGGAGTGCTAGAATCGACCTCTGAAACAGATCTTGGAAATCTGACATTTGGACTTAAATCACCAACGGAAGAAGAACAGCTGCAGGGAGCAGTTGGAGGTAACTAATTAACAATGTCTCTGCGATTTTTAACTTGGAACTGTAATGGACTGAACCTTCCCAGAAAAAGACGTGAGGTTTTTCACATTTTGAAAAGAGAACAATTGGATTTGATTTGTTTATAAGAAACCCATGTGACAAGGGCACATAGAAGATTGCTTATAAATAAAAGATTAGGACAGGAATTTATTTCATCAGACAAAGTTAAGAAAAGAGGAGTGGTGATCTATGTGAAGGAGAAATTGGCCCCAAAATTGATTTTTAAAGATGAACATGGAAGAATTTTGGCAATTGAGATACAAGTCCAAGGAGAAAAAATTTTGACAGTTGGCATTTATGCACCAAATGAAGGGAAGGCAGAATTTTATAAGAAATTGCATGAGACATTAATGGACTACTTGGATTACAAGGTGATTTTGCTAGGAGATATGAATGGCGTAGTTTCTACTAATATGGACAAAGCACAAAGACAGGTGGTTTCTAAGGATGGGAGACTACCTAAGACTTTCTTTGAAATGACTGAAAATATGGACTTGATTGATATTTGGAGAACAAGAAACCCTCTTGAGAGAGAGGGAACATTTTTCTCAGAGGCACAGATGACATGGACAAGAATAGATCAAATATGGACTACTAGTGGAATGGCTCCAAAGATAAAAAAAGTGGAAATCTGCCCAAAGACATGCTCCGACCATAATGCAGTAAAGATGGAAATGAAATTAACAACAGCTGGTTCCTTCAGATGGAGAATGAATGACACCCTATTCAGAGATGTTGAGATTTACAAAAAGGCCCAAAAAACTTTGAAGGACTATTTTGAGATAAACCTGAGGACAGAAGTTGAGAAAAGAGTGATTTGGGACGCAAGCAAGGCCGTGATGCGAGGTTTCCTAATACAACAGAATTATTTAAAGAGGAAGAAACAAAATGAGAAGAAAGATAAGATTCTGGGAAAAATAAAAGAAGGAGAAAAGAAATTGAGGTCTAAACCAAAGTCTCATGAGATTCTGAGAGAAATTAAGTTTTACCAGATGCAGTATATGGAATTGATGAATCAGGAGATAGAATGGAAAATCAAGCAAATGAGACAGAGGACATTTGAATCAGCAGACAAATGCGGGAAACTTCTAGCATGGCAACTGAAGAAGAGACAAAAATTGAACACAGTCACAAGCTTGGAAGTGGATGGAAAGAATATTGTTAAACCAGATGAGATCAGTAATTGCTTTCAGAGCTATTTCAGAAGATTATATGCACAAGGGCTGGAAAACGAAGGAGATATAGAAGATTTTCTTAAGAAATATGAATTACAAAAAATTTCGCAACAAAGTATGTTGGTTTTAAATGAGAAAATAACAGATCAAGAAATAGAGGGTGCCATTCAAAACATGCAACTAGGGAAATCTCCAGGACCAGATGGACTAACCTCCAGATACTATAAAGCATTGAAGGAATGGTTAATACAGCCGTTTAAGGAGGTTTGTAATGAAATATTAGAGGGGGAAAAGGCACCTGAATCGTGGAAAGAAGCTTTCATCACACTTATACCAAAGACTGAAACTGAAAAAAATCAGATCAAGAACTACCGCCCTATATCATTACTTAACGTGGATTACAAAATATTTGCTGACATTTTAGCAAAAAGACTGAAGAGGGTGTTGATGGAGGAGATTCATAAGGACCAGGCAGGCTTTCTCCCAGGAAGACATTTATCAGATAATGTAAGGAATATAATTGACATTATGGAACTGTTGACAGTAAATATCAATACAAAGGCAGTTTTAATTTTTGTGGACGCGGAGAAAGCCTTTGATAATATTTCTTGGAACTTCATGAATAAGAATCTCCATGGGATGGGGGTAGGTCAAAGGTTTGAAAATGGTATAGGTGCAATATATTCTGAACAAAAGGCGAAGCTAATTGTAAATAATGTGGTTACTGATGAACTTTCTATAGAAAAAGGGACACGGCAGGGGTGCCCAATATCCCCATTACTCTTTATATCAGTCCTGGAGGTCTTGTTGAATATGATCAGGGGGGACCAGCTGGTGAAAGGAGTTCAGGTCGGAGCCAAACAATATAAATTGAAGGCATTTGCAGATGACTTAGTATTGACTTTACAAGAGCCAGACACTAGTACAAAAAGAGTCTTAGAACTAATTCAAGTTTTTGGTCAGGTGGCAGGATTTAAGTTGAATAAACAAAAAACCAAAGTTTTGGAAAAAAACTTAACAAATGTTGAAAGAGAGAGGTTTCAAAGTGAAACTGGGTTAATGGTGGCAAAGAAAGTAAAATATTTGGGGATTAATATGACATCTAAAAATGTGAATTTATTTAAAGACAATTATGACAAATGTTGGACAGAGGTAAAGAAAGATTTAGAAATATGGTCGAACTTGAAGCTTTCCTTGTTAGGCCGAATTGCAGTAATCAAAATGAATGTATTGCCAAGAATGTTATTTTTGTTTCAGACATTACAGATTGTGGATAAACTAGATTGTTTCAAGAAGTGGCAGAAAGATATATCCAAATTTGTCTGGCAGGGCAAAAAGCCCAGAATAAAATTCAAGATATTAACTGATGCGAAAGAAAGAGGGGGGTTTGTCCTGCCGGACTTAAGACTGTACTATGAATCGGCAGCTTTCTGCTGGTTGAAAGACTGGCTACTTCTTGAGAATACAGATATTTTGGATCTGGAAGGATTTGACAATAGATTTGGGTGGCATGCATATATATGGTATGACAAGGTTCATAAAGGTTTCAAAAACCATATTGTTAGGAAAGTTCATAAAGGTTTCAAAAACCATATTGTTAGGAAAGCATTATACAATGTTTGGATTCAATATAAGGATTTGTTGGAAAATAAAACTCCTAGGTGGTTATCACCAATGGAGGCTAAGGAAGTGAAGAAGCTTAATATGGAATCTAAATGGCCAAAATATTTTGAAATTTTAGAGCAAGAAAGTGGCAAATTTAAATTACAGAGTTTTGAGAAAATAAAGTCCATGGTACGAGATTGGCTACATTACTATCAAATAATGGAGACATTTAAACAAGACAGGAAAATTGGCTTTCAGGTGGAGAAATCGAAACTAGAAACAGAATTGTTAGAACCCAATACTAAGAATTTATCAAGAATGTACAATTTGTTGCTGAAGTGGAATACAATAGATGAGACTGTTAAATCAGCTATGATCAAATGGGCACAGGACATAGGTCAAAATATTATGTTCACTGACTGGGAACAGTTATGGACCACCGGTATTAAATTTACGGCATGCAATGCCTTAAGAGAAAATGTTATGAAAATTATTTACAGGTGGTACATGACCCCAGTCAAGCTTGCGAAGATTTACCATTCGCCCAATAACAAATGTTGGAAGTGTAATGAGACTGAAGGGACCTTCTTTCACCTTTGGTGGACCTGCCCAAAGATTAAGGTCTTCTGGGAAATGATCTATAATGAAATTAAGAAGGTACTTAAATGTACTTTTCACAAGAAACCAGAGGCATTTCTCTTGGGCATGGTCGACCAATTGGTGTCAAGGAGGGACAAGACCTTTTTTATGTACGCCACCACAGCAGCAAGAATTCTTCTAGCAAAGTATTGGAAGACACAAGAACTACCCACACTGGAAGAATGGCAGACGAAAGTGATTGACTTTATGGGATTGGCAGAAATGACTGGCAGAATCCGTGACCAAGAGAAAGAGACGGTGGAGGAAGATTGGAAGAAGTTTAAATTATATCTTAAGAACTGTTACAAAATTGAGGAGTGCTAAAATGTCAAGGGGAGGGAAGAGGCAGAATTACAGCTGAAATTGTTTGATGATTTAAGGTGAAATTGAGAAAGATAATAAGATTAAATTTAATTGGTAAAAAGGGTTGCTGAAAAACTGTAAAACAAGGATGCAAAAAGGGTGAGGTATGGGGAAGTCCGAGAAAGGAGGTTTATGAAAATGAGGTTAAGAAATTATATTTGTGTGTTTGTTTGTATTTGTTGATGTTTGTGTGTTGTTGTTGTTTTGCTTTAATTGGAAAATTAATAAAAAATATTTTTTAAAAAAAAGATGTTTAAATAATACAGCATAGCTAGAACGATAGCATTATATATAACTGCTGCTATGAATGATCCACTCTTTTCTTCATTTAGCCTATATTTTAAAGCATTTTGGTTCACTACTGCTTACCATTTTATGTATCTTAAGTGTGGGTGGCAGTACTCTATAAGAAAATATTTCATTGGCTAACTGATTACTTTTCATGAAGTGGAGTATAATCCACAATAGTTTATACTGCAAAAAAATCTTTTACCGGTAGTCTTTAACATGTCGCAAGGCATACTGCTATTTATCCACATTCATTAGTCAATATCCCAAATAGGAATGGCTGTAGAGAAGGAATGATAGTAACTCACTTAAACAGAGACACAGTCTTAGTTTGAAGCTACACTGTTCCTCCTTCATATATTCTCATGTTTTCAGGCTGAGTATCATACTATATGAGAGTGTTTGGTCATAGAATCATAGAATTGTAGAGTTGGAAGGGACACCAAGGGTCATCTAGTCTAATTGCTACAATGCAGGAATCTCAGCTAAAGCATCCATGACAGATGGCCATGCGACCTCTGCTTAAAATCCTCCAAGGAAGGAGGTTCAGGATCTTCCAAGGAAGTCTGTTCCACTGTTGAAGGACGCTTACCTTCAGAAAGTTCTTCCTGATGTTGAGTCAGAATCTCCTTTCTTGTATGCTCCAGAGCAGGAGAAAACAAGCTTGCTCCATCTTCCATGTGACAGCCCTTTAGATACTTGAAGTTTACTTGGTTTTAGATATTTGAAGATGACTTGGCAAACCAAGCTGTTAGACTATGCCGAAATGGCAAAGCTGACCAGAAAGTTCAAAAACCAAGAAGACAAAAACTTTAAGAAAGAATGGGGGGAAATTATAATTTATTTAGGAGACCACTGTAAGCCGATGAAAACATTAGCAGGCTTTTAACCTCACTTGTAATGTAACAAATACCATGGACAATATGGATAGATACAAAACATAGACTATGAAATAATATGGAATTGAAAATGTTGACAGTAAGACCCATCGAGGGGATTGGGGGGGGAGGGGGGAGTATTGAGATTTATAGAAATCTCATTTTATGGATATGTCTTGGTATTGTGATTAACTTATACTAGCAAAATCAAATAAAAATGATTTCCCAAAAATATATATATTTGAAGATGACTATCATATCTCCTCTCCTCTTTTCTAGGCTAAACATACCCAGCTCCTCCAAATGTTCTTCTAAGGCTTGGTTTCCATACCCTTGGTCATCTAGGTTGCCCTTCTCTGCACACTTTTCAGCTTGTCAAGTTCAACAAATTATTACCCAATTTCTTCTATTATATTGTGCTTCCCTTATATTTGCTCTGTTCATTAATGATTTGTCTGTACCTCCACCAAGTAAAGGTGGATTTAGCTTCCTTCTCTTCTCTCCCCCTGCCCCACTGTATACCCACATACATCCCAAAGCAGTGGGAGCTTTTAAATGAAAATATTTTTTCATGCTTTCCATGTTTCTGATCACAAGACATTTCTTGAAACCTTTCAGGGTAACTTAACTTTTCCAAGTAAGTGACAGGCCTTAGTTCTTTTCTAAAAATAAATGAGAGCTGCTCTGAATTCAACTATTAATAGTAACTCATTTGAAAATAAGCTAACTGTAGTTCATCTGAAAACCAAGTTTCTGCAATCATTGTTCTATACTTAAAGTCACAATCTGTTTAATCATGGTGCCACACAGTGCTGAAATGGAAAGAATTGAGGTAGTCTTCTTCATTTACATAACAGACCAAACTTGGAAAAGGAAAATGGAGCCTGTAGTCATAAGAACAATATATTCAATGAGCAGAGAGAGTATATGGGGCGGGGCGGGGCGGGGGGTTGCATTACTCCAGAGTGGTGGATAGGGTGGGGTAAAACAAGCAGAGACAG